>NC_090023.1:35289490-36006365 GCF_037176765.1 Anolis sagrei | reverse complement strand
ACTGTGTTCCCATGGGCAAATGCTGTCTCTTGTCTGTCTTTCCTGTAGTCAAGCACTGAGAAGTTGGGTTTTTTTTATTAACATTACTCTCCAGAGGAGATAGGAAAAAAATAATGCTTTGATCAGATTGATCCACAATCATGGAATCTTTGTGGACTCTATGGCAGCTTTGAACTGGTTCATAGGATGCCTGTGTAGGCACTACAAAGCAAAACAAATCTCTTTAATCCATATTCTGATCCAGATTACATGGAGGTGTAGAAGCAGATAAAGGTGCAGAAACCTTACAGCCCTCTCCTGTTTATTAACTGAATTGTACCTACTACTGCCTAGATCTGAAGCCCATTCCTATGGTACCACCTTTTCCACCTTTAAACCCCAGGAATCTTAGATCCAGAAAACCCTCCCATTTTCCTGCCCCCTTTTAACCTTGAAAAATTAGCAGCATCTCAGGATAGTCTCCCCTCCCCACCCCTTCCTCACTGCTAGTCACATCCTGACCTCATAATTTTGTACAGAGACTAAATAGCTTTTGAAACAGCTTGTGGGATCTGGTAGCCCTCACGAAATGCTCAGTTCTGCCCAGAATAGCCATCTGTTTTTAACATTACTGTTAACATAATTTCTGTACTCACTGAGTGTTCCTCAGCATAATGTTGCCCTACCATCTGAAACATGACTTTTTTGATGCAGTAATTCTAAGAAAGACATTCACTTATGAAAATAGAACCTCTTCTCTTCTTAATATAAATTGCAGCACAGGTAGCTATATATTATCCCTACAATTCTCAAGCTATTTATACTGGAGTAGTCCCGCTGGAATTGCTTTCTTAGAGGCTGCTCCAAGCTAAATGATTTGAGAACTGCAACCTCCTGCCAATAAGGCTTTTGTACCACACAGCATCATCATTAACAGTTATAATCCTGCATGTGGCTATGTGCATAAGTCACATGGGTTTCTGAGAGAATTGCACAAGTATAACCACATGTAATATTTCAACTGTAGTTCCTTGCTTTCTTCCTGTTTCTCTGTGTCTCAAAAGTCCAGTAATAATTAGAATTATCTTCATGATTCAGTGATATTGGCTGTTCTTTTGGGATATTTGGAAAGAGGTTGGGTATGACATTCCCAGTGCTTTTTCTTTGAAATTACTTACAGGAGCAGTTTTTTTCCTGTGTGTGCGTGGGAATGCTGAATACTGTCTATTTCCTGTTTAAGCTGGCCTCGAGTTAGATTTCGGTGGTTGTTTTTCAGATGAATAGGCCCTTGTGTGGTACTCTATTGGCTGGTGTCTATAAATTCTCCAAATATTTTAAAATTCAATCTCTGCATGTAGCATTTCGTGAGTTGCTTATGAATGCTCAAGTGTCCACAGACAGTTATAAAGAAACCACCGCTGAAAATAAGAATGAAATGGAAGGAAAGTAGTTGGCAGGTATTGCTGTTTCTACTATTATAATGATGTAATTAAAACCATGTAGCTTCCAAAGTAATTCATGTCAAACATAATAAGATACTAAAATGGGGAGAGAGAATAGAAAAGGGGTATGAATTATACAGAACGTCAAGAATGCATAAAACAATATTATGTATCATTCAAACCAAGAGAAAAGGAACTAAAGTTATCTCGCATCAACTTACTTCCATAAAGGACCTTACCTGAACCTTTTTAATTGGGAAAGGGATCAATGATAAGTAACTTCTACTTGTCATTTATAACTAGCTACTTCCAAGTTCTACTTTCTCAGTTATTACTACCCTCCCTAGACAGAAAAGTGTTCCCTTCTAAAACAGTGACTTGAAATCATTTTGGTGTCATGGAAAAGAGGACTTATTTGGGAGTGGAGAGACCTCAATAACCCTGACAATAATTGGGAAATGGCTGGCAGGAGTGGGCAGAGACGTGATGAAGTCTGTGTTAGCCCTCACAGAAATGACATTGGCAGCCTTATAACTAAAGCCATTTGACCGTGTCAAGCACTTTCCCTTGAGGATGGAAGGAGAACAACCCATGAAATCAGTCCTTTAACTGAAAGGGTATCAAGAGAAGCAGAAAAAAAAGCTCCTCCTCATCTGTTCCTTGCGGCACAATGGGAAACTGGGACAGAGGTTGACATCTAGTGGTAACAGGCTCTGTGGGGATTACACGACATGGAGCACAGAGAAGGCATCAAGATTAGTTATGCCACAGGATTGCTGGCATGTTTTGCCCATTCAGCAAAGAAGCTTACTAGGAAAAAGCTTGTGAATAAAAGCCATTTCAGCCTCCAGAGTGAATCACCACAAACTTTGATTTTCTAACTTTTAATATAAAGCTGTTCAGAACCACTCGTGAAGCCATGGCTTGAAGCTGTTGCTTTTCCAAACACCATTTCTTTTTTGTTGTTGTTTTGTTGGAGACAGCACTTAAGGGCTTGTTATGAACTGGACTGACTTCTTGTATAACTAGCTCCTAAGAGAAATCTAAAATACTACTACTAGTAGTAGTAGTAGTAGCAGTAGTAGTATTCATGTCCCCTTTTCCCTGCCAAAGGACACACAAAGGCTAATTTTATAAACCATATCAATGTGTGAATTAAAATCTAACATTTACAGAATTAAACATATAGGTAAAGGTAAAGGTTTCCCATGACATTAAGTCCAGTCATGTCTGACTCTGGGGGTTGGTGCTCATCTCCATTTCTAAGCCGAAGAGCCAGCATTGTCCGTAGACACCTGCAAGGTCATGTGGCCAGCTTGACTGCATGGAGTGCCGTTACCTTCCTGCCCGAGCAGTACTTATTGATCTACTCACATTTACATGTTTTCGAACTGCTAGGTTGGCAGAAGCTGGGGCTGACAGCTCATGCCACTCCCCAGATTCGAACCTGCAACCTTTCAGTCGTCAAGCTCAGCAGCTCAGCGGTTTAACCCACTGTGCCACTGGGGTCGGAAGAACATGAGACTCTTAATCTCAGAGCCATGGGTTCGAGCCCCACATTGGGCACCAGCTATCCTGAGGGAAACTTCAGAGGAAACCAGCTACTAGACGGTTCGATTAGTCTTTCACCCCTATACTCATGACCATTATGGACCTCCACCAGAGTTTCCTCTGGCTTTGCCTTGCCCAGGCTGTGCCGTGGTGGCTATTCATGGGCGCGGTCCCGCTACTGGTCGGCACGGGAGTTTTGACCTGCTCCGTCTCCGGCCTGGGATGGTTCACCCCTCCTGAGGCAACCTGGTGGCCATAGTTTAAACCATTAGGCAAATATAATAGAGTTCAGTACACACACATTTATATATTTATTTATTCACTATATTTATAAACAACTTTTCTGACCGCTGGGGGGACTCAAGGCAGTTTACAACATACTAATGGCAAAAATTCAATGTCAACATACAGTAAAATAAAGAAATCATAATAGCTAATTACCACATATAACTATGGCTTAAAATTATTAAAACCATTGAACATAAGACAGACATAAAATTTAAACATTCAGACAAAGCATAAAAATCATCCTAGTATAAATGTTAAAATCACATAACCCAGAAATCAGACTATAGTCATTCCGATTGTCATTGCTCATGTTCCTTAATTGCACATGCCGCTAAAAGCTCTATCTACCACAACATACTACAAAAATGGTTCCTCCAATAACAAGGTTTTTACCTGCTGGTGAAAAGATAGCAAGAATTGGTTCATATATGGACAAACAGTTTTACAAATAGTCTGGACCCAAGTTTACACAGCAGTGGGACTATAAGGAAAACTGGTGAACATGACTGGCCAAAGCAAGGTGGAGATCCAGTTTTGGCTGGTTTAGTAGATTTATTAAAGAATTTCTTGGAAATGTTATTTTTGAACGTGAAAGATGGCATGTTTCTTTCATCTGACTAGCTCAATGCAAGGATCTGCTACATGTTTTTTTAAAAGCACTGTTCTAATTTGTCATGTTTAGGTAAGTTATTAAACACTGTGTTTTGTTTGCTATGTACCTCTCTGTTAATTCTTTTTTTTTTAAGTTGTTATATTTTCATTGCTGTTGTTGTGTGCCTTCAAGTCATTACTGGCTTATGATGAACCTACAGCACAGTAATTATCTACAGTAATTAAAATTCTCATACTACACCTTGAATATGAGAATGTGTTTTGTACATTTTTTTAAATAATAAGCAAATGAACAAGTAAAAGTGCGCATAACATTTTTTTAAAAAACAAAACAGTTCTCTGGATTTGAGGTATAAACATGTGACCTTTAATTATCATCTCATATAAAGTGATCCCTTACAAAAAAAATCAATAAAATAGGACCCAGGTCTACACTAATCATGTAGTTTATGTGCATAAGTTAATGTTTAGGGGAGTGTACTCTAATGTAATTAAAATGTCATCTATTTCAACCCAGTGCAAAAGACAGCAGTGCATGTGAAAAAGATCTTGGAGTCCTTGTGGACAACATGAGCTAACAATGTCATGCAACAGCTTAAAAAGTCAGTGGGATTTTGGCCTGCATAAATAGGAGTATAGTATCTAGATCCAGGCAAGCCATGCTACCCCTCTGTTCTGCCTTGGTCATACCACACCTGGAATCACACTGTGTCCAATTCTGGGCACCGCAATTGAAGGGATATGTTGACAAGCTGGAATGTGTCCAGAGAAGGGTGACTAAAATGATAAAAGGTCTGGAGAACAAGTCCTATGAGGAGCAGTTGAAAGAGCTGGGCATGTTTAACCTGCAGAAGAGAAGGCTGAGGGGGAGACATGATGGAGGGCCATGCATCAAAATGTGAGGGAAAGTCATAGGGAGTAGGGAGCAAGCTTATTTTCTGCGCCCTGGAGACTAGGATGCAGAACAATGGCTTCAAACTACAGGAAAGAAGATTCCACCTGAACATTAGGAAGAACTTCCTAATTGTGAGAGCTGTTCAGCAGTGGAACTCGCTGACCCAGACTGTGGTGAAGGCTTTTAAACAAAGGCTGAATGGCCATCTGTCAGGGTTGCTTTGAATGCAATTTTCCTGCTTCTTGGCAGGGGGTTGGACTGGATGGCCCACAAGGCCTCTTCCAATTCTATTATTCTATTACTGTGACCAAAGTGACCTCTTTGGCAACAAAGTCTACTGGATATAGGCTAAATCAAGTTCAATGGCAATTTCAGGGACAATTTCTAGGAATATCCAGGTCTTCCAATGCAATTCTATGTCCAGCAGACATTGACCATGCTGAAAGATCTAGAAATTCCTAGAGAGGAGCTTCATATGGATCAAGTATTATACCTTAAATTGTGCTGAATAAATGTGTGAAAAACCATGTGGGGCAGATTTTTTTCTATCTGGGGTAGGGTTCATGTTTTTTTAAATATGCTGTAATTTCATCATTTATAAATGTGACATTGAATACCAAAGTCAAAATTGTCCATGGCATCTTATTTCCAATTGCTATGTACAGTATAGTTACGGAAGCTGGACCGTGAAGAAAGCTGATAGGAAAAGAACCAACTCATTTGAAATGTGGTGCTAAGAGAGGTCTGTGGATATCCTGGAATTCCAAAAAGATAAATGAATAGGTAGTAGGACAAATCAAACCTGAACTCTCCTTAGAAGCCAGTTGGACTCAGCTGAAGCTTACATACTTTGGACACATCATGAAAAAACATGACTTATTAGAAAATATAACGACGTTTGGCAAGATAGAAGGCAGTCAGAAAAAAGGAGGAACTCATTAGAGACGCAATCAAGAAAGTAACATCCCTGAGATCTCAAGACCTGAACAGCTGTGTTGATAATGTAGTGACATGGAGGTCATTTACAGAGTTGCCATAAATCAAAGTTGCCTTATTAGTACTTAACAACAATTGATTAATTGTCCTCAGTTGAATTTATTTCATGCTGCTCTGAGATTGCTGGATATAAATATTTTAATTAATAAATAAATAATTTTGAGTGCCTCTTTTTAACATACTCATTTATAATTTATATGCCATATTCATGAATTCATTAAGACATATTATTTGGTATTCATGCAGCTGAGGTTATGAACTTTTATTTAAATAACCTGTGACTTGTTCACATTGCACTTGATACCTTCAAGTAATTCTAATTTACTTGAAGGGTCCATTTAAGAGAAGCATGCATCTTTTCAAATGGGCACAAAAGGTCTGCTTTGATTTTACAGAAGTAGCAGAAGCAAATTAAATTCAAAGTCACTGACATTTCATTAAACAGTGTTGAAGCTGACAAAGTGAATTAATTGAAGGAAAGTTCTGAAAGGACATACTTTGGAATTCAAAACCTTATCAAAGGAAGTGAATCCTCATATTTGATTTACAAAATGCTATTTTACCTCAACTTTGTTAAGAGCTCTGCTTGTGAACTCTTGTCAAAGACGGAGACACTGAAAACGGCTTTTGGAGATTTCCTTTTATATAAGCACCTACACATCATTTAATCTTCACCACTTTTATAAAAACCAGCTTGGTAAAAACCAGCTGAACCCTATGGATGCAAATAGACACAAACAGAATAAACAATGAGAAGCATCAGTGAAGAAATGTCTGCCTTGAGCCTGAGCACGTTGGCCAGTTTGCTGAGTCTGACTGGAATGAAAAAGAGAAATTATTATTGTTTTAGAGCAAAGGGGGTTGATAGTAACATTGTTGGGTTTTTGTAGATTTTTCAGGCTATACGGCCATTTGGGCTATATGGCCATTCTAGAACATGGCCATATAGCCCAAAAAACCTACAACAGCCCAGTGATTCCATCCATGAAAGCCTTCGACAATACATAGTAACATTGTTGTTCTATTATAAATGGGAGAGGGATATGTTTCTGCTATTAAAAGACAATATCTTTCAGCATGGTTGAATGGTAACTATGCAAAAGCTTTCCTGGCCACTGCCGAGACCTAGGATTCCAGGCTCAGCGATGAGTCCAGGATCACTCCCAGCGATGAGTCCAGGAGTGTAACCCCATCAAGCACAGGCTGTATCCCTTCTCCCAGTTTGGCCTTACAGCTGACCAGGAGGACCTCTGTCTTGTCTGGATTTAATTTTAATTTGTTCCCTTTCATCCAGTCTGTTACAGCTGCTAAGCACCAGTTCAGGACTTGAATAGCAGATGGGAAGGAATGACAGAGTTGGACATCATCTGCATACAGATGGCACCGAACCCCAAAACTCTGGATGATCTCCCCCAATAGCTTCATGTAGATGTTATACAACATAGAGGACAGTACTGAACCCTGAGGGGCCCCACAGTACAATGGCTCTGGGGCTGAGCAGGTGTCCCCTAGCAACACCTTCTGGGAGCGACCCTCCAGGAAGGACTGGTGCCACTACAGAACAGTACCGCCAAGGCCCATTCCTGTGAGGCATCCCAAAAGGATACCATGGTCAATGGTACTGAAGGCCAATGATAGGTCCAGCAGAACCAAAAGGACACACTCCCCCTGTCCAGAGTAGATCATCCACTAAGGCTGTCTCAGTACCATATCCTGGCCTAAAGCCAGACTGCACTGGATCTAGATAATCCATGTCTTCCAAGAATCCCTGGAGTTGCAAGGTCACCACACATTCCAGGACTTTGCCCAAATAGGGGAGATTGGAAACTGGCTGATAGTTGACGAACTGAGTGGGATCCAGTGATGGTTTTTTCAACAGCGGTTTTATTACAACTTGTTTTAAGCTGGCTGGAATTTTGCCTTCCCGGAGGGAGACATTAGCCACCACCTTCACCCACTTTGCCAAACCCCCTCTGACTTCCTTTACCAGCCAGGATGGGCAGGGGTCTAGGATGCATGTGGTTGCTCTTGCCTCTCCAAAAATCTTGCCCACATCCTCGAGCTGCACCAATTGAAATGAATCCATCAAAACTGGACAAGCAGGTGCTCATGTTACATCCTCAGAGACTGCCGTTAACATGGTGTCAAAGCCAGAGCGGTTCAAAGCGACTTCGGATATATTACAAGAAAAGACAGTAATACTTGGTAAGGTAGAAGACAGTGGAAGAGAAAGGTCATGTTCCAGATGAATAGACTCAGTCAAGGAAGCCACAATCTTGTCTGTGCAAGATCTCTGCAAGGCTGTCGGGATCAGGATGACTTGGAGTGCATCTCCACTGTAGAATCAATGCAGTTTAACAACATGTAAATTGCTATGGAAAACTAGAACTCCCATGATTCCTCAGCATTGAACCATAACTATAGTGGGGTTAGACTGCATTAATTCTACAATGGAGATGCACCCTTGGAGGTCTCTCATCAATATGCTGATAGTATCTGGTAGTATGCTAACCATTCTTTGTAATTTTGTTAAGAAAGCATTTTGCTAACAAGAGATCAAGCTATTGCTATTTGATTCATTAATATTTTGGAATCAATCTAGTTTACAGAATATTAAAACAAGAGTAGACCAAAAACATACACACACACCTGGAGTATTAAAATAACATCACTGGTCCATTGAATGCTGCTATTGCTTCCCTAGATCTGTTCACTATACTATGGATGCAGCCTAGAATTGCAATGACTTTTTAAGCTGCCACATCACACTGTTGACTCCTGTTTAGCTTGTGGCCTACAAAGACTCCTAGATATCTTTCACATGCATTGCTGTCAAACTAGGTGTCCTCTATCTTGGCATTTCCTTTTTTCTGCGTAAGTGTTGAAGTTATGGATTCTGCTCCTGTACTCTGGACTATTATTTATTTATTTATTTGGGGTGCTTCTACCCCGCACTTCTCAACCCCCTAGGGGGGACTCAGGGCGGCTTACAAAAGGCACAATTCGATGCCCAAAAATTCACAAATTACAATATACAAAAATTACAATATAATGTCAACAATTATAACTAATTAAAACAATACAGTCGCAGCAATAAAATAATATTGTGGTCAATGTTCGCCAATTCATAAATCCAAGATCTGTCTAGCATCGTCATTGTCCTTTCCTACTCTGGTCGTCATTGTCTCTTGTCCAACTGCCAGCTTACCTGAAGGCCTGATCCCACATCCAGGTTTTTAGCTTCCTTCTGAAGGAGAGGAGGGATGCTGATGACCTAATCTCCCCGGGGAGTGCATTCCAAAGGTGAGGGGCCACCACCGAGAAGGCCCTGTCCCTCGTCCCCACCAGTCTCACTTGTGATAAAGGTGGGGCCGAGAGCAGGGCCTCCCCAGAAGATCTTAAACTCCTAGGTGGGACATAGAAGAAGATAGATTCGGACAGGTATGCTGGCCAGAGCCGTAATTATTAGCTATCACTCCTAATTTGGGGTCCTCTACAAATTTGATAAGCATGTCATTGTCCACTATTCCATCATCCAAGTCATTGATAAAGATAATATTGTTTAATTGCTTTTTAACTTGTACAGATCACAACTGAATCCTGTTGTAAATCACTGTAATTAGCTATAAGGAGCTGGAATGTTGTTAGTGATTTAGACACATCTAAGTGTAGATTATGAGCATGTACGTCTCTTTTCGAACCTAAATGCAGTGGGCTAAAGAATTGCTTTGGGTTGAGTCCAAAACAGTCTTCTGGGATGGCTGTCAAGCTTTGGAGGCGTGCAGCTCTTATTAAGAGAGTTATACATCGTAAAAAGTATGTATTACATATAACTTATAGATGGCAGGTTGGTCATCCCTGGAATGTTTAGACACACTACCCCAAATACAAGATGCACACTTTATATGTTTTGTAGTTTTTCAGCCATTTTTACAGTCTAAAATATGAAGTTTGTCTTGAAATGCCCTGGAATCTTTTCATCACTGATTCCTCTGTATGGCATTTAAGTTATCTCCAAGCTCACAGTGCTTCTCGGGCAACATAATTCTGCTATATACACAGTCATCCCAAGAGAGTGTGAGAAATGCTTCTGTAGGCAGCCTTTTATGTTACTTTTGCTGACACATCTTTCAGAAATTGTTAAGGAAAGATAGGTGGGAAGAGATGGAAGATTAATAAACTTCTTCCCTTTGGAATGGTTTGGTTGGGGGCAAAACAACAGGGCTTTTATTTAGAGCAGCACTCCAGAGTCAGGTTGGCTCTATCTCCTCTGATTTTCTCACAGGTAGATAAGAGTGTGATTTTGCATGGTGTTCAGTCCTTAAAACTAAATTTTAACGATTGTTTCCCTCTGCTTCTAAATATTATTTGTGTATTTAATGTTTGACATGTTTTTATCTGTTGAAAACTTCCTTGGGCACCCTGTTATGACAGATGGATGGATAGATAGATAGATAGATAGATAGATAGATAGATAGATAGATGGAAGGCCAGATAAAAAGTAAGAAAAAGAAAAGAAAAAAGTTTGGATTATTGATGTTGCCATACCATGTGACAGTCGCATTGAGGGGAAAAAACAGGAAAAACTCAGCCATTATCAGGACCTTAAAATCGAACTGCAAAGGCTCTGGCATAAACCAGTACAGGTGGTCCCAGTGGTCATTGGTATACTGGGTGACATGCCAAAAGATCTCAGCTGACATTTGGAAACAATAAACATTGACAAAATCATGATCTGTCAACTGCAAAAGGTCACCTTACTTGGATCTGTTCCCATCATTCAAAAATATATCACATAGTCCTAGATCAGGCATGGGGAACCTTCGGCTCTCCAGGTGTGGTGGACTTCAACTCCCACAATTCCTTGAGGCCAAGGTAAGCCTTTGGGGTGAATGCCGAGCCTCAAGGAATTGTGGGAGTTGAAGTCCACCACACCTGGAGAGCCGAAGGTTTCTGACCCCTGTCCTAGATGCTTAGGAAGTGTTTGACTTATGATTTTGTGATACGAAATCCAGCATATATATCTTGTTTGCTGTGTCACACTGTGTTTTTGTGTCAGTAAAATAATAATAATAATAAATCTTTATTTATATCCCACCCCATCTCCCCAAGGGGACTCGGGGCAACTCACAAAGGCAACAGAGCGAACAACATATAATGAATATAGTGGAACTAAACTACATCAACAAAAACAAACAACCAAGGAAAATACACTGAACATACATAAAGCCCTCAGTTTAAAATAAAATGAACAATAAAAACATAAACAGTAAATAATACTTAAAACCACAGTCTACAAACCAAGTTAGACATCCAGTCAATTTAAATATGTCAGGGTACAAGAAAGTGATTTGTCGTGAATTATCATGCTTGGGTGGAGATTTGAACATTGACAAAATCACGATCTGTCAACTGCAAAAGGTCACCTTACTTGGATCTGTTCCCATCATTCAAAAATATGTCACATAGTCCTAGATGCTTAGATGCCTAGACCCTGGTTTCCCAGAGTCATAATGGAACATGCTGGCTTATCCAAGATGGTGGAGAGACACAATGTACCACATGCTAGAAGCATCTCCGGGTGTTGTTTTTGAAGGCATATTCCCTTTGTTTGCTCTGTGATGGAGAAGAAAGGCATGGGGGAGAGGGGGGATGGTGGGGGTGGGTGGGGGGGTGGGAAAGTAGTCTCAAGTCTATGACCCTAAACCAGGCACAGGCAAACTTCATACCTCCAGGTGTTTTGGACTTCAACTCCCACAATTCCTAACAACCGGGAGTTGAAGTCCAAAACACCCAGAAGGCCAGAGTTTGCCCATGGCTGCCCTAGACCATACCCTGCAAGTTTGTCAGTGACAGTTCCTGATTAACCTCTGACATTCCAATTTTTACCTGTTTTTAAAATGGCCTAGTTTCTCTCCTCCTCCCACTTTCTCCTCCGCTGACTTTCTTTGATGCAAACTCAGTTAAAAAGGTTAAAGCAGTTTGCACTCAATTAACTTCGTGAGTCAGTGAAAGGAGAAGAGGGGAGAACCTGCCCTCCCCAGTAGACTCAGGCAAAAACAAGCTGATTCAGCCTCTCCTACCTTGTTTATTCTTCTTCATTAATCACTTTTGCTATAGGAACCATACTCCATTGTTGGTCGACTTCATGTGTCCTGGTTTTCATCTGTGAAATGTTAGAGGGCATGCATTAATACAATTTTTAGAGGTAATACAAGATGCAGCCAGTGTGGATTTCACCTAAATTGTGCTGGCATATGCTTGCATGCAAGGGTCTGAGGGGAAAAGGAGGAACAAACTTTGAGAAGCATAATTAATTTCTAAGAATCCCTTATAAGACTGCCAAGTTACACTGTGGACTAGCCACTTGCAAAGCTACATTTGCTGTGGATTTCCTTACCAACATCTTCCTTGACATTTACTATGAATCTGCAACATACCACACTGCTATTCCGGATCTGTGTCATATCCTCCTAGACCAGGAATCTGATAGATTTCCTCTTTTTGAACTGTGCTCATGTATACATAATTTAATCTCCTCACAGTACATGCTTTTAGAACAGTGGTCCTTTCTTTCAATACCACACACACACATACACTGCTACCCCACAGTCTTTAGATAATTTTAGGTACTTTAGATAATTTTAGATCTCCAAATTCTTTGTGCTTTTAATTGTAATAATGGTATCAGTAGATCTAGCCTTGGTTGATCATCTTCAAGACGAAATCTAGCTGGTACCTAAATGTAAGCAGTGTTGATACCAATTAGGGAGGGCATTTCATAACTTTCTTGTACTCCTAGGCTCAATCATATTGTGGAATTACAGAGGTATTATTCCACTTTTACTGCCATGGTTCCAACCTATGGAATTCTGGGGTTTGTAGTTTGGTTAGAGGCACTGAGAATTCTAAACTTCTTCCAAAACTACAAATCCCAGGCTCCCTGATATCTGGATCCATGTCCTTCTCCTCTGTGGGATGCGTATTACCCCTCTAATAAGATATAATTAAAATAATTTAAAATAGGAAGCTCTTCTTAATCAGTCTCGTGGCATCTGATAGCACTTGTGCCCTGAATAAAAACAATCCAACCCAATGCAGAAACTCACTTGTCCATTTAATAAATACAAGCTCAATATATATAGAAAGAGAGAGAGAGAGAGAGTTACACTTTTTAAAATGTGCCTGTTTTGACCTACAAAAAAATCCCACATAAGAACAAACCTACAGAACCTACCTTGTTTGTAGCTTTGGGACCTCTTGTACATGACAAAAATATTCTTTGAGGTAAAGATCATCTAGGGAAGCCCTGCTCTCGGTCCCACCCACCTCAAAGATGCAACTGGTGGGGATGAGAGACAGGGCCTTCTCAGTGGTGGCTCCTCAACTATGGCATCAGTGCCCTCCCCCCTGGCTTTCAGGAAAAAAGTAAAGACTTGGCTATGGGACCAATCCTTTGGGCACTAAGCAACACAAGGAATGATCAGGGATTATGTACAATTGATATTTGATTTTTGGAACAGCCTTGGACCATGACTACTGGATTATGGGATTTTAATTCCACATTTTAATGTTTAAATGTTGTTACATTTTAATGATCTAATCAATAATTATATGTTATTGTTGCTTTATGTTAGGTTTCATATGTACATGAGGCATTAAATTTTGCCATAAATATGTTGGAAACCACTTTGAATCCATCCCCCTTCAGGGAAATGGAGGCAGGGTACAAATATAGTTATTGTAATAATATTATTATGCTGTTGTAAATGCCTTTCCCTGTTCTATGAAACTGAAAGTGTAAGTGCCAGTATGACTTCAGTCTGCTGCTTTTGCCTTTGGCTCTGCCCACCCCTGGAGTATAGCTCCCTCCATTGAACATCTGAATTCAATTCTCAAGCCGAAAGATGTTTGCCTCCATTGGATTTAGCCATTGTCTTCATTTTAGCAGTATAATTGGAGAGGTGGGTGTCATTTTCCTGGTGCTAATTTTAATCAGTTGGGACCAGAAATCCTTGCTGAATTATTGCATGTAACTCAGTAGATTTTACTTGACTTTTTGCCCATCTCTGGAGTAAATATTGCAATTTAACCATGCTCAGACCTCAACATTTCGTACATAGGAAAACACTATTATTTTCCCAATAATCCATTGCTTTCTTTTAATTTTATCAGTAAAATTCAAAAGACACACGAGACTTAGAAAAGCCTTTTAAGATATGATTCTTGCTACATAATTTCAAAGCTGATTTTCATAATGTTAATGCGGCTGGTGGTTGAGCATTTTAATATGTAAAATATGAGGCTAAATCCCCCTTAAGAGAACCCTGCAAAGATAGGTTTTAAAAATGATTAATTCTTATTAGATGTTAATAACATAAGCCCTGAAAAAAGAAATGGATAAACTCTTCAGTTCCATCTATTCCCTAGGCAGGGAATGCATTTATTGCCAAGTGCCTGTCTTGCACATTGGTGTCAGCAGCAACTTTCTGACCTTTGATCTCTTCCAAACTCGAATAAGGAGTCATGACAAATACTCATGGAGGTTTTGCCAAATCCTAGTCTAACACATCACTATGGCAGATGTCTCTAACATCGCTTCTTAACACTATTTTAAGTCATGTCTTTTCTTCCTGCCAACAGAGCAAAATGTTCATCACGCACAGTTCCATTATCAGCCATATGTTGCATCGTGGTCTTTAGTAGAAAAAGAGCTAATTTTTTGAGATCTGCATGAGATGCCAAATCCAAAATAAGGCCACAGGCTCATGCTGCTTTGACTTCTTAGTTTTGAGTTCTGTTGGAATTTCTTTTTTTTAATGGGAGAAATCTAAGGATGAACATCTGGAGATGAATAATGAAAGCTTGGAGGGTTAATTTGTAAGATAAGAGGCTGATTTGTATGAGTTTATAAAATGAGCTTTGGGCTATATACATGCATGTTTACTGGAGTGAATAGCAAACACAACTTAATAGTTCAATTAATAAGTACAGTACAATGTTTTGACCGCCACAAAAATACAATAAATGTTCAGTTAACTGGCACCCATGGGGATTGGGAGATATCAGATCGATGTAGTTTCTGGTTGCTTGAGAGTTACTATTGCTGTGAAGCATATAGGATAAATTTACTCATTTTGTGTGCATGTGTGAGCACATGTGCCTTCAAATAACATGTCAATATATGGCAACCCCATGAATCTCATAGCGTTTTCTTAGGCAAGCAATACTCAGCTTTGCAGGTTCCTTCTTCTGAAATATAGCCAACTAGACCTGGTATTTGTTGATGGTCTCCCATCCAGGTTTTAGCCATTTCTGCTTAGTTACCAAAATCAGACAGGACCCGGTGCTTATAATATATAGACCCTTCTTGGGGGGGGACGGGGGACGACACAAACCAAATTATATACAGTTAACCAGCATGCATTTGGATTGGCAGTCTTTGGCCCTCATCCAGTCCATCACACCTGTCAGGCACTGGTCCAGGATCTGAGGAGCTTCCTTGGAGTGAAGTGGGAAAGTGTAGTAGAGTCGTGTGTCATCTGCATAGAGATGGCACCAAACTCCAAAACTCCAGATGACCTCTCCAAGCGATTTCTTGTAAATGTTGAGAAGCGTGGGGGAGAGAATGGAACCTTGTTGGACCCCACAGGATAAGGGCCAGAGGTCCGAACAGGTGTCCCCCAGGAAGGAGCAGATCTATTGCAACACAGTACCCCCAAGACGCATTCCGGAGAGCTGACCCAGAATGATATCATAGTCAATGGTATCAAAAGCTGCTGAGATGTCCAAGAGAACCAGCAGGGATATATTCCCCCTATCTAGTTATCTGCAGAGGTCATCCACCAAGGGGACCAAAGTAGTCTTCATTCCATGACCAGGCTTAAAACCAGACTGTGGGGGATCAAGAATAAGCCCCCACCCTTTCTAAAACCTTGCTCCAAAAAAGGAGATTTGAAATGGGCTGGTACTTGTTTAATATAGAGGAGTCCAGGGGTGCCATCTTTAGAATTGGCTGTACAGTTCCTTTTTTCTGGCTAGGTTAAATTTGTCCCTGCTCCAACAAGGCATTGATGATCCTTGTAAACCACTCGGCCAGTCCCCCACTGACAAGTTTGACAAACCAGGAGGGGCAAGGATCTAGTGCACAAGCGGTCGCTCTCACTGCTCCAAGGATATTGTCAATGTCATCAGGCACTTCTGGGGGAGGGGGGGGGGAGCCAAATTATATACAGTTAACCAGCACACCTGGGGATTGGCATATTCTTGATAAATGTAGTTTTTTTTGGTTGCTTAGGCACTATTAAAACAGAACTAAGTAATGTTATACCCCATAATATACCATACTATAAGCTCTGCATTGACATGATATTGATATTGAAATACAGTAACTAAAAGATAGTTCATAAAAGTAAAAACAAATGTAGCTTAATGTAACACAATTTAACTGTATTTATAAAAATTATTAAAAAAACTGTATTATAAAAATATTTGGAGAGACCTAGATAGCTAGATCCCTGTTGTGCTGAACTATTTTCTTGCAATTCCGCCAACCACAGCATTTCAAAAAGCACTACCAAAAAGCATCCTTACTAAGGGCTCCTTGAAACAGAAGAACAATCAATATGCCTTCCATTAGGTTTTGATCCAACTTACTGTGGATTATGGCAATAAACAATCCCCAAGATGGAACTAAAACCTTAAATCAATGCCCGATGCTTTAAACTTTAGCCAAGCCCCTTTGTAGTTGATAGAATCAAAAGCCTCCTCCTGATCAATAATGTCAGCATAAAACCCTTTTGACTTTTGAATGATTGAATTAATAAGCCAAAGAGGACAGTATCAAAGCACTGGAATGGGTCGAAACCCGTCTGTGCCACCTCTAATAAACTGGTGTCAGAATCTCAGTTTCCCAAAATGGAAAATATATATTTAGAAGTATATATATATCTATGACCTAGGTTAAATTGATCTAATTTATCACCAAAATTTATTTACCAAATGGTAATAGTTTGGGGGGGGGGGGTGCCCTATGAAGAGCAGCTAAGGGAGCTTGGTATGTTTAGAGAGAAAAGGTTAAGAGGTGTCATGATAACCATCTTTAAATATTTGAAATGATGTTATACTGAAGTTGGACCAGCCTTGTTTTCTACTCCTTCATAGACTAGGACATGGAACAATGGATTCAAACTACATGAAAAGATGTTTCATTCACACATTTTGAAAAAACTCCTGATGGTAAAAGTTGTTTTTTGATAGTTTACACTGCCTTATGTGGTTTCTCTGGCAGGCTGAATGGCTATCTGTCAGGAGTGCACTAGACTGAATGCCCCTTGTGGACTCTTCCAACTCTATAGCTCTATAGCACCTGGATTTCTATTCTCCACCTCATTGTGACACTATTTAGTGGTAAATAATTTCATACTAAATGTGGGTTTAACTCAGAAAAGGGAGAGTTGGAGGCTGAGAGACAATTTGACTTCAGAATTTGCAGTACAAATAAATTATGGAGTCTCAGTGTGCCCTGATATTGGGTAGAGTGAGACAACTACCCTGAGCGGCATAACTGGAAAGGCAGCTCTCCATACAGTCAGTTTTCTTGGAGGACAACACTGTGTGCTGTTCTAAATAGCAGAGGGCATTATTTCTTTCTCAATGTTGAGTAAAGTTGTGAACCTAGTTGGGTTTGGAACATGGAATGGAAAATGGAGAAGGACAACATTTAATTTTTTTTTTGCCTCTGGCAGGAAAAAAAATCCATATGGAACACATGGCATGCTACCAGGTTACCTTCAATGGTCTACATCAGGCATCCTCAAACTGCGGCCCTCCAGCTGTTTGGGCCCCCAACTCCCAGAAGCCCTAATGAACTTGTTCAATTGTCAGGAATTCTGGGAGTTGAAGACCCAAACAGCTGGAGGGCCACAGTTTGAGGATGCCTGGTCTACCTGGTCTCATGGAGTATATTATACACCCTGCTCAGAAAACATTAGCAATGGACATATTCAGCTTCTTCATCCTCACACTGAAGTATAAATAATTTCAGCAGTTTTCCAACTGAAGCAGGTTTTGCTGAAGTATTCTACACAGGAATAAGAAAAAGAATTTTGCATGAAATTACTAGTTTCCGTAATAAAATACAATTGTCATTTTAAAAACCCTTGTCTCCATAGTTTTGTGTGTATGCAAAACCATCCATAGGTTCCTGTCACATGTTTTTTATATGAAAAGTTTCTTTCTTGGGAAGACATTTTCATGCAAAAAACAGTTTGGTAGTCCACTGTTGTTGGGGTTTGGCGGGGGGGGGGGGCTTGTTTCAAGAAACTCCTTGATTTTTCTTTATCAAAATTACTATTTCATAACAAACAAAAAACTACTAATTTTGCACAGAAAAACATTGTGGGTTTCTGAAAACCTCTGTTCTTTTTTTGAGGTGCTTACCCCAGAAACTGTGTTTTCACACAAAAAAATCAGAATTTTCATGTAAAATCATGTTTCTCAGCCCTTACAGGGTTTTGTGCAAAATTACTAGTGTTTTAACATGAAAAATGGATTAGCACAAAGGACAAATATGCATATTTCTACGTATAATAATTTCCACAAACACTTAGGATATCAAATGAAAATTATGCAGAAGTTTTGTTTCTATGTTATGAGTTATTCTCAGTGAGGTTTCTCAAGGATTGGGAAGCTCATTTGTCATCTGGGAAATGAATAATCATAGACATTATTTCCATTTCTGAAAAAACCACCCAAGTTTCATCTAAGAACACAGTTAATCTGATCTCTTTCTTCGATAGAGCTACAAGCTGGGTAGATGCGGGGAATGCCGTGGATGTAGCGTACCTGGATTTCAGTAAGGCCTTCGACAAGGTCCCCCATGACCTTCTGGCAAGGAAACTAGTCCAATGTGGGCTAGGCAAAACTACGGTGAGGTGGATCTGTAATTGGTTAAGTGGACGAACACAGAGAGTGCTCACTAATGCTTCCTCTTCATCTTGGAAAGAAGTGACGAGCGGAGTGCCGCAGGGTTCCGTCCTGGGCCCGGTCCTGTTCAACATCTTTATTAATGACTTAGATGAAGGGCTAGAAGGCATGATCATCAAGTTTGCAGACGACACCAAATTGGGAGGGATAGCCAATAGTCCAGAGGACAGGAGCAGAATTCAAAACGATCTTGACAGATTAGAGAGATGGGCCAAAACTAACAAAATGAAGTTCAACAGTGACAAATGCAAGATACTCCACTTTGGCAGAAAAAACGAAATGCAAAGATACAGAATGGGTGACGCCTGGCTCGAGAGCAGTACGTGTGAAAAAGATCTTGGAGTCCTCGTGGACAACAAGTTAAACATGAGCCAACAATGTGACGTGGCGGCAAAAAAAGCCAATGGGATTTTGGCCTGCATCAAGAGGAGCATAGTGTCTAGATCTAAGGAAGTAATGCTACCCCTCTATTCTGCTCTGGTTAGACCACACCTGGAATATTGTGTCCAATTCTGGGCGCCACAATTCAAGAGAGATATTGACAAGCTGGAATGTGTCCAGAGGAGGGCGACTAAAATGATCAAGGGTCTGGAGAACAAGCCCTATGAGGAGCGGCTTAGGGAACTGGGCATGTTTAGCCTGAAGAAGAGAAGGCTGAGAGGAGATATGATAGCCATGTATAAATATGTGAGAGGAAGCCACAGGGAGGAGGGAGCAAGCTTGTTTTCTGCTTCCTTGGAGACTAGGACACGGAACAATGGCTTCAAACTACAAGAAAGGAGATTCCATCTGAACATTAGGAAGAACTTCCTGACTGTGAGAGCCGTTCAGCAGTGGAACTCTCTGCCCCGGAGTGTGGTGGAGGCTCCTTCCTTGGAAGCTTTTAAACAGAGGCTGGATGGCCATCTGTCAGGGGTGATTTGAATGCAATATTCCTGCTTCTTGGCAGGGGGTTGGACTGGATGGCCCATGAGGTCTCTTCCAACTCTTTGATTCTATGATTCTATGATTCTAAATGTTCAAATTACTGATGCAGCAAAACATTGCACATCAATTCCACTTAGGTTACGGAGAATATATATATTGTTAGTTTTCTTTATTTGCTTTTGACTATAAACAGCATTTTACCGTACTATAGCAAAGCATTATTATACTTTAAACCTAACTCAATACTAGAGGGGTTTTTTTTTTAAAAAAAATCAGCTATAGCATGACAGCAGCAGATAGTTGCTCTGTAATGAATTGCCAATTCTCCAAGAGTAGCATCACTTCCAAGTCCTATGGTAAACTTAAAATGGCTCCAAAAATGAATGAAAAAAGTGGACAAAAGAAATGCAGTACATATACCTTAGTAAAACGTAATATGAAAAAACATATTTTAAATTGTAGCTAAAGGTCTCCCCATCTCTGCCATCCCAGAAAAATACACGACTCACTCATGTTACATGATATCCACCACTTTGCCAATGGTTTTTGGAACTGTAGAAAGTATTTGCTGCCGAAGACACAGTTTCAGGGACACAGTGGTTTCTGGCTGATTCAAAGCCAAAATCTGTTGACTGCCTCCAGCAGCAGATTTGGGGTGCCATGAACAGGCATTGAATGGTTACTTAGTTTGTATCATTTGTATTTTTATACTCAGGGAAAAAGAGAGGTAATTGTGAGATGTTCTGCCTCAGGTGCCAGAATAATTTGACTGTTATGAGCTACTATGCAGTGTGGAAGGTAACAGTGATCTGGTCCATCTTTGCATGCTAAATAGGAAAAATACACATGCACAAAAATACTCTCTGCTCAGGAGATCTTTTTCCCATTATTAATCTGAGGAAATGTATGCATTTATCTGACTGATTTTTGTGCATTTCTGTACATGTCCACCATTTACAACTCATGATAATAACTAGTTTGTGGGCATGTATGGTTAGAAAGTGTAAGCTTTGGATGTGAGCAAGTAGATTGTCCTATTTTGCTTACTGTTGTGAGCAAGTAGATTGTCCTATTTTGCTTACTGTAGGTTGATGTGCATGCACACACATGGATGCTTCATTAAACATGGAGAAAAAGTGCGAGAGAAATTTTGGGGTAAGTTGAACAGAATACCACAAAACCCTTAGCACAACCATGGGCAAACTTCTGCCCTCTGGGTGTTTTGGACTTCAACTTCCACAATGCGAATAGCAAAGTGAGATGCTAAGGCAGAAATGGGCAAACTTTGGCCCTCCTGGTGCTTTCAACTTTAACTCCCACAATGCCTAACAGCCAATAGGCTGTTAGGAATTGTGAGAGTTGAAGTCAAAAACACCCAGAGGGCCAAAGTTTGCCCATGTCTGCCTTAACATCTCGCTTTGCTGCTGAAGGTGAGATTTCTCACAGCAGCTTGGTAATCCTTGATAGTGTTTGCTGTATCAAGACAGCCTTATTGACAACATCAGCAAGAATGTCTCAACTTCCCTGCTACACAACCATGACTTGTTTGGTAAACCTCAGGCAGCAGGCTACCCTGCAACTGAGAAACTTCAAGAAGAGCAAACCAATGACCACCTACTACAATGCAACCTGAACCCTGCCACATGCACAGTGGAGGACCTTTATATAGCAGTGGCCAGCTACTGGTCAAAGGACATTTAACAGAATGCCAAGTTTGCAAACTGTGTGTGTGTTTTTTTTAAAAAAATACAGTACAACTGTTGGGTTCACTCATGACATGATAAATAAATAGCCACACCCATACCACTCTCCCACACACAACTTTATATGAATAGGCTCCCTTCAACCAGGAATCTGGTTGAATACTGCAAGTTGCTTCTGGTTGCTTCTGGAGTGAGTGAATCAGCTGCCCACAAAGATGTTGCCCAGGGGATGCCCAGATGTGTTGTAATCCTGTGGGAAGGTTTCTCTCATATCCCCATTTGCACCATGAGATGCAGAGCCAATGCATTCTCTCATCGGCACCACAAGATGCAGAGCCAACCTTAAATATACTGCTACAAAGTAGAGTCCATGACATGTTAGTGTGGAGAAGAGCAAACCACAGACTATTACAATGCACCCTGAGCCCTGCCACATGCACAATGGAGGACCTTCTTATAGCAACACCAGAGGCACTCCCAAGTATCCAGCTACTGGTCAAAGGACATTCAACAGAATGCCAAGTTTGCAAACTTTGTGTTTTCTCAAATACATTGGTTCACTCCTGATACGATAAGTAAAAATAAATAACCAGGAATCAGGATGCATCTACACTGTGGAATTAATAAACTCTGACACCCATTTAACTGCTATGGTTCCATGCTATGGAATCATGGGAGTTATAGTTTTACAACATCTTTAGTCTTCTCTACCAAAGAATGCTAGCTCCTTGCCAAACTGTACAGTCCAAGTTTCCACAGCAAAGGAGCCATGGTAGTAAAGGGGCATCAACCTGCATTAATTCTGCAGTGTAGATGCACCTCAGTTGTGAGATCTGCAGTGTGAATGCTTCTTCTCCCACTCCTGCCTTCATGCTTTATTCTACAGGCATTTGTTGCGTGAACAGCTCTGCAAAAAAGAAAGGGAGAAAAAGACAGGGAGACAGAGACTACTAATTAATGTAATGAAAATGTCACAGAGTGTTCTTTTGCAAGTTCTTTGCTTCAGAGGGCTCAGTCAATAGATATTGAAGGAAAGGTGTGTTTTTTCTCTCCGACTTGCTGCAAAGAGATGCTTCATTCTACAAAGGAAAGGCCTTCTTTCTTGCAGAAGCCAGCAAAAGAAATGGACAAGCAAGACATGGTTGGAAGGAGCAAAATAATCTCATCTTCTGTCTGCACAGCCCCAGGACACCATATCTTATATTTGAAAGGCATCTCTCTCAGCGACCACATTAGTGACACAGTCACAGTATCTGCACATCCTGCTGTTTTTGCCATAAAGCTCATCTGTAACAACCCCTTTGAATTTCCCACTATGCTGCACAGGGGGGAAAAAATCTTTAGATTACTTGTTTGAGAGATTCCTTGCAGGAAATGGGTTTCTGCGTCAAAGGAGATAATTAAAATAAGGGAATAGCTGAAGTAAATGCCATGCAACATGTGTGAGTTGTTTTTGGAAGAAAGAAAGATCAGTCTTAGTATCTCCCTGGGAGAAAATGTCTTTTTGTGCCCCTCCGAGACTCGTGGTTCTAGCTTTCTGTGTGTTAATGAAAAGTGCAAAGCACATTTGGGAAATTTGTTGGCAGGTTCACTTGGTTTTGGCCACCAGGGGGCAGGCATCTCAAATTGACTCTAGAGATCATTGCATTTGCAGACAGATGGGAAATTTTGGTTAAAGTTCATGAACACTACTCCATAGCATAAACAGATTAGAGAGAAGATACAGATAGATAATCCTCATACTCAATATTCTGAATAGTTTCAAATAAATAGAGGTATTACTTACTTCAATGTTCTTTACCATCCAAATGATGTTATTTATGACTGGAGGAACCCTTCACAAGATCCATTGCATTCATGATGAGTTGAGTTCTTTTTTATCCACATGCTAAGATTTTATCCCACATATCCACAACTAGCTTTGGAAAAATGAATGTTTGTTGCCACAATGGCTGTTGGTCATGCTGTCTATGTAGTGAGGACATAATTATTCATTAATTTCATTTTCAAATGTAACTATAAGCATTTTCGCAGTCATGAGAAAGTATTTCAAAATGGCAGTTTTCTATTCAGAATTTCAAACCTATTCTTTGCAAGACATGTGTATATAGCTTTCTAGCACAGAAAACAGTATTTTCTTTGCAGATAATAAGATTTCTGCACAAAAATAATGTCTTCACAGAAAGTACTTGTAGTAAAAATGTTGTGGCATTGATTTATTCTGTACAAAGTTTAGATATCATTTTGTGCAGTTTTCTGTGCAGCAAATGTTTTCTGTACAAAAGAGGCTCGTGTGCAGAAAAAAAAATGAAACTGTGAAGATTGTCCTCAGTCCAGGATTCTCCCCACAAGGGTTTCCTGACATTCAAGAAATCATCTTAGTAGACAATTACTGTTCAATTTTAGCACTCCTGATCTTTCAATTTAGGCTTCCAGAAGCTCTAGCCAATACTCAGGAATTCTAAGATCTGAAGTTCAATGTACCCTGAAGACCACAGACTGAGAAACTCTGGAGCCCCATCTACACTACCATAAAAAATCCAGATGATCTCCTGGATTACATGACAGTGTAGACCATTGTTCCTCAACCTTCCTATGGCCGCGACTCCTTAATACAATTTCTCATGATGTGGTGACCCCCAACCATAAAATTATTGAACCAAACGTGGCACACAGAACTCACATGACCAACTGGAAGGGTTTGGTGGGCACTAACCTTGAGTTTTGGAGTTCACCTACATCCAGAGAGCACTGTGGACTCAAACAATGGTAGGTCTGGACCAAACTTGGCAGGAGTGCTCAATATGCCCAAATATGAATACTGTTGGAGTTTGGGGGAAATAGATTTGAAATTTGGGAGTTGTAGTTGCTGGGATTTATAGTTCACCTACAATCAAAGAGCACTCTGAACCCCACCAACAATAGAATTGGGCTAAACATCCCACATAGAACCCCCATGACCAACAGAAAATGCTGTGTTTTCTGATTATCTTTGGTGACCCCTCTGACAATCCCTCATGCCCCCCCCAGGGGTCCCGACCTCCACGTTGAGAAACACTGGTGTAGACTCATATAATACAGTTCAAAGCAGATAATCTAAATTATTTTCTTTGATAATCTGTATTATATGGCAGTGTAGATCCAGCCTAGGTTAAATAATTCCAGAAACTGTAATCACACACCCCAAGTGTGACTGAACTCTGTTAGTGTTGCACCCCAGGCTAGGGAACACCTCTGTACTTAACCACCTCATGCCAGTTCAAGTAAAATCAGTAAAGTAGTTTATTGAAGATTATATAAAAAAGCAAACAGCAAAAACAGTAAAAACTTCAAAGTCCAAATGTATCAATAATCTATAAGATTCCAGTGAAAGAATAATCAAGAGTCCAGGGCAGCAAGCCATCCAAAACAAGAATACAAGAAAACCCAAGAAACATAGAATCCATTACAGAAATACAGGAACAATCCCTGGCACTTGCAAACAAGAACATGAACAAAGGCATGAAACTAGAAGTCTCTAAGCAGGCATGGCTTGACAAGAGCTGTTGTCTCCATTATCAACATTGACCACACTGCTGGGCAAGCCTCCCAGCCTCTCTAATATATCCAAAAAATCATGTCTTTTCACATGAGATTCAGATATGGGCCTCTTTTCTAGTAAGTGCCACGACCTTCGTATTCTTTGTTGATCAGTCTACTAAAACTAGGTCTCCTATCAATAAATTCTTGCCATTATCTTAAAGCTCATTATTCTCAGTACCTGGAGTTTCAGGCTCTCAACTCCTTTCACTAGAGATTGGCTCTGCTGCATCCTCTGGAATGTGGCCTTGACTGGTTGGAGACACGGGCTGTTCAGTTTCAGGACTTAAAATCTCAGGCCCAGAACCACCATTCTCAGGCCCAGAATCCCCATTAATAATATCAGACACCACCATGGCCTGAACTACAACAGTTGGCAAGTCTATGGCCTACTAGTTCTGGTGGTTTTCATATATCTAGCTAAGACCATGAAGACATTAGAGTATTGTCCAGGGATGAAATGGGGACTTGAATCAGCAGCAGACCATATGATCTGCATACAGAAGGTCTCATGTTTACTTCCCAGTATCTCGGTCAAAAGTACTGTTTTGCAAAACCTCCAGCTGCCAATCAGAGTTCCCCCCCTCCCCCAAAAAAGACCATGCATCAAGGTGATAGAAAATAAATTTAATATTTATTTGTTTTGCTTTAATACAGCATTTCAGCTTAATGTATTTTCTAAAGTCTTCCCTGGGACTCATTTAAACAGTCTGCAGAAAATACTCTATTAAATATGTCTTGTCTGGTATCCTGTGAGAAATGCAGTGTTCTTTCAGATGCATCTTAATTCAGTAGCAAATAAACTCTTATTCAGCTCTGAGCAGCTGAGAAGGACCAATGGGAAAGTCAATTTACCTCCGCCTCACTAAATGTTTCACATATGTTACTATTCACTTATATGTGTCCTAATTTCTTGAAATATGGGTTGTGTGACTCGGGATGTCAGATTTTTTGCTGTTCTGTGCCTTCAAGTTGCTTATGACTTATGGCAATCCTAAATACTTTCTTGGCAACATTTGTTAAGGATGAGTTTGCCATTGCCTTCCTCTGAGGCTGAATGAGTACAACTTGCCCAAAGTACCATCAGATTTTGAAACGAAGTAGGATATATTTGAGAGGAAAACATTGGCAAACCACCCCAAGTATTCCTTGCCTAAGAAAACTTTACCGTATTCATGGGGTAACCTAAGTTGACAGTCATCCTGACAGCATATTCTTCGGATTTCTGTAAGTTTTTCGGACGATATGTCCATGTTCCAGAAGCATTCTCTTCTGATGTTTCGCCTGCAACTATGGCAGGCATCCTCAGAGGTTGTGAAGTATGTTGGAAACTAGGAAAATGGAAACTAGTTTCAAACAGACCTCACAACCTCTGAGGATGCCTGCCATAGATACAGGTGAAACATCAGGAGAGAATGCTTCTGGGACATAGGCATACAGCCCGAAAAACTTACTGCAACCAAGTGATTCTGGCCATGATAGCCTTCAACAACAGCATATTTTGTGCTTTAAGAAATTATATGAAAAGACAGAGATCAAACTTCACTTTTCCCATGGGACCTCCTACCAGTGAATAATAATGTAACCCACATGCCCAAACAAAATTTCTCCCTCCCGATTATAAAACACCAGAACCTTTGACCATTCCTCCCTGATGGTAGTGTCTTCATTTCAGTGGAAAATAAGCATTATATATTGAAACAACATCAGCTGTGAGCCACTGCTGTAAGCACTGTAGACTGCAACATCAGTCATGAGTTCCAGGGAAATAAGCAAAGGCATGGCATGCCCCAGAGAAAGACCATCCAGGAGCTCAGCTTTCACAGTGAGTTCCAGAGTCAAGAACAGATGCAGCAAAGAGACCCAACAAACTATGTGATGTAGTGCTCTAATTAACTGGAAATTAAATTGTCAGGACTGGAACTCAGGGCCATGGATGAAGTATGTGGTTATTTGAACTACTTTTCCTCAAGCAGACACCCCCCCCCCCTCCCCTGGTTCTTTTTTTTCTTTCTTGCATTTGTAGCCCTAATACTGGAGACAGACAGTTCCAAAGTGCAGAGAGGTTCTTCCAGGATAGGAGCATTGTAATGTCCTGATATGGTTTTTAAAATGACTCATTTTCTCTCCACAGGAACCTTATAATTCTTTCTAATGAAGCTAGTAGCTGCTCCAGTTCCAGATATCTCGTCTCAGCTTGAAAGCAGTTTTAGCATCCCTTTGATCTACACTCAAGGGCCGATGGGAATAGTGAAGGCTGTCTGATCAAAAAGACCAAAATGAGAAAGGAGGGAACCTCGGCACTAAATGAACTCCGTGTGTAAGCATTCCGGGCCCTTCCACCCAGGTTAGCCTGCTGTCAGCTAATTTCCTGGTCACATCATCCATCTCTGTGATGGCTGAGTATATCTCATACTTGACAATGTGCATTCTGCAAGTTCTTTATTTCTTCCGTGTCAGTGATGGAAAAATCATGTTGTTTAGATTACAGCTACCAGCATCGAGCCCAGGTAGCATGGCCAACGGTATTTTAGGAACACTAATCCAAAAAAGTGGTATCCTCTGGGGTTTGGCGTCAGGACCCCAGAATCCATGGGTGCTCTCAAGTCCCATTATATGCAATGGGGTTGTAAAATAGTGGCAAAAACCAAGGTTTGCTTTTTGGAATTGTGTGACAGGAGTTTTCAAGCTCTAGATAGTTGAATCTTTGGATGGTTGAATCTGTGGATGCAGAGTCTATGGATATGGGAGTATTATTATTATTATTATTATTAATAATTATTATTATTAGAAACACAACAAGATGAGTCCACAGCAGACAAGATCACTCTGCTGGCTGTTGTATTGGATCACACGACAGACACCTCCCAAGTGTCTAGGACTATGTGATGTTTCAGCAAATAATGCATACAGATCCCAGTAAGGTGGCCTTCTGCAGCTGGCAGATGGTAATTTTGTCAGCGCCGACTGTGTTTAAGTGCAGGCCAAGATCTTTAGGCACTGCACCCAGTGTGCCCATCACCACTGGGGCCACCTTTGCTGGCTTGTGCCAGAGTCTTTGCAGTTCGAATTGTTGTTGTTGTTGTTGTTATTTATATCTCACTTTATTTCCCCAAAGGGGACTCAAAGTAATGATATAAAAGTAGTAGCATACAATTTAAAATAGACAAATATACATTAAGACAGAAGTAAAAGCAAATAGCACTAAAATTCATAATAAAATCCATATTCAAAGTTCAAAACCACAGCACCCCCTATCTAGATCTTAAACAACTTCATCTTTAAAAGTTTGCCTGCAGGGTCATATAGTAGGCTTCTGTGACTGACTGGGAATTTAACCCTGGTCTTTCAGAGTTGTATTTATTTATTTACTGTATTTATATACTGTAAATAAATCAATGTTTGCAAAGTTTGCAATGGCAAACTTCCTATTTCTCACCCTTGGGGGGACTCAAGGCGGTTTACAATGTACTAATGGCAAAAATTCAGTGCCAACATACAGTACACAAAGAAATCATAACTAATTACTACATGTAACTATGAACTTAAAATCATTAAAACCATTAAACATAAGACATACATAAAATTTAAACATTCAGACAAAGCATAAAATCATCATAGAATAAACATTAAAATCCCATGATCCAGAAATCGTATACCGTAGCCATTCCCAATTGTCATTGCACATATTCTTTAATTATTCTTTGTACTGCATTATTCATTAGGATTAATCCAACAACCACATCTTTGTTCTCTTTCTAAAGGTCAGGAGGGAGGGCGCTGATCTATTCTCACTGGGGGGGGGGGTGTTCTAGAGCCAAGGAGCCACCACTGAAAAGGCTCTGTCTCTCGTCCCCAGCAACCACACTTGCGACTGAAGCAGGACCGAGAGCAGGACCTCCCCAGATGATCTTAACCTCCGTGATGGTTCATAGAAGGAAATACATTCTGACAGATAAGGTGTGCCAGAACCATTTAGGGCTTTATAGGCTAAAGCCAGCACTTTGAATTGTGCTTGGTAGCAAACTGGCAGCCAGTGGAGTTGACGTAACTGGTGGTTCTGTGTTCTCTGTATGCTGCTCCAGTGAGTAATCTGGCTGCTGCCCAGATACTTGAAGTTTCTGAACAGTCTTTAAAAGCAACCCCACGTAGAGCGCATTGCAATAATCCATGTAACAAAAGTGCGGACCACCATGACCAAGTCAGACTTCCCAAGTTACAGGTGCGAAAGCTCCCCTAGCCACTGCTGAAACCTGGGGTTCCAGGCTCAGCGATGAGTCCAGGATCTCTCCCAAGCAAGCTAGTTCAACATGCTGGCTTTTTTCAACTAACAAATCTGCTGCTTGGGAAGATGAAAGGCCGATCAATTTTGTCAAGCATCTCCAGTAGATTAGAAAGGCTGAAGCACTGCTTGAAATTATTTGAGAACAGTTTAGATCTTGAAATGAACAATAAAAACATAAGCACTGAAATGAATGAAAGTTTCAAATAAATTAAACCATACAGGCATGCAAACAAAACAGTTAAAGGGCAGAGAAAATATATCTGATGATTCATTTGCAGAATTTAGATGCCAAAGTGTTAGTGTGGGTGCATTATAATCTTGGGCATTTAAAAAGGAACACAGTCAATAATAGATATATCAAAAACACACGGAAACCATTAAAGTTAAAGAGAATTGGTATCCTAGGGTGTATATTTTTCAGACAAGCGAAGGAGGTTGATACAAGATGGTTTTACATTCTTTGTGTTAAAGAAGGCATATAGCCAAATATGTAAGAGTTGTTTGAAACCAAAATGGGAAAAATTAAGTAGAAAATTCAGATGAAAAAGGGTGTATAGCATGAGAGTTATTCCAAGATTTTGCATTTGTGTATCAGCAAAATGCCCTAAAGGCCTCAAATTCTGAGTGAACTTAGAAGCTAAGTAGGGTCAGTACTGGTTAGTACATGAATGGGAGACCACCAAGGAATCCCAGGATCTGTAATCTATTTTTCAGATGAAACAACTGGCAATCCACCTGAGTATTCCTTACCGAAGAAAACTATAAAATTCATGAGATCACCATAAGCCCACAAGCAACCTGAAGGCACATAGGATAGGATAGGATATAATAACTTTATTGTCATTGCACAACAAAAATGCTTTCCCCAGCACACATCACAAAAACAACACACCCATCCCTCCACGCTCCAACCACCATTGCATAGCCCTCAACGCCACATCAATGCAAAACCATGGAGTTCAATATAATTACAGCTCTAGGCTATCTCTCAGTCTGTTTGTCCTTGTCTTTGTCACCCTGAACCATCTGCCAGATGGTGATAATTCAGAAAAAAATATTGCTGAATGCAATGGATCCTTAAGAATGCTTTGAGCTTTCTTAAGGCTGTGGGGTCTTAAAGTTCTTCCAAAGAGGGGAGAGGGCAACCAATTATTCTTTGTGCAGTAGTGATGAGTCTTTGGAAGGCCTTCTTATCTGCCACTGTGCATTTACCAAACCATGCGCAGATGCAATAGGTTAGGACATTCTCTATAGCACAGTGGTAGAAAGTAACCAGCAGTTTTTCATTCTGTTGTTGGTTCCTTAGAAGTCTCAGGTAATACAATCTCTGCTGGGCCCTCTTAATCAGCACTGCCATATGAATGCCCTGGGTCAGATCCTCCTTAATAGTGACACACAGGAACTTAATACTGGCCACCCACTCCACTTGATATCTATCTATGACCAAGGGCTGGATTTCTGGTCTGTTCTTTCTGCAGTCCACTATGAGCTCCTTAGTAGACTTGTGCAATTCAGGATCTATTTTCAGCTAATCCCTCATTCTGTTTACCAGGAAGCTACTCAAATTTGGAGGAGTGTTGATGTTTTCACTCAGCAAAGATTTGGCCCATTGACTACATTGGAAAAAATTTAAGTCTCAATCCTCTGTCATTTTAAGGCATATCTGCATGAAATCTACCTCCATTTTAGACCCCATTTACAATTTTAATTTTTTATCATAACATTTTTAAAAATTAAGACAAAGAGGGGTTCTGGGAATTGTAGTCACCGGTTGTGTCCATTCTCAGCCAGTCAGAGCAAGGACACAACCAGGCCTTTTACTGGCTGAGAAACACACACAGAGAGAAACTTCAACACCCATCATGACTTTTCAATGCCCGCCCCATGCAATTGCTACTGAGAAAGCAAGTTCCCCAGCAGGGCCCTCTCTGGAGCTTAGGGACCTTTCTTCTACAAGGGAGGGAGAAGAGACACTGCAGGATCTTCTCCAGCAGCCCCACGGTAGACCCCTGCCTTAGGTATCCTCTCCATAGTCAATAAATCTGGCTCTCTTGATCCATTTTCCCCAGCTTTTCATTTCCCTCTTTTCCATTCTGTTTTTAGGAGATTACATGAAATGGATCACCAAATATTACAAATTACTTTCGGTCAAACTGATCCGGGCCCAAGCCTACTTCTTGGTCTTATTGATATTAAGAACCAAATTATTCTCCCTGCAACACGAGCGTAGTCTCATCCCAATAGGCAGACTCATCCCCTTCAGGGATAAGCTCCATCACTAAATACACATACACTGCCCTAAAATAAGCAGATGTGTGGTCCACTAAACTTACTATTGTCTGTTATGTTCTGGGGATTTGCTTTCTCCTAGCTTGAGTTGTTGAGTTTGCTTTCTGTAGGCAAAGGATGTTAAACTATCACGAGAGAAGGGGGGGGGGATATGTCGTTATTGTTTTGTGCCTTTAAGTCATTTCTAACTTAGAACCCTAAGCTGAACCTATCATAGAGTCTTCTTGATAATATTTGTTCAGAGCGGGTTGGCATTTTGAGGCTGAGAGATGTGACTTCCACAAGATCCCTGAGTAGGGATCGAAGCTGTGGTTTCCCAGTCTCCTAGTCCAAAACTCAAAAAACTACACTACATTGTATCTCTATACAAACCATGTGTGTGTAAAAAAAAACTCTTTAAAAAAAACCCCTAACCTTAGCCAATGTGCAAAATCTTGATTGCACAACAATATTTTGACCAGCTGACCGAAGTAGAACAAGGACAAAGCCATTCTGGCCTCTCTAGACAGGAAGTTCCAAAGTCTGGAAGTAACCGTAAATACAAGTTTAATTCACTGAACACATAAAAAAATTGAAATTAAACTATCAGTAGAACTAAAAACAATTTGAAAATGGACTATTAAATAAAAACAAACGGGAGCAATTCAGCACTTAACTGAAAGCCATTTTGATCACTGAAACAAAAAAGTCTTCACCTGCTGCCAGAATAACAACCTGCTAGAAATTTAACTTCTATGGAAAAGGAGTTTAAAACCCTAGGTAAAACATTTCTAGCTTGCAGCAAAAACAACGAGCATATTGCTGCAAAACTGCCACGATTGTCCTCTGTTAAGCAGGCATTTGGATAGCCACAATGAGCAGAGCTGACTTTGTGCCTCTTTCCAATTACTGGCCATGGTGCTCTACTGTGGTGAAGGGCATCATTTATAAAGGAAAGCGCTCCTGTCATATGAATGGAAGATTATCTCACATACCACAAGAGTATGGGATCACACCACTTGCAAGTTGGCCTGGAGTGAGTTTACAAAAGGAACCAATGGTTTAAATGTTCAGAGCTGACAGTGATGCACTTAAAGAGAATAAGTGTCCTTTCAAGATGCCTGAAAGGCAGCCAAAGAAGCAGGCCGATTTGTTTCAGGTATTTCTTATGGCCTCTTCACCTAATGTCTGTTTTTGCTAAGTATTTAGAATGCTTTCTTTTAAAAGGTTTTTTTTATTTAAAAAAAATGAATTAAGCAGTTGCTTAGCAGCCAGCATGGCTTCTGTGATACATGCTTCCGCCATGAGTTTTTGTAGACTATCAGTAAATCGGTGGACAGGGAGCATGAGGCTTTTAAATCCCAACATGAAGAATATAATCAACTGCTGTGAGTATAGAACAGTGATGGTGTCATGAGGCATTACAGGTGTTGCCTGACTGCAAAATCAAACATTTCTAGCTTGCACAATCAATGGTGAAGAATGAGGAGAGTCGCAGTCCAGCAATATGTACTAAGGCAGTGTTTTTCAACCTGTGGGTCCCCAGATGTTTTCGCCTTCAACTCCCAAAAATCATAACAGCTGGTAAACAGGCTGAGATTTCTGAGAGTTGTAGGTCAAAACACCTGGGGACCCACAGGTTGAGAAACACTGTACTAAGGAATACCTACCCCTCAATGGAAAACAGGACTATCTCTGAAGCTGGAGCTCATTGTGTGAAATGAGAAAAGTAACATTTAACTACAACTCCCATTGTCTCCCAGCTGACATCTGCATTGCTGTCTGAGGGGTTTGGAGAAGTGTTATTCCTAAAAGTAAATTTTCTAGGTTCTTAGGGCAAAGTTTACTCAGAGAAGGATTGGCATTGCCTTTCTCTAAACCAGTAGTTCTCAACCTTCCTTATGCATGACTCCTTAATACAGTTCCTCATGTTATGGTGACGCCCAACCATAAAATTATTTTTGTTGCTGTAATTTTGCTACTGTTATGAATCATAATGTAAATATCTAATATGCAGGACATATTTTCATTCACTGGACCAAATTTGGCACAAATACCTGATACACCCAAATTTGATTTTGTCATTTGGGAGTTGTAGTTGCTGGGATTTATAGGGTTTTTGGCAGGAGGATTCATCATCTGTTTCCAAAAAGAAAGAGAAGGTCAGGCAGAGACATCTTCAGCCTTCTCTGCCAAAGGGGTTCCTAAGACCATCAAAAATATGTGTTTTCTGTTGTTCTTTGACGACCCCTCTGATGCCCCTGTCGCAACCCTCCCAGGGGTCCTGACCCCCAGGTTGAGAAACACTGCTCTAAGGGCCCTTCCATATAACCCAGGATATCAAGGCAGGAAATCCCACAGTATCTGCTTTGAGCTGGGTTATCTGAGTCCACACTAACATATATTCCAGTTCAAAGCAGATAATGTGGGATGTTATTCAGATGTGTGGAAGGGGCCTGAGATTGAGAGAGTGACATGTCCAAGATCACCAAGTAGGTTCCCATAGGAAAAAACCGAGATTGAAACTGAGTATCCTGGATTTCTTGTATAACACTCAGGCTGAGTTATCAAAGAAGATAATCCAGATTGTCTGCTTTGAATTGGATTATATGAGTCAACACTGCCATATATTTAAGTTCAAAGCAGACAAGCTGGATTTCATATCGCAGTGTAGATCCAATCCTAGACCACTACATCACTCTGTCTCTAGCACCCCTTGGGGACAGAGAGATTCAGTGACTACTGCACATTTGTCTTGAATGGTAGGACTGTTCTAGGTAAATCAGAAGAACAGCACTGCCTCTATGTGAGTAAATGCCAAAAAGAAAAGGCAGAGAAAGAAAAAGTGATCCCCAGTACATGTTTGAATTAGAGGTAGATCCTGATTTGGAAAAGGTTAAAGTTGGTTGCCATACGGCAAATGAGATTCAAAATACTTTCAAGGTCTTTCCTCAAAGCCTCACCCCCTTGCAAAAAGAGCAACAAGAGCTGTGATGTTATCAAGCGATAACTGTAATTATCATACATGAATAATACATTCATTTTATTTTATTTTTGCTAAAAAAATATATAACTGAATAGCTCTAAAAATCCTCCTTTGTGCACAAATCTGCCAGGACCAGATGTTCTCCCAAACACTCATGCAAAATCAAAAGAAACGTTTGTTTGGATGCTCAGAAGCAGCAGAAAAAAAGGGATTGAAAGAGATGAACAGAACAGCTGTTCAGAGTTTGAATCAATGGACTCATGCAAATGGTGTTTTGGCTGGATCACTTCTGTTGATAGTATAGTTCTTGCAGACATGCGTGTCTGTGTGAGTGAATGGACAAAATACACAAGCAGCTAGCTTGCCCATAGAGCGGTAGCCTTGGAGTGCTTTTTAACAAACTCTGCATAAGAATTTATTTTGTTAGACTTTGGTAGAATTTTTATCTAGTGCCACAACTAAAATTAGATTTCCAACTGGCCTGGCAAAAAAATGGAGCTGGATGTTCATTATATCATAACCATTAAGTTTTGGTTTGCTGTGAGTTTTTCAAGCTTTATGGCCATGTTCCAGTAACATTATTTCCTGACATTTTGCCTGAATTTGTGGCAAGCATCCTCAGAGGTTTCTTTAGAGGTCTGGAAAGAATGCTACTGGAACATGGCCATGCAGCCCGAAAAACTCACAGTAACCCTATGATTCTGGCCATGAAGGCCTTTGATAGCACATTACAGTTTTATTTTCTACCCCCCATGGGGAACTGTACATTTGCCTGCCAGTACCCATTTTATTCTCACAACTTCTCTATAAGGTAAGTTAAAGTGGGTGAGGTGGAATGATCCAAGGTTGTCCAATGAGTTTCATAACTTAGTTCATATTCCCAATCCTGTTCTAACACTTTTGTCACTGTGCCAGAGAGCTTATGGGTAGTAGTTTGGGATTTTAGCCATCTACCCTGTCCACAGCTGCATGAAGACTGTTCCAGGTGTATTGCTTGTTCTTCCTTTCTTCTTTCTCATCTCTCACTTTCTCTCTCTTACTCACGCTCACATTGACACAATTAGACTAGTATTTTTTACCCTGAACAGCAGCTTTCTGGGGACTTTATAACAGCTGGAGTGTCACCTTTGTTGATGGTCTATATCACACAATGTTGTATGCATCCAGTTGCCAGTTTGCCTCATACCTGTGATTATCTTGACGCTAGCTATGGGTTTTGTTTTGGGTTTTTTTTTAATCATGTCAGAAGTAGCTTGGGAATAAACTGCAAGTCACTTCTGGTGTGAGAGAATTTGCCATCTGCAAGGACATTGCCCAGGGGAAGCACAAATGGGAAGACTATCCTGTGGGAGGCTTCTCTCATGTCCCTGTTGGGAAGTTGGGACTGACAGACGGGAGCTCACCCTGTCTCGTGGATTCGAACTGCTGACCTTCAGCCGGCACGAGGGTTTAACCAATTGCACCACCACGGCTCCTATTGATGAGAAAACCCGATTACACAATTTCACAATGTTCCTGACACATACATTGATGCAAGAGGTTGCTTCTGCTTCTCCTGTCCTTCTCCTCCTTCTCTCCATTTCTATCCCCAAGCTGTCTGTTTTCTGTTTATTTACAAGAGTATGTAGAATTAAAATCATGAAACCACAAATTGGCATATATAGGTGTAAGTGCACAGTTAAAGAGAGCTGAAGTATTGACAATGCTCAACACAGTATGTATTCTCTGACAATGATAGCATGTCTGTACTGGAATATCCAGAGCCCCCGGTGGTGCAGTGGGTTAAACCCCTGTGCCGGCAGGACTGAAGGCCAACAGGTCACAGGTTCGAATTTGGGGAGAGGCAGATGAGGTCCCTCTATCAACTCCAGCTCCTCATGCAGGGACATGAGAGAAGCCTCCCACAAGGATGGTAAAAACATCAAATCATCCGGGTGTCCCCTGGGCAACGTCCTTGCAGAAGGCCAATTCTCTCACACCAGAAGCGACTTGCAATTTCTCAAGTCGCTTCTGACACAACAAAAAAAAAGTGGAATATCAGGCTCAAAAGTCCAAAATTCTTTTGCAATTCACCCAATACATCTGCTCATTTATTGCTTCTAGGGACTGGATAGCTTTCCACAAGCAAAGCAAAGTGTTCTGATACTGACCTATAGGCTGTTTCCCAAATACTCAGAACTATTTATACATGGCTTCCAGAAAAGCACCTGTCCAAACAGCTGATGGGGTCAAAGCCAAGTCTCCTTAACTTTTAGCAGGAGAATTTTGTCATTTACTTCTAGACTAAGTGCAAATCCATCAGTCCTAGTCAACATAACCAGTGGTGAAGAATACTGGGAGTTGAAGTCCCATTTCATTTAGAAGGTTGTGTGAGTCTCACCTCTGTTCTGACTCATTCTTTGGCGATTAGCATCACTTTCCACTCACCCATCCTATACCCCTGACAGCTTGTTGGCTATTCTTTGAGACAGGGACAGTTGGTTGTGCTGCTTTTCCAAACTCATGGTGACCATTTAATGATTCACAGATGGCTCCCCATAAATTACTCTTGCAATGTGCATTAATTGTTAAATTTAAGCTGTTTTGGCACTTTCTCCCCCTCCTTTGCTTGTAACTTCTCCATTCACAGCTGCCACCTCTAATGAATCTGGATGTTATAAGCATAGCGAAGGCAAAAACTTTTAACATTTGGGAATGACATCGAACTGCAGACACAGAGGCTCAGGGGGCTAGTTCAGGCATTACATTTTGATGATCCTTCTCAATAGTGCACCCAGAGGGCTGATGAGTGGTAATGGAAATCTTTTACCTCCTGGTGGCATTATGTCACAGGATGAAAGTGCCTGCCCCATGATTCAAATCTCATCTTATATTGCAATGAACTCAGTAAGCAGAGAGAGTAAAGAAGAAAAGGCCACAGAGGCACTGAGAATAAGAGCATGCAGAGAAAGGGTGATATCTCATTTGTTATTCCCAATTAAGAATGACAAAAAGACTCAAGTTGGGTTTTTTTTTTCACAGCTAAGTAAAGTGGGGATAAATTTCCATGGAAGAAGGCAAACCCTTTGTAAGCCCCCAGAAATATGAGAGAGTTTTCAGCAACATCCCCTGGATATTCAGGGGTTACAGACCCAAGAATTGCAGGGTAAAAGCCATGAGACCTTTTCACTAGCAGGAAAGATGGTCCTCTGCCATGTCCCCTTGGATGTCTCTGCTCTGTCTAGTTTGAAGTCTCTCAGTAGTTAGATGGGAAATGGATTTTTCGTGGTGTGTCAAGTTTGTATTTAAAATATGTATTCTCGGTGGATTGATTTTCAATGGGAACTTCCAATTAGTTTTACAAAAGGCATGCCCTTGATGGAGATAAAAAGTGCATGGATTGTTGCAACTGTGCTGCCTGCGTTTCTCAACCATCTTTGTGAGTATTGGCATAAAAACCATTATTATGTGGAATTGTTCTTATCCAGGGGATGTACTGACTGGGGTGTTGCTTCAGATATCCACGGAACATCTGAGCATATGAGTGGCATTCCATAGTGTGCTAAAGAGATATGTGCTACACAAAATATATTCTGATCTCTCCTTCTGCTGTATGACCATTTATGCCCTAAGCACATAGATTGTTCTGTTGTAAGAATATCATAAACAATCTTAATTTCTGGGTTGTTGTAGTTTTTTTTGGGCTATATAGCCATATTCTAGAGGCATTCTCTCCTGGCCATATAGCCAAAAAAAAAAAACCTACAACAACCCAGTGATTCCGGCCACGAAAGCCTTCGACAATACATTGTCTTAATTTCCTAAGAAAGAATTTAAGTTGTAGTGTCTTGTTTGGTACTGCTATTTCCAGAATACTAGGCAAACACAGAATGCTTCGAGTCTCTTTTAAAAATAAAAAAGGAGCATATAAAATAATAATAATAATAATAATAATAATAATAATAATAATATCGATCTGCAAAGGCTCTGGTATAAACCAGTACAGGTGTTCCCAGTTGTCATCAGATCTGTGTGCATCATTCAAAAATACATCACACAGTCTTCGACACTTGGGAAGTGTTCGACTTGTGATTTTGTGACATGAAATCCAGCATATATATTTCATTTGTTGTGACATACTGTGTTTTTGTGTCAGTAAAATAACAACAACAATGAAAACTGTTGTTCTTGTGTGCCTTCAAGTCATTTACAACCTATCGTGATCTCTTGGCAACATTTGCCCAGAAGAGATCTGAGGCCAAGGAGTATATGAGTTGCCCAAGGTTACGAGGCAGGTTTCATGGTTTTGTGGACATTCAAACCCTGGTCTCTAGAGTTGTAGTTCAATGTTCAAACCACTAAACTAGACTGGCTCTTTAGAAGCTGGCATCCTTCAAATGAAGAGGTAACAGCTCACTATGAAACAGCTTGATTTCAATAGTGTTGGCATGAAGCATTTTGATGTTAAAGCACTTCTGTATTGAATAATACAAAAAAGACACAGCAGGATGTGCAGATTGCATTTCCTCCATTATTCAATAGTAAATGAGGGCTATTCCATCTAGCTTCCAACCTTGATCCTCCCTCCTGAGTGGAAATCAAATGGGAATGAACACTATGTTTTCTCACCTATGGTGGCCAACCAGATGTCTATGGGAAGCCCAAGAGCAGTATAAAAGAATATTAATACCTCCCTTAAAACCCACTGGGTGGCCATTGGGAAATCACTCTCTCAACCTCAGAGGAAAGCAACGGCAGCCCCAGCAACTTAGATTCACAGTAGTACTGCCTCTGAAATTGGGAGTAACATAATGGCCATCAAGTTTGCTGTTAGCCACATGTAGCTTTATTTTCTATGGATTTATTCTGGGACATTTTATAGTTGTTCAGGTTGATGGCATCACTTCATGGACATGTCATTGGGCAGTGAATCCATTTTTCCTTTTAATTTGAAATTTAAAGGAGCTGTCCAATGTTCTGAACCTACAAGGTGGCTGAAATGAAACATCTTGAATAACTCATTTAACTTGCAGACAAAAACTTGGAACAGATTTGTCACCTCTCTGACATGGAAGACACCAGTTGCTATTGGTGTCACTGCAAGTTCTACATGTACTATGCAAATAAGTATGTCCTTTTATCCCAGCTGAATGTTTACAATGTACTCAAACTATGTAGCTAAATGCATGTTTTCCTTCAAAGTTCATATTTAAATGCATGCTTTCCTTCAACCAACACATTTAAATGCATGTACTTCAATCACTTTAGTTGCCCAGAACTATATGACAACATCAAAAAAAGCACTGGATCCAACAGATAGCTAAGCACACATTCCTCTGGAAACTGCAGATATTGCAGATATGCCTTTTCATATAGAAATTTTAACAAGCAAATTTGGCAAGCATCTCTAACAGAGTTTTCCTTGGGAAATAATGTTTTGCTTCAATTTATTAGAATCTTATGCCTGTGACAGTATCCAATGCCAGCTGCGTCCATTGAACCCTCCCATCCTCCTTTGATATTTACATTTTCAGTGTTCAATCCTGAGAAGAAGTTCTTTCATTCCCATCTGCTGATCCATTCATGCCCCGGAGCAGGACTGCAAGATGTGGCTCCTTGCATATGCTATTCATGTTAACAAAGTTCTGGTGCTCACCAGAGCTTTGTCGCTCACTGCACATTTGTGCAGTTTCTAAATTTAGCCTATATAAAGTAGAGTATCATACATACTTACAAGGATACATGTTTCAACAGTAATGTATGTCTTCATCTTCAGATTAACTTTATAAAGTAGGTCGGACTGAAAGGCAATGGTCAGTGTAGCATCACACATTGAGTTTAGTGGACAAATGATGAGTTGAAACTGGATTTTTCAAATCAAAGTCCAGTTCTGTAATCACAAGACATTGGCTTCCATTTTATCCAAGGAGAGCTGGTGAGTGGATTAGGTAAAGGTAAAGGTTTTCCCCTGACATTAAGTCTAGTCATGTCCAATTCTGGGAAGTGGTGCTCATCTCTATTTCTAAGCTGAAGAGCCAGCATTGTCCATAGACACCTCCAAGGTTATGTGGCCGGAATGACTGCATGGTGTGCTATTACCTTCCTGCAGAAGCAAGACCTATTGATCTACTTGCATTTGCATATTTTTGAACTGCTAGGTTGGCAAAAGCTGGACCTAATAGCAGGGGCTCACCCCGTTTCCTGGATTCGAACCACCAACCTTTCAGTCAGCAAGTTCAGCAGCTCAGCGGTTTAACCCGCTGTGCCACTGGGGAAATTAGTGGATTAGTATGTAGTAAAATACATTTTTCTCATGTTATAATCAAGGAAGGATGCACCTAACACTAGCAAACGTGTTGCTTGCAGTTAGTGTGAACGTAGGAATAAAGAGAGGAAGGAAGGATTAACAAGTAAAAACCTGTTGGTGTAGTATGTCTGCTTAAATCTTGTCTGTGCTATCAAACATTGCTTACAAATGTCTCAACCTGGACAAGTCTTTCCAATACTCCAGTTCTTTTGCTCTGAGCTATGTTGGGAAGAAACAGTTAAAAAAATGGTTGGAGGCCACTTCTGTGGGAAGGAAACCATGGGCACAGAATCAATTGAACATTATCTCTGATTTGACAAGTGTTCTCTTTAAATGATATAAAACACTTTGGAGCACATAGTCCTGCCCTGAGGCTCTGATGGAGTTTTCTATATGAAAATGGACAGGGGTCCTGAACCCATACATCTAAATTGAAATATCTAGTGACTTTTCTGGCCTTCAAAGCATGTTTGATTGGCTTCCATCACAAGGTTTTGCTCTCTAGCCAGCAAATGAACTATGATGTATTGCCTGCTTCTGGATTGTGTTGGCTGCTCTGTGGAAGGCCAGAAGGAGGTACTTAGCTCAAGAAAGCAACATTGGGGACTACAAGTCTTAGTGTTCCCCCCAAAAAGTAGAAGAATTTTGGAAACTGTGCTCTGAAATTCAATTTTTTCAGGCTTTGAATAGGAACCACTCAGTGAAATGGATTGGCAGCAGCCACCATGACTACTGGTTTCAAGAAAAGTCAGGAACGAAATGATTATGGTAATGATGGCGATGATGACAGATGGTTTACAGGGTTCAGTCATGGCTTTACTTTCTGTGAATACTCAAATTAGTTCTCTTAGACCCTTTCTAAACTTACAATTTACTGTGGTCTGAAACTAGCTTCAAACCACCATGGTCAAACAACAAAGTGCAAGAAAGCCCTTAATATGCATGTGTGCTCTGTAGTTTGTGTAATCACCATCCAAGCCTCAAACTGGTTCCATGATTTCCTATGTACTGCTTTCTTCAATACCAGTTTGAAACTTCATTAAAGGGTCAGTGTATATGTGGCCAGGTTACTATTAGATTTGAGTTGGTGGCAATCTTATCGTGTTTCCATTCCAGTATTAATATTGTACCTATATCATTTGTGTGTGTTTAAGCTGCTGTATGAGATGATCTAGGTGTTGTAGTCTCAAAATATGTTTCCCAAACTCTGCCATTAATACACTTCTCTTAAGAATACGTTTTCCTTGTTGCCTTATGAACACCCCCAATTTTGTGTGATATACCATTCTCTGGAACCTGTCTGAGCTTGGAAGCTAAGCAGGATCATAATTGGATGGAAGACTGCCAAAGAATATGGGCTATATTTCATATGAAGGAACTGGCAAGACCACCTCTAAGTATTCCTTGCTTAAAGAAAACCCTATGAAATTCACGAGGTCACCATAAGTCAATAGACAACCTGAAGGCACATGTACACACACACACACACACACAGAGCCACAGCTTTGGCAGAAAACCATATGTGCCTGGGAAAAAGAGAAGCCTGATTAGCATTCGTGCCTCGGGGAGAGTAAGGCTGAGTGAACCGCAGAAGGGTTACCGTATCCCTGACTTCCAAATAAATAGTTCAAACCCTGCTTGACTTTGTAACAGCAGGAAGCTGCCGGATCCTGCAGCTATTTAGCAATTGACATTCAATGAACTGAATTTACTTAGTGCAGGATCACAACCTTCTTCCCTCCACAATGTGCTTCAAGCTTGACTGGGAGATACAACTGCCCCTCATTATGAGGTGGCCTATACAGCGCTTTGTGATGAGACTACAAAAATAAGGCAAGTGTGAGGTTTAAACTTTCTTCCTACACCCCAATGCCTTGTATTACTCTCCTAATATCTGCAGATCCAAGAGACAGGTATTTTTTCTACAGAATACAATGGAAAGTCAATATCCACATTTTTACCTCCTACCACGGATGCCCATTAGTAGTAAAGAAGCTCATAATAAAAATCGATAAGCTTATCAGAGCCCCTGGTTAGGTAGGAAAATTCTCTTTGAAATGTTTTTTAAAGTCTTAAAAGGAAAAAAAAAGCACTTATAAAATGCCTACTATAATAGGTTGCCCAAAAAAGTTATTGGGCCATGAATGCAATATCTGATAATAGTCCAAGACACATGCAGATTAAAGCTGTTCTCTTCCAGCTTGTGCCTATTGAGATGAAACTCCTGGGGTTGAGGTCTGGTTGTGTGAGGTTGCTTGAAGTGACTAGAAAACCAGAAAGAAATTAGTTCTTTAATGGGAAAACTTAGTGGGGGGCACATTTATTTATTTATTTACTACACTTTTATCCCGCCCTTTTCAGCCTGAAGGCAACTCAGTTAGATGCTGAACACACATAAACACGTCATTTAAAAAAGGTTAAATCACATAATAAAATTCATAATAAAAACAGTTTAAAACAATTTAAAAAATCAAATCCATAGTGTGAAGACTCAAGACTATCTCAAGCCCTGAGATTTTAGGATCAAATCTAGGACCTTATCACATTGGGATATAATCCATTTATATCAGTATGCATCCCATAATTTTTAGGACTGGATGCATACTGTATTGAGATGGGATGCATACTCTTCTCATCACACCTCATTATTATGATTCTTATGATTTGAAAATACTGCACTTTGGCTCATCATACCACGGAAAGCTGGCTCCTCCCAATCCATTCAAAATGCCCCCTACATCACTCTATGACCTTTTAAAAAGTATCATTGCTGATGGGATGCATACAAATTTTCCTATCACACACAAAAACAGCATTTCAACAATTCCGTCTACAAATAATCAGTTTCTGCGATGCTTTGCTGATGGATTCCAACGGAATACTGACAGGGTGGGGCAAATGACATGTGATGGGAGCCATTCAAAATCATTCTCAAACAGTCTTGAAAAAAAGAGTATTTCCTAATGTGATAAGTTCCCTAGGTTTGACCCCCTCATGATGTCAGGCAAGACTCTGATGATGTTAGACAAGATGACCTCTTGAGGCTTAAACTTCTGGAACCAGGCTTGAATACCATCCTGGGAGAAAGAAGACATATAAATCCTATCAATCATTGTCATTAAACATGATAGTACAGTCACTGTATCTGTACTGCCAGACTTTGAGTGGATATGTAAAACTGTGGATAATAGCACTCTATTGAAATGAAGGACTTGTGGCCCAGTAATATCATACAATCATTCTAGAGGTTCTAGAAAATGCCTAGACAAGACTAAGGTGTTTGCCATCAAGGGTCCTAACCTAGGGACAGTTTTCAACCAGTTCTGGATGAGGTGACACTCCCCCTGAAAATCTGTGCTCACAGCTTGGAAGTGCTCCTGGATCAGTCTTTCAAAATGTCAGCTCAGATAGATGCGACAGTTAGGAGTGTTTACTACCAGCTTTGGTGGATACACCAGCTGCACCCATTCCTAGATTTGAGGAACCTAAAGTTGGTAACCTCAAGGTTGGACTTCTGCAGTGTGCTTGACATTCGTCTATCTCTGTACCAAGTTCGGAAACTTCACTTTTTTCAAAATATGTCAGTCAGACTAGTTACAGGAACATCTAGGAGTGAGCATATACTACAATCTTTCTACTAGTTGCCAATTAGTTTCTGGGCAAAGTGTTGGTTTCAACCTTTAAAGCTCTCTATGTTTTGAGTTCAGGTTACCTGCAGGATTGCCTTCTCCTGTACAAACCACCCTTTAGGACAATGAGGTCCTCCGATGGACATTTAATCCAACCAGTCAGAATCCACCTGGCAACTGTAACCCAGATGACCTTTTCATTGACCGCCCCACAACTGTGGAATGACTTGCCAGAAGAAATTCCACAGCTAGATCACTTGCCAGAATTCAAGACACAACTGAAGACCTATCTGTTCTGGCAGGCCTACCTAGTCAGTTTTAACTCTGACTTTTAAATCACACTCTATGTTTATTGTGTTTTATTTTTTGTCTCTGGTATTTTCATATGTGCATGTTTTAATATATGCTTTTATGGGCGCATTTTAACTATGTTTTAATATGTGATTTTATAGATGTATTTAACTAACATATTGTGCCCCACCCCGAGTCAAAGGGGGAGGCAGGTAATGAATAAAAATCATCATTATCTCTATGGAGCATTATATCTATCCTCCTGCTTATTGCAGGATCTCATGATAGAATATCTCCAGCCTCTTTTTGAAGCCATCCTCCAGAACGTCCTTGAAGATCATCTGGAAGTCCTGGAGAATGAATTCACCCCTGTGCGCCCACATATAGGAACATAACTGGACAAAACACCCCTGCAATAGCTAAAAAGTGGAGTTTGGGGGAGTTTTAACATAATGTAGTGGGTAGGATTCCAACCTCCACAAGTACCCAAACTATGAATTACACAGATTTGTATAACTTACCAACAGGACTCCAGCTGTCTTCTATGTTAGGCCTCAACTAAGTATGTGTCTGAACAGGTATACAGCACTTAAACACAAGGAAGTTTTATTTAATGCAACTGTACAGATGAGTACATCAAAAACAAAAAGATGACTAACTCTGCACTGCAAAGAAAATCTGTATACCTTTAGGAACCTTATCTTCTCTGCAATGGATTGGTTTTAACACACTGTATAGACAGGAAGAGAAAGCAGTGAAGAACCTGCCGAACTGCAAAGCCCATTGTTTTGCATCAGATGAGACTGGAAGGGTTTTGGAAGAGAGAATTCATCATCCATTTTACAAAACTCCCAACACTTAAAAAAATGTTACTATTAATATTACCCCTTAAGTATATTCAAGGAAAGCTGGAGATGAAATAATTTTGTCAAGTCAAACTAGGTTCAAGCATCACAAATTTAGATTTGATCTGGATTATTTTGGATTTATGGGAGAAATAGGGAAAGCATGAGTATCTAAATGCTTAATGCAGGTGGTTTTATGAATCTTTATTGTGAGCTAATATTAAATTGGTAACGTAATAGAAAAGCATGTCCTTTTCTAGTCATACTTTCAGGTATAAACTTTTTTGAGCATACATAACACGAGTTAGAGGGATTTAACAGCTTTTTGCAAAGAATAATGTAAAGACATTTTCAAAAATGTGTCAAGTTGTTTAGGAGAAGGATTGTGTTTGAGCAAAAGTGTGTATGTTGATGGAATAAAGATAAACAGAGGGCAAAATCAATGACGCTATCTGTCCATTTGTATTGCTAGGTTCAATCTGCTGAAATTTAAGAGGTAAGCTGTTACGAGTTTGCAAAATGCCAGCTTATAATATCGTAGAAGATACATAACATTTGCAAAGACAGCTTGAGGAAAAATGATGCATCTAAGGGTGATTTCTTTCATTTGTAATGAGACTATAGAAGAACATAGAAAGGCTGAATGATGGGGAGTCGGGGAAGATAACAAAATTATAAAGATAAGGGTTCATGGGCATGTCTGTTCAATTCCAGTTAAAATGATGTGTGAAGGGAAAAAATTATGCTAACACTTCTTATGGATTGTACAAGAATAATGCACACAAAGAACCAGAAAGTATAAAAATCAAACAAATAAGAAAGAAATAGTGTTGAAGGTATAGGAAATATTAAAATAGTCAAAGGTTTAGTATTAGTATTTTGGAAGTTAGATGCCCGATCCTACATGATTTTGGAAGCTAAGCAAGAGCAGGTTTGATCTGTACCTGGATGGAAGACCATGCACAAATGGCAGTTGCTGTTGGCTATATGTCAGAAGAAAGAACTGGCAAAACCACCTCTGAGTATTTCTTGCATAAGAAAACCCTATGAAATCTATTGGAACATGAAGATACAGGCATACACACACACAACTCCCCATAGGCATAGTGTAATATGACATAGACATCCCCATAGACAGAGTGTAATATACCAATTACAATAAAAAAAATCCAAGAGCCACAGCTATGCCCAACACAATAAAAATCTAGCATTATACATACCATGTCTGCTTATAAGTGAAAAGGGGAATTTATTCAAATTAAATATGGTGAGATCATCCTCACAGCCCAATTTATGTGAGAGTTTTAAGGAGTTCTGTATCACTATATCTTTGTGTTATGTTAGAAAATATTTGTTTAGGAATTTAAAAAAAAGATTTTAAAATAATTTTAATTTATTTTTAAATTTTCTGATGTTTTGTTTTCTATGCCTTGCCGTAACATCTCTAGATATGGGATGGAATATAAATATTTACATAATCAGTTGAACTTATAATGAGATATGGAAACATGAGTAGATATTTCTTCAAGTGAATGTGAGAGCTCCTTCCATCCACACAAGTTTATATTTATATGACAAAATCACCAGTGGGAAGAACAAACAATTGCAAACTCACATTCTTGGTATGATTGAGCAACTGATTAAGGTGACAGAAATGGGAGGTGTGATGTTCAATAAGATATAACCAAGGTCCAACTCTGTTTGCGTCTACTTCATTCATCTTCCTGGTTGATTCCTATTTCTTTCTCCTCTTACTCTGAGATTCTCTTGAACATATTGTACAGTTTGAATTCTTCTAGTAAGTCAATCTTTAAGGAGGGCAGAATGAAGGAGAAGTAAGAGAGGATAAAATTGAGCTTTCCCCAAAAGGGGCTAAGGTTATTCTTGTAAAACTGTACCATGGTTTAATGTCAGAGTGATCTCCACATTCATTCTCTGTGTGTTGAGGGCAGTGTTTGCATTTTAAAATAACTCCTGCTTCAGCCTGTAGGTGGGCACTGCCTTATCTGCACTGGCATATGCCAAGACAGATAGACTGGCAGCTCCGTTATGTCAAAAACATCAGTCTCTGAGTTTTTATAAGTGTAGAAAAGTCCCAGAGTCAGCATGAAAAGGCTGTCAGCAGTTGCCCAAGGGTGCCTACCAGGGCACATGCTGTGCTGTTGCTTTGAAAGCAGAAACCTTGGTGATCTCAGAAGCTGCTCCCAAATGCCTTCAAGAGTAACAGCTCCAAGTTGTTGTGTTGCTTGGTTTTCGGAAACCTTTGAGGCATCCTTAGAATCTTTCCAGGCAAAAATAAAAATTAAACATGCAAAACCCAAAGTAGAAAATAGTTTGCATGTTTCCTCGCCTTTTATATGTTGGGTTGTTTTTGTCTTGAGTTATTACCACAAGGGGGCTAAGCAGATGATGGCTTCCATGCCAATAAGATGTTGAATCAATTTAGGGACTTAGTTAATACTTCAAAGGCACTATCTTGTTGCTGAAGTCCGTGCACCAGATAAGTTCAACACCTTTTAAATTCAGACTATACCCGAGAATGAATTTGCTGCCTTGTTAATATGGGATCAATCTCCACTGATAAGGGCTGTGGGGTAAATGGAGGTCCCTTTCTAGTGGTTGGTAAACTAACACAAAATACCACCTTCCTTCTCATAATAAACAACAGGTTAGAGACGAATAATTGTTTTTCAGGACTGAGGCAGAATAAAGAGTTAACTGCCCTGGGGCCCTTCAAACTATGTAGTTCTATAGTCCACTTTGATGCTTCTTATGGAAACCAGGAACCTGTAGCTTTCTAGGTAAGGATTCTAACTGTTGTAGTTGTTCTTATATGTCTTGAAGTTGTTTCCAACTTATAGTGACCCTAAGAAGAACCTAAGTAACCTAAATAAATAAGTAAACAAAAATATCATGAGGTTTTTGGGACTGAGAGTGTGTGACCCACCCAAGGTCAGCTAGTGGGTTTCCATGGCCAAGGAGGGGATTGAAACCTGTTCTCCAGAATTGTGGTCCAGTGCTCAAACTAATACATCACAATTCTTAATATCTCTTAACTCCCCCCCCCCCCCGATTCTATAAAATGATACCATTGCAATTGCAATGGGGCCATCATGCTATAATAGTGTAGTATGAAAGGGCTCTTGGTGTCTTGGCATCCCACTCTTGATTAAGTCCCGCCTAATTAAAAAGGAGAAAAAGATTCAGGCATGACTAAATAAATAACACTTAGTTTTCCCCTAAGTGCCAAGACTGAGATAAGCAAGAATTCAAAATCAAAGTGTGGCTCTTTTCATTTGAATGCAATGCAGTTGCCAGCAGGTACAAGTGACTCAGTTGCAATAGCATCACACTCCACCTCCTCAGTCCCCAAACCAGACAGTAAATTGACAAAGATGCTGTTGTTATTTTTCTGTTTCACCTCTAGCAGAAAAGGAGTCCCTTCTAATGAGTTAAGTGAGAATTCACACTACATAACTAATTATGACAATGTGATGCCATTTTAATTTCTGTGGTTCAATTTTATAGAATCCTGGGATTTGTAATTTCACATTTGAGATGAGATACCTTCATTTCTTTGCCAGAGGGGTATTATGCGGATGTTCCCAGAATTGTATTAGAGAATTCTAGGTACCTCAAAAAATACAAATCCCAAAATTCCATACAATTGAGCCATAGCAGTTAAAATGATGCTATAACTTCTATAATTGTGAAATGTAGATGCACCCCTACACTCAAGATTGTGAAAGGACTGCTTTAAAATATCAGAGTGTCTAACTAAATTCCTTGATAAAAAAACCTTACTTATGACGATCATTTTTTTTACCTTTTGTCTTTCAAATTAATGCAATATTTTCTTTTTATGGAAAGATGTGGCCGAGTTTAATCCAGTCCAATTCAGAGTGAGAGGCTGTGTGCAGGAGTGGGTAGAGTGCTGGATTTGGCACTTTGTGTGCGAAAGTACTGGATTTGATTGAATATGAAGCTTTGTAAAGTGGGTTTGACATTTTAGACAATCTACTGAGTTCAAAAATAGGTTAATTCTTACTTGAAATGCACTGTGCATTTATAAATGATATCAAATCCATTTTAGAACTCCTCCGTTTTGTTCAGTTAGTTCTCTTTTGCTTCCTGTCTACCAGTACTAATTCCCAAAAGTATTATAATATAGCCTCAGCTTCTGCCAACCTAGCAGTTCAAAAACATGCAAATGTGAGTAGATCAATAGGTACTGCTTTGGTGGGATGGTAACGGTGCTCCATGCAGTCATACTGGCCACATGACCTTGGAGGTGTCTACAGACAATGCCAGCTCTTTGGCTTAGAAATGGAGATAAGAACCACCCCCCAGAGTCGGACACTACTAGACTTAATGTCAAGGGAAACTTTTACCTTTACCTTCTTATAATGCAAAAATAAAATCCTACCCTCAAACCTTGGAAATGTTACTCTTTTGGATCATGCCTCTCAGAATTCTCCTTCCCAGCTTTTGGGAAGTGTAGTCTCCCAAAAAGCCTGTTTCCAAGCTTGCACATTTTACTAAGAAAAATAAAAGTAGGCTTATAAAAATTCATCTGAAACACAGAATAAACCAGCTGGTTCGTGGGTGATTGGTGATATGCTGAGTGATCTATGGTGCTTTCCATTCCCATGATTTTCTGACAAATTGCTATACCTTTCCCATTTAAACTGATCTTTGTATTTCAACTTTAATTAGACTTTTGTGAGCTCCAATGTTAATTAGGCTTTTGTGAGCCTTGTATAAATTGCCACTCTTCCCCTGGAAAAAAATTGATCCAGAGATACAACAGACTTCCATCAGATAATTGCGTGTGCTCCCTGTGCCACCACTGTGTGTTAAGAAAACCTTCTGCATAATAAGGAAAGTGTGGAAAAGGCCCTGCATTTTGTCTTTTTGTTTGCTGCAGAACAAAATTCATGATGTGCTGAACCAATCTTTAAAAAGGAATAATAAGTCTTTTGCATCTTCTGCCTTTCTTTCCAGGGCCCTGGGAATTAATTGGAAAGATATTAGGAGAGAATGTTTCCTATTCCTCTTTATGGGGACATAATTTTTATTGCCATTCTACATTTTACATTTATTTTAATGCATCATCCATGAGTGTATCTATCTCTCTTTCTTTTTTAAAAACAATTTCTGGTGCCAGCCAAAAAATTATAGCCTATTTTTGCAATAAGCTTTACAAGCTTCCTTAAGGTGTGTGAAAGGACACAGAACCCTGAAATGAAATCTGATGGTGTATGAATGGTTATTGCGCCATATCTAATTGGGAGATCTAATATATACACAGTATATATTTTTATGAATTTAGCATAGGCTCCTTAGCTTTAGCTTAAGAGTACATCTAGACCTGTACCCTGTTTTCCCGAAAATAAGATGTGTCTTATATTAATTTTGGCTCCAAAGATGTGCTAAGTATTATTTTCAGGGGATGTCTTATTTTTCCTGTAAAGTACCTGGCTCCCACACATGATCTGGAGATTGTAATGAATCCCCCATAGCAGTTCCTGGACCATTTGGACACCAGAGGGACCTCATCACAACAGACTTACACAGCAGGGACAGAGCGTACGATATGGCGCCTTCCGGCCATACTTACTTACGTAGGCAATCCCTCGTTGTCTGAGTAAGATTGCCCTCCAAGTGTGGTGTCCTCGTGGTGGATACGTTGATGATTGTGGATTCTTGACCTGCATGTTCTCCCGCAGTGAGGACATTGGTTTCCAGGTAAAAGGCGGTGCCGATTTGGGTTAGCTTGACACGTCTTCCTCTTGACACATTTCTCTATTTCTCCCTCCATTCATGCTTCTTCAAATTCTACAGCACTGCTGGTCACAGCTGACCTCCAGCTAGAGCACTCAAGGGCCAGGGCTTCCCAGTTTGGGCATTCAGACGATGTGGCTGGTCCAGCAGAGTTGATGATGGAGGACCATTGCTTCAATGCTAGTGGTCTTTGCTTCTTCCAGCATGCTGACATTTATCTGCCTGTCTTCCCAAGAGATTTGCAAGATTTTTCAGAGGTAATGCTGATAGAATAATTCCAGGAGTTGCACGTAACGTCTGTACATAGTCCATGTTTCATAGGCATATAGCAGGGTTGGGAGAACAATAGCTTTATAAACAAGCACCTTGGTATCCCTAAGGATGTCCTGGTCCTCAAACACTCTGTGCTTCATTCAGAAGAATGCTGCACTCGCAGAGCTCGGGCAGTATTATATTTCAGTGTCAATGTTGACTTTTGTGGAGAGGTGGCTGCCAAGGTAGCGGAAATGGTCAACATTTTCTAATGTTACACCATTAAGCTGTATTTCTGGCATTGCAGATGGATTGGCTGGTGCCTGCTGAAAGAGCACTTTGGTTTTCTCAATGGTCAATGACAGTCTGAGCTTCTCATATGCTTCTGTGAAAGTGTTTAGAGTGGCTTGTAGGTCTTCTTCTGGTTCGCACAGACAGCAGGAACAGCATACAATATGGCAGCAGGCGACGGGCCTTTGATGCCTTGCCTGCACATTTACAAGTGACGGCCACAGAAAGAAACATCAGGGTTAGCAGCAGATGACGGTCTTCACGTTTTGCATGCAGCTGCTCTGCAACAGACAATGAAGGTAGGGGACAATGGCAGCAGACTAAAAAGAATCACAGCTGCATGCTCTGGTGCTCTGTTTGGCGGGCATGCTTCCAAACAAAACCTTTTCTAGATCTTACTTTCAGGGGAGGCCTTATATTTAGCAATTCAGCCAAACCTCAACTAAGTCTTATTTTCAGGGATGTCTTATTTCTGGGGAAACAGGGTATGATCGCCCCTTCTATTTAAAGCATAATTTCTCTTCAACTCCATGGATAAAACTATAAGAAAATCTACATAACGCAAGGCAACAAAATCAAACTTTTTGTAATCACCAGAAATGGGAGTAACATAGTTTAAATCAATGTTTATGATTATTTTAAATATGTCTTCATTCTTCCTCATCATGTCAACTTTTTAAAATATAATGAATATACATTACAGTGGACTACTGTAAAGTCTGCACATTTCACATCATATTCATGTAACACAAGCCAAACAGTATTTTTCATCAGATATCATTTTAGACCATTCTTATAGAGTTTTTTGCACTAAATTCAAATTTGTGTTTATATTTTCTCTGTCACATGTAGTTTTTGCGATGAGGCTAATTGATTGATTAATGCATTTGTGCAATGATATCAATAGAATCTAATTAACCACAAGCCAACAAGTATTTATTCAGTTAGCCTCATCGCAAAAACTACACGTGATAGAGAAAAAATAAACACAGATCTGAATTCAGCACAAAAAAACTCTGTAAGAATGACTTAAATAATATCTGATGAAAAATACTTGTTAACTTGTAATTAGTTAGATTCTATTGATATCAGTGCGTAAATGCATTAATTATTCTATTAGCCTCATTGCAAAAACTATACATGATCGAGAAATAATAAACACAGATCTGAATTCAGCGCAAAATAAACTATAAGAAGAACCTAACATATCTGATGAAAAATACTTGTTGGCTTATAATAGGAAAGGTATTTTCTAGCTTCCAAGTTGCTGTGAGTTTTCTGGGCTGCATGGCCATATTCCAGAAGCATTCTCTCCTGACATTTTGCCCATGTCAGGAGAGAATGCTTCTGGAACATGGCCATGAAGCCCAGAAAACTCACAGGAACCCAGTGATTCAGGCCATGAAAGCCTTTGACAACACATTCTGGCTTCCATTTGGCCTCGTTCACCTTGCCAAACCTAATTGGTTGTTAATGTGGCTGTAATTTCACAGCTACCTAGATATCCAGAAAACAGAAAGTTTAGGTATAGAATATGATAGTAACTAGCAAGTGAGGCCGCAGATGCTCATAAAATGCTGAGAAAGGAGGATATCTCCCTTTAACAAAGTCAGACTTCACATTGCATAGTGCTGTGTGTTTCTTTATTCAATATGCTGTTTTTTATTTAAAAAACTAAAATAATCTGGAGCAAGCTGTTTGAACAGAAGGGCAGGTGAGAAGAAATAGCTTTTTTCCATTTTCCCCTATCATTTCCAACACAGAATCATCTAACCCAAGCTGTGCAATCACCTGGGGCAGGAAAGATACCAAGAAAACAGGAGGGTGTTGTGTCTTTTGTTCTCTAGGCTCAAAAAGGCAGCTTTGGTCATATACCAAGCCTGCCACAAAAACATAGCCTTCTTCAGACTGCTTTGGATTAAAGTAATGCTGAGAGAAGGCATAATGAAATTTCATGGAATATCTGCTAATGATTGATTACTGTATCTGAAAATAAGAATAAGGATATGGTAAACAAAAATCTTAGGTTACTCATGTTATGTGCTGCAAGACCCTAAATAGTTAGAACTTGGGAAAAATTAGACAATGTATTAATAAATAAACAATTAATTAGTTAAACAGAATATGAGCTATATCCCAATTGGAAAAGTTGATGCATAAATTAAGATTAGCAAAAGGAGGTATAAAAGATGTATTTGATTGTACATGGAAACCATTTATTAGCTTCATGTTCACTTCTGTTCACTATAGAGATACTCACAGGGACACTTCAGTAAGCAAGAGTCCAAAAGTGGCAGGCTAAAACCCAGAACCTCCACCCATGGCTGATAACAAATGAGAGACTCTTTCTTGGGCACACAGAAGACTCTGGCACCACAAGATGCAGAGTCAACCTTAAGAAATGGGGCTACAAAGTGGAGTCCACGACATATGTGAGTGAGTGATTCAATGCAGTCTGAGCCCTGTCACATGCACAATGGGGGACCTCTTTATAGCAGTACCAGAGGCACTCCAAGTGGCTAGCTAATGATCAAAGGACATTTAATGTCATTGCCAAGTTTTAAAACTATGTGTTTTTTAAAATACAGCACAACTGTACCCTTGGTTCGCTCTTGATATGATAAATAAATAAATATGTGTAAAGTGAACCATGGTGTAAAGTGAACCATGGTGGCACAATGGGTAAAACCCTTGTGCCAGCTGAACTACTGATCTGAAGGTTGGTGGTTTGAATCCGCAAGATGGGGACATGAAGGAAGCCTTCCACAGGATGGTAAAATATCTGGGCATTCCCTGGACAATGTCCTTGCAGATGGCCAATTCTCACACCAGAAACAACTTGAAGTTTCTCAAGTAGCTTCTGACACATTTTTTTTAAAGATGTGTAAGGTAATGGCAAATTCAAACCACCAAACAGCCAAGGAAGGTTTTGGATGAACAATTAGAAAATATTTTGTAATTATTATATGTCCTGGATGAAAATAGAATAAGTAAAAGTCACTTAATTGACAGATCTCTATTTTTATAATGCTGGGTGAGTATAGATTGGGAATTTTAAAAAAACATGAAAATTGTATTAAAGAAAGGATCCCAGAATAGATTAAATGAAATTAAATTAAATTTCCTGGAACCGGTAGTTTGCAGCAGAGGCAATCCCATACCACTGAGTTGTATCACAGAGTCATACCTTCTTTTAGAGTGCTACTGGTTGATATTGTTAGATGTCATGTTACAAGGTTGTTCTTTCCTGATCAAAAGTCATGGTACCTATTAATTAAACAAACAAGGAAGCAAACTGAACAATTTAAAATTATCTCTAAAACACACACACACGATGTTTTCAGCTTTTTGTGACTGAGTGAGTTAAGACTGTAGTCTCTGTGTTTCCCTTTCATAAATATGAAAGAACAGATTCTTCTTTGTCAATTGTCCTCAATTAACATGTCGCTGTTCCACAGGGGTAATTGTCCAATCGTGCCAGATTTTCCCTCCATGGAAAACTACCTGAGCTTGGAAATTTAATTTTGAAAAGGTAACAGTGTTTTTTTGCAGTGTTATGAAATAACCCTTGCAATGTTTGAAATATAATTTGTTTCATTGTCCCTTGCTCTTTTTTTTTTTACTAAGTTTATCTTTCTTTCTTAAAATTAAATCTTTGGATTGACAGGAGAAAAGCAGAAAAATATGAAAAATATGAAAGGATTATGTTTTGGTTGTTGTGATTTTAATTGTTGATTTTAATAATTCTGGTTTTAATTGTTTGGTTTTAGTTGTAATTGTTTATTTGATATATGTGTGTACGGCATTGCCTCTTGTAAGGCTGCCTTGAGTCCTGTCCAGGGTGAGAAAGGCGGGATATAAATATGGTAAATAAATAAGTCAAAATTCTTGGTTAAATGCATGAAAAATAACTTTAAAACTAAAAAAAGAAAATATGACTAGTTAAACCAATATTCTATTGACATGTCTGAAATCTGATTTCATTCTGTCCTCATTTTGTGCGAATGTGTGCATTGTGTGTACCAGTTGCCTTTTGACTTTTGAATAACCCATAGTTCTGCCAACCTAGCAGTTCAAAAACATGCAAATGTGAGTAGATCAATAGGTACCTTTCCAGTGGGAAGGTAACGGCGCTCCATGTAGTCATGCCAGCCACATGACCTTGGAGGTGTCTATGGACAATGCTGGCTCTTTGGCTTAGAAATTGAGATGAGCAGAACCCCCCAGGGTCAGACATGACTGGATTTAATGTCAGGGGGAACCCTTTACCTTTAACTTTACCCATAGATTTCACAGGCAAGAAATACTCAGAAGTGGGATTTTGCCTTTGAAATATAGCTTTCAGCAACTGGCATTCATTGGTGGTCTCCCATCTAAGAACTAACCAGAGATGACCCTGCTTAATTTCCATGTTTGAATGAGATCTGGTGCCTTTAGTGCAGTGGTTCCCAACCTTTTTTTGACGAGGGACTACTTTAGCAGGGACCACTTTGACCAGGGACCACTCTCCAACATTACTACCAAAAGGATTATGAAACAGTTTTTGGTCAACTTTAGATTTGGTTTGCGGTGCTGATTCAGAAAATTGCATTGGATAGATCACATCCGCTCTAGTTTCTGACATATACCATGGTCAGCAACAGGGAATGAGTGGCAGGCGGAGCAAAAAGAGTAGTAATAAAAATAAAATAAAGAGGAAGAAGCTTTGCAGTTTGGATTTTCGTTCTCACAGCCCACTAGTGGACCGCGGCCCACAAGTTAAGAACCACTGCTTTAGTGTATTTCAGTCTTATTATTCCCTGCAAAATGTAACTCATTACAGGTAACTTGGAATTTGCAAGTTACAAAGTATCAGTAAAATGCTGGATTAAAACTGACCTGAAATATGTGTAAATTGCAGGGCTGTTTTCCATAGAGTTCTCCATAAACCATGGAAAGGAATAACATAACCCTACAAATATTGTTGGACTGTAAGCCCTAGCTGGCACAGCCACTAATAAGAAATGTTAGGAATTACGGTCCAAAAAAAACATGTGATTCCCACCCCTACCATAAAATTTCATGCAAACTAATCTACAAAAAAATTGCATTCTGTCCTGACAGTTTTACCCAGTTGGGCAAAACAGATTAGGCTAGATCCTATCCCTATGGCATAAGAATGGTGTGAAATCGTTTGATGCATTGATATCCTATTTTCCTCCTTGTGTAGGATCTAAGGTGTTAAAGCTTCATCTTGGTGAGCAGCATATTGAGATATCCGTTTTGTCTGCTGTGATCATTCCAGCAAGAAGTGGAACACATTTTGACATCACTCCAGGAGCCCCTCTGCCTCCCCCAGGTTCATTAGGAGCGTGTCCCTCCTCTTGGGGCTGGCTGCTGTGAAACTCTTTGCCTCTGGTGCTGCTGACAAACCGACTGCAATTAATGCCATTCAGATGGAGCTTGGCTCTCACTGCGCCTTAATGAGCAAGCATTGGTATGAAATGCCAGCAAAACAGCTGATGTGTCACTTCCTTTGAGACTCTGTTTTTAAATGCTTGACTCAGCAGAGGGGTGACCAAGTATGTCCCACGTAATTTTTGCACTAGCTGGTACTCCTAAGGCCCTGCTTTTTTAGTAATGCAGGGATACCCATAGCACTAGGAATTGACACAAGAGGTGTTCCAATCTCATTTCATTCATTTTGATTTGTTTTATTCACTGGGTTTTATCTCTTTCCTTCAAGTAGCTCCTGTCATTGTAGATCAGTGATTCCAGAATATTTATTTATTTATTTACTGTATTTCTCAGCCTATCGGTGACTCGAGGCAGTTTCCAACAAAACAGTATACACAGTATCATAGAACAATTTAAAACATTACAATTACATAAACCACAACAACAATAAAAACAACATCATTAGCGTCTCCTTATTGTCAAGCATTGTCCAGTTCCATCGTCAATCGTCCATTCCTATTTATCCATATCCGTTATTCTGTGTTTGAGAACACTTGCTCAAACAGCCATGTTTTGACTTGCTTCTGAAATGTGAGGAGGGAGAGAGCAGATCTAATCTCTCTAGGGAGGGCGTTCCATAGCCGGGGGGCCACCGCTGAGAAGGCCCTGTCTCTCGTCCTCGCCAAACTTACCTGAGACGAAGGCGGGACCAATCTCAAGGTCCTTGATGGTTCATAAGGGGAGATACATTCGGACAGGTAAGTTGGGCTAGAACTGTTTAGGGCTTTATAGGCCAAGACCAGCACTTTGAATTGGGCCCGGTAGCAAACTGGCAACCAGTGGAGCTGACGCAACAGGGGGGTTGTATGTTCCATGAGAGCCACTCCTGTTAGCAATCTGGCGGCCATTAGTTGGACGAATTGAAGCTTCCAGACTGTCTTCAAAGGCAACCCCACGTAGAACGCATTGCAGTAGTCTATATGGGATGTAACCAGAGCGTGTACTACCGTGGCCAAGTCAGACTTCCCAAGGTACGGGCGCAGCTGGCACACAAGCTTTAATTGTGCACATGCTCCCCTGGTCACCGCCGAAACCTGAGGTTCCAGGCTCAGCGATAAGTTCAGGAGCACACCCAAGCTGCGAACCTGCGTTTTCAGGGGGAGTGTTGGCTCTCCAAGTGTTTCAGACTTCCACTTCCAGAAGCTCCAGCCATCTTGGCCAACAATTAGGAATTATGGGAGCTGAAGTCTAAAATGTCTGGAGGACCAAAGTTTGGGGAACCACAATTGACGATGGTTCCAATGAACCTGCAGGAGTAACTGTTGGAGTCATGTACTCCCAGGAGGGGCCACAGGGGAGGTTCCAGACTGAGCAGAATACAAAGGCCTAAAGACCTCAATGGCACATCAGGCAGAAGACAACATGGTACATATTACAAATGGCTGTGAAGACGAGAGAAGGCTGCAACAGACTGAAAAGCCGCCGTTGTCATGTTCACCCCATTATAGATCATTGAAAGAGGGGCACTGAGTAAAAGCTACCCAATGAAACATTTCACCCTCCAATAATTTAGAAAATAGTTTGGTTTTCTCTTTTTCTCTCCCTTTCCCCAAGGTTCAGGTCAGCTCAGATCAAGTAACATGTCACGTACAATAACAACACCATTCTCCCTTAGCTATAGCCTTGCTGTCTCCATTTCATGATCACTTTCTGTGTTTTTCACCAATAGGGGATTAATATGTCCCCAGTACTGCATTATTTAGGGGATAAGGCTGATATTTCCTTCCATTCACAATGATTCTGTACAACAATGTATTTCCCATAAGATTTCTACTTATTGCATTATTCTTGTTTTTCTTTTGTCACAGAGACTTACACCACTTCTAATATATCCCTCCCCTGTACTTTCTATAGATTTTATTTCCAGGGATGACTGAACTTAACATTTCCAACTCACCCTAAAAATTAATTTGTTTTACTGAGTTTTCAAATTTCTCCAGCTCGCCCATCTTTCTTACCCTGTGATATTGGGTATATGGAGGGAAAGAATGCAGAACTTAAGGCAAAAGAACAGACAAAGAAAGACAATCTCCATGGACAATACTGCACACAGCACTTCAGAACACAGAAAAGGTTACTATTTAAGATTATTATTCTCTGAAATTTCCCAACCATCATGACCACAGGTGGATTTTGGCAATGGCAAAGACAAAGATGTCTGTGGCATAGTGTTGTGAATTATACATACCATTCTATTTCCAATTTCTGTGTGCTGTTGTGAAGAAAGCAGAGAGGAATAAAATCAACGTATTTGAAATGTGGTGCTGGAGAAAAGTTCTGCAGTTAACATGGGTTGGTCAAAAGACAAATAAAAGGGCATTAGAGCAAATCAAACCAGAAATCTCATAGATTCTGAAATGACTAAACATGAGACAACATAGTACTTTAGAAAAAGGTGGCAATGCTTAATAAGGTGAAAGGCAATAGGAAAAGAGGGAATGGCATTCAACTAAACCCTGAGTTTGTGAGATATGATGTCTTAGAGGCCTGTCATTGAAAAGGTCAAAGTCATTCAATAGGTCAAAGTCAATTTGACAGTAATGAAAAACAACAAGAAGAAGTCTGGGAGAGAAAGAGGTGAGCTCTGTACAGTATTTACATGTACAGGATATGTCATTAATCCCTAGGACAAGGCCCACCAGTGAGGGGCCATCAGAAAGGGACAAAATCCATGCATTCTTACCTGATAGTGATAAAAGAATTACTAATTTAAAAGGAAATAATTAGCAAAGCAGAAATTGCAGCCAGAGGCAAGTTCCAGGGAGCTTTACCTGGCTCAGTTGACCTGCTTTCCACAGCTTGCTTCTCTTGCCTAAAGTAAGACTTTAATGGAGAAAATGTAAACTATTAGCAAAAGTAGGGGTGGATAGAGTTCAGAAAACTTTTTAGACCACAGATCCCAAAGTCCCATAGCTAGATGTTTGTCTCCCATAGTTCAAATGAACTCATTTTTAGATTTGGCATTTCTCAAAATATTATCCAGTGCAGACTGGACCAAATATTTCCTTGTCACAGTCTTGTCTGTATTGCTCACTAATCTACCAACACAACACATGACATATCTGTGATCTTTCCACAAAGTTTTTCCTTTATCTGTTTACAAATATAGTTGGACAATCTTTGCCATATCAGCTATTACAAGTTTAAAGTTTTGCATTTGTAGAACCTCATCACCAACATCTCACCACAGTAGAAAGCCGCATGGAACCTTCTGGGAGAAACACCACTGGTGTCCGTGGGATATATTATTTATGGAAATGTGGGGCATTGCCACACTCAGACAAAGAGGTCTGAGGCACAGCAACATGGTTTTAACAATATTCATGTTATGGGAGAAATGACAGAAATTTCTAGCTAGAACCAAAATATCATATTCCATTGTCCTTCTTGTCTTGGTATTCAGGTGAAACAAGGGGACTATCTAAACCAAGCTTTTCAAAAAAGAGTACTTCAACATCTGGCTTATTTGTTTGGTATATGAGGCATTCTACAACCTATTATTCTAATACTGCCTCTCCTTCAATGTTCTTCCCCACTTTTGCTTTTGCAATGTCTTCCGATGTACAACTGAGCTCAGTCCAATGGTATTTATCATTCTTACTCATATGTGTCTTCAGAGTTGTGGGGCATGTTTTGCTACATTTGCTGCATTCTGACCCAAAGTCTCAGAGTGGAGAAGAGATGGGAAATATATTATTATCCCCTATTCCTTCTCCAGGAGTGGGGATTTGAAGAGGATGGTTAGTCACAGAACTTGTAAAAAGTAGGGTCTTTGGACAACAGCTTCTAGATTCATCCTGCCATTCTGCCCAGTGCTGGCTGGGGCATTCTCAAAGTTCTTGTTTTGGAAAAGGTCAGCTTTCCAAGGACTCGGCAGACTTTTTCAGGAAGTGGTTAATTTTCAGTGCATATCTATTTACCATATTTATTTACTATATTTATATCCCAGCCTTCTCACCCTGAAGAGGACTCAGAGCAGCCTCACAGATAGGCAACAATTCAATGCCATATAAACAACAGTCAATTAAAATAAACAATTACATTAAAAACATAAAATTAAAACATTTTAGTATTAACATTTAAAAACCATGCAGTCCATAATCATAATCCGGAGCCATTCCAGTTGTCAATTGCACAAATTCCATATCCATTTCTAGCACTGCATTCCTTTACTGACCAAAGTCTTGGTCCCACAGCCATGTTTTCACTTTCTTTCTGAAGACCAGGAGGAAGGGCACTGATCTGATTTTGCTGGGGAGGGAGTTACACAGCTGAGGGGCCATCACTGTGAAGTCCCTGTTTCTCATCCCTATGAGTCATGCCTTCAAAGGAAGTGGGACTGAGAGCAGGGCCTCTCCAAAAAAAATCTTAACCTCCAAGATGTGTTTGGACAGGTAAGCTGAGCCAGAACTGGTTTTAGCTCAGTTTCAGACACCCAATTTCAGAGTTACAGACACCCAATATAACATAGGACTTTATCACACAAAGCTGCAATGCCAAAACAGTCACACAGTCAGGTGATAGCAAGGAATGGACACTCCTGCTATCATATCTCTCTGTGTTTACAAAATTGAATTGATTTGCCGATACATTGTCCTGCAACTGTCCTTCTGATTAACCTTGCAACATCACCCTTCCACAGTTCCATATTTTCTTCATTACTTTTTAAAAGGCAATTTTGTAATTACAGCTATGGCTATTTTATTAAAATTTATAGTAAAACTTCAGTTCAATTAATTACTTCTTTGGGAATAGTGAGGGGTGGCAGGAATAATGTGAAAGCAGTTGAAATCTACCCCCTGATGCCAGCACAGAAGCAGAACAACCTCATCACACCATATGGGAACATGGTACATCTTTGGCTATTGATGGCTTACACCTGGGGTGCATATACCATTTTCCTTCAGTGCCAATTTTCTTCCTTTGTGCGATAAAGTCCATAATAGCACCTTGGAAACAAAAAGGAAATCTGAAAGTCATAGTCTAAAAAGTAACTTTTCAAAGTTCTGCATTCATCCACTTCAACAAATAAAAGCAAATAAAACAATACTTCCTCTAGAAGAATATCTTTTCCCCCCATTTGAACATATTTGTGTTAAAATACAAATGGAATGTCAGCAACAGTTTCAATGAGCATCATTTGCAACGTAGGAAGTGATTTTTGTCAAATTGTTTCCCTAAGAATGGCATGATTGTTTATAACTGACACTCCTCCATTTGTTTAAAAGGGGAAAAAATCTACAGCATTGAAGTTGTAATGAATAGATTCTGCTGTAGTTTACTTATCCTGGTCTTAAAGTTTTGTGGTAGGAAAACTGTTGGGTGGGGGGAGAGTTTTAATTTAGTTGCTGACTACAGCTCATACTTAGTGTTTCGGCATTACCGTTCAAGATACTCTTAAGAATATGTTGGAATCTAATGAACAGGCAATATGCTTCTTGTTCACCCCTTGTTATTCTCACCTTTGTATTCCACCTGATCATGCTCTCTAGCCACTTTTCTTACTCATTCCTCTCTCTTCTCCTCTGTTCATCCTCCATCTACAGCAACATCTTTGAGACTGACTGCTTTCCAATCTACCTTTATCATTTATTTACCTACAGTCAGCCTTCCACTTTCAGGGGGCACAGGAGCCCCCTGAAAGTGAAAAACCACAAATAAAGAAGTTGTTATGCTCTTATCCGAGATAATATCTCTCTAGGGATTTCTATGTCTTCCAGAATGACTCAATGGTCAACTTCTGCTGGAAGCTGAGCACAGAGTTCATAGAATCATGGAGTTGGAAAAGACCTTGTGGGCCATCCAGTCCAACCTCCTGCCAAGAAACAGATAGCCTGACAGATGGCTATCCAGCCTCTGTTTAAAAGCTTCCAAAGAAGGAGTCTCCACCACACTCCGGGGCAGAGAGTTCCACTGCTGAACGGCTCTCACAGTCAGGAAGTTCTTCCTCATGTTCAGATGGAATCTCCTTTCTTGTAGTTTGAAGCCATTGTTTCGTCTCCTAGTCTCCAGGGAAGCAGAAAACAAGCTTGCTCCCTCCTCCCTGTGGCTTCCTCTCACATATTTATACATGGCTATCATATCTCCTCTCAGCCTTCTCTTCTTCAGGCTAAACATGCCCAGCTCCTTAAGCCACTTCTCATAGGGCTTGTTCTCCAGACCCTTGATCATTTTAGTCGCCCTCCTCTGGACACATTCCAATTTGTCAATTTCTCTCTTGAATTGTGGTGCCCAGAATTGGACACAATATTCCAGGTGTGGTCTAACCAAAGCAGAATAGAGGGGTAGCATTACTTCCCTAGATCTGGACACTATGTTCCTATTGATGCAGGCCAAAATCTCATTGGCTTTTTTTGCCGCCACATCACATTGTTGGCTCATGTTTAACTTGTTGTCCACGAGGACTCCAAGATCTTTTTCACACGTACTGCTCTCGAGCCAGGCGTCCCCCATTCTGTATCTTTGCATTTGTCACTGTTGAACTTCATTTTGTTAGTTTTGGCCCATCTCTCTAATCTGTCAAGATCGTTTTGAATCCTGCTCCTGTCCTCTGGAGTATTGGCTATCCCTCCCAATTTGCTGTCGTCTGCAAACTTGATGATCCTGCCTTCTTGCCCTTCATCTAAGTCATTAATAAAGATGTTGAACAGGACCGGGCCCAGGACGGAACCCTGCGGCACTCCGCTTGTCACTTCTTTCCAGGATGAAGAGGAAGCATTGGTGGGCACCCTCTGGCACCCATTTAACCAATTACAGATCCATCTCACCGTATTTTTGCCTAGCCCACATTGGACTAGTTTCCTTGCCAGAAGGTCATGGGGGACCTTGTCGAAGGCCTTACTGAAATCCAGGTACACTACATCCACGGCATTCCCCGCATCTACCCAGCTTGTAACTCTATCGAAAAAAGAGATCAGATTAGTCTGGCATGACTTGTTTTTGATAAATCCATGTTGACTATTAGCAATGAACGCATTTGTTTCTAAGTGTTTGCAGACCACTTCCTTAACAATCTTTTCCAGAATCTTGCCTGGTTTCGACCACATTCTCAGTGGGATAGACTCTTGAACATTAAACTCTTTGCAGTCATTTATTTAATGCATCTTTCTCTTTCTTGGAAGGATTTCTGTTCTGAGTGTCAGGACAGAAAAACTTGTAATAAATCAGAAGATAAGAACACCAGCTTTAATTTATCTGCAGAAGCCTACTATACGACATTACTTACCATTAATAACCTCCTGTGGTTTATGTATCGGCCAAGCAGCATAATCAATGGGGAAAAGGATGCATGAGCAGCATATATCTGACATTAAAAACAGGAACACAGAGCAAGTTGTAAAGGAGGCAAGAGCATCCCAGTGTCCTTGTCTCTTATCTTAAGCAACGAAAGTTAAACGGAAGAATTTTAAAGGTCATTTTGCAAAATGACACTTTGGCGCTAGGAATCTGTTAACAAATCTGATAGCATTTATTGAGATTTAATGAGTATGCTTTTCACTGCAAAATAATAAATGGTCTTATATCTGACATTTGATGGGACATATTTTAGTGCTCCGGTAAGCAGTGTATCTGACTCTTCTCCTCCTTGCTAACCCATTGGTTCCTATGCAACCTGGTGTACTGACAAAGGGTGCATCTACATGGTAGAATTAATGCAGTTTGATACCACATTAATTACCATGGCCTAGTGCTATGGACTCCTGGGACTTGTAATTTGGCGAGACATCATCATGCTTTGGCAGAAAAGGATAAATACTCTTTTACTGTCGAAGGCTTTCATGGCCGGAATCACTGCATTGTCTTAGGTTTTTCGGGTTGTATGGCCATATTCTAGAAGTATACTCTCCTGACGTTTCACCTGCATCTGTAGCAAGCATCCTCACAGGATGCTTGTCATAGCTGTAGGTAAAATGTCAGGAAAGAATGCTTCTAGATCATGGCCATACAACCCGAAAAACCTAAAAAAACACGATAAAGACATTTGATTATTATTTACAGATATTTTGTAATTTTGAAAGGTCTCAAGCCTTCTCTGCCAGAGAGTGCTGATGCCTCACCAAACTACAATTGCCAAGATTCCATAGCATTGGACCATGGCAGTTAAAGCGGCATCAAACTGCATTAATTCTACAATAGAGATGTAACCTGAGAGAGAGATTGAAGGAAGACAGTGAAGACAGTTACTGATCTAGTGGATTCTACCCTACTCTCCCAGGGCCTTCTGCTAAAGCCACCACATTATCTGTGGGATAGACCCTTGAACATTAAAACTCCTTGAAGTTATTTCAGGAAGCATCCAGGCTTTGAACCAGCAAGGCCATTCAATGCTAATCAAGATGGCCAATTGCACCTTGATTAGCATTCACACTTGCCTCAAGAAGACAAGAGTTCTTTCTCCCACCCTGGACATTCCACAGATATATAAACCTCACTTGCCTAGTTTCCAACAAACCTCACAACCTCTGAGGATGCCTGCCATAGATGTGGGTGAAAAGTCAGGAGAGAATGCTTCTGGAACATGGCCTTACAGCCCTGAAAACTCACAGCAACTCAGTGATACCAGCCATGAAAGCCTTTGACAACACGCTGGGAAAACTTAAATATTTTCTTAACTAAAGTTTCAACACCTTTGAGAGCTTTTCGGAATTAGTTTGTTCTTACATGTTCTATGGGAGGCTGCAGCGGTTTGGTTTTCCGGAGTCCTCTCCTCTTCTCCTCTCTGTCCTATTGAGGGTGCTTCTAGAAAGAGCCAAAAATCTGGTGTTTTGAATGTGGGTTTAAAAATCCCGGCACCTGACAGCAGGTCCACACACAGACCTGTCAGTCCGACGATTGGGTCCCCCATTATCCACAGTCTTCTTTTGAAGTAGATCAAAATGGAGGGTGGACAGGGGACATTCGGCAGAAGTTTTCTTTTTTTAAAAAAGTAACTATGTTATGCACTGGACTGTATATGCGTATATACAAATATCTTAATATAAATATAAGCAGGTTCAGATGTGCATATATGTAGCCCAGCGCATAATGGAGGGAAGGTTTTTTTTAAAAAAACTTCTGTTGGATCTCTCTCTTCCTCCTATTGTTAACTCTACCTTTGTTTAAAGATTATAAAGTGTAAAATAAAGAGTTTCAGAGAGTTTAAATGCTTTCTATTTGTGTCTATTTGACAGCCCAATCCGCTGATCAGCTGTTCTTAGCAGTCTACACAAGGGGAGGGAAAGAAAAAACATGTTTTGCCTGACTCCAGGGATATATAGTCATGCAAAGTACACATTTTTCAGCTGGAATCGGGTTATAAATGCACCTTTTAACACTTTTTAAACCTTTGAACTCGATTCCTCCTGCACTTTGGCCAAATATCATTTAGCTCTTATCCTTTTAACCTGGTTACTTCTGGGCTTTACAGCATGTGTAGAAGGGCCCTGAGTTAATTGAGGGCAAACTACTATCCTTCTTTTATATTTCTCATTGTGTGAGTATCTATACCTGCAATACAGAAGCCATAATATATAAAGAGCTATAAAACAAAATGGTTGTAAACAGTGAATAAGGGATTAAATCATCTGACGCCTAATCTAGAATACTGTGTAAACACTAAAATGTTTTTTAAAAGAAGTAGTCATGTTAGTCTCTTGCAGCATGAAGGGGATGAAAGGAAGGGAAGAAAAGGAATATAGCAACACCTTTATAACTAACTAGATTTTATTTAATATTAATTTTCATGGATATTAGAAGGCAATGATCTATTTGTGTGATACAGTGGTTTGTATTTTGTCACTCCAGGACTCATTGGGTGATCTTGGGCAAGATTCACTCTGTCTATGTTAAAAGAAAGCCATTGTAAACTTCTGAATAAATCTTATCTATGTTTTTATTAGGAGACCTAATTGATGTATGTTTTTAATACTATTGTTATGGTTTTATATTATGTGTTCATGCTTTTAAATGTTTTATGGTGTTTTGGGCATCGAATCGTTGTCTCTGTAAACTGCCCTGAGTCACCTGAGGGCTGAGAAGGGCGGTATACAAGTACAATATATAAATACATACATACATACATACATACGTATATACATACATACATAAATTTATTTGTATATCGTGTCAGGAGCAAACCAAAACAGTTGTATTTCATTAAAAACAAACAAAACACAAAGTTTGCAGACTTGGTATTCTACTAAATGTTCTTTGACCAGTATCTGGCCACTTGGAGTGCCTCTAGTATTGCTGCAAGAAGGTCCTCCATTGTGCATGTGGCAGGACTCAGACTGCATTGCAGCAGGTGGTCAGTGGTTTGCTCTTCTCCACATTTGCATGTCGTGGACTCCACATTGTGGCCCCATTTCTTAAGGTTGGCTCTGCATCTCTCGGTGCCAGAGTGCAGTCTGTTCAGCACCTTCCAAGTCACCCAGTTTTCTGTGTGCCCAGGAGGGGGTCCCTCATTTGGTATCAGCCATTGATTGAGGTTCTGGGTTTGAGCGTGCCACTTTTGGACTCTCACTTGTTGAGGTGTTCCTGCGAGTGTCTCTCTAGATCTCAGAAAACTATTTCTTGATTTAAAACGCTGACATGCTGGCTGATACCCAAACGGGGTGGGCCGGAGATGTCACTGCCTTGGTCCTTTCACTATTGGTTGCTATTCCCCGGTGGATGTCAGGTGGTGCAATACTGGCTAAACAGTGTAATTTCTCCAGTGGTGTAGGGTGCAGACACCACGTGATAATTTGGCATGTCTCATTAAGAGCCACATTCACTGTTTTAGCGTGGTGAAATGTGTTCCACACTGGACATGCATACTCAGCAGCAGAGTAGCATAGTGCAAGGGCAGATGTCTTCACTGTATCTGGTTGTGATCCCCAGGTTGTTTCAGTCAGCTTTCATATGATATTGTTTCTGGTGTCCACTCTGCTTGATAATTAGGCAGTGCTTCTTGTAGGTCAGAGCACAATCCAGGGTAACCCCCAGGTATTTGAGTGTGCTGCAATTCTTCAGTGGGATTCCTTCCCAGGTCATCTTCAGAGTTTGAGATGCTTGTCTGTTCTTAAGATGAAAATCACATGTCTGTGTTTTAGATGGATTAGGAATCAGCTGGTTTTCCCTGTAATAGGCAGTAAGAGCACCTAGAGCTTTGGAGAGCTTCTGTTCCACCATCTCAAAGCTCCCTACTTGAGCGGTAATGGCACAATCATCAGCTTAGATGAAACTATATAAATAAATAAATAAAACCCTAGGAAAGAGTTTCTATAGGTCAAAAATGACTTGAAGGCATATAATGCCCTGTCCAACTTACCAGGCAGGAAAATTGGGGCTGCGGGCATTCCCTTCACCTGCCCGCCATCTTTTCTTCATCCCATTCTCAGTGAGCCCCGTGTGCTTCCTGGCATGTGAGAGAAACCTTAGCTAATCAGATTGAATCTACTGGTTCAGTCTGATTAACTGGTGTATGTGGACTTCAGGGAAGAGCTCTTCCCTCAGGTCCACCTGCCTAGGATAGAGTACAATACTGCAGCTCCCTCACCTCAATTGCCTCCCAGCTCTGTTATATTGTTGTTGTTATCGATTGTATTCTTTGTCACAACTTGGGAATGGTTGGCATGGGCCCTGGATTTCATAGAATCATAGAATCAAAGAGTTGGAAGAGACCTCATGGGACATCCAGTCCAACCCCCTGCCAAGAAGCAAGAATATTGCATTCAAATCACCCCTGACAGATGGCCATCCAGCCTCTGTTTAAAAGCTTCCAAAGAAGGAGCCTCCACCACACTCCGGGGCAGAGAGTTCCACTGCTGAACGGCTCTCACAGTCAGGAAGTTCTTCCTCATGTTCAGATGGAATCTCCTCTCTTGTAGTTTGAAGCCATTGTTCCGCATCCTAGTCTCCAGGGAAGCAGAAAACAAGCTTGCTCCCTCCTCCCTGTGGCTTCCTCTCACATATTTATACATGGCTATCATATCCCCTCTCAGCCTTCTCTTCTTCAGGCTAAACATGCCCAGCTCCTTAAGCCGCTCCTCATAGGGCTTGTTCTCCAGACCTTTTATCATTTTAGTCGCTCTCCTCTGGACACATTCCAGCTTGTCAATATCTCTCTTGAATTGTGGTGCCCAGAACTGGACACAATATTCCAGATGTGTTGGCTCATGTTTAACTTGTTGTCCACGAGGACTCCAAGATCTTTTTCACACGTACTGCTCTCGAGCCAGGCATCCCCCATTCTGTATCTTTGCATTTCGTTTTTCCTGCCAAAGTGGAGTATCTTGCATTTGTCACTGTTGAACTTCATTTGGTTCTGGGGAGGTATTATCCTATTTTTTTGTGGGGGTGTCCTGGTGCAGAGAGCTCAGAATGGCACTGAATGGGAGCCTGCGCTATGCTCCCTCTCAGCCTGTGCATTTTTATTTTTTTTTGCTTGGTCATGTCCTCCCCCGGTGTTGTTGGGCCAACAGAAGAGCTGTTCGATGCTGTGATCCAGGACCCATGAGTGTCTGCCAACCCTGTTTCTTAGCTGTAACCAATAAAAACAAGTTGTTTTTATGTGCATGGCTTGCTTTTCGTGTCCTGGTGTGTGTGTGTGTGTGGGGGGGGTGATCGCCTTGCACATGCAAATATCAACCCTATCAAAGCTCATGTTACAAGCTAAATGTCAGACTATTTGACCTTCTAGAAGCATGCTCACGGGCATCTCTCTCTCTCTCACACACACACACACACACACACATACATACATACACACACACACCCATAAGTGCACTGAGTCTTCCACACTGAGATTAGCAGTAGTTCCACAAAGTTTCAATTTTTCATTTTGTTTTTCAGTTTTAAGAGCTAAAGTGGTCAATTTATGTTGGGTTTTTACTAAAATGGAGCAGCCAAAAATAACACTGTCTTAATCCTTCCTTTTTTTTTTTTACACATACAGACCCAACACTTTCCTACACATCTTATTAATTCCAGTTTCTTTAATTTTCTCTTTGCCAGCACGTTTCTTTCTCTTCTCTACATCTCACTTTTCCTCCGTATTCCTAGGACATCTCCTATGCCAGTATTGATTAGACCCTACATCTGTTTAGCTTAATGTTCCATGACCTATTAGACAATTCTATACAGCCTTATCTCCACATTTCCCACACACCCCCATTACCCTAGATCTCCCCCTTTTTTCCTGAATCTTCCATTTCCCTTGCTCATAATACTCCGAATTTGGCTTAAACTAACTATTTTTATCTAGTATGCCAAATATAGTTAATCTCTATCCTCACTTTAAAAAAGGGACTGTCAATTTACTTTGGTGCATCTGCTCCAAGAACCCACAAGAGTCATGTGCTTTGATTAAAAGAGAATGGGTAGTTTAATAATGGTCTGCTTGTCCTTTGCCTACAGAGAAAGATCCAGTGCTGTACTCTGCTGTACATTGGGGTTTGGTACCAAGACCCCCCATGAATATCAAAATCTGTGGATCCTCAAATAGTTTACTACATGGTGTAGTAAAATGACATCTTTTACATAAAAATGGCAAACAACTCTAGAAAGAGCTTGGGGATCTCTGAAATGGCAGGAGACTACAGAAGAGTGTGCTTACACATCAACTTAGTGTTTGGCACATAGCAAAATTAGCTTTCGCTTTGGGAGAAAGCTAATTTTTTCAAGGTTCATGGATGCTGAACCTATGGGCCAACTGTAGAGACTCTACAACTTTTGAGGTATAATATGATAATATCCCTCCTAGAAACTACAGTCTCCATTTTGACAATCTAGCAGTTACAGATCCCATGGCTACCATATTTGTTCAAGATGATTTTTTTGCTTCTCCCCTCTCCCACCCCAACATCATTATTTTTAATATCCAATATAATTATATGTTCTGAAGAACTCAAAACATATCTTTGTATGATATTTTGATATTTATTACCCAGCTCCGTTGTTTTTATTTTACTCATGGGCCACACAGCTAAGTTTCTTTTCTTGTTTTCTTTGCTATATCTTTCTCTCTTGGCCAATCACTATGGCTCTGTCTTTTCTTTTTCTCTCTTTCTCCTCCTTCCTACAGTATTGAGTTCTGGAAAAGCAATATCTTACTGGAAAATAATAGAATTGTAGCCCCAAGCTTTTTAATGGCAATGAGGAGAACACTCCGAGAATGGTGTGTGAGTCCCTGAGGTAGAGGGAATATTTTGTATTAATATTTGATATCTTATTTAGGATGTGAAATTAGAAGCATGAAACCGATGGGGAACACATGAAAGCAATTCTCCATTAAACAGTGCGGCATTGCAGCTGGGCTCCACATTCCCAGCTTGCTGGCAGTCTGACCTCACTGATAGCTCCACAAACAGACTCAATCTGGCTGCTCAACCACACCAATTAATAAGAATTGGGCTGCCGGTGACTGCAGAGGTGTTGTTACTTAAGCAGCTAGCTTTTATTATAAATAACCAAATGTTTCTCAACAGAATCAGCAGAGTGTATGTAGACAGGTAAGCTTGTACATTGCTAGGCACTGTGGATGTATTTTGTATTCATACACACACACATACACACACATCTGCTAAAGGAAACAAGATATCCCACAGCATTAGGGGAAAATAATCAAGATTCATCCCTCCTCTTCATCCTAAAAATGCAAAAACCTAAGAAGACACATGTGTTAGAGAATGCAAGGAATCAGTGGGTGTGGGTGTGTCAATTGTAAATTAAAATTGGTCGGGCAATGCACAGGGTGATAGCTGAGCTTGGGACTTTTTGTTATATTTTATATTATCCAAGCTTGAGCTATGTGGGTGCTCAGAAAGAAGTTAGTCAATGAAGAAAGAAGCAGAGAGAGACATACTGATTTGCTTCGTGGCTGCTGAAAAGAAGGTCTCTCATATGGACAAAGAAATACCATTTTAAATCTCTCTGAAAGGACATTTAGTGAGTTGATGCAACTGATCATATTGTACATATGTTGTTCTGAGTTACAAAGAGTAGACTACTTGTTCTTTACTGTTCACCTGTGTGGCATATTTTCTTTCCCTGGCAAGGCAGTGTGTGGGCTGATCAAATGTGAACTACACATGGTTTGTTTTACATTCTGCCACAACATGCTGGATCAGACCAAAGATCAATTGGCTGCCTATAGCAAGTCTGCCATCAAGGGATGAATGCAGCTGCAGTTTCTGTTTCATGTCCCCCAGCAATGGATCCATAGAGTTCTGATGCCTTCAATACTTTTGGTGACAGATCACTTCTTCCAGCCCCTCTCCCTCTTTCATTGCCTTTTTCCACAACAGTGATCCTGAAAAGTATTTTGCTTTTACCCATATGCTTACCTGTAATGAGAACTACTTGGGTCAGGACCTACCTATATTTGGGCTGACCAAAATGATGACGAAAATGGGGGTGGATTTGTGGGATCATCAACAGAGCAAGGGGAGATCTGACAAGCGACAGTGAGGTTCTTCTCACTAGAATGAGCATCATGGCTCGCCATTCTCACTGAGTGCCCTCCCACACAGCCCTATATCCCAGAAAATCAAGGCAGAAAATCCCACATTATGTGTTTGAAATGAAATATATGGCAGTGTGGTCTCAAATAACACAGTACAAAGCAGATATTGTGGGATTTTCTCCCTTTATATTCTGAGATATAGGGCTGTGTGGAAGGGCCCTGAGGAACTGACAACAGTGATGAACAAAGTAAGACCAAAAATGCTCAAAGTTCAGGACAAACTGAATTTAAGTTGCAAGTTGGGCAGGAAGAGAATGAGAAGCAGAGAAACTAAAATTGATAGAGTCATCTATCCTTATCTTGAATTCAAATTTCCTGCTCCAGGCAAATGCTTATTGGCCATTTTATGTGAAAGAAGGGGGATCAAGCGTAACAGATGCAACATTCACAAAGGGAACAGATGGAGCTGTGCAGTTTGAAAGTGTTTTTGCTTCTTTCTCCATTCCTGGAAGGAACTTTTGGCTTTCTCACTGACTTTCCTTACATCTAAACTCCTTCCTTGAAGCCTCTGGCAAGAATAGAAGAGATGCTTTGCAAGCCTCCTGGAACTATAATGTTTAGATGCCCAAGGCAGGCAGAAAGGGCAATTTCCATAGGTTTGGAAGGAGCCAAGAATGCTGCTTCTCTGAGGTTAAGTCCAAAGGGATACAGAGTTCACATATGAAGATGAGTCTTCTACTGTGATTGCCAGCAGATGGACATATAATAGAGTTAAAGAAATAAGATTAATCTATCTTCAGAGGATTGTAACTTTGCCCATCCGGGTTTGTTTTTTCATAATGGTGTCAAATAATGGGAATATCTCTGGTTGCTTGAGGCAGAGCTCTCCTTTGAGAAGTGCCATTTTGGTTCCAAACCCTAGAGCAGGGGTCCTCAAACTAAGGCCCGGGGGCCAGATACGGCCCTCCAAGGTCATTTACCCAACCCTCGCTCAGGGTCAACCTAAGTCTGAAATGACTTGAAAGCACACAACAACAGCAACAATCCTATCTCATCAGCCAAAAGCAGGCCCACACTTCCCACTGAAATACTAATAAGTTTATATTTGTTAAAATCGTTCTTCATTTTAATTATTGTATTGTTTTAAAGTCTTTTTTGCATTACAATAAGATATGTGTAGTGTGCATAGAAATTCATTCATTTTTTTTTCAAATTATAATCTGGCCCTCCAACAGTTTGAGGGGTTGTGACCTGGCCCTCTGTTTAAAAAGTTTGAGGACCCCTGCCCTAGAGGGTCATTTGAGTTTTTACACCTTTTTGAAAAATCATGTGCAATTCCAGCACAAATACATTAGGCCATCTTCTTCTCCCCCCCCCCCCCCCAATATGTTTATGTACATTAAACAATTTATTGTATTACTAGCTCTACTCGCCACGTGTTGCTGTGCCCAACCTTCCTCTTTCTCTCCTTTCTTTCCTTCTGTTTTTTCTTTCCTTCTCTCCTTCCTTCTCTTCCTATTTCATTCCTTCCCCCTTTTCTTTCCCTTCCTCTTTCTCCTCGTTCTTCCTTCTCGACCTATTCTTGGACTGCAACTCCCAGCAATCCTCCTGATCAATCTATCTACCTATCTATCTCTATCTAATCTATCTATCTGGAGGATTGCTGGGAGTTGCAGTCCAGGAATAGGAAAATGGAAATATGTGATTTCCAATATGCTCTCAAAGAAATCCAAGTAGAAGAAAGCTTGCATCTTGGAAGCAGTGCGTTTGGATCATCCTCCTCTCCTAAAGGGCCTGGTCTAGGGATGCTGGGAGCTGTAATCCAGAAGAGAGTGTTGATATGCTCCCAGCATGTTTTGTTTGCCAGAGGAGTCATTTTTGTCTATGTGCTGTAGTGTCTTTTTGCTTTGGGGTTTTAAAGTCCCTTCTGTTGTGTTTTTCAGTGTTTTTATGAGTGATAGTCACTCATTCGCCTGATAAGTGTATTGTGTCCAAATTTGGTGTCAATTCATCCAGTGGTTTTTGAGTTATGTTAATTCCACAAGCTATCATTACATGTTTATTTATATAGTTTATTTATGTTATTATTTTATTGAAATATTTATATCCCATCCAATATGTCAAGATCTGAGAACAATGTATAATAGTGTCAATTAAACCAATTTGAAATCGTAAATAAACTATTTGGGGTGGAATGTCATTTCCTAAGGCCAGCATTTACCAAGCATATGGTTATTTGTTCTCCCTCCTCTCCAAGAATAATACATAGATGAGGAAATTTTGAGAGGGGAAGTGAGTGGCAAGGAATTTTTGAGTTCCTTATCCTCACCTCCATACAATCCCAAAAGTTATTGGCCTGATAGAGGTTGGAAACATTACTTATTTGGACTACAGCTCCCAGATTAGGACTAAACATGCTGGCTGTGGATTCTGATTGTTGCATCACTCACAGTAACAATTCCAAGCTTCAAATAAGACAGAACATTCATCTTTCCCGTTTATTTGTTTTGCTATACAATACCATTGACAGGTTAAACTATCCAAATGCGACAGTGGTAAAGCAACAATGCAATTTTTGAAGCTATTCTATTAGCAAATAATCACTTGATGTTAACATGAAAAAGCAGGCAAGGGTCCTGTACCTTTAATAGTTATGAAGAAGAATTTCAGCAAGTGCTGCATGCCATGCAAGCGTTAAAGGCACAAGAGGACACCCTCAGGGGCGTGTTGTGGCTGCTCTAGCAAAGAGCTAAGGATCAGGTACAAAGTTCATCTGATGTCCCGCACTTCTGTGTCCCATCACAATTGTGGTGCTGCACTTATACAAATCAAACCAAAGTATTATGCCAACTCACCAAGTAAAGAGTGAAGATTATTCTGGGCAGTTCTTTTCATAATCTGGTTGATATCTGTATGAACAGATGGTGCAGCCATGCTACCCATCCCATGTTCTTTCACATTAGCATTTCACTGGCACTTTTTCCCTTGTAAAAGCTTGCATCTCATTAAACGGATATTACAACTCTACTGTGATTGATCTGAAAAGAAATCTTATACCATTTCTTTTTCTAAACATTGTCTTGAAGAGTCTAATTATTTCAGACAATGAATAAGACCAGGCAGAATACTGTGATAACACAACTTAGTTATCTTCTAGTTCAGGATAGCACTGTTAAGCCTGCAGTATTCACACTGAGTTCTTTGTTTTAATTTATATTGGAACTCAGCATGGTTTATGAAGAAAAATATATATGACAAAATAATTATTTAAATCGTATACTGTACCTAAAAGTTGAGTTGATAAATTCTGAATAACAGTTTGGAATATCCAATATAACTGCAGTGTGGAACTCAGAATTTATATAGGAACCAATACTACAGCTCACTGACACCGAGTTACAGTCTTATATTTGACTGCTGAGATTGAAAAGCTCTTTCTTCAGCTAAAATTAGGTGCTCTTAGATCTTAATGAAATATTGTCCTTTTTTGGTTTTGAGTTTACCTTGAGTTATTTTTTTTTTCATGTCAGGAGTGACTTGAGAAACTGCAAGTTGCTTCTGGTGTGAGTGAATTGGCCGTCTGCAAGGATGTTGCCCAGGGGACACCTGGAGATAGATAGATGGATGGATGGATAGACGGGCGCCCTCCCTTATGTCCTTCCGGAAGAGCCTGAAGACGTGGCTATTCGAGAAGGCCTTTAACTAAATGCTATAGTAACTGGAAATGACAACCGGAACGGAATGTAGACTACGAGATTGGTTATGATTCTATGACAAGACGAAGCGGATTATTTTAGTGTAATTAGATGATAGTGTATTAGTGACAGTTTGTTTTTGTTGTTGTAGTTTATTGTGAAATGTGTTTTTTACATGTTGTACACCGCCGCGAGTCGCCCTAGGGCTGAGAGCAGCGGTTAACAAATGCAGCAAATAAATAAATAAATAATAAATTGATGGATGGATGGATGGATGGATGGATAGATAGATGGCAGGCATGTAGCCGGGGGGGGGGGGCTCGGGGGGCTTCAGCCCCCCCCCCCCGAAATTCTCATGGTGGTTCGTGAAAAGGCCTTACTGGTGCATTATTTAAACTGTTATGTTTATTCATATCATGATCTGATCACCATACTCAATATATCCCATATGCATGGGGGTATTGGGGTAACGATACAAAAGGTTTGCTAAGCTAGACCCTCTTTCACTCAGACTCAGCCCCCCCCCCGGAAACTCACCCCCCCCCGAACCCCGCCCCCGAAAAAAACTCAGCCCCCCCCCCCCCCCCGAAACGAAATCCTGGCTACAGGCCTGATAGATGGATAGATAGATAGATAGATAGATAGATAGATAGATAGATAGATAGATAGATATGATGTTTTACCATCCTTGTGAAAGGCTTTTCTCATGTCCCCGCATGGGGAGTTGGAGCTGACAGAGGGAACTCATCCATACTATCCCCGGATTCGAACCTGTGACCTATCGGTCTTCAGGCCTGGCGCCACAAGGGTTTAACCCATTGCACCACCAGGGGTGCCAGTTTAGAAATAATTAGTTCACAAATAATATCCTAATGTTAATGTTTATAGAAGAGTTGGGAACCAATACAATGTCAAATATCTCTTATCTAAAAGGCTTGGGACTAGAAGTGTTTTGGATTTATTTGGATTTTAGAATACCTGTATTTGCATATATGTACAGATATCTTGGAGGTGAGACCCAAGGGCCTCTTCACACAACCCCATGTTGTTTCACCAGCAATCACGCAGGGCACTCCGTGGCACCCCGCGAGCCCTCCCTTCTTCCCCCATCATATGGTGGGGACAGGACAAGGTACATTGCCAAGTTACCCTTTCCTATATCATATGGATAAAGGGCATAAAAATTGGGTAGCTCAATCAGAGCCACCCAAAACACACTTTCCTCTCCATTGCGATGCTTCCCCTCCACTTCAGGAGGAATGGAGGTGGGGACAAGCCAGCATCATTTGATGGGGCTCAGCAGGCCCCACCCAGAAGAAGGAAAGGGGGCCATAAAACCCCCCAATGTGATCACAAGTCTAAACACTAAATTATATGTCACATATCCCTTAGACACATCGTTTTTACAATATTTTACATAATTTTGTGCTTGACACACATACTAGTTAATGTGCTTCCATACTGAAGCTGATTGTTGTCTGAATTTGCTTTAAGTGGCTTCCTTGCTTCACTGTGAAATTTTTCAGCTGCTTTTAAAAAACTGCTAACCCAATGCACAAGACTAAGTGCAATTTTGATTACCAAAAGTTCTTAGGCAGGCTGACAAGTCAAAGGAAACATTTTCATTTCATTTCATTTCCCCAGCCTTCCTATAGCCAACTCACTGAAACCACATGAATCATTAGTAGTAAAGTAGATGTATGTTTTCTTAATTTTCTTTTTTGCATTAGAGGGAAAAGAGACTGGACTGCAGTACTCAATATATAACATGAGCAGCATGTGTCCCTCATCTTAAAAAAGTCAAATGCCACAAATATTTATCATTAGCCAAGATCAAGCTTAGTGCTATCTGGATATGTTATACGCTTCTGAAAATTTCCCTTGGGTGCATCTACACTGTAGAATTAATGCAGTTTGACATCATTTTAATTGTCAGGGCCCAGTGGTATAGACTCATGGGAGTTTTCATTTTACAACATCTTTAGCCATCCCTGGCAAAGAGTACTGGTATTATTTATTTATTTATCTATTCTCTCTCTCTCTCTCTCTCTCTCTCTCTCTCTCTCTCTATATATATATATATATATATATATATATATATAATTTCTCTCACCCCTGAGGGGACTCAAAACAGTTCACAAAAATAATGGCAAAATTCAATGTGTAACATACATAAACCCAATAATTAATCAAACAACATATAACTAAGCATAAATTCAATAGGACAATTCACCCTAAGATAAGAGCGCATTTAAATGTGAAAAATAAAAATTAGAAACACCTAATAAGAACATTAAAATCACGTGATCCAAAACTCGTAGACTGACCATTCCAAATGTCGATAGCACATATTCCATATTTACTTCTTGTACTCCATATTTACTCTTGTACTACGTTACTGGTATCTCAACTCCCAGAATGCCATAGCATTGAACTATATCAATTGAAATGGTGTCAAACTGCATTAATTCTACAGCATATATACACCCTTGAACAATAATTGATTTTCTTTTACCATGGGCAACTAGACAGTACATATCATGGCACCTTGAAGATTGAGCAGCAAATTACATGTCTTGTCTACACATGTGGTGGTGCTCAAAGCTGGGCAGTCTTGACACATCAAGCATGGAATTCTTGGCACTAAAAATACAATAATACAAAATTACCAATGCGTGCTTTTTAATAACATTCAAAATCTCCTGCCTGGGGCAGCCACTTCACCTTTTCTAATAGAATTGTATTTACTGTGATGTGAGCTTTTGAGGGCTAAAACTTGTTTGTATCTGATTAAATTTGCCTTAGACCAGGAAATGTTATGATATTATAAAAATGTTCAATGTTCCCCAAGATGCTGTGTGTGTGTGTGTTAGTTGTTGCAGGTATTGCTTGAGCTTTCCAAAGGACTGAGCCAGCCAATACTCTAATCGCATTTATTAGTTGGGTTGTTGTAGGTTTTTTCAGGCTGTATGGCCATGTCCTAGAAGCATTCTCTCCTGACATCTCGCCGGCATCTATGGCAGGCATCCTCAGAGGTTGTGAGGTCTCTTATTGGTTGTAAAAAAATATTATTCATTCTGTCTGTCTGTTCATATGTCTTGTTTGCCACAGATTTATTGGACACTTTGATTTGGGATCTCTTTTTTTCCCCAGAAAAAAAAATCAACAGCAAGATACATTCTTGATGGTCCCAGTTGCTACAAATGGTTTAGGGGATACTCAGTGCAAAATATATTATTCTTCTTAGGTTTACTGATGGGAGTATATCTCTAAGACTTGCAGAAATAATAATTTTCTAATTGTCATGTCACTATGTATCTATCAAGATAACTTTCATAGAATAATAGAATTGGAAGAAGCCACAAGAATAATCCTGTTGAACCACATTTTGTAATGCAGAAATAAACAATCAAAGCACTCCTGACAGATGGCTATCCAGCATCTATTTAAAAACCTCCAAAGAAGGAGACTTTACCACACTCTGAGGATTCCAGGTGAGATCTGACCAAAACAGAATAGATTGGTACTATTACTTCCTTTGATCTAGACACTATATGCCTATTGATGGAGCCTCAAATTACATTGGCTTTTTAAGCTGCCTTATCACTTTAAACCAGTGGTTCCCAACCCTTTTTTGACCATGAACCACTTGACCAGGGACCACTTTGACCAGGGACCACTCTCCAACATTAGTAGAAAAAGGGTTACAAAGCAGTTTTTGGTCAACTTTAGATTCGATTTGGTTATTTGGGGTGGTGATTCAGAAAACTGCATTGAATAGACCACATCAGCTCTAGTTTCTGATACAGAACATCCAGTAGTTGCCATCTGCTCACCCACAGGAAACCATATTTAATAATTTAGAGCTGATGTGGTAGTAGTAATCTTTTTCGAGTAATCAGCCTCTCACCTCACAACATTCCCATTGCCTCAGCATTATAAGAGGGTTTCACGAGACCAGTCACTCTAGTTTCTGCATGGTTTCGAGGCAACAGTGTAGTAATGGTGAGACCACAAACCATATTTTTGTTCTTGCAGACCACTGGTGATCCATGGACCACATGTTGGGAACCACTGCTTTAAACTGACCACTTAAAAGATCCAGTGTGTAAACATCTCTGCTCATCTACCAGTTCAGCAGGATCAAACACTAGCACAGCTAATACCAGTATAATTGATGTTTCTCTTTTCAGAATATTATGCTGCACTATATTGGGTAACTTGAGTGAGAACCTTCAGTTGAGAAATGTGTTGGCTTCAAGGGTTTGATTGCTTTCCAGCATAACAGAAAAGAGCCCCGTCATTTGGATCTCTCCAGGCAACATAGATTTTTCAAAAATGCCTGTGGTGGTTTGAAGCTGCTGCCCCATTTTTTATTTTGGGACTGAAATGGAGAACCTAAAAGTAGTTTGCGCCCACAGCTTGTTTCCAGGTTTGGGCTGCCAATCAAGAAGTGAAGTCCTTTATAGTGTCTTTCCTCTGAGTCAGGTGAATAAATCTGTTGCTTCGTTTTCCTTCATTTCTGAATGTATCCATATATTCCTTGGACTTGAAGATGCACAACAACCACAATTATCCATTTGAGTAAGAACTTAGTGACAAAAATCACACTTTTAGTTCAAGGTTCGTATAGATGCATGTTGTTTGTTACATTACTTGTGCATGTGTGTGGACAGGAATGCATGATAGTACTTTCCACTCATGTGAATTTTCATTGTAATTCCTTAGTTTTTCTGTTAATTTGTATGCAAAATAGCTTTTCTTGGTGAGGGTCCCCCCCCCCCCCTGTTTTGTGTTGCCAATTGGTCTCTTCTTCCTAGTGAGAAGATGTAAGAGGTTGATGTGAGGACAGGGAATTGTCCAATATTCATATATTTGCTGAAACATGTGAGAGAGCTGCTTTGAATCCAGATGTGAACCTGGCAAAGAACTCCTATCCATGCCTTGAATACAGAAGAGAAATCCACTTTACAATTAAATTTGACAATTGCACTTCTTAAAGGTGATCAGATTGGATAGAAACCTAGAGTCTGATTACAACGCATAAAAATTAGGACTGAGGTCACATGAAGCAAGGATGCTTTTAGGTCATATTTTAGCAGAAGCTTACTTGCTCATCCTTTGCCAAAGCGACAGACCGCAGAAACGGCTGCCAACATCTACCACAGACTGTCTCCCCCGGAGGCAATATCATTTGATGCATTTAGTTCATTTACTGCAAAGCCTCATTGCATGGGAATGTGAGCCCAATTCATATCCATGAGGCTTTGGAAAAGTACAAGGGTCCCCTCCCCAAGCCAGAAAAGTGTTGGCTGATTCTTTGTGCTGCATTCCAGATGTGAGAGGCTGTTCTTAAAATCACCAATGCCACGTTCTCCACTGTTTGTTCCAATTGCTGTGGATTGCTAGCAAAAGATCCATTTATTTATTTATATAGGTTATTTTGAGCATTTGTACCTTCAGTCAGAAAAAAGGCTTTTAAGAACAGATTACGTAAGATAATGAAACAATACAACCCCTCACTGTCAATCTAAAAGATGCAGTATAAAAGGAAGGGGGAGAGTTGACGATGACATGCAAGGGCAGACGCTAAAGTGACATAAGAGCCAGACTATCATTAGACAGACAGAAGGAACTGCCTGAGGCAGCCGATGCTAGGGAGGGGCAGCAATGTCAGTCCATTAGCCATTCCTCCATATTCACTTGGTAAATTCCCTCGGCAGAGGTCAAAGCTGTGTGTGCCACATAACCTTCCCTTCACCCTTCAAACTAGCCTACTGCCCTCAAAGGCATATTACAAGTCATTGATATCAGACTAGATCAGGTGAGAGGCCACAATGTACAGTATAGAGAAAAAATGGCAATGGTTCAGGACCCTGGACAATACCGTGGATATTGGTGTTGAGACTTTTCTTGATTTGGGGTCCCCTTTACATTACCCAGTTATAACACTAGGATTCCCCTTTAACAACCATGGGATCATGGGATTTGCAGTCTAGGGGTTGCATTCCTCGACCAGAGAGACTTAGTGCCTCACCAACCCTAGAATTCTAACTACAAACCTCAGGATTCGATAGGATGTTGCCATGGCAATTAAAGTGTGGTCGTAATGCTATAGCTTTGCAGTGTGAAAGGATCATTGAATTCAGGAGGGTAACTAGCAATCTCTAGTGAGGATTGGAAGGAGGGCACAGCCCTGTCTCACAAGTCTGAACTGGGCTCAGAGAAGAGTTGCTTGGCTTGAAATGCATTTTTAGTAGCCAGAAGAATACGCTCTGCACACACTCAGAAGCATTTTCAATGGTCGCTTCAGACAGTCTGTATATAATTTCCAAGGAAGCCCAATTCCAGTTAAGCCCTGGTCCCTCTACTGCAAACTGTCTGCCAGTTCCTGTCCTTCCACCACCTCCAATTTGCATTTTCCTGCCTTCCAGCCCAGTTATCTTTGTTGTGTACTGAGCTTGTAATTTGGCATGTCAAACACATCCTCCTTTCAGACAAACCAATCTGATGGCTAATTGCAAGTCTGGTAATTGAGGTTTTTACTGTTTTAGTGGTTTTATTTAAAGCAGAGCAAGAGGTTCTTCATGGCTCATTGCCAGGTCACTCATCTTTGTACTCAGAATGGAGTCAAGTCACCATGAGCAGAAACCTCTTCCCTGTAACTTTGGAGAGGCAGGGGCACTTCAAGGAAATAGTTACCCACATGCAACTCTTCCCTCCTACACAGCTGGTCCACTCCCTTCCACAGATGTGATGGACTGCAACACCTAGAGTCCCTAGTGAGTTGTCTGGGAGATGTAGTTTGAGGGTACAACCCAGTTGGACTACTAGTTAAAAATAAAGCTCTACCAGTATGCTTACATTTTGGTCCTGAAAGCCAAAGGTGAACCTTTTTCATTCTGCAGTCCTATCTGCACCTCTTTCTGAGAAACTAAGGAGCCAAGGGGATAAGGTGAACATCGTCTGGGCTCTGAGGTGAGGGGAGAAGAGGACAGTTTGAATCCCTTTACATGTGGAATGGCTGTGTCTCATTCCCCAGATGTGCAACCAGCTCAATGCAGTCTGAATTCAGCGAAACAGTAGGGGAGGCAAGGTGCATCTGGAAATATGAGGATACAATTGCACAACCAGGGCAAATGCATTGTTCAGGCGGGTTCAAAAGTACCCAGAATTACAATAATAATAATAATAATAATAATAATAATAATACCCCGCTTTATCTCCCCAAAGGGGACTCAAAGTGCCTAACATAAATCACCAACAGGATTCTGGTCCAAAACATCTGGAAAGCCTCAGTTTTGTGAAGGCTGTTTACATGTGTGACATCCTTTTCCCAGCTTCATCCCAAGCTGAATGTCAGCCATGCAGAAAGAACCTGCTTTGTATCAAGGAGGAAACAGAGGCTTCATTCAGAATTGTTATTGAGGATTGTGTCATGATGAGATGTCGCAAAGCATACATAACCAGACTGCAAGATTACTCTTGTGCTCTCATGCTAGGATTTTGAGAGGCAGCAAAACAACCCCAGCTATGATTACAATGGAAAAGGGGGGAAGCAAGACAAGACTCTGTAATTCAGAGGGGAAAGGCAACCAGGAGAGGTTTCATCCACCTGCGCAGCTGTGGAAGAAAACCCTTTGAAGGAGGGCTTTTTCGCCACATAATAGTTGCACCCCCCTTTTAAAACAAAAAAAGTGGGGGAAAGTGTGACTATTATGTGATAGAATACACTATTCACAAATATATATGGTACAACTATTTCTTTCTTTCCTGGAAATACTAGTTGGAACATCAACCATTAGTTTGTGGAACAAGACTAGTCCAGAGACCAGTATTTTTAGTAGTTCTGGGTTAAAGCACTGGGCAGGGATTTGCCAAACAGATTATTCCGTTTGCATTCCACAGTCCTTCTCTTGCTGTTTCATTTAGCCCTGTAAATGATAACAATCTTCTGATGGATGGCATCTCATATTTATTATTGCACAGGAAGGGTGACACCTCCCCCACCATTTGAACCAACTGTAATACAAAGATGTGTCGGCCTTTTATTGCAGTAGTCTTCCCTTTCCCATTCCCTTCTGGCAAAAAAAATGAGAAGAAAGTGGGAAATACAATTATGTGTACAGTCAGCAAATCACATCCACCACCCTCCACTAGGAGTCCCTGAACTTGCACAATAGCAGCTTTTTCACCAGGCTTGTGTGGGGAAGATCCTTAATCCTGGAGAGGTCCAGTGAGAGCTGAATTGTAAATTTCAACAGCCTACATACAGTGGCTTTTTTGGTCCCGAGAAGAGGTCATTGGCAGGACAGCCTCAGAAGATGAAGACTGCGAGTCAGGAACTAAGATGATTGAGCCACCCTGTGGTTTTGGTCAGATTTTCTTATTTCAGCTGCTAAGAAACAACACAGGGCATAATAAATGGGAAAGGAAGGGAAGGGGGAGAAGTGGTTGCTGGTGGAGAATAGCCTCCTTAAAGCAATTTTCTCAAATGACTGATAGCCAGTGCATGAGATATGCTGTGAGTTGACCTGATCCCTAAGAACACATTCATGGCGGCACACATCAGAAGTTCTTAGTGGTTCTTAGTTTGCCTGCCTTTGTAAAATTTAGGATATATAGCAGGCATGGGCAAACTTTGGCCCTCCAGGTGTTTTGGACTTCAACTCCCACAATTCCTAACAACTGGTGAGATAGCTGAGAGTTGAAGTCCAAAACACCTGGAGGGCAAGCATTGGCCCTCCAGGTGTTTTGGACTTCAACTCTCAGCTATCTCACCAGTTGTTAGGAATTGTGGGAGTTGAAGTCCAAAACACCTGATATATAATGTTTTTGTGCCATTTCCTCTTTGTGCTTCATCCTCTCTGTTTCAGATACTCCACAGTTAGTCTGAATTTGTCCTTTCTCCATCTTGTAGTTTGTAGTCTTTTCTCTGTTTGAAGGCATGTTACACAGCCTCTCACCAAGAGATTTCATTAAACCTATAGTACAGTATTTTTAAGTAAATTTAAGCCTGCTCTATTTCTGTGTTATATAGGACTGTTTGTTGTTCACCTTCTGTTTTCAAACATTAATTATTCTGTTTGCAATATACTAATATCTCACATATTTTTCAAACATACTGTCCACAAATCAGTGGAAAGAGAAGGGCATAGTCATGCTGCACTCATAATACCTTAAATATTATGCCACTTCTTGGTGAAATATAAGATGTCAGGAGTAACAACTTGCAGAATCACCCAGCTATTATAGCAAAGGACATATTGTCATTCCAAAGCATAATTTCCTTACTCTTATTGAAATTTGCTCTGGTTCACTACTTGTGAATTGAGAGGAACCTTGCTGATCACTGAAAATGACTCAGAAATCTACTGATAGTTGCTGATTTATCTTCCTCCCACTCTCAATAGGGCAAGTACTAGAGGTAGGAACAAATGCACTTTCTCACTTTACTTCTTTAGTTGAAATTCTTTATGCTGGAGTTTCCAAAATGTACTTCAGTATATATGTACTTATCTAACAACAAATTAATGTAATAGCCAAACTGCAATAAAACATGTATGCTGTTCCTCTGAAGGCATTGTCTGGAAACTGGTAAATTTATAACTGTATCACTGATAGATCCTTCATTATAAAACATTCTCCATTGTCTTTGGCGTTAGCAACTATTGATGCAGCAGCAGTACAGCTGGAACAGCTAGACTGTTCTTTAACTTAGCTTTCCTAGTAACCCCTTCACTGAGGCCCCATCTAAACTGCCATTGTAATACAGATTGAAGTGCATTACATAGTCAGTGTAGACTCATATAATCCAGTTCAATGCAGTTGAACTGCAATATTTGAGTCTACACTTACCATATAATACAGTTGAATGTGCATTATATGTAATGCCGGTTAGATGGCCCTGTCAGTGCTATGCTGGCTGGTTGTTTCCAAAGTTTCAGCTACACTGTAGAATTAATGCAGTTTGAACCACTTTAACTACCATTGCTCAGTGCTATAGAATCATGAGAATTGTAGTTTTACAAGAGCTTTAGCCTTCTCTGCCAAACAGTGTTGGTGCCTCACCCCACCCATGATTCTATAGCAATTGAAGTCAAAGTGGTGTCAAACTGCATTGATTACACTCAAAGTCAGTGAATCCATTTCAAGCTTTATTCAGTGTTAAAGGCACTATTTAAAGTACTGAACCCTGTCTCCAAATAGACTTGGATGAGCCCTTTCAAGTTTATACAAAAACATGGAGCAGATTCACTATGGGAGTCACTTGCGACCACTGTAATGGACTAATAAATTGAGTGTGACAAACGTCAAAATGATCTCCTGCAACATCCCAAACAACTAGAGTACAAATTCCAAAAGCCAACATAATTTGGGGCTTGTTAAAATGTCTATCCGATGGTTGCATTTAATTCCTGCTATATGCTTCATCTATAATAATTAGTGACATTTATTTTCCACCTTTTCTCTGATGATGTTAAAGCTGTGTGCATAGCTCTTCATTTTCCCATAATGTCAAGTTTCATGGCTTGAACCACTTTTGAATGTGTTTCTGTTAATAACCTTTTTATGCTGTCAAGAGTCTCTGATGTAAAGATGTATGGAGCATAATGACTTGCAAGATCCAATTAAATCAGTGGTTCTTAACCTGTGGGCCACAAACCTGGTCCGCAAGCCTCCTTCCTCTTTATTTGTTTTATTTTATTTTATTTCTGCTCCTTTTGCATCACCTGCCAGTCCTTCCCTGTTGCTGATCATGGCATATGTTGTATATTAGAAACGAGAGCTGATGTGGTCTATCCAATGCAATTTTCTGAGTCAGCACCCCAAATCAATTCTAAAGTTGACCACAAACTGATTCGTAACCTTTTTGGTACTAATGTTGGAAAGTGGTCCCTGGTCAAAGTGGTCCCTGGTCAAAAAAAGGTTGGGAATCACTGATTTAAATGTAAAGTACCACTCACAGAACTTAAGAAGTAAGAAGACAGTGAGTCTCCAGAAGATCTTGGAAAATGTACAATGTGGGACTACACCTCCCAGAATGCCAACAGGGTGATTCTGAAAAGTAATTTTCCTGAACTGCAAGAATCACAGAAAAACAGAAAAGATGTGAGAGGGTTTTCATTTTGGACTCCAAAACATTCATTCCCACCACTTCCAATTACCAACTTTCATGGCTTCAGGCATCAGAGAAATAAGAATCACATGCACACTCTCTGGGACAGACAAAGTGCAACTTTTGTGACCCCAATTTATGGCACTTGAAATCCCAAAACCCCTAGAAGATTTTTTAAAATGTTTGAATGATTTTTTGTACCCCGAAAGATCATCCAAAAGCACCAGAATTGACTTAAAACTGCTGCAAAACACAGCATTCCCCTTCCTCACAATTTTCTAATTCCCCTACCTACCCTGAAATCATTATGGCCCCTTCCTCTCTGAAAAAAAAGCTGAAAATTGGCCAAAAATAAAAATAGGAATGATGTGATATAATATTCCATCTGAATAAACTGGATGTTTGAGATGCACCCAGTTTGTTTATTTATCTCAATTCCCTTTTCTTTTTATGCGGTGCCTTTTAGATTGCAATGATCTTTTCCCTTTCTAATGTTTCAGAGGATTGTAAAAGTGGGAAGTGGGCTGAAAGTATGTGTAATAACACATATCAATCAAGAAACTCCATCACAATTATTAGATGGATAACCAAGAATTGTATTAATTCAACCATTGGCTGTGACCTTTCCATGGAATGCCCCACCACCCAGATCCAAATGGAAACGAAGAGACCTCTGAGTCTACATGAATCATGGATGGAGATTTTGTTTCCAATACACAGCAGTGCTGTATAATGGCAGTTTCGGCCTTTGCATGCACATCCATTTGACCCTTCAGTCTATTCATTTCCAGCACACAAAAAGCAGTCTTGTTTAAATTCATTTTGATGAAAGTCAGTGAGCAGAAAGGAGCTGGGGAATACAAGCTACTTTCTCAAATCTCAGTGTAGCCGGGTGACAAGTGCCCTCTGTTTGGATCCTTCCCCTTCTCACCTCCCCTTCTGAGCTACACAAAGAATGCAGCCTTTTTTTTTTCCTTTTTGAATTGGTGCGAGAGAAAAATCTGGTGTCTGTGTATGCAAAATTATGCATGAAAAGCAGCTTAGTTCCCAAAATTGCATATATCAAATTAATATTTCCTTTAATAGTTGCTGTGACAGCAATCTGCATAGATTTGATCTGTCAGCAGCTAACATGACCTACAGCGAGGGAATAGATGAATCTGTCAAAGTTTGGTTCCTCTCAATTTCTCCCATCTTAGATCTGTTTCATTTCACAATAGTTTGTGATTTTAAAAAGATCTGCACAAACATTTGTGTGCCTTTTGTTCAAGATTTTTCCTGCATACTCATGTTAAAAACTGTTCTTTTCCCTAATAAGCACTTTTTTTGCAAGCAGTTTCTCTGAGTACAATACCTTTTAACATTTAATTTTTAATAAGCATATCTATGGTCCACTAACATACATGTTGTGATACATTTTTTGTGAAGAATTGCTTTGAAAAATTCAGAACCATGAGTTTTGCTCCTTGATTGTTTGGGAGAATGATGAACTGAAGTCCATGTCACTATTTCTGTAATTGACCTACTTCCATCTGGTTAGGAGGCATACCTCCCAAAATTTTACAGATTGAAATGGGAATGTATGTAGTCAAGCAACATGAGAATGGAATCCAAATGGCAAATTTTACTAATGAATTTATTTATTTTTCGTATCAGAAGTGAACCAATGGTACAGTTGTAATGTGTTTTAAAAAAACACAAAATTTTAAAACTTGGCATTTTATTAAATGTCATTTGACCAGTAGCTGGCCACTTGGAGTGCCTCTGGTGTTGCTATAAGGAGGCCCTCCATTGTGCATGTGGCACGGCTCAGGCTGCATTGTAAAAGATGGTCTGTGGTTTGCTCTTCTCCACACTCGCATGTCATGGACTCCACTTTGTGGTCTGATTTCTTAAGGTTGACTTTGTATCTTGTGGCACCAGAGTACAGTCTGTTCAGCACCTTCCGAGTCACCCAGTCTTTTGTGTGCCCAGGGGGAGTCTTTCATTCAGTTTATTTATTTTATTTATTTGGTACACTTGTATACCGCTAATATCTCAGCCTATGCGGCGACTCATTGCAGTTTCAGCCATGGCTTGAGGTTCCAGGCTTTTGCCTGACACTTTTGGACCCTCACTTGCTGAGGTGTTCCTGCAAGTATCTCTGTAGACCTTAGAAAACTATTTCTTGATTTAACACATTGGCATGCTGGTTGATATCCAAACAGAGGATAGGCCGGAGATGTCACTGCCTTGGTCCTTTCATTATTGGCTGCTACTTCCCGGTGGGTGTCAGGTGGTGCAATACCACTAAACAGTATAATTTCTCCAGTGGTGTAGGGCATAGACATCCTGTGATAGTGCGGCATGTCTCATTAAGAGCCATATCCTCTGTTTTAGCATGATGAAATGTGTTCCGCATTGGGTATGCATTAGTTAGATGTGCTGTCTTGGTGGTGGGTCAGTAGGTGGCTGTGGGGCCCTATTCTTGATCCACATGTTCTTCTGCAGTGAGGACATCAGTTTCCAGATGGAAGGCAGTCCCGGTCAGGGTTGGCTTGACGTGCCTTCCTCTTGGCACGTTTCTCCCTTTCGCCCTCCATTCATGCCTCTTATTTCTCTTGGAAGACGCTTGTGCATGAGTTTTTTTAATGTGTGGACATCAGTGCACAGCTGATTAAGACACAGTCTTCACAGAGTGAGGTCCCATCTAGTGGCATGGCTAACACAACAACCGTGGCTTCTCATTCTGTTGCAGCCTTCTTCCGCTTTCACAGCCGTTGTACCGTGTTGTCCTCTGCTTGCTCTGCTGTTGAGGTCTTTGGGTCTTCAGATTATGCTTGGTCTGGAACCTCCCCTGTGGCCACTCCTGGGAGTGTATGACTCCAGTGGTTGTGCTTCCTCACCACAACAAGGTGATAATCTATCGAGGGGGTATGCGCACTCAACAGCAAAATAGCAAAGTGTAAGGGCAGATGTCTTCATTGTATCAGGTTGTGATCCTCAGGTTGTGCCAGTCAGCTTTTGTATAATATTGTTTCTAGCAGTGCTTCTTGTAGGCCAGAGCACAGTCCAGGGTAACTCCCAGATATCTGGCCATGCTGCACTGCTCCAGTGGGATTCCTTCCATGATATTAAGAATAACACAGTGACCGGGAGAGGTTGCAGCAGTTTGCTTTTGCCTAAGTCTACTGAGAAGGAAAAGATTATGCATCTCCTTTTTTCTTCCATTACTGCTTAGCTAATTAAGTACAAATTACATTTGTACTTTGAAATATTTTTTTCAGCAGCTGAAGTAAGCTGTTGCCCTGTTCTACAGCCTGAAGAGTTGGGGTATTGTAAGGCAGAGAGTTGTCAGATAGTCAATCAAGTCCAAGGGTGTATGTACACTGTAGAATTAATGCACCCTAACTACCATGGCTCAATGCTATGGGGTCCTGAGAGTTGTAGTTTTACAAGGTCTTTAACCTCTGTCAAAGAGTGCTAGTGCCTCACCAAACTACAACTCCCAGAATTCCATAGCATTCAGCCATAGCAGTTAAAGTGCCGTCAAAATGCATCGATTTTACAGTGCAAACACACCTCAAGTCAATCACAGCAAGATGAAGGAAAGAACAAAAGCAAAGTCTAATAGTCCTCACATCAAGCCGGTAATCCAAACAAATGAAACCAACAGAGAATAAGATAGAGTCATCAATCATATCTAGTCCAAAGTCAAGAGCACCCAACCATCAAGAGGATTGGCAATCACCAAGAAAGAATAGCTACAAGCAATAAAGCCACTATGGAGCTGCTGAGAGATTTATAGCCAGCTGTCTGTGGACATCTGGGGCTTCATGAGTCAACATGTTCTATTTAACAGATGCTGGGACCTATAAAGTCTCTCCTTATCAGTTCTGCAATCTTCAAAGGAAGGTGATGTGTCCTCAGTAGACCCCCAAACTGCATCAATCCTCATCTCCTCAGACTCAAAAAGAACACCATTGTGTGGAATTATAAACTCTTGGCACTCCGTGTCCAAGTCTTCCGAATCCAGAGGGTCAGCTATGACAGACAAGGGCAATAAGGGAATATAAGAGAAGAGGAAAATTGTATATGTGAAAATAATCTGAAAAAGTTGGATTAGAAAGTATTTAGTTCAACTGTCCTACCAAATCAGGATCGTTCAAGGGTATGCAGAAGGGTGAGGTTCTAGTTGACCCAAACTCCAAAAAGGCAGCACTTACCACTGAATGCTATCTAGCAATGAAGCTTGCTAGAATGGGACCTTATGCCATTGTCTGGCCCACTCCCTCCTAGGTCCATGAAAGCAGAGTCTTGACTGATTCTGGCTACAAAGATGACTTCTGCTTCAGCTGAAGATACCTATAGATATCATGGAGCAATACCTAGCTTTGTACAAAGTATATTGGCTTTCATCTTACTTCTAGTCCCCTTTTATAGATCCACTGCATTAGTGAGATTTACATAGTTGTTTACTCATCTTTCAATAACCAATTCAATGGGACTAACTCCAAAATCAACCTCTGTACATGGCATTCATTGACCTTGCCAAGGCATTTGACACAGTGAATCATAGCGCTCTCTGGACCATCCTCCAAAAAATCAGATGCCCTGACAAATTTATGAACATCCTGTACCTCCTCCAGGATGATATGACAGCAACAGTCTTGGACAGCAATGGCTCCCAAAGTGACCCATTTAAGGTGGAAGCAGGTGTCAAACAGGGATGTGTTATTGTTCCAACCTTATTTTCCATCTTCATTGCCATGATACTTCATCTTGTTGATGGGAAGCTTCCCACCAGGGTGGAAATCATCTATTGGACAGATGGCAAGTTACTTAACTTCAGCAGACTGAAAGCGAAAACAAAGGTCACAACAACATCTGTTATAGAATTCCAATATGCTGATGATAACGTGGTCTGTGTGCATGCAGAAGAAGACCCACAAGCCACTCTAAACACCTTTGCAGAAGTATATGAGAAGCTCAGCCTCTCATTGAACATCAAGAAAACCTAAGTGCTCTTCCAGCAGGCACCAGTCAATCTCTCTGCAATGCTAGAAATTCAGCTCAATTGTACAATGTTAGAAAACCTTGACCGTTTCCACTATCTTGGCAGCCACCTCTCCGCAAAACTCAATATTGTGAAATACAACACTACCTGAGCTCTGTGAATGCAGCATTTTTCCAAACAAAGCAGAGAGTGTTTTAGGGTTGGCACATCTGTTGAGGTAACAAGGTGCTTGGTTTATAAAACCATTGTCCTCCCAACCCTGTTATATGGCTGCAAAACTGGACTGTCTACAGACATCACACTCCTGGAATGATTCCATCAACATTGCCTCCAGAAAATCCTGCAAATCTCTTGGGAAGACAGGTGGACCAATGTCAGCATGCTAGAAGAAGCAAAGACCACTAGCATTGAAGCGATGCTCCTATGCCATCAACTCTGCTGGACTGCCACATTGTCCAAATGCTAGATTACTCTGCCAAAGCAGTTACTATACTTTCAACTCAAGAATGGAAAACAGATGGCCATCCAACCTCTTCTTAAAATCCTCAAGAGACAGAGATTCCACCATACTCATAGACAGTATATTTTACTGTATTTTGAATCCATTGCTCCATGTCCTAGTCTCCAGAGCAGCAGTAAACAAGCTTGCCCCCTCCTCATCCTTCCTAATGCCGCAACCCCTTAATACAGTTCCTCATGTTGTGGTGACCTCCAACCATAAAATTATTTTTGTTGCTACTCCACAACTACAATTTTGCTACTATTATGAATCATAATGTAAATATCTGATATGCAGGATGTATTTTCATTCACTGGACACAAATACCCAATACACCCAAATTTGAATACTGGTGGGGATGGGGGGGGATTGATGTTGTAATTTGGTGATTGTAGTTGCTGGGATTTATAGTTAACTTACAATCAAAAACATTCTGAACTCTACCAATGATGGAATTGAATCAAACTTGGCACACAGAACTCCCATGACCAACAGAAAATACTGGAAGGTTTTGGTGGGCATTGACCTTGAGTTTTGGACTTGTAGTTCAACTACACCCAGAAAGCACCATGGACTACAACAATGATGGATGAGAACCAAACTTGGCACAAATACTCAGTATGACTAAATGTTAACACTAATAGAGTTTGGGAAGATAGACCTTGACATTTGGGAGTTGTAGTTGCTAGGATGTATAGTTTATCTACAATCAGCAAGCATTTTGAACCCACCAATGAAAGAATTGGGCCAAACTTCCCACACAGAATCCCCATGACCAACAGAAAATTCTGTGTTTTCTGATGGTCTTTGGCAACCCCTCTAAAAAACCCTCACACCGCCCAAGGGTCCTGATCCCTAGATTGAGAAACACTGTTCTAAGTCATCTCCCTATTTCCCAAACCAACACATGAAATAAAATGCCGACATTTTTGAAACTCAAAAAGCTTGTAGCAACTATTGGTAGAAGTAGTATTGAGTACAAAAACAATTACCAGTTACTGTACTTCAATATCATATACAGGTCAAGATTTAAATCATTACACAAACAAAGCAAACACCTCTCAGCAATTAATATGCACTCATGTTAGTCTTGTTAATGTATTACAATGGTGCAAATACACCAGAGTATGTGGTGAGGGCAAAGTGAAGGTGGTACAGTTATGTAGGAATAAAGGCATTGGAAAAATAGGCTGCTTGGAGTCAGCAGAACTGTTGCTGCCTTCCATCATCAAAGTTGTGTGATTCTGAGAGCATAATGCATAGGGTTCCCAGATCAAAAAGCCTTTTGTCTCAGGACTTGGCTCCTCCAGTCCTTAGCAATGAAATGGAGGAAACAGAGTGTATACATGTTTTCCTAATTTGTTAGGTTTGTGATTTTTGTTGTTGTTTTTGTTTGAATTGCACGCCCTGTGCAAATGTGAGTGATGCTGAATATGTCCAATGGTTCTCCAGGGGTTGCTCTTTGTCACTTCACCAGTGTCTGCCTCCAGCATCATCATAAGGAATCACCCCTAAGTTTTGGTGGAAGGCGGCTCTGGTCAGTGTTGGCTTGACACACCTTCCTCTTGGCACGTTTTCCCCTTTCACCCTCCATTTGTGCTTCTTAAGATTCCACAGCATTGCTGGTCACAACTGACCTCCAGGTAGAGCACTCAGGGGCCAGGGCTTCCCAGTTTTCAGTGTCTTGATTCTATGTTCTTTCATGGCAGAGGGTTGGAATAGATGACCCTTGTGGTCTCTTTCAGCTCTATGATTCTACAGCTTGTTATTTTTTCTGATAAACAAGACTCAGAATCCTTGGCATAGGTGTAAATTGTGGTATCAATGTAGAGTGATTTTTTTGGTGGAACTGATGGTGGTGGGAGCAGAGCTCCATTGCACATGTGTAATAATACAGCTAATGTACTGTGTCTATGCTCATTGTGTATTTGCACTTCTCCTCAGCACATTGTACAGTGAGGTGTCAGCTATTCACATCCAACTTTTCTCACATGTTGGTCGATGGTGATAATAACAACCCCATTGTCAGGTATTTATACTATGCTGTGTGAATATAGGTTCTTGGTCAAGGATATCCTATAATGTGGGATGAAAGACAACAGTGCTATCACAACAATGCATTTCCAAAGTCACTCCAGAAACATTCAGGAAGTCTTTTCATCCTAAAAGAAATTGAAGTACGGCATTTCCTGACGTCCTCTTGGAATGTGTAGGACTGCCAGGAACAGAAGGGGGACCAGTGCAGAGACTGTGCCTCCATTTATGGTGCCTGCCTAAGTCTGGAAATGCATCAAAATGCACATTCCAAAGCTTTTGAAAACTTCCATTGAACAGCTGGTTGTGTGTGTTTTTTAAAAAAAACAGCGCCTAGTAATGATTCTCTGTATTGAAAAGTTCTTTAGGATTTAATAGGGATGAATCTGGCAGAGGCGGTGACAGATGCTATCATCTCCTGAAAATTATTTTAAACATCCATTGTTTTAAAATTTTTATTCCTGAAGATTCTATGCTGAGATATAATTCTCTGCTGAACGTAGATATATGCCAGGTTTCTAGCCTAAGGAAAGGAATATTAATAAGACCCCATCACTGCTTTTCGTCAACCACCTACTCTGAAGAAGCTACTTATGAGAGCTGTAATACACATACTAACGGAAAATCTTGGATCACACCACTGTGCATCCATGCATTGAATCACTGGTGCACATCTCCATGAAACTATACATTTTACAAGAAGAAGTCCTGACTAATTCTATCACATTAAGCAAAACAAGATTTGATGCAATTCCAGCAACGTAATACCAACCTCCTGGATGCAACATGCAATAGGAAGGGGAAACTATCACCAATCGGCATACAAAATTTAGTCACCACTACAAAATGCAACAAGCTGTTACTAAATCTTCTAAATCGGAAGGACAGTTTTTTCCAAAATGGCTTTATTTCCATTAGCAAAATTCCATGATCAAACCATGCTTGAGAAAAGAAAAAATGTCTAATCTATAGACATCTTCATGCTGTAGAGTACCTCTAGGGCAGTGGTTCCCAACCTGTGGTCCATGTCCACAAAAACAAAAATATGGTCCGCAACCTTACCATTACTACACCGGGTGCTTCGAAACCACACAGCAACAAAAGTGACTAGTCTCACAACACCCTCTTATAGTGCTGAGGCAACAGGCATGTCAGGAGAGGAGAGGCTGACAACCCACAAAAAGAGAACTACTTCCACATCAACTGTAGATTATTAAATATGGTTTTATGGGGGGGGAACAGATAGCGACTACTGGATGGCATATGTTCTGCATCAGAAACTAGAGCTGATGTGGTCTACCCAATGCAATTTTCTGAATCAGAACCCCAATAACCAAACCAAAGCTAAAGTTGATCAAAACCCGATTTGTAACCCTTTCGGTACTAATGTTGGAGAGTGGTCCCTGGTCAAAGTGGTCCCTGGTCAAAAAAAGGTTGGAAACCACTGCTCTAGGGCAATATTACTCTTATCTCCTCTGAATCCCATGCCTCAACCCTAAAAAAAATCTAAAATTGCCACAGCATCCTTGTTTTTCTCCCATTCCCATGGACATCACCAAGAAAAAATGAAACTTCTGATGCTTGTTATTAATATCTGTTTTTATTATATAAACTTGAGTGTTATTGTCTCCTTCTGCCCAGGGCATCATCCTCACACTTCTCAATTATGGATGGTTTCAACTTGTCATTACATTGATTCTTCTACAGGTTAACTTCCTAAGTTTTACTTGTTTGAAGCAATGTAAAATAATCTGTGAGGCACTTCGTTTAGTACCCTTCCCCCTATTTTAAAGTGTGATGAAGCTCTTGTCATCCTTCCAGTACCCCGCTATATATCTAGTTCTTTAACAGCAGAGCAGAACAGGAACTTGGCAATAGATGACTAGGAATGGCAACTCCTGCCCCTGTCAGGGGGAGAGGAAGAGAGAAACATGATTTGCAGGGTGCTATATAGTAGCTTGAAGAATCCTGTGGAATAGCAGACAGATGCTGTGGTGCTAAAGGCCAGGTGCAAAGATAGCTCAGCAGAGAAACAAACTATGGGTGAAAATACACACACATATGTATACAGAGCTGAAGGGGGGTGGGGAGAAAGTTTTCTCACACTTCTTCTATCTCAGCTTCATATTTTTTTTCCATTAAATAGCAATAGCTTGAAATATAGTAGCACCAGAAAAAGAATAAGGACATTTTTTAAAAAAATCATTATTATATGGAGTTGACCCAAGCAAAGGGCAAAATTTCCCTTCCTCTGCTGCATATGTATATATATATAGAAGACTGGATGGGCAGATGAAACTTCCATCAGCCCTAGTAATGTCAACAAGATTATTTAGGGGCACCAAGCAGGTAAATAAGAATATATAAAGGAAAATTAGAATGGCTTGGAGAATGGCTGTAGGGTGCCACAATAGAACTCATCTTTTTACATTTCTGTCTGGGATGATTGCCTCATTCTGCCCAAAAGCAGGTCTGTCCCTCATAGCATCCAACAATTGTATTCAATAAATGGGAAGCTTTCCTGTCATGAAGCACTCACCATAATAATTCAATAACATCAGTCCCCCACATTTGTAGATTTAGCTTTTAAGGATTTGATTAATATATTCTCTCTAGGGATCTCTGGGTCTTAGGCATGGGCAATCCATGGTTCAAAAGTACTTACAAAACTAGAGGGAGCTGGTGCTTTGCTTCTACAGTGTTGCTAAAGTTCTTGTGAAAATTTCAGAACTTTAATTTTGAAAACTTTCAAAATTTTGTTATAAATGTCAGTTCCCAGTTGGTTCTGTCATAAAAATCACCAATAATGAAATAATAATGGAATTTTGAAAGTTTTGTTAAAGTTCTGAAATTTTCACCACCAGAACTTTAGCAACACTCTAGAAGCAAAGAACCAGCACCCTCTAGTTTTGTATGTACTTTAGAACCATTTAGAACCATGGATTGCCCATGCCTACTGGGTCATCCTGAATTACTCTATGATCTATCAAGATTCAAAAAACAAACATTTTTATAGGTGTGTGTAGCTCCTCCAGAAGAAAATACAGGATCTGGCATTCTTTAACATGTCCCTATCTGAGGTGACACACTTACCTTTCCCCATGTCTAAAAGTGTAAGCACAACACAGTTTTATCAGTTTCACATCACTTTAATCAGTGCAGTTCCATCCTAATGATACCAGAGATTTGTAATTTTGGTGAGACCATTTCAATTATCTGATAGAGCACCAGTGCATTCCAATGAACTACAGTTTCCACGGTGCTGTGACTGTCTGTCTACACTTACAAAATCTGTATAGCTTTAATGATAATACCTTCTTGTCAGGATATTTATTTATTTACACCATGTATATCCTGCCCTTCTCAACCCTGAAGGGGACTCAGAACGGCCTTACAACTTAGGCAACAAGTTGATGCCAGAAGAAAACATGTAATAAAACAAACATTTACATTAGAACCAACCATTAAAACATCACAATTTAAAACTAATTATTAAAATCACGCCATCTAAAATCATAATCCAAAGCCATTCCATTTGTCAGTACACTATTCATTATTATCTTACTGCATTAAAACTTGTTATCTGAAAGCTTGGTTACATAACCACGTTTTTACTTTCTTCCTGAAAGTAGGAGGAAGTGGGGCTGCTCTAATTTCACTAGGGAGGGAGTTCCACAGATGAGGGGCCACCACTAACAAGGCCCTGTCTCTTGTCCCCACCAGCCACACTTGCGAAAGAGGTGAGACCGAGAGCAGGGCCACCCCAGACAATCTTATTCTCTGGGTGGATCATAGAGGGAGATACTTTCAGACATGTAAGCTGGGCCAGAATCATTTAAGATTTTATAGGCTAAAGCTACCAATTTGAATTGTGCTTGGTAGCAGACTGGCAGCCAGTGGAGACATAGCAAAAGGGTTGTATGCTTCCTATATGCTGCCCCAGTGAGGAATATGGCTGCCACCCGTTGGACCACTTGAAGCTTCCAAACAGACTTCAAAGGCAACCCCACGTAGACCATGTTGTAGTAATCTATCCTTGATGTAACAAGAGTGTGGACCACTGTGGCCAAATCTGACTTCTCAGATATGAGTGCAACTGGTGCACAAGTTTTAATTGTGCAAAAGCTCCCATGGCCACCACCATGACCTGGGATTCTAGGCTCAACAATGAATCCAGGATCACTTCCAAGCTGCGAACCTGCATTTCAGAGGGAGTGTAACCCCAAGGTACCTCTGCCTTGGGTACCTTGGTATCTTCTAAATGTGGCATCAAACTAGAAAAATCAGGATTCTTTGGGCTGAGGCGTGATAATTAAAATAATATGAAACTTATATAACTGTGCAATGCAGATACATATTTCAACTTAGAGATAAATTATTTGTTTTTCTATCTGTTGATGAATTTCAAAACACATAAATACAAGTCCCCACCACTGGCAGTATTTATAGAATATACTGAAGCAGTAATTGCTACTCTTCCTAAACTTGTAAACACAAAATTAAGTGAAAACCTTGATTTCTTACTTCTGCTCCTGTAGCTAGGTCTATATGAGCTAAATAATTCCTTTATTTAGTCCTGCTGCAAAGGGATAACTAACTTCCAAAAGGATGACAGTGTAGGCCTAAATCTAATTGCTGTTCCTAAACAACTTTATTGAGTCAATGGATCTTACATAAATGTTGACTTACCAAGTCCCCATTGATTAAATAAGGCTACTCCAATTTGAACTAGCAACTTGATTTCTCTTGCTCTGCATTTTCAAAGGGCATCTTGGAGTTCTAGTGAACTATCTGTTACTGCAAATAACCAGACTCAAATAATCCTGTGTTACTATTACAGCTAACAAATTTATTGTGGCATAATGCTGTGTAGGCAAGAGTCTCCTTCACTGAATATATAGCAAATCTCCATGTCTTTAGCTGAAGTAGGAGCCCAAGGTTTAATGACTTACAAGTCACCATTGGCTTGATTTGTGCCAGAAGTGAATTGGTTTGAACAAATTATAAAGTACAAGCCCAACTAGTAGCATGCCATCTCAGATGAGTATCATTGTTGGATAGTGTATGTACTACACAGTTTTAACAGTTTCACATCACTTTAATCAGTGCAGTTCCCTCTGAAGACACAGGTTCACAGTTTGGGAGGGATCCTGTATTCATCACTGAGCCTGGAATCCCAGGTTTCGGGGGTGGCTTGGGGAGCTTTTGCACAATTAAAACGTATGTGCCAGTTGTGTCTGTACCTTCAGAAGCCGGACTTGGTCACAATGGTCTACACTCTTGTTACATACCGAGTAGACTACTGCAGTGTGTGCTACATGACGTTGCCTTTGAAGACTGTTCAGAAGTTTCAAATAGTCCAACAGGTGGCAGATTACTCACCAGAGTGGGGTACAGGGAGCACACAACCCCCCCATTGCGCCAGCTCCACAGGCAGCTAGTTGGCTACTGAGAAGAATTCAAAGTGCTGGCTTTAGCCTATAAAGCCCTAAACCGTTACACCCCACCTTACCTGTCCAAACACATCTCCCTCTATGATCTATAGCAAAGGTTAAGATCTGCTCTCAGTCCTACCTCCTTTGCAGGTGTGGTTGCTGGGGACGAGAGATGGGGCCTTCTCAGTGGTGGCCTCTTGACTATGGAACTCCCTCCCCAGAGAAATCAGACCAGCTCCCTCCCTCCTGAACTTCAGGAAGAAAGTAAAAATGTGGTTATGGAACCAAGCCTTTGGACAATAATCTTTTGGTGCAATAAGTAAATACGGAATAGTGCAATGATGACTGGAATTGCCTTGGATTATGAGTTTGGACTGCGTGGTTTTAACAATTGTTTTTAATATTGATATGTTTTAAATTTTTATTTTAATGTATATGTTTATTTTATTATATGTATGGTTACAGCTTCAAATTGCTGCCTATCTGTGAGGTTGCTCCGAGTCTCCTTTGGGGTGAGAAGGTTAGGATACAAATGTAGTAATTAATTAATTAATTAATTAATTAATTAACTTGGCTCTCTTTGGTACTTTTTACAGTCACTAATAGCTATAGTTTTAAAAACCTTTAGCTTTCTCTGCCTACAGCGTGCTTATGCCTCACCAAACTACAACTGCCAGGATTCCATAGCTTTGAGCCATGGCAATTAAAGTGGTGTCAGACTGCATTAATTCTATAATGTAGATGCACAGTTTGTGATTTTTGTAGTTAAGCATATTTGGCTTCAGCACCTATTTTTCAAGATCCTCCTGCCTTTTGTCCCTCTGACAGCCACTTTTTGGCTGGTAGCAACCGTCTGAGTATGGGAAGAATGCCTTTAATTCCAAGAATCTGAGCTCCGCATTCTTCCTCAGATGTTTGTCTTCTGCCAAAACACCAAGGGGCATCCCAAGGTTTGTAAGCAGAGGTTGTTCAAAACAGGATATCCTGTGTAAGTCATAATAAACCCAAACAATACATCCCATTTTCCCCCAGCATGTTTATATGGTGGGGAGAAAGATGATGGATAAAAATGATAGAGAGACAGTGTTTTTTCAGAAAGCAGCAGCTTTGCATCTTTATTCTCACCCTGACTTGATAACTTCAATTTCAGATTTCAGATGAGCACAATTGGTTTTGTAGACAAATGGGGGGAAAGCCATGCAGAAGAGGGGCCCATCAACAAGATCAAAAAAAAAAAAAAAAAACCAAGGCCCCTTCTACACTGCCATAAAATCCAAATAATCAAAGCAGATAATCCACATTATCTACTTTGGATTATATGAGTCTACACTGCCATATAATCCAGTTCAAAGCAGATAATCTGGATTTTATATGGCAATGTATAAGAGGCCCAAGAGCCTTGCGGTGGCACAGAAAGAGAATACCTCCATTTGCAAAATGAAAACCCTAAGACTTAATGAGAACTAAGCATCTCAAAGACTCTAGGATGCTGACTGGCCATAGAATTGTAGGTTCTCCAGTCCAACTCTCTGGCATGCAGGTTTTGAAATGCTGCTATTTGTTGTTTTGTGAGGTGTTTCCTTGTAATCCAATATAATATTTCTGTGACCAAGAGAAAACATTAACATAATCAACTCCCAAACATTCCACACTCCTGGGAAAACTAATCTCATCAGTGAATTTCCTAGCTGGTTTTGGACTGAAACCACATATTTTTATAACTATATATGTCCCTGAAATTATGGATTGGGTATCCTTTATCCAAAATGTTTTGGGCCAGATGTGCTTTAGATATTGGGTTTTTAATTGTTATTTTGGAATTTGCATATTTATACATAATTAAACATCTTGGCAATAGGAACCAAGTCTAAACACAAAATTCATTTATGTTTCACATATCTCTTATTTATGTAGTTTGAAAGTAATTTTACACACAATGTTTTTTAAAATAATTTTGTGAATGAAATCATGTTTGTATACAGTACAGTGAAAGCAACCATGTGGCAATCACAGTCACTGATCTAGACATTTTGGATTCTAGAGTATTTCAGATTTCAAAATTCCATATAAGGAAGGCTCAACTAGTGTTACATATTTTCTTACAGTACTGCCTATGGGTGGTTGTGTAGTACATACTGGTTGAGAGTATATTACCATTTGCTTATTTGTTGTTTGTAATATCTATATAATTGTCATGTATTCCTAAATTGTGACACACAGTATTTCTGGAATATGTAAAACTATTACAACAGCAAGACAAACATTTAACAAAGTTTTAAAAAATAAAACACACAGAGGTGCTTTAATGATGGATTCCCATTGTGAATATGGAGGGGACTAGTTGGCCTTTTGTGTCCCAACCGTATGATTCTAATTTCACCTCAAAACCTACAAGCAGTAAAACCAGCCAGAAGAGCCAATCCTGACTTTAAGGAGAAAAGGCCATAGTCTTCACAAGCCATAAAAATGCATGCCCTCAGACCCTTTCTACAGTGCTATATAATCCAGATTATCAAAGTAGTTAATCACATTATCTGCTTTGAACTGGATTATATGAGTTTACATTGCTATATAAAGTGAAGAAGTGCCAGAGTGAAGAAGGGAAGCCAGGAAGACATAGTTCCACATGTCTCCTGGGTCATCAGTTGGGAGCCCTTCCCCCAGCAACAATATACTAATATATAATACTAATATTGTGCTGTGCTAATATTATATATTGTATATACATATAATAGTGATAATAAAATTATAATGTAATACAACATAATACTGATAGTAATTCAATATAATAATTATATATATATATATATATATATATTACATGTAATATTACTAATAATATTACAGTATAGTAGCATAGTACAATATAGTAATATAGAATACTAATATTGTGCTGTGCTAATATTATATATTGTATATATTGTATACACATATAATATTGATAATAATATTATAATGTAATACAATATAATAGTAATACTAATACAATATAATAATTATATATTTATATTACATGTAATATTACTAATACTATTATAGTATAGTGGCATAGTACAATATAGTAATATATAATACAAATATTGTGCTGTGCTAATAATATAATATATTGTATACATAATTGATAATATTATATGTAATACAATATAATACTAATATTAATGCATTATAATAATTGTATATCACATGTAATATTACTAATAATATTACAGTATAGTGGTATAGTACAATATAGTAATATATAATACAAATATTGTGCTATACTAATAATATAATATGTTGTCTATACATTTAGCCTGTAAGCCTCTCTGAGTCCTCTTTGGGGTGAGAAGGGTGGCATATAAATGTCATAAATAAATAAATAAAATCCCGTTCAAAGCAGATAATTTGGATTTTATATGGCAGTGCAGAAAGGACCCCAGGAAGGAGGAAATCCACTTTTGCTAAAGATCTAGTCCACACATTTCATCTAAATATCACTAAGCAGCCTGTATTAAGTGGGAACTTGGTGCTTGTTCCCCTTTGGAAGCTTATTTATTTATTTCATATCAAAAGCATTGCATAAATTAGTATAAAACTGATAAAAATAGAAGGAGCGCAGTTGGCTAAATATCTTTTGACCAGTGGCGCAGTGAGTTAAACCCCTGTGCCAGCAGGACTGAAGACCAACAGGTCACAGGTTCAAATCTGGGAGAGGCAGATGAGCTCCCTCTATCAGCTTCAGCTCCTTATACGGGGACATGAGAGAAGCTTCCCACAAGGATGATAAAAACATAAAATCATCTGGCCGTCCCCATGGCAACGTCCTTGAAGATGGCCAATTCTCTCACATCAGAAGCGTCTTGCAGTTTCTCAAGTCGCAGCTGACACACAAAAAAAAAATCTTTTGACCAAAAACGGGCAACAGCAATGGCATTGTCTGTAGCCTCCAACAATTCTTCCTCTGTACATGAGGCAGGACATAGTGGACAAGCATACAGATGCAGAATTGTCTGTTCTGCTCCACAGTCACACAAGATGTGGGATTCTTTGTTTGGAATCTTTGGAAGCTTAACTATAACCTGTTTCATCTTTTAGACATTGTTTAGTTAATTTAGTTTATTTTAAATGTTTTCTGTACAACCTTGTATTCTAATATTACTTGAAGTTATTTGCAGAAAATAAAAGGGTTTCTAGTCCTGGAATTCTTAGGGGCTCACATATTGTCAAGCGATTTCTAGGGGTCCAGATTTAAGAGCCATTGTTTCTGTCTGCCCTAACTTCGTAATTCTGAAGGCTATTCTGCTCACTACAATCTTGTACGATGTGATCTTTTGGAGCTGTGAGGTTTTAAGGTTTTTACTCACAGGAAGTTCCTTCTCTCTTCTTTTAAACAAACCATGGAAGGTTAATTTAACACCCACCATTCTGGAAATATTGCGCACACTGTCAAAAATATAAAAGTGGATTTTATAGGCAAAATGACATTTATGAAGCTGTAACATATAGGGATAACGAGAAATTGGCAAAGCAAAAAAAAGTGATTCAGTTTTCCATCGACTGCTGATGCACACAGGTTACTTGGCATGTTAGGGCCGTCTTTCACATCCCACATCGACATTTTCAGACTTCCTTCCACATATTTACTCAATCCAAAACCCCAGTCATCCTGGTTCTCTGACAAATGCATCTGTATGATTAATTTTATCATTATTTCCTTTCTAAGTTGGCTTTGACTTATAGTCATCTATCCCTTTGCAGTACTTTTGCTTCTTCGACTGAGTCAATCCACCTGTAAAATTGACTTCCTCTTTTCCGACTGTCTTCCATTTTACTGAGCAATGTTGTTGTTTTCAGTGAGTCATTTCATCTCACACTGTGTCCAAAGTACAATAGCCTCTGAGTATTTATATATTTATTGATTTTGGGCATTTATACCTTGTCCTTCTCACCCGGGAGGGGGACTCAGGGCAGCTTACAACAGGCAACCGTTAGATGCCAACAAATATGCAATTAAAATATTACAATTAAAACAGAAATTAAACAATTATGAACATTCAATTTAAAAACAATCCACCAGTTCAGAATCATGGTCCAGGTCAGTCCATTGCCGGTCACTTAAAAACAATCTCTTCCTAGTTGCTACATCTAGTGCTCAAATGCTTGATCCCATAGTCAGGTTTTGAGTTTTTTACGAAAGTCCAGGAGGGAGGGGGCAGATCTAATTTCACTGGGGAGGGTATTCTACAGCTGAGGGGCCACTACAGAGAAGGCCCTGTCTCTCATCCCCACCGGTTGTGCCTGTGAAGAAGGTGAGACTGAGAGCAGGGCCTCCCCAGATGATCTTGACGTCATTGGTGGTTCTCAACCTGTAGAGTTCTGGTATTATAAGGTCCCATCTACACTGCCATATAATAATCCAATTTCTGAATCCAGATTATCTGCTTTGAACTGGATTTCATGGTAGTGTAGACTCACATAATCCAGTTAAAAGCAGACAATCTGGATTCAGAAACTGGATTATTATATGACAGTGTAAATCCAACCTGAGAAAGAGGGAGAATAATTGACTTTCTACATCCATGCTGTCGTGGTCAGGTTTTCTCACTTCATGCTTTTTTGTGGGATTGGAAGAGTTATTATGCAAGGATGTTATATCATACAGTTGAGAACTGCAGCAAAGTGTTACTCTGTGAAAACAAACAGAAAATGTTAAGTAACTCTTACACCCAGACCATTCTTTTAAGAAGAGTTTGACTAAACATTATGAAGAATATCTTGGCAGAAAAAGAGTTGTTCAAAAAAACTCCATGCAATTGTCAAAAATATTGGGGTACAAAATAACAGAAGCCTGTGAGTAATAATAATAATAATACACTTTATTTACATTCCGCTTTATCTCCCCAGAAGGACTCAGAGTGGTTTATAGCACACATGTAAGGCAAACATTCAATCCCTTTTTTTACACAACAAACAACGACATACAATACACAGATAAGGTGAGGGCCTTCTTCTTTTCATCTCTGGCATCTGGAGGCGATGCTCAATTCTGGCCATGGGGGGAGGGAGCTCTTGTCCCATTTTCCATGCCAAGAAGTCTGATGTCTGTAGACATTTCCAGTCTTTTTGCCAGCATGTCTGCTTGGGGCACCCTTTTATCTTCCTGCTGAGGCGGTACCTACTGATCTACTTGCATTGAATGCTTTCGAACTGCTAGGTTGGCAGTATTTCTGACAAAGAGTGCTGGTGCCACACCAGTCTAAAAATCTCAAAGTTCTGTAACATTGAGTCATGGTAGTTAAAGCAGTATTCAGTGTTATTTTACTCATCATTTCAGAAGCAAATTGAAAATACAGTTATAATTTAAACAAAATTAAAAACTTGGCATTGCACTAATTTTCCTTTGACCAGAAGCTGGCCATTTGGAGTGCCTCTAGTGTGGCTGTAAGGAGGTCCTCCATTGTGCATGTGGCAGTTATCAGACTGCATTGTAGTAAGTGGTCTGTGGTTTGCTCTTCTCCACATTCACATGCCGTGGACTCCACTTTGTAGCCCCATTTCTTAAGGTTGGCTTTGCATCTCATGGTGCCAGAGTGCGGTCCGTTCAGCACCTTCCAAGTTGCCAAGTCTTCTGTGTGTCCAGGAGGGAGTTTCTCATCTGGTATCAGCCACTGATTGAGGTTCCGGGTTTTAACCTGCCACTTTTGTTCTCTTGCTTGCTGAGGTGATCCTGTGAGTATCTTTGTAGATCTATTTCTGGATTTAAGGCATTGGCTCCAAGCTGAGGATGGACCAGGGATGTCAATGCCTTGGTCCTTTCATTACAGGCTGCTACTTCCTGAAGGATGTCAGGTGGTGCAATACCAGCTAAACAATATAATTTTTCTAGTGGTATAGGATGTAGACATCCTGTGATAATGTTGCATGTCTCATTAAGAGCCACATCCACTGTGTTAACATGGTGAGATGTATCCACACTGGGCATATGTATTCAGCAGCAGAGTAGCAAAGTGCAAGGGCAGATGTCTTCACTCTGTCTGGTTGTGATCCTCAGGATCACTCACAGTCTTGCAGCATTCTACAGTGTTTATGCATCAATTTGTCTTTTAGGGAGAGTTCAGGATTAATTTGCTCTGGGACCTATTTCATTTTTTGTCATTCCTTGGTACATGTTGAATTATGTGACATCACATTTCAAATATGCCCATTTTCTTGTCAGCTTTCTTCACTCTCCATCTTTCACATTCATACAAAGAGATCATACAACAATGCATGGATTATTTTGATTTTAGACACATACACATATGATGGGACATTTCCCTTTTGTGTTGCTGAAGCTGGACAGTGTTCCTCACACTGTCAATCAACAGAACAAGGCCAGAGGTTTGAGACGGGACCCTGCCTTTCATTATACCATACAGCTGCGGCTTGGGAGAGGATGGATGAGGATGTCTAAAATGTTTGGCCTGTGATCCATTTTAGAGCTGCTTTCTCCATGCAGCTTCACCCAAGTAAAAACGAAGAAGGCAAAGGGAAAAGACATGCTTCAATTCTAAGAACCCAACCACAAAAATATCAGAAGGGGGGCAGGACAGAGCTAAACCAAGCAGCTTTTCCTCTGTGCATCCTTTGTGCCGAGAGAAATGCCAGCACGTAAGACAGATGCTTTGAAAAGGATCAATTTCTGCAGGTGTTCTTCTGCAACTGGGATTTCATATCAATTAACCGCTCACAATTGCAGCAGGATGCAAAGTCTTAAGGAACTGATTAAACCCAGGGACCAACGAAACCAGAACTGATAAGTGTGTTATCTCGTTGCAAGAGCTGTAATGTTTAACCTATTTCGGATATTCAACAATTGGAAAGCAGAATAAAAATGGAAATAAATGATAAATAATTCAGTGATCAGATTGGCCAAACTCACCATTTATTTGAGGCAATGTGTGTATATTTGTGTGCATGTTTACTTCAAAGGGAAAATATTTATATTCATTCCATATTCAAAAGAAGTGAAGGAACGATAAATGCTCAATTTGTTGATAAGCAAAGAATATGCTCATGTTAAAATGGTTGTCAAATATGTGCAAGTTCTTGACATCCTCCAAGGTAACATGAACTGAAGATTAATTTACAAACAGATGGTTCTCAACAGGGTTTTCTTTCCCCCAAAATCTCTTTCTTTCTATCTGCCTTTCTCTTTCTTTCCTCCTCCTACTTCTCTTTTCTTTCTTTCTTTTTGCAAACACAACAAAGAAAAAAGAGTGAAGAAGAGGAGTAAAAATAAAAAAGAAACAAATAAATTCCACTGATGAGCATCAAACAACCATCAGTTAAATACAGTTTAATGGAGGCATTCCACATGCCTAAAATACCCAGATGGAAAAGTCTATAAGATATGTATTTAGATTCAGACACAGCACTGGGATCATTCAGACCAGTGAGTGATAGATGGCGAATGTTTATCTTTCCTACCAAAGACAGCAATTTTAAAAATGAAATAAATCACTATCTTTCTTTTAATGGCATACTTTTCAAGCTCTCACAATGAGCTTTTGCTTCATTTAAAAGCTAACAGAGTGTCACAAAGAGAGTGTTAAAAATGGTCTCAGCTGGAAAGGACCCCAAATGTAGTAGAAAAGGCTGGGCAAAAATGCCAAATCTTTGCCCTGTCCAGAATGACTGGGAGATACATCTTAAAAAATTGTGGTACCATGTTATTCTTTTTATAGGGATAAGGATTTTGTGAATTTTCTAAGTACATGACATGCCTTTTGCTTCCAGAGTATTTAGTTAATGATGGGCAAATGCATTCCAGTTTCATCAATCAATAATTTAAGATCTTTCATTAGGAAGCATTTTTTGCTCTTGCATGTCTTTTGTGTTTCCAAAGAAGTATTCCCCTCTAGCACTACTGGCCAGAAAATGGGGACAGTGGAATACTTGTGAAGAGATACTGCCTAGCACGCTAGTACTGTGCAATTTAAGTTCAGTTAGTAATCTCTTTGGACTACAACATCTTGTATTTATGTATTTCAATGACTTTCTGTTGCTCCATGTGAATACTTGCAGATGTAGGGAACTTATACAATAACCTTACCTACAATTTCATATATACTGAAAGTACAGTATAGTCCCTGTTTCTGTGGGACTGAGATCTGCAGTTTCATTTATTGCTGGGTGCATCTACTGTTGGAAATGGCAACCTTCTCAAGCCTCCACTGGTTATTAGTTATGTATATAATTACTTACTGTATTTATACATGTGTATATTGGTTTGCAGTTTTCTTTAACTTCATTGTTGTGGGAGGGGCTGCAAACCATATGATCAGATCTGGGCATGTTCAGGACTCAGACTCCATTTTAGAAATACTTTTGCTTTGGGAAGCTAGTAGGAACAGTATGCTGTGCATGAGCCATTAGACTCCATTGTACTTTCAAACTAGGCAGAGGCCCTATTAAACTCTCAAAACAAAGAGATGCTTTGGACTATGGACTATTGATTCTAATAATGATGCCCAGTGATTCATAAGCAAAGTACCTGTATGCTGAATACATGAAGTTTATGAGTAAACCAACTATGTTATTTTTTAAAGAAGTCTGCTTATTTTTGTCTCTTGAGAACATTATTTAAAAGAAAATATATTTTAAGAGAGAGTAGATGTAGATGGGCTGCAGTGGTGAAGTGGGTCAAACCACTGAGATGCAGAACTTGCTGACCAAAAGGTCAGTGATTCAAATCCAGGGAGCGGGGGGGTAAGCTCCCATCATAAGTCCCAGCTTCCACCAACCTAGCAGTTTGAAAACATGGAAATGTGAGTAGATCAATAAGTACCTCTTCAGCAGGAAGGTAATGGCAATCCATGCAGTCATGCTGGCCTTGGAGGTGTCCATGGACAATGCTGGCTCTTCTGCTTAGAAATGGAAATGAGCAACAATCCCAAGAGTTGGACTTGACTAGACTTAAAGGCAAGGAGAAACCTTTATATTTAGTTTACCTAGATGTTTTTAGGGCAACTAAAAGGAACACTTCTGAAACTCTGCTGCATATATTTTCAAAGATCCTAAAATCTCCGAAACATTAATGCAGTTTGATATCACTCTAATGATCATGCTTCGATGTTATAGTTATTGTTTTATGAGGCCTCAAGCCTTTTCTGCCAAAGAGTGATGGTGCTTCACCAAAGTACAACTCCAGTATTCTATAACATAGAGCCATGGCAGTTAAAGTGGTATCGAGCTGCATTAATTCTACAGTGCAGATGTGCCATCTGACAAAATATATCATCTCTAAGCATTTTCAAGGTCTAACACAGTGGTTCTCAACCTGTGGGTCCCCAGATGTTTCAGCCTTCAACTCCCAGAAATCCTAACAGCTGGTAAACTGGCTGGGATTTCTGGGAGTTGTAGGCCAAAACACCTGGGGACCCACAGGTTGAGAACCACTGCTCTAGCACAATTCCAGTATTCTCAATCAGAAGTCGGGTTCACCATTATCCGTAGTTTCACATATCCACGCAAAGTTTAGGACTGCATCTCCCACAAATATGGAGGTCATACAGAACAAACCTTTTGTCTACACATCTTAGTAGCAAGCTGATGCCTCTGTTGCATGTAAAATAACACTACATCAGGTGCATACTGAGTGAGCATCACTTAGTGAGGATGAATGGAGTGTGGATTCACAGGCAGCTGTGGGCATTTGTACATGTCTCCCTCCCTCCTCCCAGTGTAGCTGTGCACACGCAAATGGCTTCTCACTGCAGTTTGGAAAGCTCAAGTAATGCAGTTGATTTGACTGAGGACTATCAAAAAGATAGTATGAACTCTGTTCCATTAATTGATTCAATGGCATGCATTTGCATATGAATCGGCAATACAGGGGGAAAGCAACATGCCATGGTTTTCTAGATGAGGCAAAGGCTAGGGCAGGCATGGGCAAACTTGGGCCCTCCGGGTGTTTTGGACTCCAATTTCCCACCATTCCTAACAGCATCAGGCCCTCTCCTTAGGCAGCTGAGGGGGGAAAGGAAGGGGCCCGAGGCTGTTAGGAATGGTGGGAGTTGGAGTCCAAAACATCTAGAGAGCCCAAGTTTGCCCATGTCTGCTGTAAAACCACAGCTCCTGGGATCCCATGCTATTGAGCAATGGCAGTTAAAACAGGGTTAATCTCCCTTCATAGTTTAATGTGTTGTCGAAGGCTTTCATGGCCGGAATCACTGGGTTGCTGTGAGTTTTCTGAGCTGTATGGCCATGTTCCAGAAGCATTCTCTCCTGATGTTCCGCTCACATCTATAGCAGGCATCCTCAGAGTTTGTGAGGTCTGTTGGAAAACAAAAATGGGGTTTATATATCTGTGGAGTATCCAGACTGGGAGAAAGAACTCTTGTCTGCTGGAGCTAGGTGTGAATGTTTCAACTGGCCAACTTTCTTAGCACTAAATGGCCTAGCAGTTTCAAGGTCTGGCTTCTTACTGCCTGGGGGAATCCTTTGTTTGGAGGTGATTAGCTGACCTGGATTGTGTCTGGAATTTCCCTGTTTTTGAGTGTTGTTCTTTACTTACTGTTATGATTTTAGAGTTTTTTTTAATACTGGTAGCCAGATTTGGTTCATTTTCATGGTTGCATTGTTCCTTTCAGTCGGTTTTTGCAACGCATCTCATGAGAATAGAAGAAGGATGGACAGGAGGATAATAAAGGGGAAGATTTCCAAACTCTCCCTGCGATGTCCCAACCAAACATTAAGAGGAACTTCCTGACAGTGAGAGATGTTGGGCAGTGGAAGATGCGACATGCCTTGCCTGGGAGCCTGGTGGAGTCTTTCTCTAAGACGGCAGAGGCTGGATGAAGGGTGAGAGGCATGATCATCAAGTTTGCAGATGACACCAAATTGGGAGGGATAGCCAATACTCCAGAAGACAGGAGCAGAATTCAAAACGATCTTGACAGATTAGAGAGATGGGCCAAAACTAACAAAATGAAATTCAACAGTGACAAATGCAAGATACTCCACTTAGGCAGCAAAAACGAAATGCAAAGATACAGAATGGGGGACAATGCCTGGCTCGAGAGCAGTACCTGTGAAAAAGATCTTGGAGTCCTCGTGGACAACAAGTTAAACATGAGCCAACAATGTGATGCGGTGACAAAAAAAGCCAATGGGATTTTGGCCTGCATCAATAGGAGCATAGTGTCTAGATTTAGGGAAGTCATGCTACCCCTCTATTCTGCCTTGGTCAAACCACCCCTGGAATATTGTATCAAATTCTGGACACCACAATTGAAGAGAGATATCGACAAGCTGGAATGTGTCTAGAGGAGGGTGACTAAAATGATCAGGGGTCTGGAGAACAAGCCCTATGAGGAATGGCTTAAAGAGCTGGGTATGTTTAGCCTGAAGAAGAGAAGGCTGAGAGGGGACATGATAGCCATGTATAAATATGTGAGAGGAAGTCATAGGGAGGAGGGAGCAAGCTTGTTTTCTGCTTCCCTGGAGACTAGGATGTGGAACAATGGCTTCAAACTACAGCAAAGGAGATTCCACCTGAACATGAGGAAGAACTTCCTGACTGTGAGAGCAGTTCAGCAGTGGAACTCTCTGCCCAGGTGCGTGGTGAGGCTCCTTCTTTGGAGGCTTTTAAACAGAGGCTGGTTGGGCATCTGTCAGGGTTGCTTTGAATGCAATATTCCTCCTTCTTGGCAGGAGGTTGGACTGGATGGCCCATGAGGTCTCTTCCAACTCTTTGATTCTATGATTCTATGATAGGGAGGAGGGAGCAAGCTTGTTTCTGCTGCCCTGGAGACTAGGATGTGGAACAATGGCTTCAAACTACAAGAGAGGAGATTCCATCTGAACATTAGGAAGAACTTCCTGACTGTGCGGGGGGGGGGGGGGGGGCTAGGGGTTCAGCAGTGGAACTCTCCGCCCCGGAGTGTGGTGGAGGCTCCTTCTTTGGGAGCTTTTAAACAGAGGCTGGTTGGGCATCTGTCGGGGTTGCTTTGAATGCAATATTCCTCCTTCTTGGCAGGAGGTTGGACTGGATGGCCCATGAGGTCTCTTCCAACTCTTTGGTTCTATGAATCTATGGATGGCCTTGCAACTTCAAAGCCTGGCTGGTTGCTGCCTAGGGGAATCCTTTGTTGGGAGGTGTTAGCTGGCCCTGACTGATTCCTGTCTGGAATTCCCCTGTTTTCTGAGTGTTCTTTATTTACTGTCCTGATTTTAGAGTTTCTTAACGCTGATCTCTAGGAGTCTAAGATGCTATGAAAGGAGGGAGGGAGGGGTGGGCATCCTTCCTTGCCCGCATCCTGCACCAGAAAAGCGAGGGCTCCTCTCACTCTCTCCCTCCCTCCTTCCCTCCCTCCTTTCTCCCGCCTCTTCCCCTCTTAAGGTGGCGCGGCGGGATGCGGCATGGCCTGGGCCGTTCCTCCCGCGGGGTGGCCTTAAACCCAAGCCCCCCCCCCCTTAGCCCCCTTTGGCCAGAGGCGGCGCGGCTCCTTTAAGGAGGCTCCCGCAGCCCGAGCCCAGCCGGAGCGCGCGCGTCCCGCAGCCGGCCGAAAGCCCGAGCCGCTCCTCCTTCCCTTCCTCCGGCTGCCTGGGTGGACTTTCCCCGCGCGCGCGGCGTGGATGCTCCGCAGGTGAAGATCCAAGCATCCCCGCCAAGCCCTCCGCTCTTCTGGATGGAGGTGAGACCCCTTTCTCTGGCCCAAGAAGAGGCGACCTTGGGCATTGGCTCTCTCCTCTTTGGAGACTGTCAGGTCTCGTTTTAATTCCTCACCCATCAAGGGCGAGCTTTGTTTTCTCCTCTTTCCAGAGAGAGACCAAATGGGTTTCAAACTGCAGGGAAAGAAAGAGGGTCCACCTCCAAACTTGCCGGTGCGCGAGACAGGGAGATGGAGTGTGATATCCACTCTCTGGAGGCTGCGTGGCTATCTGTCGGGAGGGCTTCACTTTGGCGTTTTAGTCTAGCAGAATGGGGTTGGACTGGATGGCTCTTGGGATCTGTTCCAACTCTAGGGACCCTTCCACACAGCCAGAATATCAAGGCAGAAAATCCCGCATGATCTGAGTGTGGACTCAGATAACCCAGTTCAAAGCAGATATTATCGGATTTTCTGCCTATCGAGGGCTGTGTGGATTCTGTGAACTCTTCCAGGTTCTGTCATGCCGTCATTTCAGCATTTTAGGGATCAGAAGAAGTCATACTTGGTTGCAGGCTGTGTTCCAGAAGCATTCTCTCCTGACGTTTCACCCAACCCAGTTATGGGATTTTCTGCTTATTGAGGGCTGTGTGGATTCTGTGAACTCTTCCAGGTTCTGTCATGCCGTCATTTTAGGGATCAGAAGAAGTCATACTTGGTTGCGGTGAGTTTTCCAGGCTGTGTTCCAGAAGCATTCTCTCCTGACGTTTCACCCACATCTATGGCAGGCATCCTCAGAGGTTGAAAGGTCTGTTGGAAACTAGGCAAGTGAGGTTTATATATCCGTGGAATGTCCAGGGTGGTGGAAAGAACTCTTCTCTGTTTGAGGCAGGTGTGAATGCTGCAATGGGCCACCTTGATTAGCATTGGATAGCCTTGCAGCTTCAAAGCCTGGTTGCTTCCGTTCTGGGGGGAATCCTTTGTTGGGATGTGTTAACTGGACCCGATTGTTTTATACTTGTATTGCCCTCATTTCTGCCTTAAGAAGAGACGGGATATCATTACAATATGACAGCCAGTGTGGGGTAGGTTGCTTGACTCTGGGGACCAGGGCTCAGTTTTGCATTGTGTGACAACAGTTATGTGCATACTGCATACATCTTTTTCATCACACTGAGACTGGGTGGCCCTTGGAGTCTTTTCCAACTTTATGATTCAATGACCATTTTTTCCCATGTCAGGAATGACTTGAGAAACTGCAAGTCGCTTCTGTTGTGAGAGAATTGGCAGTCTGCAAGGATGTGTTACCATCCTGTGGAAGGATTCTCTCATGTCCCTACATTGGAAGCTGGAGCTAACAGACAGAAGCTCACCCTCCTATTCAAATTTGAACCACCGACCTTTGGGTCAGCAGTCTTGCCAGTGGTTAATGCTGAGATGTTTTACCATCCTGTGAGAGGCTTATCTCATGTCCCCACATGAGAAGCTGGAGCTGACAGATGGGAGCTCACCCTGCTCCCCGGATGTGAACTGCCGGCCTTTTGGTCAGCAGTTCTGCTGGTGGTTAATGCCAAGATGTTTCACCATCCTGTGGGAGACTTCTCTCATGTCCCTGCATGAGAAGCTGGAGCTGACAGACGGGAGCTCACTCCACTCCCTGGATGTCAGCTGCCAGCCTTTCAATCAGCAGTCCTGTCGATGGTTAATGCCTGGATGTTTTCCCACACTGTGGGAAGCTTCTCTCATTTCCTCACAGGAGAAGCTGGAGCTGACAGATAGGAGCTCACCCTGGATTCGAACTGCCAACCTTTCGGTTAATAGTCCTGCCAGCACTAGGGTTTAACCTATTGCACTATTGAAGGCTCTCATTCTTATGACCATAATGACCCTTTTCACTCACCCACCCTAGACCCTCTTTCTTTCTTTCTTTCTTTCTTTCTTTCGTTCTTTGGCCAAATCTTCATGCACTGTCAACTTGAAAAGGTGTTAGGCTTTGGGGATTGTGAGTTTTCCCCTTGTTTAGTTTGGAACTGTTAGAGCAGAATGCCCTCCTCTTCTTCCTCTCATTTCCTCTTCTTCCTCAACCAAACATCCCTCCTCCAGCCAGGTAGGAGTTCTCTCCCTTCCTCAGCAAGACTGTGCCAACACAGAGCTGTGGAAGTCTCTTGGCAGCGGTGGAATGTGTTCCTTTTGTTGTCTGCATAGCGCTCCAGTGGCAGAATATTATCTAATGATCCATTGTTTAACCATCTTTTTTTTTTCAAAAACGAAATGTCACCTGTCTGCAACACAAAAGGGGAAGAGGGGATGGAGGGGAAGAAGAAGGAGAAGATGCAAGAGGCATATTAGCTGGGCAGCCTCCTTGCATTGATAACGAGAAAGGAGGACTCACACGTCAATAATTCCAATTTGGTGTTGATTAACCAAAAGGAATCACAACCAAGGTGGGGAGAGATGTCACAGTCTTTACAAAGAGAGGATCCCAAGAGTCACGTCAACAAAAAAGTCTCATTATGACAACTTGACAAAATGTAATTACCTGAAATTCTGGAAAAGTACACAAGAGGGGATGTTTTGAATGTGTTGCCAAGCAAAGGAAGCATTCTTGATTCCCTTTGCCCATATCATGCTTATGTTGTTATATATTTCTTAAAGACAGCATATTTCTCTCAGTTTTGTTTGGAGATGAATTTGACGAAGGCAATAAGAGCTTCACTTCTCTTGCTATTCTACACCACTGAAATCAGAACTGTGCGATAAGGTGGGGAGGGGGATGCTATCAGCAATCGCAAATGGGTTTTAATTTCCAAAATGAGAGGGTTAGAGGCAGTCTCACTTGCCGTTTTCATTTTCTGATCTGAAAGACCTTATCCGATGCAACCAATCCAATGGGAGAAGTCAAGGTCCGGTCGTAGTTGCATGTTAGCGAGGGGAAAGTGCTCAAGACGTGTCTCAAGGCATCTGCATGTTCCTGGGGCTGAATCATTGAAGACAGATTCCAGAGCAAAGTCCCTGCAGACCTGCAGCTCAATTAAATCTCTGTGCAAATCAGGCTATGGCACTGAAAATCTACAATGTTTAAGCTCAATACAGGTTCAGTGTAGCAGCAAGAAAAAGGTTGAATTGATGCTCCGAATGTAAGCATCCTGGATCTGCATGCAGCTCAGATATAACATCGGGGGATAAATATTGGCCTGCCACCTCCAGATTCACTTGAATGGTCCCTCTGTGTTTTGAAAACCTGCCTGAAGTTCTGCAGATTCAAGTTCAGGGTTGCAGTCATACCTAAGAAGCCATATCTGCTGGAGATCTCCCTGCTCCCACACAGTTCTTCAAAGCAGAGACCATGTTTGATCCAGATGTGGTTATCTATCTGATAATTGGGATCTTGCACGGCAAGTGAAAGATCACAAATGACAGTTTCAGATCCTTTTTTTCTTTAGTAACAAATAGGGGAGATTTCCTCGTGCACAAAGTGCGAGAAGCATGCAGGGTTGAGTACCTTTTTGCATAGTTTGTGTCTGATCTATTTCAGCCAAAAAAGATTTAGCAATGTAGCATTGCTAGATCCTCTCAGTCATGCATCCCATCAAAAGAGGGCCTAGATCAGTGTTTCTCAACCTGGGAGTTGAGACCCCCCTGGTGGGGTGGTGGGGTGGTGAGGGAGTGTCAGAAGGGTCACCAAAGACCATCAGAAAGCACAGTATTTTCTGTTGGTCATGGGGGTTCTGTGTGAGAAGTTAAGCCCAATTCAAACATTGGTGGGGTTTAGGATGCTCTTGCATTGTAGGTGAACTATAAATCCCGGAAACAAAAACTCCCAAATGTCAAGGTCTATTTTCCCAAACCCCATCACTATTCAAATTTGGGCATATTTGTTCCAAATTTGGTCCAGTGAATGAAAATACATCCTGCATATCAGATATTTACATTACGATTCATAACAGTAGCAAAATTACAGTTATGAAGTAGCAACGAAAATAATTTTATGGTTGGGAGTCACCACAGCATCAGGAACGATATGAAGGGGTCACAGCATTGGGAAGGTTGAGAACCACTGGCCCAGATTAACCTATTCAAGAGGACAAGTGCCTTTTGCAGGTTGTATTGGTCGAAAAATCAAATGCCAACCAATCACATCTTATGTGGCTGTTGAAATTCAGAACTGAGGCATGTTCAGCAGAAGCTGCGGGTTGCTAGCCTGTATTCTCTGAGCTGTTAAAGAAGCAACTGGCAGTTCACTTGAGAATTATCCTGACCTCCGGCACTTTAGTTGACCCCTTTCCTGTACTTATTACACTTTAATGGCCAAGGGCATTACCCTGTCAACCCAGCCTTTTGACTATTGCCCTTTCTCTCAGCTCTCCCAAGGAATCATTGCACTTACTCTGAGCCCAAACCCAGTTTCAAATTGACCAGCCAGGGTATTGGTTTTATGATGTTAATTGATTTTAATGTTTTTTATTATTTGTTGTTATTGGTTGTTTTTACTGTATCTGTTTTATTTGTAATCCTTGGGCTTGTCCCTCTGTAAGCCACCCAGAGTCCCTTCGGGGAGATGGAGGCGGGGTATAAAAATAAATACTATGGGAATGCTGTGCAGGCTGGAACCAACAGAACGGGAAATGACCAGTCAGACCGAAGGGGAAAGAGACAGAACTGAGATAGGGAACTAAGGACAAGAGATAATAAATAGCTGAAAACTAATGGACATGGGATAATCTCTTTAAATGGAGCCCCCAAAATATGGCTACCAGGTCACCAAGGGCACCTGTTCATTTGATTTAGGTGACCAGCAGGGCAAGTTTCCGGCACACTCTGACAAAGGGATAACACATTAAAAAACCTGCCAGAAATACATGGAGACACAGAAAATGTCCTTTGAAACCATGCCTTTCAGAAGGGTGCCAGACTGTCTCATGCTGGAAGCCTAAGTACTATCGGTTGGAAGCACTTTCTATACATGCCAATTACCACTCTTACTCTATGAAGTTCCCTTGCCAGGTAAGGAATATAGAAGGGACATATTTCACTTCCCCAGAGCAGGAAATGAAAAACCAAGCATCTCCGACTGCTAAAGAAAAGGTTGCTCAGTCTAAGATAGTCAGAATTCATCAGTTCTGTGCCTGTTTTTATATGTGATGTCTGTAAAAGGCACCCATAAACATTTAAAGATGATGGTGCCATGCAAAGGTTTTGAAATGCCAGCATTATCAGAGGATTATGAGATCTGTGCCGGGCATGCAAACCCATAACTGTTACTATATGATGTGTGAATTGGCTCAAAGGCAAGGCACATTGGAGGGTAATAGTTTAATGAAGTTGTTTCCAGAAAACTCCCAAAGTACGTGACAGAAATCAGTACCATTGGTAAAGCACAGCAAGGGTGAAACAGGTCTTAAATGATAAAAAATAACATTTGTATAATCTTTTATTGGTTCCCAACTGTTTACATAATATGCCTCTACTATGTAGGAGACTCCTGGCTCTTGCACAGATGTGTTACTTCACAAACAGTTGCTTCAAATTTTGGTGCTAAAGTGGGGAACCTTTCTGGGGATTCAAACCCAACTAGACATCATACCAAAATTAGACAGCTCTGTAATAATTTTTTTACAAAAATACCGTAGCTGATTTTAATGTGTTTTGAGGTTTCCAAGTTTGAAAAAGGAAATAAAAATGTTATGCCCCTCACAGTTCTTTCACAAATTCAATATTTTATCCATTCAGCTGTTGCTCCATTTTGGATAAGTGCAGATTTTTCCATCAGCAAATTAAAGAGTTTTGAGCATCTCTTATAAAATGTTAACTCCTTTCTTACAGTTTACTCCCCAAAGAATACTTAGTCACGTATTACAAAATAAAATATTAAAGAAAGATTTTTCAAAACCCTTCACTTGATGGAGCAAATCTAATAACATTTTTGGATTTAGAATCGCAAATTTCTATAAAACAAGAATTTTGTTGTTTATTTGTTCAGTCGCTTCCAACTCTTTGTGACCTCATGGACCATCCCACACCAGAGCACCGTGTCAGCTGTCAACACCCTCAGATCCTTCAGAGTCAAGCCAACAAGAATACATTTTTTAAAAAGTGTTTATGCCCCCCCCCCCCATTTTGTAAGTCTGTAACCTGGTGTTAAAGTGGGTTAAACTGCTGAGCTGCTGAACTTGCTGACAAAAAGGTTGGCAGCTAGAATCTGGAGAGCGGGTGAGCTTCTGCTATTAGCACCAGCTTCTGCCAATTTAGCAGTTCAAAAGCATGCAAATGTGAGTAGATCAATAGGTATCGCTTCTGCAGGAAGGTAATGGTGCTCCATGCCATGCTGACCACATGATTTTGGAGGTGTGTACAGACAACGCCAGCTCTTTGGCTTAGAAATTGAGATGAGCACCAACCTCCAGAGTCGGACACAAATACAATGTCAGGGGAAACCTTTATCTTTACCTTTTATTAGTTAATACCTAGGGGATCAGAATTGAAATAGCCATTTCCTAGCAAGGCCAGGGTTGATAATTTTGAGGAGAATTACTGAGTTGGTGTGGAGAAGGATTTTAATCCATTCCTGGTCTGCTGCAGTCTTGACAAAAATAGCTTTCCAGAAGTTGCTTTTTATATTGGCAGGAGAGATTCCCTCATTAGCATTTTAGCTTCAGTGAAGGTGGGATTTCCTTCTAGTGAAAATAGCCAATTCTGTGGGATGGTTTGCTGTAGAATTTAGAAAAAAAAATACATTCTGTCCTCTTTCCCCATCTTTACCAAGTCGCCACATCTTATTGATTTATTCATTTATTTAAATATGTATATCCCACGCTATATCCAAAGAGCTCAGGGAAGCATGCAATAAAATAACATCTTTAAAATATTAGATTAGTAAAAGAGAATGCATGACAAAACATGTTAAACAACATAACAGTTTGAAACAGGAGCCATGGTGGGACAATGGGTTAAACCCGTGTCCTGGCTGAACTGCTGACCTGAAGGTCAGTGGTTCAAATCCGTAACACAGAGTAAACTCCCATCTGTCAACTCCAGCTTCCCTTGTGGGGACATAAGAGAAGTCTCCCACAGAATGGTAACACATCTGGGCATCCCCTGATTAATGTCTCTGCAGACGGCCAGTTCTCTCACACCAGAAGCGACTTGCATTTTCTCAACAAAAAAAAAAGTTTGAAACACATCCAAACTCGTAATTAAATTGTGCTAACTTCGTAAATTTTTGATTGGAAAATACTGAATTGATTATGATTAACACTGCAGATTTGTGAAGAGAATACCCAAGGCATTTGTAAAGGATTCTGAATAGTTGACCAAGGATTCTAACCCTCAAGACAATATAGTAGGCCTTCGATACCCACAGGCTCTGCATCTACAGATTCAACCAACTATGGCTCAAAATATTCTGAAAAAAAGCAAATATTTATTTTGCCATTCACCAAGTACTACACTGATGTGTAAGAACATCCTGTTGTTGCCACCTGCCTATTTACAGATCCTCAGGTTCCCTCTGGCACATTGAGTTGTTCATGGTTTTATATACAGGATGTTATTTTACAAGGCTATTGTATATAACATGCTATAAGTGTCCACAGGTGTTGATATCCATGGGAGGGTCCTGGAATCACACTCTGGGACCTAGCATAGATTGCACCTTATGTGTACCCAAATAAGTGGAAGAGCAATTTGTGTGGAGAGAGAGGAGAGATGGAAGGGAGCCTTTACAGAAATTTTTACTGCATCTCCAGGAGAAGAATAGTAAATAAATAAGCCTTGTGGTGCATGTTTTGTAAAGGTTTGCTTTAGATTTTCAAATTTTCATGGTTTACCTCCATTTAATCTTTGTGCACATCAGACAATGGTATTGAAAATGAACAGTGTTTAAGCTTCTTCTTTTTTTGTGTGTTGGGCGACTTCAGAAAGTGGAGGTCGCTTCTGGTGTGACAGAATTGGCCTTCTGCAAGGATGTTGCCCAGGAGACACCCAGATGTTTTACCATCCTATAAGATCAATACAAGTTCGGGGTTATAGTCATATGTAAGAAGCCATATCTGCTGGAGATCTCCCTGCTCCCACATGGTTCTTCAAAACAGAGACCATGTTTGATCTAGATGTGACTATCTGATCATTGGAATCTTGCACAGCAAGTGAAAGATCACAATTGACAATTTCAGAACATTTTTCCTTTGATAGTAGATGGGGGAGATTTCTCTGCGCACAAAGTATGAGAAGCCTGCAGGGTTGACTGCCTCATAGCATAATTTGCATCTATTTCAGCCAGAAGAGATTTAGCAATGAAGCATTTCCTCTCAATCGTGTATCTCATCAAAAGACGGCCAAAAAAATCAAATGCCAAACAATTACATCTGCAATCGTACCTCGTGAAGTCAGATTTGGAGATGGTGGTCCATGCCTTAGTTACCTCTAGATTGGACTATTGCAATGCGTTCTATGTAGTGCTGCCCTTGAAGACGGCCCGGAAATTCCAGCTGGTCCAATGAGCAGCAGCCAGACTACTAACTGGTGCAAGTTACAGGGAGTGGTCAACCCCCCTGGCTGCCATTTATTTTCTGGTCCCAATTCAAGGTGCAGGTTCTGACCTACAAAGCCCTGAATGGTTTGGGACCAACCTACTTGCACGATCGCATTTCCGTCTACGAACCCACGCGACCTCTTCGATCCTCCAGAGAAGCCCTTCTCTCACTCCCGCCTTCTGCGCAAGTGTGACTTGCGGGGACAAGAGAAAGGGCCTTCTCTGTGGTGGCCCCCTGGCTCTGGAATTCGCTCCCCAGAGATATTAGGCAAGCCCCCACCCTGGCAATCTTCAGGAGGAGCCTGAAAACTTGGCTGTTCCAATGTGCCTTCAATGATTGAATGTATGACGATCCCTGACCAAACTGTGCACAAAAATGCCCTCAGAAGCACTTTATTTCCTGGTTTGTGCAATTGAATCCTACCTTATCCCCCGGATACCCTTCCTGATATATAACACTGCCTTATCTCCCAGTGTTTTAAAATTTTAATATTGAATCTGGCCCTACCCATTGTGATCATTTTAGTGTTTAATGTTTTGATTTTACATTGCTGTGTTGTTTATTTATATTGGTTTTGTATTTTATGTTATTTTATTTTCTGATTTTCTGTATTGTTTCTTGTGTTATATTGTGTAATTGTATTGATGGGCGTGGCCTCATGTAAGCCGCCCCGAGTCCTCTTGGGGAGATGGTGGCAGGCTATAAATAAAGATTATTATTATTATTATTATTATTATTATTATTATTATTATTATCTTATGTAGCTGTTGAAATTCAGGACTGAGGCATGCTCCATGGAAGTTGGGGGTTACTAGCCTGTTTTCTCTGAGCTGTTAAAGAAGCAACTGGAAATACTATAGGAATGCTGTGCTGGCTGGAACCAACAGTACGAGGAATAACCAATCAGACAGAAGGGAAAAGAGACAGAGTTGAGGTAGGGAGCTGAGGACAAGGAGATAATGAATAGCTGAAAACTAGTGGACATGGGATAATCTCTTTAAATGGGACCCCCCAAAATATGACTACCAGGTCATCAAGGGCACCTGTTCATTTGATTTAGGTGACCAACAGGGCAAGTTTCCAGCATACTCTGGCAAAGGGATAACACATTAAAAAACCTGCCAGAAATACACGGAAACACAGACAATGCCCTTTGAAACCATGCCTTTCGGAAGGGTGCCAGACTGTCTCATGCTGAAAACCTCAGTAGTATCGGTTGGAAGCACTTTCTACACATGCCACTTACCACTCCTATTCTGTAAAGTTCCCTTGCTAGGCAGGGGATATAGAAGGGACATATTTCACTTCCTCAGAGCAGGAAATGAAAAATCAAGCAGCTCTGACTGCAACAGAAAAGGATATTTTTCATCAGTTCTGAGGATATTTTTATATGTGATGCCTGTAAAGATACACTCAAACATTTAAGGTTGATGGTGCCATACAAAGGTTTGGAAATGCCAGTATTATCAGAGGATTATGAGATCTGTGCTGGGCATGCTAACTCATAACTGTTGCTATATGATGTGTGAATTAGCTCAAAGGTAAGGCACACTGAAGAGTAATAGATTCATGTAATTGTTTTCAGAAAACTCCCAAAGTATGTGACAGAAGTAACTACTATTGCTAAAGCACAGCAAGGGAGAAACAGATCTTAAATTACAAATAACATTTGTATAAACTTTTATTGATATGCGCTTGTTTGCACAATATCTCTATACTATGTAGGAGACTCTTGGCTCATGCGCAGGTGTGCTCTTTCCCCTGAGACAGAATATAAAACAAGTGTTACTTCACAAACAGTTGCCTCAATTTTTGGTGCTCAAGGGCTTTCCAGCACTTCAAACCCAACTATATGTTACTAAAATTAGTCAATGAAAAAATGGGAAAAAAACATTTTTCAATACTATACTTGATTTTAATGTTTAGAGTAGCTTCACTGATATGTCCAAAGAAAGTTAAATGGTGGCTGGTTTCTGGGATGGCTTTCAAGATTTGCAAACTAGCGACTATGCAAAAAGGGCTTTTTTTCTTGCAGATTATGAAGTCCATTTTTCTGGTTACTACATGACATCTAGTCACTCCCATATCAGTGAGGTGATGGACCTGCTTTGCAGATAGGGTTCAGCACCTTGGATAGCGCCTTTCAATTCTCATGAATTCTTCTGCCCTCTGAGATGAGAGCCATCAACACTCCAGGGTCTACAAAGGATCTTAGAGGTCACTGCAGATCAGTGGAGGCTCTTCACACTTAGCACTGAATTATAAAATATACCTAAATGGCAACATGCAGATGTTTTCAGAACATCTGCCTCATTCAGATGCTCTTCTTGGAGCTCTGAACACTACTTGAAACTTGCAGTTTGAAGTTGAATGTCAAACTTTTTTGTTTACTATGTAGGTAGGGAAGAAAAGGCGTCTGAAGGATCATAAATAGAATACTTTAAAAAGCAGTTCTTAAAACCCCAGAGCTTCATAAGGCAGGCAGTTCCTATGTTTTTGCTGTTCTGGTATTACATAGTCATGATCCAGCATAATTGTATAAAAGACAAATGCACAGCAAGTGCAGTTATTGCAAGAATCAAAGAACCAATGCACACTGCCATAATGCCTGCCATTTCTCTTGCTACCCATGGTGAAGTTTGCTGACAATGCCCTCATTTGAGCCATGCATGGAAGGCATGCATCAATGATGATCAATAGGTGCATGATGAGGATGTCTCCTCACAACCCCAAGAAATTAGGATTCTGCCAAATGCCTCTCTTATCAGAGCCTTCTATATCTCTAGGTTGGCCAGCTGTAGGCAATGTAGGGCTAGTGGCAATCAAGGTGTCCTGTAATGTAATGTAATGACTCTGCTTGGTTTGCTTCTGACTGTCTTTCCTTTTGCCCAGCTCACATCTTCCTATTTTTTTAAAAAATGTTCAGTGTATTACCGTATGTTACTAGACATAATCCAAGTATTTGAAGAATGTTATTGTAAGATTCCTTACATAGAGTGGCTGTCTATTTTTGTCTATTCAAAGTTAGCATGCCTGAACATCTGTCTCACTGTCTACTTGTTTGTCCCATTGAAGAGGCATTACTGTAATTACAGTCTTGTTTAAAGATTTAGATATGTAATTTGATAAATTGATTGGGTGTTTGATCAGTTTTCTCCTAGTAGGCAAACTTCCCAATATTTCTGGCCAGTTTTGCTGGTCGATCAGCACTGCTAAATAGGAGATATTGCTGTGATGACAAATGAAATTGCTTAGAAGAACAATCTTCCACCTATTGAATGTTTAGCCTTACTTGTTATTTGAACTGTGTTATTGTTTTAGTTTGTTTCTCTTGTAGTTCACTTTGTAATGTCATTTAGCTATACAAAAATAATGTATGTTGGCATGGTCTTCGCAACCTGTCCTATCTCCTTCATGTTATTGTTTCAAATATCTTCCATGCTTAGACATTGACCATAATGGTTATGTTATCAACTCAACTCTGAGTTGTTGGATTAAGAGATTGAAATATTGCTTGTCGAACTACAACTCCCAGAATCACCCAGTCAGCATGGTGTAAAATATAACTGAAGTGAAAACATAACCTTGCATTGGTCAGTGAAATCTTCTGAAAGCCACTTGCAAGGTGCCTGGGGCTCTGTAAAGAGAGAGGAAATAAGATTCAAATAAATCTACTTTGAGAATATCCGTAACATGCTGGTAGAACCAGAATTTGGAAATGATGATCCAGAAACAACAAATATAGACAGCACTGACAGAAAACATTAATTTTATGTTTTCTAACAACATCTATTTTCTAAAATATTTCCACACCTCACCTCTCAGCATGAGTAGTTTCTGTAAGGAATCTTCAAAAAGAGTAACTGAAAAGGATGTGAAATCATGCTATTATCCATTTGTTTTTAGCCTTGCCTGTTAAATGACTTAAATGCTCTTCCATCAAATTCCATGTTGCCTGAGCAGAGCTCTGAAAAAATGACTTTTTGGATGACAGCTCATAGAAGCTCCAGTCATTATTACCTGTAATAATAATAATAATAATAATAATAATAATAATAATGTATTTCCAGACCACCCCCTCTCCCCTGAAGGACTCTAGAGTGATTTACACATAAAAAGGCAAACATTCAATGCCTCAAAATAGATACAGACACATCAAATAATACAGAATAATGAAGAGTAACAACAGAAAACTTACAACAAAGAAATTAAGCATCAACATAAAATAAAAGCAAAAACAATCCATTAAGACATAGATATGATCACTGGAAGAACTGTTGTCCAAAAAAGAATGTTTCCAAATGTTGTACATTTCCCCTCATTGGACCACACATTTTTAGACATGAGCATGGAGTGGCATACCATTGTGTCTTAATAGATGGCATCTATGATGCTGTATTGTTGTCTACATAGAGAAACTAGATGGATCATTTTGTTACTTGTCACATTAATTTCCACATAATCTGCACTTGGAGAAGAAAAAAGTTATAATGTTTCACCTTGCATTTTTGTGTGTATTTGTGTATGAATTTTAATCTAGAATAGAACTTTCTACACAGATTTGGGTACATTTTTTGAAATAAGAGCAATTTTGCAACTTGCAGAGGTTTGCAGAAACTGCAAGTTATTGCATTCTAAACTCCATATTAGAAGTAAGGAAAAAAATTGGATTACTTTGATGAAAAATGAATATTGAATTAAAAACGTAAAACATTTTTAGGTTTGTTGTGCCCATGGTATTCCACTTTGTTCCCTTAAGTAAGGACGACTCTAATCTTCTTGGCAGGGGGTTGGACTGGACGGCCCACAAGGTCTCTTCCAACTCTAGGATTCTATGTAGCTGGGGCAGTGAAAAGAGAAGATGGGGAGGCATTTATGTTACATTTATGGTAATTAAAATGCAGTCTTTGGGTTTGGTTAAGTCAATGCAAAATGCTGTGCCTTTTATAAACTGGCAAAGTCAATCTTTGCTTGTTGGATTAAAAATAAATTCAAGCCATGTATAGTTGAATCCATGAATGTGGAATCTGTACATATAGAGAGCCAAACATACTCCAATACAAGTGCTTTTACTTGTTCCGCTTCTTGCCACAATGCAGAGTTTGAAAAGTTACTTCTTTTGACTGCAGTTTCTGGTAGCCCCAGCTATGCAGTAGCAATTCTAGCTGTGGTATCCTGAAAGCAGTGATCTAAGAAAGTAACTTCTCTATGCTCTAGTGTAATGTTATATCTGTCAGATAGGATTAAGGGTAACGCTATGTCAGCATAAATGCATTTTGCCAGTAGACTGTACCCCCCTGTAAGTGCAAAGGGAATTTATTCATGATCCCGCATTCAGATAACTGTTACGGCTCAAAGACAGCATTTTGCACTATTAAAGTTGATGCTCTCCACTTAAATGCTGCTTTTTGAGTGAAGGCTCTGGTCCCTCTGGAAAGGGTTGTGTGTGTGTGTGTAGCAGCAGCCGCAGCGACTGTGATTGCCATCCGTTTCTTGTGTTCACAGCAGCTGCCACTTAGCATCACTTTCAATGCACTTAACTCTGCGCTGAATAAAGGGCTAGTGGGAGTAGCGGGAGGGAAACCTGCGGCAATTAAAACTCGATATTGCGTGTTTTGAAAGTCTATTGATATTGAATTAGAGCATGCTGTATGCCAAAGCCAATCAAAAGTACCAACAAGCGGAATATCCATTAATGAATCATTTCCACTTTTTGAACAGACGCTGGACTGAAAGTATGATTCAAAGGGTTGGTAGAGGGGGAAGAGGAGAGCCCAGCTGGAACAAAATACAGCCCCCTCTGCTATGAAGGGAATTAGGTGTCCGTGTAGTGTGTGTGAACCTAAATGGCACCTTAGGTAGTCAGTAATGACTCTGGTATAAATGCACAAGAGAGGAGGCGGGCAATAAAAAGATATTTTATATTGAAACGAAGCAGGAATGCAATGCATTATGCAGAAGTATTGTTTGAAAAGCTGAGGTCCCCTAAGTCTGATTATTATTCCTGGTTTCACTGTCTTTCAGCTGCTACTCCTGGAATTTTGAACCATCAGTGATTGACATTCAGTCAAGCATCTAGGAATCAGTTGTTGTTGTTGTTGTTAAATTCCCTTCAGTTTGGTGATATGCACATTCTTTTCCATGTAGCTGATACAAACAATCCCCCACATGCATACTCACTAAAATAGAAAAGAAAGTCATAGTTTGAAATTCAGAAACTCTAGTGTTCCTGGTAAGGTAAATGGTAGCCAGCAAAGAATAAATGCACTCTACATCCTATAAGCATTTGAATGCTACTAGAACATGGCCATACAACCCGAAAAACTTACAACAACCCAGTGATTCTGCCCATGAAAGCATTTGACAATACTTTTGAATGCTGTTTTCCCCTGGGAAAGTTTTCACTGCGGGTTACATGTGTCCCCTTGGAGCAATGCTTTTTGACCTCTGAAGCTCCCCAAGGTGAGCCAGTGCTCTCAGTGGCTCTCTTTCTACTTTATTTAACTTGAAAAATTAGCCATAATAATTGCAAATGCCACATGACTTGGCATTCCCCAGCTCTCTATTATTATTTCAAGCTCTACAAAAACCACTACCACCCCACCACCCAGCCGTATTCAAATTGTCCCTGGAATTGGCACCTGACTGTCCTACTTTGGCAGGTACAGCCTTCCCACTTCTCTAGCTATTTCCAATGTGTTCCAGTTGCTATCTTCTTCTTTCATTCTCTCTCATTGCTCTCAGCTTACTGCAGTTGCTGCAAACTGAATTTAAAATGCAAAACTAATTTGCACTTACTTAATTAAGCCAAGAGGAGAATATCATTGGGAGAATCTTTTATTTTCCTTTAAAGGTGAAGGTAAAGTTTTCCCCTTGACATTAAGTCTAGTTGTGTCCAGCTCTGGGGGGGGGGGGGGGGGGGCATCTCCATTTCTAGGCTGAAGAACTGGCGTTGTCTGTAGATGTCTCCAAGGTCATGTGGCCAGCATGACTGCATAGAACACCGTTACCTTCCCATAGAAGTGGGACCTATTGATTTACTCACATTTGCATGTTTTCAAGCTGCTAGTTTGGCAGAAACTGGGGCTAACAGCAGGAGTTCACCCTGCTTCCCGGATTCAAACCACCGACCTTTCAATCAGCAAGTTCAGCACCTCAGTGGTTTAACCCATATTGACGCCCACTTCCCTTTAAGCTCAGGCAAAAACAAATTGGTGTAACCTCTCCTAGCTTGACTGTACTTTCTCATTATGAACCTTTGCAATCTTGACCATACTTTGAGGTTTCTGGACCAAAAATATCCCAGTTTTCATCACTGAAATATGGGGGGATATGTCATATCACTTTCAATCTCTCCAGGAGCAGCCATGTAGTCATCAGATAGTCCATGGAAAAAAATGGTCCCTTTGCCCTTGTTGAATGCAGATCAGGATTCCATTTCCAGAGAACTTGATATCCATATTAGGTTCTTAGTTGCTGTGCCAAAAAATATTTCTGTCAGTCTTTGAGATCCCCAATGCTGATGTGTCAGTTGCATAAGGGAGGCAGAAGGAAATGGAACCTCACTTGTAGTCGATTCTGGTGGAAGGGCTCCTTCTTTGGAGGCTTTTAAACAGAGCCTGGATGGCCATCTGTTGGGGATGCTTTTAATGCGATTTCCCTGCTTCTTGGTAGGGGGTTGGACAGGATGGTCCATGAGGTCTCTTCCAACTCTCTGAGTCTATGATTCTGTGAGTGTGGAAAGAGAAGGCAAATTACACTGAAGTTGATTGGGGGTTGGGCTTCACTTGTAATATGGTGGGAGGGAGTCTTTTAGTGCAGTGTTAGAAAAAAACCCAATTCTGAGCATCAGCACAGTCTCTAATTATGACTGAAACATAGTTGTGTTTTTATGAGGAACACAACGTCACTATAGGCAGCCTTCTAAATTGTTCCTTTCTCTGGCTGAATGACACGGTATTGTAATTTATAATGGGCACAGTCAACCAAAAATGTCTCTGGTGCAGGTGCCCCTAAACTAAATGGGAATAAACAAGAGCACAACTGTGCTCTCATCCAACACCCCTCAGCTCCCCATAGTCTGTGTGGGAGATATTCTCTGGGGATTCTGCCCAACTACTGCTTAATAACAGCAATTACCCTGTGGGCTTAGTGGGAAAGTGGGTACTTTCTGTACTCATAGCTGATCTTGTTTATAATTATTTATTTTTTACCAATATGGAAAGAAATGTCCTTTTTCTCCTCCCCTTCCCATGAATCTTTATTGGGATTCCAGATTCTAGGTATATTTGCATTTGTGGCTGTCTACAAATGGATCTCCCTCATGCATTCATTTTTCATAGCTGTTTTATATCTGTTTGCTTTGTAACAGAGTCCACCGCGAGTTTCTGTGTGTGTGTGTGCGCACGCGCGTGTGTGCGTGTGTGCTTTTATGCCCCCCCCCCCCCCCCCCCCCCGCTTTAGAATGATTGCATGGAAACAAAACAGACATCATGTTGCATATTTAGTTTAAAAGTACGGACTGAAGAAGATTCTCTCTGCATGGCAGCTTTTCGTGTTTATTAAAATACAGAGGTGGTGGTAATGTTGTTATTGTTGACGATCATAGAATGAGAGTTGTAAGAAACCTCATGAAGCAGGAAAATCTCATTCAAAGCACCCCCAACAGATGGCCATCTGTTTAAAAGCCTCCAAGGAAGGAGCTTCCACCACACTCCAGGGCAAAGAGTTCCACTGCTGAACAGCTCTCACAGTTAAGAAGTTCTTCCTCACGTTCAGGTGGAATTTCCTTTCCTGTAGTTTGAAGCCATTGTTGCATTGAAGCCAGGGCAGCAGAAAACAAGCTTGCTCCCTCCTCCCTATGAATTCCCCTCACATATTTATACATGGCCATCATGTCTCTTCTCAGCCTTCTCTTCTGCAGGCTAAACATGTCCAGCTCTTTAAGCCGCTCCTCATAGGGCTTGTTATCCAGACCCTTGATCATTTTAGTCACCCTTCTCTGGATACATTCCAGCTTGTCAACATCTCCCTTCAATTGCGGTGCCCAGAATTTGACACATTATTCCAGGTGTGGTGTGATCAAGGCAGAATAGAGGGGTAGCATGACTTCCCTGGATCTAGACACTATGCTCCTATTTATGCAGGCCAAAATCCCATTATTATTTTTTTGCCACTGCATGACATTGATGATGAATACATGTTCTTTATAATTCGTGCAATCAACCAAGACAGTGGAAGGGATACACCAAACCTTTCACCTGAACTTTAACATCTCTGTTCTCCTATTCTACTATTTTACTCTGTATATAAATTGGTAATAACAAATTTACTGTAGTAAAATTGGAACTCAAAATATTTCTTTACCATCATGTGAATCTTCAGACCAGTTAGATTACACACAACGTATTTATTTGATAAAAATTTTAAAATACATATAAAATGATATATTTACCAAATATTTTATAATATAGGGTGTTTCTAATTGATGGACCCAATTTTAAAGCAGTATATTTCACTATGGCAATATGTTACAAAAAGTTACAAACAGTTTTAAAAGTTATCAAGTTTTACTAACCATTTTGATCCAGAAACAGCTCTTTAGAAAGTTCCACAAATGGAGAATATCTCAATAGGCCTCATGTTGTTGGGTCCACCATCTTGCAAGTTAGGGAGACTAGGGACTGTTTGTGTGCTGGAAGAAGCATTAAACGGTAGTCATTTCAAACTCTATGCCCCACCCTTTCAAGTGGTAAGAGTTTCATTCATGAGTGGTTTGTGGTTGCAGAGATCTAACAATTTTGAATCAAGTCCATCTTTTTGATAGACCCTGTATTATGTATTATTTTGAAGCCAGGTTTGGAATCGGTACATTTCTACTGGCTCCAACTCCTACTCTACTCAAATTTGCTTCCAATTCCACAACTCTAGTTCCAAATCCTTAGTTAACATCATATGAAAAGTGGATCATATCTTCCTGGAATCCTCCACAAAATTCCTGTCTGAGTTGTGAAAAAAGCCACAGGAGAGCCCAGGGGCAAAGGCTAAGAATTACCTTCTTCCTTATCAAACCCTTGTAAATGCACACATATTCGATCCATTACATCCGTGCAGTGAATACCATGTTTAGTTTGACTTAATGGCCAATGCATTTGGAGACTTTCTTAAGATACTTTTTCAATTGCCAGACTTCCTTACCAATAATAGACACAAATTGTACGATATGGGGGAAGGGTGCTCTTTCTTATGAAAGGAATGTATAAGCAAATGTTTCAGCAATGAGACTAAATGTGATTTTTCTGATCATCAGGTAAAAATATGGTTATGTGATGCAGTCTTAAATCATACAGTTATTGCAATTGCCTTAGGGAAAGATGCTTGTCTGAAAGAAAAGATTGTCAAGTTCAAAATTAAATACAAATCATAGCTGAATAATAATAGGGCTATTTATTAGAATAAGAAATGGGATGATTACAAAATGACTAAATTATAATGATGTGACTGTGCCTTTTTTTGGCTGCACACAACTGGAGCGACCGCAAAGAGCCATTCTTTATAAAGCATGTACTAGAATGCCCAGGAGAGGGGCGGCTTTTTTCTGTGTCTGCACATGCTCACGGGAAACCCCATGTACATTAAATATAGGGATGTACAGGGAAATGAATCTAGGGCAGTGTTTCTCAACCTGTAGGCTGGGACCCTAGGGGGATCATGAGGAGGTTTCAGAGGGGTCACCAAAGACCATCAGAAAACACATATTTCTTCAGCCTTTTGCAGAGAAGGCTGAAGATCTCTCTACCTGTCTTTCTCTTCATTTTTGGAAACAGACGGCAAATCCTTCCGCCAAAAGCACTCCACCTTCTGTGATTGGCCTGTCTCTCAGCTGGCCTCTCAGCCAAGAGAAGGGTTGCTTCTGAGACTCCAAGGAGAGCAGGCATGCTCAGTGCATGGCAGCCTGATGCGCATGCGAGGGAGAGAGTGCAAGGATGGAGGGAGACTCATGCCAGCAAGGCCTTTCAAGGCAGGGAGAAAAGCGTCTGTTTAACATGGGTCTGACATCATTGATGCGGTTCAAGGAGCTCTCCAATTGTGGCTGAATTATAAATCCCAGCAACTACAACTCCCAAATGTCAAGGTCTATTTTTCCCAAACTCTACCAGTCTTCACATTTGGGCATTTTGAATATTTCTGTCAAGTTTGGTCCAGATACATCATTGTTTGAGTCCACAGTGCTCTCTGCATGTAGGTGAACTACAACTCCAAAAACTCAATTCTATCATTGGTGGAGTTCAGAATGCTCTTTGATTGTAGGTTAACTATAAATCCTAGCAACTATAACTCCCAAATGACAAATCAGTCCCCCCCCCCCCCAACCCCGCCAGTATCCAACTTTGGGCGTATTGGGTATTTGTGTCAAATTTGGTCCAGTGAATGAAAATAATTCCTGCATATCAGCTATTTACATTACAGTTCATACATAATTACAGTTTTGAAGTAGCAATGAAAATAATTCTATGGCTAGGAGTCACCACAACATGAGGAACTGTATTGAAGGGTTGCAGCATTACGAAGGTTCATATCCACTGATCTAGTGAATGTTTAATAGATTACCATAGCCTCTTTCTCTCCACCACCTGTGGCAATGACTACAACCATTTCTTTAATCCATTTTTCTTAACTTCCAAGGCATTCAGGGGAGCATTTCAGTCTCATCCTTCTGTTCCGTCTTTCAAACAACTCTATCAGAACCATGAGCCATAGTCCCTTAATGTGCCATAGTCGTGTCCATTGCTTGCAATTGTATCTTTCATTCCTGCAAATGTGCCAGGAAACAGTAATCAAAGACTCATGGACCATCACCAGTTTATGAACCTCACTTTGAATAGTATTGCTGTAAAGTAATAGCATTGCTGTAAAGTATTGCTGAGGGTGGTGACTGGGTCAATGTGACCTTCGTGGAATTGCTTGGGTTTCAGGTAGAATCGTGAGGGTGTCAGTCCAAGAAATGCTCTACAGTTTGGCACTGGGACTTTTTGTCATTTCATTAATCATTGAGCCTGTTTCTTTAAGTGAAATGTGGGGTCAGTCCAGTCTAGTGGTTGGAGGACTTGGATTAATGGCCGGCTATTGCAGTGCGGTGAATTGTGTTAGTGGGAAAAATTAAAACACCCTCTCCCTTTCCTTTCCTTGCTTATAAAATATGATGGGTCTTTAGCTAACATTTCCTACAAATTTATAACTGCTTTCCCCAGCTGAATAGTCTAGCTCTATCATATGTATGCTGATCATCATCTTATATCAAGTGGCATTTTCAGTGTCTATCATTTTGCACTAGATACAGTTTCACTGAAGTCCTATCCCATTTCTAAAATGTCAAGAAGTACTTTCCTTCCAGATTATTTGATGAGTTCATATTGAATGCTTCCATTCATTTGTGAAAATCTTTCTGTCTTATTTCTTCAACTTATGTTCCAATTTGTTTTTGATTGCCATCTGAATACTTAAGGACTGATAAGATATACTCACAATAGAAATGACCATGAAGGATCACCTAAAGCAGTGGTACTCAACCTCCCCAATGCTGTGACCCCTTAATATAGTTCCTCATGTTGTGGTGACCCCCAACCATAAAGTTATTTTTGTTGCTACTTTCATAACTGTAATTTTGCTACTGTTTTGAATCATAATGTAAATATATGATATGCAGGATGCATTTTCATTCACTGGACCAAATTAGGCACAAATTTGAATACTGGTGGGGTTGGGGGGGGGGGCGGACTGATTTTGTCATTTGGGAGGTGTAGTTGCTGGGATTTATAGTTAACCTTTAATCAAAAAGCATTCTGAATTACACTAACAATGGAATTGAACCAAATTTGGCACACACAACTCCCAAGACTAACAGAAAATACTGGAACGGTTTGGTGGGCATTGACTTTGAGTTTTGGAGTTGTACTACACTTACATCCAGAGAGCACTGTGGACTCAAACAATGATGGATCTGGACCAAACTTGGCACAAATACTCAATATACCCAAATGTGAAATTTGGGCATATGGTGGAGTTTGGGGAAAATAGATTTGACATTTGGGAGTTGTAGTTGTTGGGATTTATAGTTCACCTACCATCAAAGAGTTTTCTGAACTCCACCAACAATAGAATTGGGCCAAACTTCCCACACAGAACCCCCACGACCAACAGAAAATACTGTGTTTTCAGATGCCCTTGGGCAACCCATTTGACGCCCCCTTGCGGCCCCCAGGGGTCCCGACTCCCAGGTTGGGAAATGCTGATCTAAATGCAGAGTGCTCATTCATTGTAGTTCTTTCTAGTAGTTGTCAGCTTGGACAATATCTCAGTGGCTTACCACATCCACCTTAGACATGCATCAATGGTATTGTGTGCTTTCTGGTGGTTACCTAAGGCAACCCTAACCTATGGCAACCCTAAGTTGATCCTGCAATTGGTTTTTCTTGGCAGGATTTGCTCAGAGGGGGTTTCCTGTTGCCTTCTCTGAGGCTAAGAGCATGTGATTTATTTAAGGTCAATCAGTGGGTCTTCATGGCTGAGCAGGGATTCAGCCCTGGTCTTGAAGAGTCTTGGTCCAACCACTAGATCAATTTGTTTCTCATACATCAATGGTTAGCTCCATATTGTGCACAGGTTTCCATACTGTATCTCAATTTCATTTTGAAACAAATGGAATTTAAAAGTTATAGGAAGGAAAAAATCACATGTTGTGTTCTTTATTGTAATTGAGAATAGATACTTTAGGTATATCTAGAACCAGTGTTGTGTAGTGCTTTGAGCATTGGACTACAATCCTGGAGACCAGGCTTTGAATTCTCACTAAGCCATGGTGATCATGGACAAATCACATTCTCTCAGCCTCAGAGGGAAGCAAAGCAATCCTTCTGAACTAATCTTGCCAAGAAAACTATGTGATAGGTTTACTTTAGGGTCCCCATAAGTTGGAAACAACTTAAAGGAACACACAACACACACACAAATATGTGCCTAGGACACAATGAGGAATATTTGCAAGATGATTGCTGAAAAAAGACCTATTAATTTATGAGAGTGTGATTTTATGAATATGCTGCATCCAATGTGTATACTAGAGCCCAGAATCCAAAGAGAAAACATGGTTTATGAGAGGATGATTGAAAGTGGAAGGACACTATGATACTTAATCCTCTGTCCACCAACCTTTCTTACTATTTTCCTCACTCTAAATTTCACTTCCTCCCCAATGGCTAAGTCTCATCCAACTGCTATTTCCCCTCATGCTAAATTGCACCCCCCCCCACACACACACACACACACTTAATGGTGCTTTGCTGAGCTCAGAATCCATTTGCACACCTTTGAAACCTTGCGAGAGGAAAAGATGTTTGTGAGGCACTTTGGCACAGGGAAATGGCAGGCAGACAAAGGGCCATGTCTACGTGTTCCCTCTTCTCCACTCTTAATCTTATCCTTAGGGTTTAATACATGGATTTTCATTACCGTATGCATTTACTTCCCTACTGTCATGAACCATCAAGCATCTTTGTGGAGCTACACTATAAACAGTTCTCTCATTCCAAAGTGCAGACAGTGCAGAAAGCTGATTGTGAGAATTGACCCCAGCAGTGCAATCCTCTATGTGTCTTAGTGCTTGTCAGCAGTAAGTCTGATTGAGTTCACTAAAAACAATCTCCCAGGTATAAATGTATATGAAAAGGAACCAAAATGCATCAAGAGGTTTCTTTAAAATGATTAGGACAATTAGCCCCCCACATGCATGGATTCTGTAGCCATAGATTCCACCACCCACAACTTCAAAAATAATTAATTCTTAAAAGCGAAAACAGTTTTACCATTTTCTATAAGGATATCATTTTACTGGGTTGCTGTGAGTTTTCCGAGCTGTATGTTCATGTTCCAGAAGCATTCATAGACTCATAGAGTTGAAAGAGACCTCGTGGGCCATCCAGTCCAACCTCCCCCCCCCCCACCCGCCAAGAAGCAGGAAAACATTCAAATCATCCCTGACAGATGCCCATCCAGCCTTTGCTTAAAGCTTCCAAAGAAGGAGCTTCCACCACACTCTGGGGCAGAGAGTTCCACTGCTGAACTGCTCTCACAGTCAGGACTGGAAAACACTGAACAGACTGCTCTCTGGCACCACGAGATGCAGAGCCAACTTTAAGAAGTGGGGCTACAAAGTGGAATCCGTGACATGCGAGTGTGGAGAAGAGCAAACCACAGACCACCTGCTGCAATGCAACCTGAGCCCTGCCACATGCACAATGGAGGACCTTCTTGCAGCAACACCAGAGGCACTCCAAGTGGCCAGCTACTGGTCAAAGGACATTTAATCAACTACCAAGCTTGCAAACTTTGTGTTTTGTTTGTCTGTTTGTCTGTTTGGTTAAAAAATGCAATGCAATTGTTTGGTCTGCCCCAGACACGATAAATAAATACTCACATCTATGGCAGGCATCCTCAGAGGCTGTGAGGCATTTTACTCTGCAATTGGATTCAATCAGGCTTGAGTCTCCTTGGGTGTTAGTATTCACATGGGTCCTGAAACTTGACCCTGGCCGATACCAAGAGTGCACTGTATAATAACTCTTCAGATTGTATCTCACTGATTTAGAATAGATTACTAAAATCTGCTGATTTAATTGGCTTAGCAAGCAATAAAATCAGTAAAAGGAAGCTTTTACAATTATTTTTAAAGAAAAATATCAGTTTTGTATATATATATATGTGGAACCATGTCATTTGAAAAACAAGTGTTACAATTAGATGTAATTTATTCAGGAAGGCAAATCCCGTTGTAGCATTGACTGGACTGGATGGACTTTGTGGTCTTTTCCACCCCTATGATTCTATGAAAGGGAATAAAAATCAGCAGGACCATGAAATTGATGCAGGTTAAAATATTTTGTGTGGCCCCTTGTTGATTCCATGCAGAAATGAAGCACAATTTATTTAAAATGTTGTTCTCCAAACACTAAGAATCAGAATAGGGTTTTTTGGCGGGGTTTTTTGTTGCTCGAGATTCAGCTGAAACTGGTCACAAAGCAAAAGAGGCAATTTACGCTGGCCATTGCCTATTTGAAAGCAGACTGTAATCAGCTGTGAACCCTATTTGAGGCACTGTTTCATAAACCACACTGGAATACAAAGGCCAGCCACATGTTTTCAAATTGATTTTTTGAAAAGTTATCCAGATATTTTCTCCCATGGCTGTTCCAATTGCTCCCCATGCTCAGTGAATAAATTTAATGGAAAGGGGCAAATGCACATTCATAACATTTAAATACTTGGTGCAGATCCAAAATGTCACAATGACCGAGAGCTCTTGAAGCTTTATATTACCAGAATATAAAGAAAGCAAAATCAGTTTTGTTTGGAAGTGAGAAGTACTGGAAATCAAACATATTAGAATACAACTGTGGAGTGAGCAAACAATGAGACATATCTTCTTTATGGTGTCAAATATGTACATAGTTTATTACTATAATTAAGAGATCCTGAAAGTCACTTTCACATTAAACCTCCTAAAATTTCCAGCCAGCATGTAGAGGATACTATACAGTGGGCACTTGGTATGTGTTGGGGTTTGCTTCCTGCATGCCCCGCGGATAGTATGCAGTGACCTAGTAAATAGGTGCCCCTTATATAAAATGGCAAGAATCGTCCGGGGGGGCCCTTCTCTCGGTCCCGCCTGCCTCACAGGCACGTCTGGCGGGGACGAGAGAGCGGGCCTTCTCGGTGGTGGCCCCCCGGCTGTGGAACACCCTCCCTGTTGAAGTTAGACAGGCGCCCTCCTTGATGGCCTTTCGTAGGGGCCTGAAGACATGGCTCTTCGAGCAGGCCTTCAACTGAGTGTATCTTGAACGACACTGGAACGAACTAGGACTATGAATTTTGGCTATGACCCCAGGACTTGACGAAGCGGATTTTTAGTATAAGTATATGTTATGTGTGTATTGTCTGGTTTGTATTGTCTTGTTTTATTGTACACTGTCCTTTTTTGTTGTTGTTCACCGCCCCGAGTCGCCCTCGGGCTGAGAGGGGCGGTCAATAAATGCAAAAAATAAATAAATAAATAAATAAATAAGAATCGAGGTTTTGTTCTGTAAATTTATTTTTTAAAATATTTTCAAGCCATCAGCACTGGAATCCATGAATGTAGAATATCTGGATATGGGGGGCTGACTATATTAACACAACGGCAGGGGAGAGGGGGAGAAATAAAAGCAACAAAAATAACTGGGGGGGGGGGGAGAAAGTAAATAGCAAAGAAGAGGAAAAGAATATTTTACATTTAACTTCTGACTTCCCTAACAATTTATTTATTTAATTTATATACCACTTTTCTCCCCCTCAGGGAACTCAAAGCAGTTTCTAACATTATAAAGGCAAAATTCAGTGCCATACATACATGTGAATCCTAAAGATAATAGCAAGACAATAATATATAATTATAAATTAACATAACCAAATTAAAACATAACATGTAGACATAAAGCATAAACAATTAAACAGCAAAAATACAATGACATTTTTATTAAAACCCACTGATAAACATGATTTAAAAACAGTTCTTAAAATCGTGCCATCCAAAATCAAGTCCGTAGCTGTTCCATTGGTTTGTTGACTATTCCTTATTATCTTATTGCACTACGAGCTTTGCTGTCCAGAAGCTTGGGCACATAACCACATCTTTACTTTCTTCCTGAATGTTAGGATGGAGGAAGCTGCTCTAATTTCACTGGGGAGGAGTTCCGTAGTCAAGGGGCCACCACTGAGAAGGCCCTGTCTCTTGTCCCTACCAGTCGCGCTTGTGAGGAAGGTGGGATCGAGAGCAGGGTCTCCCCAGCAGATGTTAACAATGGTTGTATATATCTTACTACATATAATATACTCTCCAATTTTGATTATTATTTCTCCAATGTCACAACAATTGGAAAATATCTTAACGTAACTAATTTACAGTTAATATATTATACTTTTTTCACTACATAAAGATAACCAAGAGTTCCCAGTTTAACAACAAAGGAAAAAGCTCAGGGTCTTTCCATACAGCCAAGTAACCCAGAATATCAAGGCAGATAATCCACAATATCTGCTTTGAACTGGATTATCTGAGTCCACACTGCCATATAATTCAATTCAATGTGGATTTTATACAGCTGTGTGGAAGGGGCCTCAGATAATAATAAGTCTTTATTTCTTTATAATGATACCATATTTTCCAGAACATATCACGAGCTATATCTTGTCTACTTATTGGCTCTCCAACCTAGATATGAACTAAATATCTATATAAAAACCAGTTTCAACCACATGCACATATATATGCCTAACTCATGTAGTTTATGTGAAGATATTATCTATATCTACTGTATATACCTTATCATTTATAACATGTATCCAACCTTCTCTTTAAATATGGTGCAACCCACAATTATCCTTATATGAACCAGACGTCCCACTTCAAATGATATGTCTAAGGGCCAATGATATCTTTAAGGGGCTTTCCACACAGCCGTATAATCCAGAATATCAAGGCAAATAATCCACAATATTTGCTTTGAACTGGATTATCTGAGTCCACAGTGCCATATAATCCAGTTCAATGTGGATTTTATACAGCTGTGTGGAAGGGGCCTAAGCCAAATGATTCCAGTTTTTTTTATTACCTAAAACATTTCTATTTAACGTGTGGTGTTCTGTGAATTTTCAACTGTGGTAAAAATTGGCAGAACTAATGCAAAGTAAATAAACCCATAATTAGTACACCATTGTGAAACACTTGTAAAATTTCCGCTTCTGTTCTCTGAGCGGAACAACCTCTGCCACAATTTCATTTATTCTTTTACAGTTTTGTCCTTCACACCTTTATTGTCAATAAAACCAACCACATCCACCATTTGTTCTCTGCTATGAAATTCCTTCCTCATAACAAGTTTCTCCCAATCAATCTTACTCTGTCTTTCACCATTTTCTTTCCAACTTGAGCTTCCCTATTTGCCTCAATAGAGGGAGGAAAGCTGCATTCTCCATCATGTTGTGTAGGCCCCTTGGCTATATGAACTTCCATTCCACTCAGGATTCTTTCCCAAACTTTACTCAACCTTCTTATTTCAGCCCAAATATCTTGCTCCTCTGGGCATTGCATATCTCCTTTGGTTCATGGAATCATAGATTCCTAAAATCTTAGAATCCTTGAGTTGGAAGAGACCTTGTGGGCCATCCAGTCCAACCCCATTCTGCCAAGAAGCAGGAAAAACACATTCAAAGCACCCCTGACAGATGGCCATCCAGCATATGTTTAAAAGCCTCCAAAGAAGGAGTCTCCACCACACTCCGGGAGAGAGAATTCCACTGATGAACAGCTCTCACAGTCAGGAAGCTCTTCCTCATGTTCAGGTGGGATCTCCTTTCCTGTAGTTTGAAGCCATTGTTTCACATCCTAGTCTCCAGGACAGCAGAAAACAAGCTTGCTCCCTCCTCCCTATGACTTCTCCTCACATATTTAAACATGACCATCATGTCTCCTCTCGGCCTTATCTTCTTCAGGCTAAACATGCCCAGCTCTTTAAGACACTCCTCATAAGGCTTGTTCTTCAGACCTTTAAACATTTTAGTCATCCTCCTCTGGAAACATTCCAGCTTGTCAACAATTCAGTTGGGTGTCCAGAATTGGACACAGTATTCCAGGTCTGGTCTGACCAAGGCAGAATAGAGGGATAGCATGACTTATTTTTTCTATCACTAGATGATATAAAGCCCTTTGTAGAGAGGCATTATTCATCAGCCTAGGCCTGTCCCTCAAGGATATTCAACTCTAAAGTACAGTTGCAGGCAGGCATGTAGCCCGGGGGGGGGGGGGGGGCTGAAGGGCTTCACCCCCCCCTCCCAAATTTTCAGGGTGGTCCATGAGAAAGCCTTGCTGGTACATTATTCAAACTGTTATGTTTATTCAAACTCAGCACATCCTGGCTACAGGCCTGGTTGCATAGGAATACCAATACAAAAAAACAAACAAACACACAACTGGTTTTTGGCAATGATTGCCAAATTCCAAAGTGCCACCATTTTGGTAGGGAATATCCTGCTGCCACTACTGAGTCTAGATAATTGTCGCTACAAGACTTTATGCATCACTTAAGTACAGCTTTCCATAAGTGTTCATTAGTAATACTCCTCAAAGAAAGCTTTCTCATTCCGCCTGCTCAAGTCCTAGTTTCATGGGTTGCAGACACTGTTAGTGATGTTCCAAGCATATTTAAATGTGGTCCTGTATCTATTAATGATATATTACTAAATGGAGGCCTTAGCAAATCTGGCTTCATTTATTTATTTATATTATCTGTTTATTATTTATTCATTTTATTCATGCCCTTCCTTTCCCCTGATTAACTCAAGGCAGTGTGCATTTTTGTAATGAAGAGCTTGGAAAGGTTACCTTTTTGGAGCCAGCCTTCTCCAAATTCTCCTACAACTATGTGGAGAATTCTTCTCTTCTTTGTTGATATCCTGTAAGATAGATGAGACACTATGCCTGGGTCATGGCTTAGAGGAGGCATCATGTGTATCTTACAGGTCTCAGTTCAACATTTCTACCAATATTTATTTACTTACTTACTTACTCATTTAAAGTACTTCTGCACTGCCTCTGAGCTCACAAGGGCTCCTAATGCATTAAACAAACCAATTAAGATAACACAAAAATAGAACATGTTAAAAACACATTAAGATCTCCTAAAAGCAGTCTAAACATAATCACATACCTCACTGGATCTCTCTGTGTGTGTATGTGTGTGTGTGTATGTGTTTGTGTGTATTTCTTCCATGGGAGAACAGTAGTCTATTATTAAAACAGTATTACTCTCACTGGTACTGTTGCCGTTGACATTTCCTACATGTAAGCCCCTTGAGGTCAGTGGACGTGTGCAACAGCCTGTCTAAATATGTACATGCAAATTACGAGGGTTCAGCAAAAGTTTGATCTGGGCTCCAATGATAGGTATCCCTTTCTTGCTTCAAACACTTTCTCCATATTTATTTTCACAGAGCATAAGGCAGAAAGGATTCCTGTTCCTGATATACTGTTCTGCATGCTCTCCCCTATCGCGCTTTGGACGAGGTCCCAACTACAGACTCCCCCAGCTTGGCAGTCTTCCTAGGATGAAACTTCACAATTGCTGGCTACTTCAAGCCAGAAATCAATCAGCCAGGAAATTCCTTCTGTCTGGCACTCAGAGAATCAGAAGCCTGTTTCTAACAGACTTCAAGGCAGCAGCATGATGAGTTTGGGGGCTGTGCAGAAATTGGGGAAGAACCTCAGTTAAAGCAAGTGATAATTCAGAAATGTCACTGGGAAACAAATGTTCTTGTACTCTGAGTATAATTCCTGCCTTCTCCCACATACCTTGCCTTTCAATGAGTATCCAAACATACAGCAGTTCTTTACAGTGATAGGCCTTGGATTACATCATAGGTAAACATAATGTTCCTCTTTGGAGCCAGCCAACCTTACCCATGAAACTAAGTGGGGCACCTCAGGACTAGGAGGGCAGCAGTAGCAGTTTCCCAGCAGTTGTTAATGAGCTCTGGACTGTCATTTTTGAACGACAACTTCCAAAATCCCCCAGCCAGCTGTAACCATGCTGAGTGGGGAAGATCAGCATACTGACCAATCCCAAAAAGCAACTTTGCCAAGCTCTGACTTTTCCAGAACTTCATAGTTTTCACTCTTGAAGAGAGAGAGAGCTATGTATGCCCCATTTCTACACACCATACACTAACTCTCTAATCTTTGGTGTGATGGAGCATTCTGTTCCAGAATTTCTATCTGAAGTAAATTCTAGCAAACAGTCCAGTCAGCTTCTGTATGTAGAATGAAAAAAGGTAGAAAGGTTATGGTTTTATTCTTTGCCTTGGGCTGCAAAATGCCTTGGGCCAGCTTTGACGTTGTTGTGCTCGTGGTCTTCATTATACAGCTTTCTCCTCTCAGACACAATCCTTGTAAATTCCATGCAATGTTTAAAAAAGGAAAAGAAAACTTCACATATGGGAGAAGAATTTGGGTTTACAGGAGTCACATCTAGGCATCTCTCTGCCTGGCTATAGGGAAATTCCATGTGTTTTGCTGAGACAAACCATCAAGTATCAAAGGATCATCAATGCAAAAATAATTAGAACAGCAAGCAAACCCAATCACGTTTGCAGCAAAAGTTGCACTAAAATCAGCAGAAAGGGGAGAAACTCACATGGAAGGCTCTTGTATACACGAGGCTACAGTAGACTTTGTTGACAGCACAAACTTTGCCATTATAAATGCACCTGTCTGGTTTTTTGAACCAAGTAAGCAGTGTCCAGTTTGATTATCACTTGGATGGCAGACCACCAAGGTATCAAATCTTTGCCAGATAAAGCTTGAGTCATATGTTCCTTGAAACCATGGAGATCTGTTTCACAAATAGTGTGACTCAATAGGAGGCAGTTGCCTTTGCTCCAATAACTGTGGTTGAAAAGTCAACCATGAAATGGCTACTGTCCCAGGTGTTAGCTGTAAAACTTAGGTACCACTGAATAAAATCTATCCTGGTGAAACCATGCACAGGTGAAAGGGAAATATTTATTTTATTTTATTTTACTTTATTTGCAGCATTTAAATTCTGCCTTTCTCACCCTGAAGGAGACTCAGGGCAGTTCACAATGCACACATATATGGCAAAAATTCAGTGCCATTTTCTAGACATACAGACAGATAAAGGTATTTTTGGCATTTCCACTTCAGTACCTGGAGGGTATGCTTGATTCTGGCCATAGGGGGAGCTGTCTCTTCATCCACTATTATGCCAGGTCATTTTGATCATATTTCCTCCTTGCTCTTTGACTACTGGCATTTTTATGGTGTCGTAGAATACCTCCCCACTTTAAGCAGTCCCTAATTTCTCTACTCACAGCTCAGCTGTTTTCAAACTGCTTAGGTAGACAGTAAGCTAGGCTTAACAGTTGAGTGCTCAATCTGACTCAGGCTTTGAACCTGTCACCTTCCAGTCAGCAGTGATCTATTGCAGTGATCTATTGATCTGGTGATTAACCAGCTGTGCTACAGCCCAGCCCTATGATGGCCCTCAAGCTACACCCAAGAAAGGAGGGCCATGGAGTATAGAACCAGGACTAATAGTTTGAAGTTACATGAGACTAGATTTCAATTGAACTTTAGAAGGAACATATTGCCAGTAAGAATGGATCAGCAATAGAACCAATTGTGTAAGATAGTAGTTGAGTCTCATTGTCTGGACCTTTACAAAAATATGCTGGACAGCTACCTGCTGGGCAGGCATTAACTGGAGATCCTGCATTGACCAGGGGACCATGAAATCTCTTCCAATTCTATGATTTCATGAAGGTATCTGAGAAAGATCTTATGTGGGATTCCCTGCTCAGCCATGGAAACCTACTGGCTGACCTTGTGCAAGTTATACACCCTCAGCCCTAGAAAAACCTGTAATGTTTGAGTGCCGTCGCACGCTGGGCCTGAAATAATGTCTGTTTACAGGACGTGCCTTCTGTATGCCCAACGGGATGCCAGGGTGCCTCAGCTGAAGGGCCCCTTAGATTTCCCAACACAAAGTTCTATTGAGGCTCAAAATAAGTTCCACAAAGTTCTTTATTTGGGCTTAAATTTTCAAACAAGTGAATTAAATGCTTTATAACCTTGGAAACCGGTAGCTTCCTCAATCTGCTATCAAGGGCAGGCAACTGGTGGTAAACTGTTTCTTTCTTCCTTAAGGAAATCTTCTTACCCCTCCCTGGACAATCTTTCTTTACCTTGCTGGTACCTTATGGATAGCCCGAGTGGTCCCTTACCAGACAATGGTCGCTGCCAAGCCGAAAGGTGTCCTTTAGTTTTACTCCACGAAGGCTGTAGGAACTGCTCTGTTGCCCCAGCAAAGGCTGGTTGTATTCCCCCAGCAAAAGCTGTGGGACTATCCCTTTACTCCCTCTGGCAGAGCTGTGAGAAGTGAAGCCTTTGTGCAGGTGGGATAGAGAAACCCACACATCCTGCTGTTAGGCTTCAAACAGTGAGACTGAACAAAAGTCCTCCTTTGCCTCCAAAACCCCGGGAAAAGGAGTGGATCTAAAGACTCTAACGATGATTGCCAGGTTGCTGACCCTATGACTGCAATCTGGGGAAGCTACCTGATTGCAAAATGTGTGGCTAAATAAATTCATGCAAACTAGCAGTGCAAGAAAAAGAAATTCAAATCTCCTGGCATTACCGTGCCAGCACAGTTTGTCTTAGGATTACTATAAGTCAGAAATGACTTGAAGACACAAAGCAACCACAACACTTAATAGAGTCTAGCAATCTGTAGTATTTTGCTCACTTGATGAGAAAAATGGTCATCTTCTCTTTTTCTTTGCCAGTGGTCAAAGGAGCAAAAAGGTCATACAATAGTGACACTGATTAATAGGGATGCCGGAACTCTCTGGGTCACTGAAAATGTTGACTCCAGCATTTCATGGTGTACGTGTTGTTGATTCAGATTAATGGAAGATTTGGCCTCAGGAAAAGAATATTAGCTATCTAAAAGAGAACCAAAGGAACTCGCTATACCAATTCTTACACATATGGATTTTTTTTCCAGAGTAAAGGACTTAAGTGCCAACATTCTTCCTCAAACAGCTTGTCTTGACATTTTGAGGTCTGACTGATCTTGTTTTCCTCTGTGCCCCTTCTTGTTGCTTTTTATCTCCATGGGTTTTTTTAAAAATAAAATAAATAAATAATGCATTCTCTCTCTCTCTTTCTGTCTTTGTCTCAATCCCACCCTTCTCTCCAATCTACACAAAGGTGAAAAGAAGCCAGGAATGTGGCACAGGATGGTTCTCCTGTATCTGCTGTTTCTTTCCCCACCTCTGACATGAATAGGGCCCTTCATACACAGCTCGAAACAGAAACACAGATGCTTTTGTTTGGAGGGCTTGTAGGATAGGATGGAATTAATAAATCAAAGAGCTGAGATTGTGCTGCTACATTCTTGCAATTTAAGGCAAGATCATGAAAGGCAAGCAAGGCAGGGGTTGCACTCGGTTTTTTTTAGGAAACTGCAAGTGGTTCCCCTTGTTAGATATTCTGAGTTGTTCATCTTTATTTGTTTGTTTTTGTTTTGTCTCCCTTATGCGGCTATGCCATGTTATGTTTCAAGTCTTTTGCCAACGTCTTCTGTTTTCTTCTTCATGCCACTTTTTGATTCTCTTTCCTCAACAGCCAAAAATTACCTCAAAGCAATGTAATGCATATCAGAGCAGCAATGGGAAAAGCAATGTTTGGGGAAATGGGTAAATATGGATATAGATGGGGAATCGTGTCTGTTTTTATCTTCTCAGAAGCCGTTCTGATAATCATGGAGCAATTTGGCACTGCTGTGTCTGATTTACAAGTTGCTTGTCAATCAAGCCAGGAACAAGGTTTGACACTACAAATGCTATCAACCTGGGATCATGGTTAGGGAGGCTTTTGAGCTAGACGCAGCAGAAGTATACAGAAGGCAGCCTGGGATCTCTGAGTGATTGACAGGAGATCGGCAAGATTTTTTGACTGTTCATTATTTGACAACAATGATGAATGAATGTGCGTATGCATAAACATAATCTACGCATGTATCCAAGAGTGATTATTGTGTTATGTAGAAAGAGTGTGTTGTGCAAACATGTAGCGGAGCACAATGAAAGTGAAATGAACTCAAGATGGGAGAAAGATAACAGCATTTTCTTGAATCAGTTGTCCCCATACAGAATATTCATGGAAAAGAACTAGAGAATGAGACTTCAAAGGCTAGGAATGCCACCCCAACCCTTTGAACTCATGCATTGGTTTCTGTGTATAGGGCTGTATTTTTAAAGGTATCATTTGTAACATGTACAGTACTTGCAACTCACATCCAAGCTCCCCAGAATGACCCAGCTGAGGGATACTGTCTGTGGGAATCACAATTCAAAAAGTAACAAAAAGACCAATGGGATTTTGACCAGCATAAATAGGAGTATCATGTCTAGACCCAGGGAAGTCGTGCTCCCCTTCTATTCTGCCTTGGTCAGACCACACCTGGAATAATGTGTCCAATTCTGAGCACTGCAATTGAAGGGAGATGTTGACAAGCTGGAATGTGTCCAGAGGAGGACGACTAAAATGATCAAGGGTCTGGAGAACAAGCCCTATGAGGAGTGGCTTAAAGAGCTGGGCTTGTTTAGTCTGCAGAAGAGAAGACTGAGAGGAGACATGATGGCCATGTATAAATATGTGAGAAGAAGTCATAGGGAAGAAGGAGCAAGCTTGTTTTCTACTACCCTGGAGAGAAGTATGTGGAACAATGGCTTCAAACTACAGGATAGGAGATGCCACCTGAACATGAGGAAGAACTTCCTAACTCTGAGAGCAGTGGAACTCACTGCCCCGGAGTGTGGTGGAGGCTCCTTCTTTGGAGGGGGTGCTTTGAATGCGATTTTTCCTGCTTCTTGGCAGGGGGTTAGACTGGATCTCCCATGTGGTCTCTTCTAACTCTATGATTCTATGATTCCACCTTTTCCAATCCTGCAATATGATAACTGTCACAAAAGATTTCCTCCCTTAATGGCATCAGCAAAGAACTGTATTTTCCCAGGCACTGAAAGTCTCTGTGTACTACTTTTAATCTTTGTGGCTGTTCCTGTGAACTGGTTTTATGCTACTCTTTTCAATTGGGCTGAGTTAATGGTTTGTTTGTTTTTTTCATTTTAAATAATTTACAATGCAATTTCAATTTTTCATAGAGCTGGCCTGGGAATATAGTTAAAGTTAAAGCTTCCTAGTAAATCTGAAAGGCAGAAAAGTCTCTGTAATACCTATTTTACCGATGGGGAAAAATGAGAATTAGCGAATCGTCCAGAGAAGAGCTGTTCAGAAGCTTTTTCAGAAAAGTTCATTGTAGGGCTGGAGTTTGAATCAAGGTTATAACACCCATAACATATTTGGGGGGGGGGGGGAGAGGTTTGATATTCCCTAAGTGCATTTGCAGTAAATGCTCTTCACTGTGCTATTAAGTTTTCCCAATCACAATTCCTACATTATCTTTTGGTGCTGAACTGTGGGAGCTTTTTGATGCAAGGCAGTTTAGTAAATCTGTTTTGAAACTGGAAAAAAAGCTGGGGAACGTTCTGGCTGTTCCCTTCCTCCATGTATGCCATTTCTCTCTGTTCTTGTTAGCGGAATAGGGTCCTGCCACCTTCAGTTTCCAGACTGGCAGAGGTCCTACTACTTGAGAATAACAACAAAAAAATATATTCAGGCTTTCCCTTAAGCCTGATTTTGTTCAAACAGAAGAGTAGCAAATAACACCATATGTTTGCACGGCTGTGATGCAGAGCTGGGATAAGGGTTTGAAAAGAATTGGCTCCATTTCAGCACCAAATTAAGAAGCAGTTTGACTTTTGTGCCTTTGACGGTTTTAGCAACTTAACTTATTTTAATTTGTTAGTGACTTTAATATCTTGTGAGATTGCACCTAATTATCTTTTACCGTTTCACATTTTCAATTGTTTGAATTGTTTACAGTGATTTTATTGCATGCCACCCTGAGTTCTCTGGCTTTCTTTCTATTATGCATCTTCAAGTCAATTCCAATTTACAGCAATTCTAAGGCAAACCTATATGGGATTTTCTTGGCAAGGATTTGTTTAGAGGAGAGATGCTCTCAGAGGTTGAGAGAATGTGACTTGGCCAAGGTCACCCAGTGAGTTTGCATGGCTGAGAAGGGATTCAAACTTCTTCTCCCAGAATCTTAGTTCAATACCCAAACCACTACATTGGGCTTCATGAGCTTTGGCTAGGGAATGGGATATAATTATTCCAGTTAAAATACCAATGTGTCCCCTTGTGGTGCAGCGGGTTAAACCAATGAGCTGCTGAACTGAAAGGCCGGTCATTCGAATCCAGGGAGTGGAGTGAGCTCCCACTGTTAGCCCCATCTTCTGCCAACCTAGCAGTTCGAAAACATACAAATGTAAGTAGATCAATAGGTACCACTTCTGCAAGAAGATAATGCCATTCCATGCAGTCATGCTGGCCACATGACCTAGGAGGTGTCTACGGATAACGCTGGCTGCTCGGCTTAAAAATGGAGATGAGCACCACCCCCCAGAGACGGACAAACTATACTTAATGTTGAGGGGAAACCTTTACCTTTACTTTATGTACTTTCTAATATAGTCTTCCCTAAACTAGCATCTCTATTATGTCAGGTTATGGTTCCCATCATGCCCAACCATCATAGCCATGGTATGATGTAGTAAAAATCAAAGAGCAGCAGACCAGCAAAGGCTGCTTTATGGGATACTGTTCAAAGAAAAAGACTTGCTATATCCTCTCTTATTGATTTTTTAAAAAAATGGCTTTCAGTTCAATTTTGCTCTAATATTACCCTGTGTCATGTTTTTAATATTAAATTGCTATATTCTTGAATATGTCCTTTTAAAAAAATATCTTGTTCCGATCCATCTTGAGCTCTAGGTTGTGAGAAAAGGTGTGATATAAACCAAAACTAATTTAGAAAAACGAAAAGAGGCCTGCAATTATTTTCAAAATTGTAGCTCTTTTTAATGTATTTCTTGGTGCCATATTAAAAAAAAACACAATAGGAATATCATAACCCACAGTTGTTTCACGATTTTCAGTACTAATTTCAATACTAATTTAACCCAGTCACATGTTACAACACACAATGTCAGAGCAACTTGTGAAAAGTCAGTACATGATTGGTTCAAATCTGAGGTCATTTTTGAAGTTAGATCAGGAAATTCCCATCAAACCAGCATCAGGGTTTTTTATTACCCTTAGCCAGCATGACCACTGAGAGGTGTAATCTTAAAAGGTAACTTTCTGTCCTGTAAGCATAGGTGGGTATGGCCTTTCCACTAGATGGCTGCATAGGACAGCTCTTTTATTGGGTGCAACACTAAACCATCTCAATGGTGCAAAGAAATGGTAGTAAGAAGGCACAAAATGAATGAACATCATAGAAGGCTATGACTGTTTCCTGGAAAGTTCCACTGAAACCCAGGAAGGTGACTCCTAGAGAAGTGTGCATATTTATTATAAATGTGTTTTTTTAAGGGTATAAAGATTTCACCTAGTATAAGACAAGAGCCCTAGCAGAACTTAAAATTTTGAGAGTTCCATTAAAAATAAAGGTGCTAAGTTAAACATTTATAAGATGCCTTGACAACTAGAATAAGAAAAGAGCGTTTAGCTTTCTCCTCCAGCATTGGAGGCTGTCGCTTTTGCAAGTTATGGTCATGGTACAATAAAAAAATCAAGCCAATTCATTAGTGCTCACTTCTGAGAACTAATGTACAGTAGCAAAGCTGATGGCAAGTTTTTTATCATGTAGATATTACATACACATCCAGTCTACTACTGAGGCTTGACACCATGCACTAAACCACCAGGAAAGAAATTTCTCAGGAAAGTGTAGCAATAAATTGGAATGGCTCTTATAGTTCACCTTTCTGAAAGCATTGTTTAGGATTTCCACACAAAGAAGAAAAAGCCCTGCAGTTAAGTAGAGTTGAGAGAATCTTGTTAGGTAGTGAGATGCAGAATTGTTGTCATTGTTGTTATTGTGTGCCTTCAAATTTATAGCATCCCTTAGAGGACTATGTCATGTGGTTTTCTAGCACTTACTGTGTGTGAGTAATCTAAGGTCATCTCTAGGTTTCCTGAATTGAATCCTGGTCTCCAAAATCATGGTCCAACTACACCACACTGGTTGTCTCATTGTCTCATTACAAGGGGACAAACTTAATGTGAACGAGTCTTTGATTATGACAATGATAACAATGATTTACTGTGGTGTTTCTAATGCACGATTATACTTCAATTCTGTATCAAGATGGCAAGGACAGTGATAGGTAGTCATCTGAAGGTGGGATTTTGTGCTTCACTTCAGACTTTAGATTCCTATCCCATGCTGCTTACTTGCCAGGAACCCTTTTCAAACCTTACAAATTTTTGAAATTTCAAGAATATGTCCACATGTATTACTCAGTTCACATGTATTATAAAAGTTTCTGCTACTGATGGATGCTTACTGGTTGTAATCCATGTAAGTATTTGTATTTGTGTAGGGTTTCTAACATTTTGGGATGCATGTCACCATGGACACTGTGTCAAGGTAGGGTTTAAATATGCAAATCACCCACCATTCCCTTTGTTCTCAAACCTGTACAAGTTCTAGGAGTATGATAGTCTTCTGTTTTTTTTTTTTTTAAATTTTTTGTAACTTTTTTTTTATTGATTTATCACAATTATTACATACTGTTGCATTTTATACATCAACCTCTTTAACATATTGTTTTGTTGTTTTGCTTTGACATTTCCTCCCCTTTTCTCTTTTTTTTCCCCTTTTTTCACCTCTGTGCTCCCCTCCACCCGTCTCAAGCCACATTTTTTACATTTCATCTGTCCAAAATTTCATTTCTTCTTGTGACGGTAATTTTCCTTCCTTATTTTTTAATCCATTTACCACAAATTTACCCCATATAGCATCAAAATCACTTTGTTTCCATATACCTTTTTTAACCTTTAATATACATGTCAGTTTATCATTTAATGCCATTTTCCATGCTTCCTTGTACCACTCCTCTATTCGTATATTCATTTCTTTTTTCCAATTCCTTGCTATGAGCAGTCTTGCTATAGTTAGTAAGTTTGTTATCGCTTCTTTATCCTCCTTTTTCAGTTGCTTATTGGTATATAATGATAATAAGGCTATACTAGGACTTTTGTCTATTTTCATATTCATTATGCTTTCTATTTCTCTAAATACTTTCTCCCAAAAATTATTTACATATTTACATTGCCACCACATATGTATATATGTTCCTGGTTCTTTACATCCTCTCCAACAATTTGTTGAATTGTTTTTATTCATATATGCTATTCTTACCGGTGTTAAGTACCACTTCCATATTAACTTGTAATAATTTTCTTTAACACGTATCGATAGGTTTTTTAAATGTCTTTGTCCCCATAACTGTTGCCACTCTATTTCACTTATTTTTATCCCTAAATCCTCTTCCCAAATCTCCTTAAGGGTACTCTTTTTCGTTTTCCCATCCTTCATTTCAATTAGTATCTTATAGATTTTGCTAATTATACCTCTCAAGTTTTCGTGCTCTTCTACTGCCCTTCCCTTCTGTATTATTTGTTCAAATTGATTGAGTTGGTTTCCGTTTCTATTATTTTTTTTCCAGTTTATTAACCATTGTTCTAGTTGTATACAATGAAACCATGATAATTTTATTTCTTTAAACTCTTCCAACATCCTTTCCCTCTTTATTTCCACCTTCATCCAATCCCCTATTCTATCTATTCTCTATTGATAGAGAATATGATAGTCTTCTCTATGCACTTCACTACTGTTTTAAATATGAAGGTTTTGTTTTCTCCCATTAGCATACCAATAACATATTGGAGAGTTGTGGCGCCGTATAGATAATGCAGGTCAAGTGTGCATTCATGCAAAGTTGTGTTTGACCTATTCCTAACACACCAGAAGGTGTCAAAATCAGCATGCTAAAATTGATAGTCCAAGTGAAAATATCATGGTCAAGAGTCCCTCACATAACAATGGAAGTACCAAAAAAGCTATGCTGTGGTTTATACAAGTGATGTTCTTCTTGGTTCTTTGTTGTTCTGGTGCTTAAAATCATGTGTGCCTGATGACCAACTATTGTAGCATACACCGTTGTAGTCATCACATCACAAAAATACATACTTGGAACTGGAAAGCTGGAGAAAAATGGATCACAAATCTGTAGGAAAATTACAACATTGGTGATTGCTTACCTTAGAAAAAAGCAAAGAAGAGGGCCTTGGTGTGATGTATAAAATTATGCATGGTATGGCAGAATAGGGATTTTATTACTATTCGTTGTATGACTAGAGACTTTTATCACATGACGGAGGGGGGCGGCCATCTTTGCAGCTGGTCTCTATAAAATGATACCATGTACATTCTGCTATTGGCTTGCGTTCTCCTTCAGTGATTCTCCTAAACCTGGCTATTGATCAGTAAAACCTGTCCATTGCTCTCCATTCCCACTACCTTCCATAGTGCAGTTAGTCCCTTCCATTTCTGTGCTGCAATATTTTATAGATATCTTTTCCCTTTTTTTGTTTTTAAACTACAATTACACTAACAAATAAAAATAATGGAGCTGTAGCACACAAAGGCAAGGTTATGAGGATGTGCAGAAATATTATTGCAGATCCATAGATTGGCAAGTCAGTGCAAATGCGCTACCGAAGAAAGGTGAAATATTGAAAGTGCCCAACACAGTATGCATCCGTATGCTAATGTGACTAGCAGAATAACGGGTTGTTGTGATAAATTCCTAGAACACCTAGTTCTCGTTCAGTGATACTTTATGTTGGAAAATTTAGGGGAGATAAAAATATGTACTTCTTCACTAAGGTTTGGAATTCATTACTACAAGATGTAGCGATGAGTGTCAAGTTAAATAAGTAACACCATCATGAGTATTTCGCATTGCACATATCACTGACTTGTTACATTAATCTTTCTCATCATGTGATTAATATTTCTGCCCCTGTCTATCTCAATGGCATTTACTAGTGGAGGAAAGAAATTCACTAAATGGTGTGTGGGGTTCTTATGAATTTTGTTTAATTGTATGGCTAGTGTTCCCAGGGTGATGTACATAGAATTATGGAAACAAACAAAGTATGATGTTTCATATTTATTATACCAAAGAGACATAAAGATCACCAAACCAGTAAATTGAAAGAAAGCACTTTACATCAGCCTGATATCTCTGACAAACTGTGTCAAACTGGAATATCTTTAACAGAAAGTGGTGGATTATAAATACCTCTGTGCACTTGGTAGGTGAGAAACTGATTTGCCTGAGGCCAAAAATGGACTTGTGATAGTCCAATCTTATATAAACAGACAGTTATAGCTCTACAAGTATGTTACTTTACACACAAAAAAATTTTTTTTACTTGTATAAGAAATACCTGAGCTAGTCACGGGAAATGAGTATGCCTCTTGTTTCAGGTTTGGAAAAGTTACTTTTTTGAATTATAGCTTCTAGCATCCGCCATGCTGGGTGGGGGATTCTGTGAGCTCTGGTGCAAAGAAATAACCTTTCTTGAGCACTTCTTTCAGTACACAAAGAAACATCCTCTTATTTACCTCGGTATTTGCAGCAGGGACATGAGGTGGGAAAGGATTCTGCTGAACATTTCTGTGGAGCCCACTATTTGACACCACATCGCAGCACCGGACGCAGTTCTGAGGGAAATGAGGGGGAGGCTCAAGCAACAGAAACTTGCTACCAATTTCAGGGAGCAGTGAAAACAGCTGCTGAGAACACTGCAGACACCAGAGTTGTCATGATTTATGCATTGCTTGTTTAAAGAGAGGTCAGCCTCATCAATAATGGAAGGAAGGCTCCCTGCTCTGCCTTCTGCTTGCATCTTCCAACACCAGCAGCGACTCATCAAATCTGCATGGACTTCCTCAAGGTGTTTGAAGGGCTGCAGAATGGGAGGCAGGCTGAGCTGAGCTGCGGCAAATTCCAGTGCATAGTTTTTACCGGCGCTGAAAGAGCGAAAGGTTGATTTGCACTCATCTGATTAGAGATACTGCTGGGCTCAAGGCCACATGTACATATCTAGTCTCCGGACCTAAATTTGTGTATCAATTGCTAAGTTTCTCACTGGTGCAAATTTTAAAATCAGAACCATCTTTGTAAATCAGGAGATGGGGTGGAATTGGAAGTATTTTTTCTAAACTGTCCAGTGGTTTCATTTTTCCTAATTAAGGATGAAGTAGAACAGAGAAGGACATTCATCCACCATTGTTGTTTTGTTAATTAACATAGAGACCGTATGCAGAATATTTCCACACTGAAACATATCAAGAGAATGGCATCCAAAATGGTAAAAGATCTGGAAACCAAGCACTATCAGAAACAGTTTGCAGAGTTGGGTATCTTAGATTGAGAGACAACAGAGAGGTAAATGATATTCATATTAAAAATAAGAAGGGATATCATATAAAAGATGGAGTCAGCTTGCTTTCTGTTGCCCCAGAAACTAGGGTATGAACCAATGGATTCAAGCAGCAAGAAAAGAGATCCTTGCTAAGCATTAGGAAGAATGTCCTGGCAGTAAGAGCTGTTTGACAGTGGAACAGACTAGATTGCCTTGGCATGTGGTGGAGTCCTTTTCTCTGGAGGCTTTTGAACAGAGGTTACATGGCCATTTTCAGGAGTGCTTTACCAATTTATTCCTGCATGGTAGTGGGTTGGGCTAGATGACTCTTGGGGTCCATTTAAATTCCATGATTCTGTGGCTGGGCTGCATAGGTGGTTGGCTAGGGTAAAATTTAGTCCCGAATGACTTCTTGTTCAGTAGTAAACCTGAGAGTCAGTGCTGGATTTCATAGATAGATAGATAGATAGATAGATAGATAGATAGATAGATAGATAGATAGATAGATCAAAGAGCAATTGATCAAAATCAGAATCTGGATAGGTTCCTTTTTTGAACTCTAAAGTCCAATGGCCATCCTGCCAGGGAGATTCTGAGAGTTTTAGTCCCCAGAAGTAACTTTTTCAAACTCTAATCAGGACGAGACAGAAGACTATGATATTGATATCCACAGCCTTAACCAATTCTGACTTTATGTTGTGTCCCAGTCACAAAGGTTGCATCGTTCTGACACCGTAACAATCCTAAACCTCAGCTTGGCTAAATTCTAGTCTGGTTCAGTTTCGAGAGCGCTTCACATAGTGGTGCATTTCTCACCTGCTGAAAATAGTTTTGCCTCAGTGGCCCAATTGTGTAAAGGTTTCTACAGTTGTAAAAAAGAGAGAGAGATGTTGTACACCAGAGCAGGAATACCTCTGACCTTAAACACCACACCATCTTGGTAAAATCCGCAAGTGGTTTATTGAAGAATCTATGTAGGCAAAGCAGTAAAGAGTAGCAAAAACTGTAAAGGTCCAATGCAAGTAAAATAGTCCATAAACCTCAAAGGAAAACAAGATCTAAAAGTACATACACATTCATAAAACTAGGCACTTGAATCCATGAAACTAAACAGCAGAAGCTTGGCAAGAACTTGGTACATAAAACTAAGAACACTTGAAAACAAGACTATGGTCAATTTCCAACATTGACCCAAATGAGGCAACTCTTTCCCATGCATCAATACAAGGCTTTTCCAGGTTCCAAAACTGAAAGGAAAGCATTTCTCTGGACCTTGCTACCAGGTAACAGTTTGTTATCTTTCTTTTGCTGTAAGCGAACTGACCATCTGAGTCTTTGCAGACTCTATCTCTGTTTACAGAAACTTTGTTTTCTGTCTAAGCTCTCATTATAAGCTTTCTCTGAGCTCTTAGTTTCTGCACCTGACAAATCATCTTTAGACAGTTGTTCTGAGAAAGGCTGAGAAGGGCCCCTCTCAAGAATGCGGCTTTGGGACTCTTCCTCTTCCTGAAATAGCTCAGGCCTCTTGTCTGAGCTTAACTCAGGCCCAAGCAAACTCTCATCCCCAAAGCCACCGTCAGGAACATCATCCCCATCCCCACCATTAACATGAACCTCAGACACAATCACAGTCTGACAACAGGAGGGGGAAGATGAGCAAATTTCTTTCAAGTAAATTTGGAGGCAGCAAAGTTTATTCAGTTGCTATGTGTTCATTTTCGGCAATCTGCCAGGTAGATTGGACAAAAGTATATCAATAATGGAGGATAACATCAACATACATAACAACTCAGTAAGTGTATGCCAATGATGGTCAACTCAATATGTATCAGCACTTGAAAAATCCAGATTCTGGAATGTACAATTCCCAAAGCCAACATTTCCAAATTTCTTTGAAAGTAAAAAACGAACATAAATAGCACCATAGCCATATGCAGCAATAATAATAACATTCCTTTTTTTAAAAAAAATCTCATCCTTGTATAACTGAAGTATTTCTGAACATTTTCATGCATGTAATGTAAAGTCACCTCTGAGCTCTACTATTTATATGAGTGTTCGTTAAGTATGAATGCAGAGCCCAAAGCAGAAGAGATTTGTAAACAACAAATACATTCAACATGCAAACAATTTTAAAGTGAAAATAACTTGAAATGCTTCACCTTTTGAAAAACGAATGGAAGCAGCCCTTATGCTATTGAAAGGTCTCTGGGGGAGTACAGTTTCACTGTTCGCTAATGGTATTTGTACCACTTTTGTTGGTGTTCTTCATGAAAATGATAAAACTTCCTGATGCATTTATCAAAACACTTCTTTGTCTTTCTCTTTTTTTATGTCCACTAGTTTATAGGGATATAAGAAAATAAGAAAGGCTGGCCTTGAACATATTCCTGGATAGCAGTTCCATTCCTGTTAAAGGTAATCTAAGGATGCCTTATATCAGTGTTCCTCAACCTGGGGGGGGGGGGGGGGCAGTGCCAAAGACCATCAGAAAACACATATTCTGGTGTTCTTAGAAGCCCCTTTGGTAGAGAAGTCTGAAGATCTCTCCACCTATCCTTCTCTTCCCTTGTGTAAGGAGACGGTGAATTTTCCACTTCCTCTTCCTGCTGTGATTGGCTGGCTTCTCAGCCAAGGAGAGGGCTGTTTGTGAGACTCAACGCAGGGAGGGGAGAGCAGGCATGTTCTCTCCTAAATCACTGTCAGTTCCTGCCAAATCCCTCAGTATTTTCTATTGATCATGGGGGTATCTGTGTGGGAAGTTTGGCTCACTTCTATCACTGGTGGGGTTCAGAATGCTCTTTGATTGTAGGTGAACTATAAATCCCAGCAACTACAACTCCCAAATGTCATAGTCTATTTTCCACAAACTACACTGGGTATCTTGAGTACTCTTGCCAAGTTTAGTCCAGGTCCATCATTGTCTGAGTCCACAGTGCTCTCTGGATGTAGGTGAACAGCAACTCCAAAATTCAAGGTCAGTGCCCACTAAATCTTCCAGTATTTTCTGTTGGTCATGGGAGTTCTGTGTGCCAAGTTTGGTTCAATTCCATTGTTGGTGGAGTTCGGAATGCTCTTTGATTGTAGATGAACTGTAAATCCCATCAACTACAACTCCCAAAAGACAAAATCAATCTCCCCTCCCCCCCCCCCCCGCTCTGAAATTGTGCCAAATTTGGTCCAGTGAGTGAAGATACATCCTGCATGTCAGATATTCACATTACAGTTCCTAACAGTAGCAACATCACAGTTATGAAGTAACAATGAAAATAATTTTATGACTGGGGGGTCACCACAAGATGTAGAACTGTATTAAGGCGTTGCGCCATTAGGAAGGTTGAGAACCACTGCTTTATATGCATCCAAGCACCTGCTAATTTTGATTTTCCCTCATCATGCTCATTGACTATGTCAGGTGTAGCCAACAGCAGAGAGGTCATGGGTCTCCATCTCTCTGCCCCACCTACACTTGCCTGACAGTTTTTAGTGGTACATCTCAATATACTGGAATTCTCATGACATAATGTTACTTCTGGTCACCAGAAGTAAGAATTCAGCTGTTTTGGATGGCAATTAAAGACATTAGGGTGTTTTGTGGAGCCAAGGGAAGCAATTCATTGCATTTGTGGATAAGTTGGTGGGTTTTAAGCTACTTTTGGATAGTGTTGGCTAGTTATGGCATGAAATAATGAGCAAAATACAGCCCAACTGGTATTTGGCATCTTGAGAGATCTTCATGAAAGAGCTTCACGGGCCACATCTAAGGGCCAGATGTGACCCACAGACTACACTTTGCCCATCCCAGGCTATATCAAAAGAGCGTTCTGGAGCTTTAGTTTATTTATTTATTTATTTACTTTACTTTACTTGTATACCGCAGTTTCTCAGCCCAACAGGCGACTCAACGCGGTTTACAGCAAGGATAAGAATCAATCAACGATATACAATTTAAAACCATAAAAGCATAATATACAATATTGACACAACAATAGACAACACAATGCATCTCATAACTAGAGTCGTGATCCAATCCGTCGTCCAATTTCCATTCCTGTAATCATCACATTCATTGCACTGTTTAACCGAATGCCCGTTCAAACATCCAAGTTTTTAATCTTCTTCAGAACAACATTAGCGAGGGGGCTGATCTTACTTCCATAGGAAGGGCGTTCCACAGCCGGGGGGCCACCACAGAAAAGGCCCTGTCTCTCATCCCCGCCAGCCGCACCTGTGAAGCAGGCGGGATAGAGAGCAGGGCCTCCCCAGAAGATCTTAGGGTCCTGGCGGGCTGATAGGCAGAGATATGTTCGGATAGGTAACTTGGGCCAGAACCGTTTAGGGCTTTATAGGCCAACGCCAGCACTTTGAATTGAGCCCAGTAGCAAATCGGCAGCCAGTGGAGCTGGTGCAGCAGAGGAGTTGTATGCTCCCTGCGCTCCGCTCCTGTTAGTATCATGGCTGCCGAGCGTTGGACTAGCTGGAGCTTCCGAGCCGTCTTCAAAGGCAACCCCACGTAGAGAAGGTTGCAGTAGTCTAGACGGGATGTAACCAGAGTGTGGACTACCGTGGCCAAGTCAGACTTCCCAAGGTACGGGCGCAGTTGGCGCACAAGTTTTAACTGTGCAAATGCTCCCCTGGTCACCGCCGAAACCTGAGGTTCCAGGCTCAGCGATGAGTCCAGGATCACACCCAAACTGCAAACCTGCGTCTTCAGGGGGAGTGCGACCCCATCCAACACAGGCTGTAACCCTATACCATGTTCGGCCTTACGACTAACCAGGAGTACCTCTGTCTTGTCTGGATTCAATTTCAATTTGTTCGCCCTCATCCAGACCATCACAGCGGCCAAGCACCGGTTCAGGACCTCGACAGCCTTCTTAGTAGCAGGTGGGAAGGAGTGACAGAGTTGGACATCATCCGCGTACAGATGAGGCAACATGGAGGCAGCAGCAGAACTCTGAGCTCCAAGCTCAGGGGACTGATTCTTCCCCCAATAAGGGGTCTGGAGAGTATAGAAATCTCCCCAACCGCGGCAGAAGTAGTCGGGTTGGCAACCCACCTTCAGTCGCACTCCGAAACTCTGGATGATCTCTCCCAGCGGCTTCATGTAGATGTTAAACAACATAGTTTAAAAGTGTAACTTTTACTAAATCTGCTTTGCTGGTAAATATCTTTGATCCAGAAGCAGAGATGGGATCTTATTTAAGATTCAAATCTGATGTAACCACAAACTTAAAGTAACAAACTAAAAGCAATTAGTCACTGCTTTTAAATAGGAATATTAAAGTAAAAGGCAGATGCCAAAGAGCTATTGAGATTGGACTTGGAGGAAGCAATAGAAGGATGTAATCCTCTGCCTGTCCCAGTGGCCCCAACTTGGATTGTATTGCCTGCACCTGTTATTTTGTAATTTGCACTGAAAGGAAAATTTTCCAGCGGAACTTCTCCTGAAGCAAAATGCCGATAGGGCCTCCATCTCTAACTGATGCATCTGGTTGTGTTGGCCACAAGAGCACTTAAGTTAAAATGAGGTTTCTGTTATAAGGCTGAAGCCCAAACTTTTAATTATGAGCCTCTGCTTTAGATAGATCTCTATAAAAGGAAAACGCAAGATGGATGGTTGAAATTAAATAGAGACGTGTATAATTGGAAATCAGCCCAAGAATCTTACAGGCAGCATATTGAAGGCATCCATCATGTGGCCAGTGAATGTTATTATAAGTGTTTAGCAGTGAAGTCTGAAGCTAGAAGTAGCGAATTACGGGAGTGGAAGAGAATAAAACTCAAAAGAAAAGAAAGGCATTGACAAGGAACCAAAATAAAAGATTATTCCATTCTAATTCTACCTTTAGGGGTATCTCCCTGTATTTAGCCTCTGCCACCTCTTCTCCCTGGTGCTACTTCAATCCACCTTCTGCGTTTCTTGGTAAAAACTTTTTTGGTCACACTCACTAAGTTTATTTTGGAGAATGGCTATTTAGCTCATTCCTGAAATTTTGGTATTAAGGCACCTTTTTGAAGCACATGTCCTGGTTGGTGACAAGTGCAAAGCACTTCTGACTAACACACTAGAGCAAACCCATTTTCACCAATGACCACATCAGCTTTATGTTTGCCTTCAAAGGGCCAGTTGTAACTGTAAGACTTTGGTTGAGGTGCCATAAAGTTGCCAGTATTCAGCTCTTTTTCTTCTTTTCATCTGAAACATGTATTTTATTTATTTATCATGTCAGAAGTGAACCAAAAATACTTAGGATATTTAAAAACACAAACAAAGTTTTAAAACTTGGCATTATATTAAATGTCCTTTGACCAGTAGCTGGCCAATTGGAGTGCCTCTGGTGTTGCTATAAGAAGATCTTCCATTGTGCATGTGGCAAAGCTCAGACTACATTGTAATAGGCGGTCTGTGGTTTGCTCTTCTCCACATTCGCTTGTCATGGACACCACTTTGTGGTCCCATTTCTTAAGGCTGGCTCTGCATCTTGTGGTGCCAGAGTGCAGTCTGTTCAGTGGCTTCCAAGTCATCCAGTCTACTGTGTGCCAAGGAGGGAGTCTCCGATTTGGTATCGGCCATGAGGTTCCAGGTTTTAGCCTGCCACTTTTGGACTCTCACTTACTGAGGTGTTCCTGTGAGTATCTCTGTAGATATCAGAAAACTATTTCTTCATTTAAAGCATTGGCATGCTGACTGATATCCAAAGAGAGGATGGGCCAGAGATGTCACTGTCTTGGTCCTTTCATTGTTGGCGGCTACTTCCTGGCAGATGTCAGGTGGTGCAATATTGACTAAACAGTATAATTTCTCCAGTGGTGTCGGGCGTAGACACCCTGAACCCAGGTTTATCACTGTGTACATTCACTCAGCAGATGCCTGCAATCAATCTTGGTTTCTTGGAAAAATATACTTTTATAATACACGCATTTTCACCTATGGATCAGTCATATACTTCCTTATAATAGGTTGAGTCCTGAAGCTGCACACTGCTATTTTGGATTCCTTCAGAGTTCTAGAAAAGCATATCACCCAATTATGGACACCACTGCAGTGTATTTTGTCACTTTTGGCCACCCCAAAGTAAAAATCAGACTGGAAATGTGAGCCCCCAAAACAGCTTAGAAAGATGTAAAATAGTCCCAACAAGTTGAGGTTTGGACAAATATTTTATCAGCCATAGCATGAGGGATAAGAGGCCACTAGTGAACCATCAGAAAGCTGCATGTGGTCCACAGGTTGCACAGTTTCCACAAATGTTTTATGGCCTGTACACGTATACAAAAATATGTAAAGTCTCTTATTGTTAGCCAGAGCAAACTAACTGGAGTAGACCCTTGATTAGTAGAACTTACCTAAAGTTGATTTTTCAACCAAGCTGTCATTGTTTTAAGGCCGCGTTTCTCAACCGAGGAGTTGGGACTCCTAGGGGGGGGGGGGGTCTCGAGAGGGTGTCAGAAGAGTCACCAAAAACCATCAGCAAACACAGTATTTTTTGTTAGTCATGGGGGTTCTGTGTGGGAAGTTTGGCCCAATTTTATCGTTGGTGGAGTTCAGAATGCTCTTTGATTGTAGATGAAATATAAGTCTCAGCAACTACAACTCCCAAATGACAAATCCCTCCCAACCTCACCAATATGCAGATTTGAGCATATTGTGTATTTGTGTCAAATTTGGTGCAGTGAATGAAAATACATCCTGCATATCAGGTATTTACATTACAATTCATAACAGTAGCAAAATGATAGTTATGAAGTAGCAATGAAAATAATGTTACGGTTGGGTGTCACCACAACATGTGGAACAGTATTAAGGGGTCATGGCATTAGGAAGGTTGAGAACCACCATTTTAAGGCATCAACCCAATTGTTCTCCCGAGGTTTGGGTGGGAAATATTTTAATGCGGAATAGGGGTGGGTACCCGATTCCTCTCTGTTAAATATAGGCTGCATCTACACCAAGCAAAATAAGAGTAAATGTCCTTTACTGTCATATCTGTAAAACATATTTCATTTTCTTTTTTAAAGGGGGAATTAAGTTCTCATGAATTCCACCATGTTCAAACCTTCATAGTACAATGATTTCTCTTGTTATTTTTTACCATCATGAAAGGGAACATTTCTCTTTTACTACTTCAAGCATGGGCTTATAACCTAGAACTGAACTCATTTTTAAAGCAAATGGAACAATTCTCTTCCAAGTACTAGCAACTTTCCATCCCGTCTCTATAAGGAAGGATGAACATACTGTATATATAATTTACTTTCAACAGAGGAAATGAACCTGCTCATAAATGCCCAAAGATAGTTAAAGGAAGGAAATGTATAACTAGTGCCATTTAGGATTGGGCAGTGTATCTCACTACGAGAGGAAATGACTAGGTAGCTTATATGAGACTCTCTTTTAAAACTTCATCAATAAAGAAACCACCTATGGCAGGTGCTACAATTCCAAGACATTCTGAATATGAGAATGTCATTGTATTCTTTTTTCTATAAAATTATACAGAAAAGTGAAGGCTGCTCTTCTTGGCTTATCTCTTCCCTATAGTCATTATGCTCCCAGAGGCATTTGTGTTCATTCAGTGGTGATTTTTTAATTAATTAATTAATTAATTAAAAACATTTATAGTCCATATATAGGCAGGGCGGAGCACAGCATATATACGGCAAGCATTCCATGCTGGAACATAAAATAGCTATAAATATACACAAACACTAAAAACAGTTACATCTACGTTAAATCAGTTGGTTAAAGCCATCTCAAAACACCATACTGGCTCTGGGCAGCGGAGTAGATTTACTATTATTGCCTCATTGCTCTGCCCCGAAGGCTTGATCCCACAGCCAGGTTTTTACCATCTTTCTGAAGGTAATCTCCTCTAATCTCGCCAGGAAGGGAGTTCCATAGCCAGGAGGCAATCACTGAGAATACTCTCTCTCTCGTCCCCACCAAATACACCTGTAATGGTGATGGGACTGAGAGCAGGGCCTCCCCAGAAGATCTTAGTGATTTGTAAAGGGAGATGTATCTGAACAGGTAAACTGGGCCAGGGCCATTTATGGCTTTATAGGCCAAAGCCAACACTTTGAATTGTGTCCAGTAGCAAACAGGCAAACAGTGGAGTTGACGTAATATGGGAGTTGTGTGCCACCCCGGTTATTAATCTGGTCATGCTTGGAAGCAAGATGGCATATAAATTAAATAAATTGATCCCATGATAGCTTTGCCTTAGGGTCACGATGGGTGAGAAATGAATTGAAGGCACACTAGAACCATAGAATCATAGACTTGGGAGATACCACATGGGGTATCCAGTTCAACCCCCTGCCTGGCAGAAAAACACAATCAAAGCACCTGACAGATGACCATCCAGTTTCTGTTTAAAAGCCTCCACCACACCCTGAGGCAGTGGGTTCCACTGTTGGACAGCTTTCATGGTCAGGAAGTTCTTCCTAATGTTCAGGTGGAATCTCCTTTCCTGTAATTTGAACCCGTTGCTCCAAGTCCGAGTCTAGGACAGCAGAAAACAACCCTGCCCTCTCTACCTTATGACACCCATTCACATACTTATCCATCGTTATCATGTCTCCTCTCAACCTTCTCTTCTGCAGGCTAAACATACCCAGTCCTTTAAGCCACTCCTCATAGGGTATGCTTTCCAGACCTTTGATCATTTTAGTCACCCTCTTGTGTATATGTTCCAGCTTATTTTTCTTGAGTACCCAGGTAAACCTGTGACCCATCCCAGGATATTGGACAGTGTAGAAGGGCCCAAAAAGTGAAGGTAGGAAGTTAAGAGAGAAATTGGGATATTTTGAATGCAGTTGGAAAAGTGGGTCATTAATTGAGACTGTCCTTGCCAAATCAGCACAGTTGGAGGGTATGCAGTGATTTATTAGCATTAGCAACTGACTATCCAGAAACACTCTCAAAAATTAAAGATAAATCTTTCCTACGAAGATAGATTTAATGGACCTGCATGTGTTTACCCTAAAGGAATGATAAGGTTGCAATTTTTTATTGTTTTCTGATGCTATAATAGGCAATGGTGAGGTATGATTTTGAAACAATATAAAAAAAATTCAGGACAAAAATTTTTGGGATGCAGAAAACGTTTACTTAGTGCTTAAAAGAAATTATAACCAACTAATTTATAAATGCAATTTTAAAGTGGAATAAATACAGATACTCATGAAAAAAATTCAGTTGCCAAATGCAGAAACACAGAACCAGCGTCTAAGCATTATAATTATGTGGACTGGATACTGAAAGAGATGAAAAATATCGTCTTATTATGGATAACGAACATATTCATTTCCTGAGAGTATTTTTTTTTAGTAAAGGTGAACACTTGTCATTTGCAAGATGCATTTCAACTGCGTAGGCTACTTTAAGATATAGATTTAGAACATCAGCAAGGCGGGCGGGTGTCTCACAAGTGTGTGAATCAGCTTGAGAGCTTGCCGCTTCTAAATGAAATATCCATAACTGTTTATGTTGTGTTCACAAGGCTTGAAATCATATTTTTCTAGTCTTATTCCAGGGTTCATTGAGACTTATGGAGAGCCTTTGTAGTGTATGATGGCCGGATTGGACTAGGAGTTATAGATGCAGCATCTAGTCCCCCTCAGCCATAAAACATATAGGATGATTTTGGACCATTTGCTCTTCCTCAACCTGGTGTATCTCATAGGTTAGCATTTGTTCAAAATAAAGTGAGGAAGAAGAGAGGTATCTACGTATTCTTCTTGTGTCTATTGGTGGAAAGCTGGGATATAAATGCAAGTAACAGAGACTAGAACCCTGTAATCTTATGGGGAACTCTAGCCCAACATTAAAACCACTCAAACATTGTGCCCCTTTTAAATCATGGTTTAAGTGGTTTTAATTCACATTATGAATGCCATTTTTCCAAAATGCATGTGTCTCTCTTCAGGTCTCCTGAGGAAACACCACCACAACTTGACAGACAGGAATGTGGAAGGAGGCGTGCAAACAAAGGTTCCAGACATCCAAAAAGAGGCTTGGGAGCACCAATCTCCAAAAGATCCCAATATTACCAAAAAGTTGAAAACCTGCCTTTTGTATTGGTATCAAAGCATGTTCCCTGCTATGACAGAAAACTGGTAAGTTCTTGGCAGCAGGGACTGATCTTGGGAGGAATAGCAATGGAAAGGTTATTCTATAGCAGGGGTCCCCAAACTAAGGCCCATGGGCTGGATACGGCCCTCCAAGGTCATTACCCGGCCCTTGCTCAGAGTCCACCTAAGTCTGAAATGACTTGAAAGCACACAACAACAATCCTATCTCATCAGCCAAAAGCAGGCCCACACTTCCCACTGACATACTAATAAGTTTGTATTTGTTCAAATTGTTCTTCTTTTTAATTATTGTATTGTTTTAAAGTGTTTTTTGCACTACAAATAAGATAGGTGCACTGTGCATAGGGATTCATTCATGTTTTTTCAAATTATAATCCGGCCCTCCAACAGTTTGAGGGACTGTGACCTGACCCTCTGTTTAAAAACTTTGAGGACCCCTGTTCTATAGTATGAATTACTTGTTTGCACAAGGAGTTAAATATTCTTTTTTAAAGAAAAACTTGTTAGGGTTCCTGTTTATTCACCGTTATACTTCAGTTAATAAAGGTGTGTTCCTGGACATGGTTTCTGTAAGAGAACACTTAGTTCATGAGGCAGAAATAACATGGAAAGAATGAGGATACTTCCTACACTATTAAAAGGAGATTTCAATGTGTTTTATTTAGAGTTAAAACATGCACATATGAAATGAAACAATCAATAAGTCTTACATATGTAAACAAAAAAAAATCTGAACCTTTTCGAGACCATTTGAAGTCTTCTAAATGCAGGGATCACCTTTTTCTTTTATCTGTCTTCACTTTTTCTTGCTGTTTCCATTTTTTTAGCCAAACTCAAGCCCCATCTACACTACCATATAACATCCACATTATTTGCTTTGAACTGGATTATATGGCAGTGTGGACTCCTATAATCTAATAATGTGGATTATCTGCTTTGATAATCTGGATTATATGGCAGTGCAGAAAAGGCCTTAGAGCTCTATACAATGGGTCTTTGATATCTGCTGGGGTTTGGTTCCCAGACCCCCTGTGGATACCAAATTCCATGGATGCTGAAGTCCCATTATATAAAATGGAGCAGTAAAATGGTGTCCCTTATTTAAAATGGTAATCTCAAGGTTAGCTTTTGGATGTATTAAATGTTTTATTTTTCAAGCTATGGGTGCTTGAATCTGTAGATATAGAGGGCTGACCATATTCTTTAAAAACATATTGGTAGTAGGTAGTGAGACACACATTTTCTTTTTTCTCCTTTCGTGCATGCTCAGTCAGAGATTATGGAGGCAGCTGTCATTTACTTTGCCTATTATAGGTATCCCAGTCAACTACAATTGTATCCTGCTGTTTTTCAGGTTAATAATAACTTTAACTTGATTCTTATATCCCACCACCATCTCCCCGAAGGGACTCGGGGCTGCTTACATGGGGACAAGTCCCAGCATAAACAAGAGTTACAAATTAACACACTTAAAACATATAAAAATAAAATATAATTAAAAACAATAAAAACCAAAACAAGAAAAACATCTATAAAAGACTGCAACTGACATCGTGACCAGTAGCCAAGAAAAGTGGGCATGTTAGGATTAATAGGGCTTGTGCAAATGCAAAACTGTAGGGCCGAGCTGGAAGTAAAGAGCTGGAAAATCAAAACCAAAAGTTAGGGTTGGTCAGTACTAATCAGGCCCTAAACCATTATTCAAAGGCACATAACCTGTAGCCAGGAAAAGTGGGCATGTTCAGATTTGAAAGGATAGGGCGAGGGCTTGTGCAAACGCAAAACTGTAGGGCCGGAAGTAAAGTGCTGGGAAATCAAAACCATAAATTATCAATTGGACAGTCCTAATTAGGTGCTAAACCATATTCAAAGGCACATTGAAACCTTTAAGTCTTTCCAGAAGGTTGGCAGAGTGTGGGCTAATCTAATCTCCCTGGGGGGAGAGTTCCAGAGCCGGGGGGGGGGGGGGCACCACTGAGAAGGCCCTCTCCCTCGTCCCCACCAACCATGCTTGTGACAGAGGTGGGAGCAAGAAAAGGGCCTCCCTGGCAGATCTTAGAGCCCATGCTCATTTATAGAGGGAGATACAATCACGGAAATAAGGAGGATAAGCTTTTTTTGTTCATAGAATCCTAGAGTCGGAAGAGACCACAAGGGCCTTCCAGTCCAACCTCAGTAACACACAATTAAAGTACCCCCAACAGATGGTCATCCAGACTTTGTTTAAAGACTTTCAGAGAAGGAGACTCCACCATACTTCCAGGCAGCATATTCCACTGCTCAACAGTGTTTGTCATCAGGACACCTAATATTCAGATGGAATCTCTTTTCCAGCAGTTTTAATCTATTGCTTTGTATCCTAGTCTGTAGAGCAGTCTAAAACAAGTTTTCAACTTTCCTAAAATATTGAAAACATGTCTATATCAGACACACTGCTGCAACTTAACACTGTTTCTGTGTTTTTCTATTCTTTTCTCATCCTTCCAGTACTGAAGCTGCTTAGAAAAAACCTTACACCTCGAATATGAGAAAGAAAAGTGATCTGGAAATTCTTAAGACCCCATCACATAGCCCTTTTGAGCAATTGCTGGCAAAAAGGAAGGCGTGCGGGGCAGCTTGTGGTGCCCCGCGTGCCCTCTCTCCTTCCCTCATCACTTGGATGCTTCATCAGATGGTAGAAAGGGCTGCAACACACATTCCCCTGCCACCCTTTCTCCCATTATTTATTTATTTATTTATTTACAGCATTACATGTGTATTTGGAAAGGAAAGTGTGGGTAGCTCAGTCAGAGCTATCCAAACAACACTTTCCTCTACATGGTGGAGGACAAAGCGCCTTTTGGTGCTTTGCCTCCACTTTGGGAGAAAATTGGGTAGGACCTGCTGTGCATCATGTGATGGTGCACGAGAGGCCCCATCCAAACCATGAAATAAAGCAAAAAACTGGGGCATTTTTGCCCTGTGTGAACAGGTCCTGAAAAGGGGCTTCACAGTCAAACGCTGTGCTGAATGCCTGATTTTCTAACATGGACTGGGACATGTTTTCCAGTTGACTTATAACTCCCATATGGCCAGTGATAAAAGGTATGGGGAATTGTAGTTTAAAATATCTAGAGAGCCAAAGGCTCTCCCTTTCCTATCTGAATGCTTGTCCTAGCAGCTGAAATACCATAGTGGATCACTTCCTTGTGCAAGAATTTAGTTATGGGGGAAGCTGTACCTGCTGAACTTTGCCTATTTTTAGCAGATGTTGGGCATAGAACATGGAAAAGGTACCTTGTGCACAACAGTGTTTACATTTTGCTGTTCATTTTTCTGGAAGTTGACCATAGAGTCACACTGGAAAACCTAGAAATTCCTTAAAAGAACATTTTAATAAAAACCAAAAAGTCAAATTTGCAAACACAGAAAGCTGGTTGCAGTTTGTTTATTTCTGATGGAAGTAAAGGAAGGAAGGAGTTGTAATCTCACACTAACCAATTCTAAAACAAATTTTATTCCTTTTCCTTGCTGCTTCTGTTGTTTGGCCTTGTATCTATTTTGGGTTTTTTTTATTTCTCATTCATACATCCCCATAAATATATTATTGCTATCCATGAGCACTGGAATTATGTTAGGTAAGTGTGCACTTGGCATACACATAGCTACATATTATACATAGTAGAGGTGCTGAGAAATCCCTTTATGAACTGCAAACGTGCATGAAAGGCTACCAGCAAGAGTGCCCCATCTGCATTGGTGTGCAATACACTAATGCACAACAGAACTAATGTAATGGGAGCCCTCTAATTCATGCAAATGTAAATCCACTTACAAAGATAGAAGGCCCCAACAGAATTCCGACCAAGACTGGCTCTATCATATCTGTTAATTGCTTATAATAATCAGCAGTGGCTAATTGGGTTAATTTGTAGGAAAGCTTGTTAAATCCTTCGGGGTCTGGGCATTCAAACTCTTCAATTGCTGGGGATATTTTTGAAAAAAATCTTATTTCCTTTTATTGGATGCTACTTATGAGAGATAATAGCACACAGCTTCTCCCTTTCCAATTCATTCTTAGATTTGATTCCTGTGGTCAGTGTATTAATTACTAATTGCCTATAATGTAATTGTTCTGCCCTCTCAATGAATTTATAAATTGACTCCGTCTACATTACATTTTTAGTTAATTACTTGAGTAATATTTGATCATCCCCTTACTGATTACTTCACCTTTCTTCAACCCATTGATAAATATATCATTAATTATCTCCACCCATGGATTCTTGTTATCAGCACTACACTTTCTAAAGAACCATTACAGCACTCTGTTATATATATACACATACATACATACACACATACACACACACACACACACACACACACATTATTATTATTATTATTATTATTATTATTATTATTATTATTATATTGGGAACAATTTCTGGAATGTCACCCCCTTTTGTGAATTAATGTTTTTTAATTTAGATATTCATAAAAAGTAATTAAACAAATCTGTATACATGTATATATGCATGAACCAATACAATACTTCCTAACATCTATAAATTATTTGTATTTGGATGGGAGGGTATAACCAAATATGAATGTTACCCTCTTTTTGAACAGATGGAGACCAGCTCAGTTAAGATAGTTTCCTTAAGCTGGTTTTTGCAGAGAGATGTGCTGAATTCCTTGCATATGCATCTGAAAATAACTTCAGTAAAACCTAAGACAAGAAGGCAAAACTTTAGTTGTATAGTTGATGTTCATTTTTTAAATTATAGTTATGTGTTTTTAATTGATGTTCATGTATTTAACTGCATTGTGGGTCTCTTTGTTGCCCTGTTTCAATTTGTGGCTCTCTGGTGACATTTACTAGTTGCATTAACCATACACTTTAAGCATACATCCATGTTGCCTAAGTCTTAACCCGCTAAGAGAAATTTTAGGGTAACGGGGGAGTCCCGTCAAGCTGTGACTCACAAGCTAGAACGAGAAAAGAGCTCTTTCTATGACTACAGACACCTGAGAGTTTCTGGCACCACATAGACTGGTTGCCTAGTTATATTGATTGTCAAATGCCCATTCATTACTGTCTATATCTGTGCAAAGAGGATGGATTGAGAGGCAGAAATAGAACAGAGACATACAGGATAGCTTGTACAGAGTAAAGACCCCATTGCACTAATAGCTAAGTAAGATTGTGTGTGAAGAGAATGGTTGATTGGAGAAGTATTTCACCACTTGTATTCTGTGCCTGTCTCACTTTCATAACTCATTTTTCTTTCTCCTGGAAGGTAGGGAGATGCCCAACCACCAGAAGCTCTCTGCAGCATGCTAAGGAGACGTAACCTTCTCACTACACTTCTGATTGCCTTGCCATGGGGCCTTCTATTGACTTTGTGGCATCAGTACCCAACCACCCGCTACCTCAGCCTTCTGAGAAGTAAGTTACAAAACCAGAGCTGGGAAAGTTACTTTTAAGAGGAATGAATGTAAGGACACACTGAAGTAACTAAGTAGTAGGAGTGTGCAATTCAGCAAAAATCTGTGCCATTTTTGGTGCTCGGTTTTTGGCTGTTCCATTTTTAGGGAACTTCCCGAATTCGGGAGGGGTGTCTGTTTTCATTCCAGAAAGATTTGATCCATTACCACCAATGGGGAAACTTCCAAGGCTCATTTCTCCATCATTTTTAGGCCTATCAACATGAAACCTGTCTTACTTGTAGGTGATATTTACTACTGCAAGCCTTCCAAGTTTCCGAACGTTTTACAACTCTCCTAATTGTTTGGAATTTTAAAAAAGTTTTTACCATAACATGTCTTTAAACCCACAAGAGGGGGTTGTGGGAATTGAAGTCTCAAGTGTATGTCACAAGGGATGTCTGATTGGATCAGAAAGAAAGTGAGAAACACACACAGAGAAAAACCTCAACTCCCATCATGCCCTGGGAGGGAGCACAAGGCTCCTTCTATGCTTGCGCCATCCAAGGTGCTGCTGGGAAAGTGCCTTCCCATTTGCCTCAAGTGGGTGTCGGGGGAAGGGTCTTCAGGAAGGAATGGAAGAAAACAAAGGAACAGCCACAGCTTTCCCGATTTGCAAGGCCCACATGCTGCTGCTGCCTCAGGTAGAGTACCTCTCAGCCCCTTTGGTCCCTTTGGTCCCCATTAGCCACCATTATCCGGAAAGATCTGGCTGTTGTGATCTGTATTATTTATTTATTTATTTATTTACTACATTTGTAGACCGCCCTTCTCAGCCCTAGGGCGACTCACGGCGGTGTACAACATATAAAAACCAGGTACAATTTCAACAAAGCAATTACACATCAACAATAAACAACAGCACTATCAATAATACAGTTACACTAAATCATTCGCCACGTCTCATCGTTGAATGATAATCCAAATCTCATTATCCATGTTCCGTTCTAATCGTCATTGCCAATTGTTGCAGCACTTACACAAACTCCTTCTCAAAGAACCACGTCTTTAGTCTCTTGCGGAATGTCATAAGGGAGGGCGCCACTCTGATGTCCACAGGGAGGGTGTTCCACAGTCGGGGGGCCACCACCGAGAAGGCCCTATCCCTAGTCCCCGCCAGGCGTGCCTGAGAGGCGGGCGGGATAGAGAGAAGGGCCTCCCCGGACGATCTCAAAGTCCTCGTGGGCTCATAGGCCGAGATGCGGTCAGACAGGTATTTTGGGCCGGAACCGTTTAGGGCTTTGTAGGCCAACACCAGCACCTTGAATTGGGCCCGGTAGCAAATCGGCAGCCAGTGGAGCTGGTACAGCGTTGTGTGCTCCCTGCGTCCCGCTCCCGTTAGTAACATGGCTGCTGAGCGCTGGACTAGCTGGAGCTTCCGGGCCATCTTCAAGGGCAGCCCCACGTAGAGAGCATTGCAGTAGTCCAGGCGGGATGTGACCAGAGCGTGTACTACTGTGGCCAAGTCAGACTTCCCAAGGTACGGGCGCAGCTGGCGCACGAGCCTAAGCTGTGCAAATGCTCCCCTGGTCACCGCTGAAACCTGGGGATCCAGGCTCAACGATGAATCCAGGATCACACCCAAGCTGCGAACCTGCGCCTTCAAGGGGAGTGTGACCCCATCCAGCACAGGCTGTAACCCTATACCCTGTTTGGCCTTGCGACTGACCAGGAGTGCCTCTGTCTTGTCTGGATTCAATTTCAATTTGTTCGCCCTCATCCAGACCGTTACAGCGGTTCAGGACCTCGACAGCCTCCTTAGTAGCAGGTGGGAAGGAGTGACAGAGTTGGACATCATCTGCGTACATATGACACCGCACGCCGAAACTCCGAATGATCTCACCCAGCGGCTTCATGTAGATATTAAACAGCATGGGGGACAGTATAGAGCCCTGTGGAACCCCACACGTCAAAGGCTGTGGCGTTGAACAGGTGTCCCCCAATAACACCTTCTGGGTGCGACCCTCCAGAAATGACCGGAGCCACTGTAGAACAGTGCCCCCGAGGCCCATCTCCGCAAGACGCCCCAGAAGGATACCGTGGTCAACGGTATCGAAGGCCGCTGAGAGGTCCAGGAGCACCAACAGGGACACACTCCCCCTGTCTAGCTCCCGGCGCAGATCATCCACTAAGGCGACCAAGACCGTCTCAGTACCATGTCCCGGTCTGAAACCAGACTGTGCCGAATCCAGATAATCCGTGTCTCTCAAGAATACCTGGAGTTGTGAGGCCACTACGCTTTCCATGACTTTGCCCAAAAAGGGGAGATTGGAAACTGGCCGAAAGTTGTCAAGTCTAGTGGGATCCAGTGATGGTTTTTTCAACAGCAGTTTTATGATAGCTTGTTTTAAGCTCGCTGGAATCTTGCCTTCCCGAAGGGAGGCGTTAACCACCACCGTTACCCACTCAGCCAATCCCCCTCTGGCCTCCTTCAGAAGCCAGGATGGGCAGGGGTCTAGGATGGACATAGTAGGCCTCATTCCTCCAAGTATCTTGTCCACATCCTCGGGCTTCACCAATTGAAACGAATCCATCAAAATAGGACAAGCAGGTGCTCGTGTCACATCCTCGGAGACTGCATTTAATATGGTGTCCAGACCGGAACGGATCAAAGCGACTTTGTCTGCAAAGAACCGAGCAAATGCTTCACAGCGCGCGGCCGAATTGTCAGGGCTCCCGCCTGAGGTGGCGGGAGTTAAAAGACCTCTGACAATCCGGAACAACTCCGCCGGACGGTTCCTTGCAGACGCAATAGTAGCCGCAAAGAAAGTTTTCTTTGCGGCTTTTATTGCCGCGGCATATGCCCTTAAAAAGGACACAAACCGTGCTCGATTTGACTCGCTCGGATCCGAACGCCACATGCTCTCTAGTTCCCTCTTCCTTCGCTTCATCACTGCCAACTCCTCAGTAAACCAAGGAGCTGGTTTAGCTCGGCTACTTGAGAGGGGACGTTCCGGAGCGATCGTGTCAATTGCCCTGGTCATCTCTCCATTCCAGAGAGCGACCAAGGCATCGACAGGGTCACCTACCGAGGTGGCGGGAAAATCCCCAAGAGCCATCAGGAATCCATCCGGATCCATAAGCCTCCTGGGGCGGACCAACTTAATGGGTCCTCCACCTTTGCAGAGGTTGGGGGGCGCAGTGAGCCTAAATCTGACCAGGAAATGGTTGGTCCATGGCAACGGAGAGATGGTCAACTCCTCAACACCGCCACCTTGCTCCCATCCCTGGCAGAAAACCAAGTCCAATGATCTGTACTGGCTAAGGTTTTGGCTGCCCTGTGCCAGCTCATTGTCATAGATTCGGCAACCGAATCCACTGAACCATCCGAATCCAGTACACAAAAACAAAATCGTGTACACCCCTACTGAGTAGTGGTAGGTCTCAAAGCATGATTTCATATTTCTCAATAGTAGATGGTTCCAGCTTCTTGTTATACTTGTTCTTTTTCTAAATTTCTAAATTCTGATCAGGCATTACAAAAGTCTCTATAACTTTATCTCATATCCATGTTTCTCTGATAAAAATAAATAGCAGTGGTATCAGATAGAAGATACAAACATTGCTGTATTCTAGTGTTTCTCCACTGAATGTATTAAATAAGAGTGCGGCATATTTTCCTCCCATCAAAGATGGCATGTACTCAAGAACCCTCTTTCATCCTTTCCACAGGAACAACTTTACTTAAGAGACATACTTATGTTAAAATGCTTTACAGATTCTAATTGCAGTAATAGCAGAAATGGTTTCATCTAGCTAATTGGACATTTGAATATACTGGGAGTTTGCATACTACGATTAGAGATTTGCCTTGCTATGGCTTATGCATAATCTTTTTCCATTATGGTCTATATTATAATAAAGATATATTTACACCTAAAAAAAATCCACCATCTTTCTGAAGCCGTGTGGCAGCCCAGCCTATAAACCAACAATAAATAGGGTTACATCCATGGTGGGCTGATTGGTTACAGAAAGGTTTTTAAATTCAACCAAGGGTTATTTAGGACTCTAGATCAGCAGGTTACCAGGCCTGCTATATAATTTTTACCAGGTGTTGAAGTGAAAGACAGAGAAACAGTCAACCATCATATAAATCCTGCTGTAGGGGAAGATGGAAGCTGTATTTGCTTTAGAAGGTAGTGGTGAAATGAACCTTTGGACCTAGGGGAAAAACTAGATGGGAGAGACACAGGTAATAACATCAATCATAGAAGTAGAATTGTTGAAAGTAACAGAGTCCCTTGGTTACATCCTGGAAGCACTAGATCTTTGTAACTCACGTACTCTCAAAATGCTGTTTCTTTTCTATACAAAATAATCCCTGTGACAATTCATTTACTGAAGAGGAATTGACAACTCATATTCAGAGGCATTAATACTGAACACTCTGGTGGTATTTGCATGTATTTGCTTGATATTTGCAAAATCCTAAAAGGAATATTATTTTTCAAAAGATATTTGCATTTGATATGAACATCACTTCCAACATCTTCGGCTTTTTTATGTTTTAATTAGCTTGTTGTTTCTTTGGTGGTGTTTGAAAAAGCTTCAGTAACAACAATCAGTCAAAACTTGTCTGCCTAGAGGAAAGAGAATTAGAATTCAAAGTGTAATGTGGAAAGGTCAGAATAAAAAACCTACAGCAAAGTGTTGGAGGGCTGTTTTATTCCTTATTCTCTTTCTTCTTCTTGCCTTAGAGGAAACAGATGAAAACGTGACAGCCAAATCCCTCTTCAACAGCACATCCCTAGCGAGGGAGGATGGGCTCCCGTCTTGTGCTCGGCAACCAGCCATTGGGACTGCTCCCAAAATAATTCGGAGCTTTGTATACTCCAGGCCTCCCCCATGGTCAGACACACTGCCTGCCATATTTGTGATCACACCAACATACACCAGGCCCGTGCAGAAGGCTGAGCTGACCCGACTGGCCAACACCTTTCTCCATGTGCAGAACCTCTACTGGATAGTGGTGGAGGACTCACCCAGAAGGACCAACCTGGTTTCTAATTTGTTGGAGAAGGCAGGGATCAACTTTACTCACCTGAACATTGAGACTCCTAAGAGCCTAAAAGTGGGTGTGTCCTGGATCCCATCTCATACCCCACGAGGCACGTTCCAGAGAAATCTTGGACTCCATTGGTTGAGGCAAAGCTTCAGCACCATATCACCACCGGAGGGTGTAGTGTACTTTGCTGATGATGATAATACCTATAGCTTGGAGCTGTTTGAAGAGGTGTGAGACTCAAGGTTGTGGGGATAACATATATTTGGTCTATGATTTAGATGCATTTGGCGACTGTATTATTCTGTTCATATAACATATATATTTTGCTGTACACCAAGTAATTTTTGTGGGTAGATGGAGATGCCAGCTAATATTATGACAAATCAGAAGGGTGAAAAAACTGTAGATTAAATCTTTGGCATCTCTAGTTAGATCTGGAGAAAAATCTGTCCTGAAACCCTGCAAATCTTCCACCAGACAGCGGAGAGCAGGCAGGTCAGCTTATGACCCTTTAAAAGTAACTACAGTACAGCTTTTATCCTTTACCATTGACTGTGCTGACTAATGCTAATTCTGTTGCAAGCCATTATGTGTGAGAACACACGGTGCTCAGATGTGTTGTAGAGCTTACTGAATGCGATTTATTTCAGATATAAGAGAGCTTTCTATATTTTAGACTTAAATTGTGCAGAAGAGTACTAGTAGGAACCAAAGGACAGCAGAACATTGGCAGAAGAACGTGAAAACGACGACAGGGAATAAAGGGATGTTTTTGAGACAATGATGTAAACATTTGCTTTGCCAAATTCGGAGCTTTTCCCTGACTCCTCCTGTGCCTGGCTGTCATCGGGTGAGGGGATTCTTGGTAGGAGTGTCCAAAGAGTAGCTTCTTCAATCTGTGTCCCTGCCTGTCAAAGCTTGGCAGGGACAAAGATACAACGCATCATTGCAATAGCTATAGTGATGTGAGTACAGAACAGTAAGATAGAAAGCAAAGCAGAGAGTTTGGCACATTCAGAAAAGAAAGAATGGAAGCAGAGCTAGAAAAGTGCTATGGTATGTTGGTGGTTGTCAAGAAAACAAGAAGCCATAGTTTGGGACAACTGGAGTGGTTTGTATAGAGGGAAAGTTAGACAAATACCAAGAAATGCTTGTAGTGTATAGAAAAGGAATTTGTAATACTCATGTTATTGTTTTGTTTTCTTTCTGACAAGCAGATGCGCTATACAAAGAAGGTCTCTGTGTGGCCGGTTGCCTTTGTTGGAGGCCTGAGGTATGAGTCTCCTAAAGTGAGTCCAGCTGGCAAAGTGGTGGGCTGGACAACTGTGTTTGACCCAAACCGTCCCTTTGCCATTGACATGGCTGGCTTTGCCATCAACATCAGATTGATCCTGGAGAAACCGCAAGCCAATTTTAAACTGGATGGAGTTAAAGGAGGCTACCAAGAAACTAGTTTACTGAAGGACCTGGTGACAATGGATGGATTGGAGCCTAAAGCTGCCAACTGCACAAAGGTTAAACATTTGGGGAAGTGTTGGGGAAGCTTTTGGGAACTGCTGGGAGGCTTCACTATGCCGATTCCTGATCCAAAAAGTGGCATCCAATCATGGGTCCCCCAGATTTTGCTTCCATCACCTTATACCACCCTTTATAATTGGATGTGCTGGAAGCTTCTTTTCTGTCATAATTTGGCATGTTGCACATACATATAAAACAATTTTGATGTGGCTGGAAGCCACCCATTTAATATCTTGTGTCAAGTCACCATTGCCATTATCTATTTCTCTCCCTTTTTCTTTATATAAAAGAAGTGAATAAATGATGGCACTGGATAATAAAATCCATATATAAAATGAGGCAAATCTCTAGATAATTCACCTCCTAGTTAAGACTGGGGAAGTTGCCTTCAAATAGTTATGTGAAGAATACTTGTTAAAATTACCATCTGCGATGGGCAAAAAGATGTCTCAATCTTTGAGATACTCCTCTGAGGCAAATGAGAACAGCTTGATATTATTTGCACTTTGGGGCTTCCCTTGGGAAAAATTACAGGCAACACATGTGGTTTTTCTGTGTAGAAAAGGCATTTTGCAGCAGAAACATGGGGTTTTTTTTGTTGTTGTTTTTTTTGCAAAAGCCAGTGTTTCTATTCAGAAGACAATGAGCAACATCCTGTTAATAACATGTTCATGAATAAGTATGGCTTACACATGCATATGTCATTTCTTGAATGGCAAAGAGGGGGCTATTCTCTAGCCCAGTGGTTCTCAACCTGTGGGTCCCCAGGTGTTTTGACCTACAACTCCCAGAAATCCCAGCCAGTTTACCAGAGAACCACTGCTCTAGCCCTTTGTGCTCCATCCCAAACCTCCAGCAGCTGTCTGCTCTTGGAAAGATCCACTGATGGTTGGGTTGCTGCCATTTATTGGTTGGAAAGAAAGAAAGAGAGAATGAATGAAATGATAAATATGTGCTTGTTTGTGCTTAGAGGAAAAGGAAAAATGCAAACTGTGACTGCACACTCCTTTCTTCCCCTCTTCAAAGGGAAGAAATGCAAACTGCTTCTTCATTATGTGAATAGCTTCTCTCATACCTTCCCTTCCCACCAGTAAGCAGCAGCAGAGTGTCCCAGGGCAGGACAGCTTTCAGGGATGGAGGAAAGATATGGAACTGCAAGGATGAAGTAGTACATACCAATCCAATTTGATGTTGTCTTTTGTGCAGAGCATGATTTCCTACAGAGAAATGTTTAATTTTGGACAGGAAGCATGTTGAATTCCACAAACACATTTTCTGCATGTAATTCTTTGGCGAAACAATTTTTCCCCAAACATCTTTTTAAAACACAAATAGTTCTTGAAAGTTGCAAAGAAATCTTATTCTTTCAGAATGCATAAGACATCACTGATATTATTTGGTTTACCATGCAAAAATGGAAAATATATTCGTGTACCTCACACATTACAGGAATTTTTTAGATCGCATATGTATATATGTCTCTCTCTCTCTCTCTCTCTCTCTCTCTCTCTCTCTATATATATATATATATATATATATGATGTTATCTTCAGACTCAGCTATGAAATTCTTATGAAATTCACCTTCTCTTGTTAGGTCTTAGTCTGGCACACAAGGACGGAAAGGCCAACGCTAGTTAATGAAGGCAAACATGGATTCACTGATCTAAGGGTGGAGGTGTAGAGAAACTGTCTTAACTTTGTAAGTATCTGTGTTTTTCCAGAATCTATTGTGGCCTTGGAAATATGTTTTCAAACATCTTACATTTTGTATTAAGTACTTTAAATATGTCAGCATTCCAGCTTTGCACTTCAGTCTTCTAAGTACAAGCTTCTAGACTACCTATGATTTCCCTTTCTTGAAGCAAAAGTGCAAATTTGTGAGCTCAGATTGTCAATCTCGTGCCTGTTGTTCTACATGGGTAATAATGATATGCAACTCTGTGCCTGGCATTCCATAGTGATGGTGGTGGTCTTAACCAACACAGATTAATCAAAATAGTGATAAAGAAGTCCTATGTGTTGGCAACTAGGCATGCATAGCTTAACCATATTGTGCTGACTTATCTGTAGCCCTAATGGAGACCACATGTTTTGAACACAAAATCCAAGTGTAGTCCTTGACATTGGTACAGTCCTTGTAAAGCTGTTTTCGAAGACTTTGCTAGCTCTTTTGCCTGTCAAAAATAGATGTTGCCGAGCTAAAGGGGATAGCGTTTTGATGCAGTATACGGTAGCTCATAGTTTCCTGTGTCTATGTGACATACATCATAGAAAAGTATCTGTGAATTCTTGTCATCACGCCTAAATAATGGCAGATTGTGTTGGCATGGAAACTCTCCATGTAGTAGAAGCATAGCTGGAAAGTTAAACTTTTAACATAGTGCTTGTAACCCCTATTATCTGTTGATTTTGCCAAGTCAGATCACTTCTGAAAAAGATCTTCAGTGGGTGGCAAAGAAGACAATATGGGAAGAATTTTTTGTGAGCTGTTTTAGGGGTCTAAGCCTAATTCGACTGAAACATTCTTTTTCCCAGTAGCAACTCATACCAGCATTCCACCAAACAGTTCATTGGATGAAAAAGAAAATGCCAGACAGGATGTATATGAAGTCAAAACAGTTTCCAGGGCAAACATCAAGGCTAGGGAAATGTATGGCTTTGGAACAGGTTGCGAACTGTCAGTGGTGCTCAACCTGTGAGCCACGGCACAACAGAGAGGCATGAGAACGAAAACCTGGTCCATGAACCTCCTTCCTCTTTGTTTTATTTTATTTTATTTCTGCTCCTTTCTGCAGAGCTGACCACCCCTTTTGCTACTAATGTTTGAGAGTGGTCCCCAGTCAAGTGGGCCCTGGTCAAGTGGGCCCTAGTCAAGTGGGCTCTGCTTGAATTAGAAGCTTCTCACATTCTTAATACAAAAAATCCACAAGTTATAAACAAGATAGGTTCCATAGGCTTTTTCTTAAATTGAATTTGTATGTAAGTCAGAACAGGTGCATTTTTAAAGTATAACTCCAGCTATATATATATATACACACACACACACACACACACTTTGGGTAGCATAGGGAAGTGTTAGCGCTCATGTGGTGTTCTTTTTGCCATCTGTGCCCCTGTTCAAAAGATTTCACCTCACTTTCTGACTGTGAAAATTGGATTTTGAAAGAAAATGATTTGTTGTAGAAACAAAGATTGGTGATAAAGCTTCACTTGAGACAGCTTTTCTCCATGATAACTCTTTCAGGAGTGATTTTCCCTTCCTAGGGGTAGATTTTTCTTGCTTCCTGTTGTCTCACCCCCGTTCTTAACTATGAGTAGTTTGGAAGTAGGATGTTTGTATCATGGGGACTCCTTGTATAAGAAAATAAAAAACATTTTTTAAAAAAACCAAAAATGGCCAATTCTGGGGGTGAGGGTATAACATTTTTCCAAAAACGATTTATGATTTCCAATATATATAATAAAATAATATCAATAGATAAAGAAAAAGAAAAAGAATAGAAAAAGAGTAAAAGAGAGATAGATACAAATATATAAAAAGAAAAATATAAAAGGGGCTTCCAATAATCTCTACAGCAATTATTAAATCAAAACAAACTGTAAGAGCCATCAGTACCTCTCTGACACAGTGATTCCTCACCTACTTTCTATAAGATACAATTGGTGGTTGTCTAAATCAAATTTTATATCCTTATACCTATGTTCCCTGCATAAGATCAATCCATTATTAATATACAATATGTCCCCAGTATTTTTGAGGGAAGCAAAACTGAGGATTAAAAAAAACTATTGAAATTAAGGACTTCTGGCTCAGGAATACCATAGAATTATGCTGAAGGATCTAGAAAAGGCCTAATAATTATCATGCTTTTCTAATTCTGTTCTTTTATCCATTTAAGAAGTTTAATTTTGTTCTTTCATCACACAGTATGTTAGACTTTCTAATTTCAATCTTAAAACCCTTTAAAGATAATCCTCATGATTTCCCACATTAATATAACCAGCAGGAAACTCACTAGGTATTGATGAAACCCCTGATCCAAAAATTTCTATTTATCCAATACATCTGATTGTTATCAGATTAAGAAAAAAGAGTACTTTTTGCCAGCTTCAGTGCTCATTAAAATTTGCATGCAGAAGGGTGAGCTGATGTAGTTCATTCCGTGATCTCCCCGACTTTGGTCACGGTTGACAGTCACTTAGAGCTTGGTAGGATTCTCAGATTATTGTAGGCTATCTCCTTGATATCCCTTTGTCTAGAGCAGTGGTTCTCAACCTTCCTAATGCTGTGACTCCTTAATATAGTTCCTCATGTTGTGGTGATCCCAGCTATAACATTATTATAGTTGGGTTGTTGTAGGTTTTTTCCGGGCTATATGGCCGTGGTCTAGAGGCATTCTCTCCTGACGTTTTGCCTGCATCTATGGCAAGCATCCTCAGAGGTAGAGAGGATGCTTGCCATAGATGCAGGCGAAACATCAGGAGAGAATGCCTCTAGACCATGGCCATATAGCCCAAAATAACCTACAACAACCCAGTGATTCCGGCCATGAAAGCCTTCGACAATACGTTATTATAGTTGCTACTTCATAACTGTAATTTTGCTTCTGTTATGAATAGTAATGTAAATATCCTATATGCAGGATGTATTTTCATTCGTTGGACCAAATTAGGGACAAATACCTAATACGCCCAAATTTGAATAGCAGTTGGGTTGGGGGGTGGGGGGTTGATTTTGTCATTTGGGAGTTGTAGTTGCTGTGATTTATAGTTCACCTACAATCAAAGAGCATTCTGAACTCCACCAACGATGGAATTGAACCAAACTACCGAATATGCCCAAATGTGAACACTGGTGGACTTTGGGGAAAATAGATCTTGACATTTGGGAGTTGTAGTTGCTGGGATTTATAGTTCACCTACAATCAAAGAGCATTCTGAACCCCACCAATGATAGAATTGGGCTGAATTTCCCACACAGAACTCCCATGACCAACAGAAAAGACTGTGCTTTCTGATAGTCTTTGGCAATCCCTCTGACACCCCCTCACATACCCCCCCCCCCAGGTGTGCCAACCCCCGGGTTGAGAAACACTGGTCTAGAGATACATCACCAGTCAGAACCTGCTTGCAAACCAGTATAAGAGGTATCAATTAGCCATTTCCATCTTCAGAAATCTGTGTAGAGTATTATTTTTCCCAATCTGTGTTGGCCTTGGAAGTGTCACCCTGCAGAGCTACCATAGCTGCCCACCTCTACTATTCATAATAATTTAACTGCCTTTGCAGGTAAGGTGCTCACAAAGTTTTCTGTTATCCACATCAATTGCATATATTCATTTCAAGCCACAAGCAATCATTAAGTGAGCGGTTGGGGGGGGGGGGGGGAGAGACTCTAAAGCAGTGGTTCTCAACTTGGGGTCCCCAGATGTTTTTGGCCTTCAACTCCCAGAAATCCTAACGGTTGGCAAACTGGCTGGGATCTCTGGGAGCTGTAGGCCAAAAACATCTGGGGACCCCTGGTTGAGAACCACTGCTCTAAAGACAAAGATGGAAAATGCTTTATTTCCCTTAATAGTCAAACTCGCCCAAAGGCATGAATCTAAAATTCCCTATATGCATTGATTCCGTATAAACTGATCGTTTATTCACCATAATAAGTGTTTGTTTGTTTACTTGCTTGCTTCTTTTTAAGTGAAAGAGGAAAAGGAGAGAAAAGATTGATGGTTTGTGTAGGAAGAAAAATAATCCGTTTTTATGGTCTTTGTAAGCCGAAAAAGTCCAGGCCTATTTGCCTGGACACTTCACAATTATGGGAGTCTCGAGAGTTAATGTGCCATTGTGCTAGAGAGCTCTAGTGCACATCCCTGAACTCCAGCACTAAAGCTTTCCAGCAGAGAGTTCTCAGGACCTCATCAGATTAAAATTCTGAAGAGTCTATAGATAGAACATTAAAGTGGTATTAATGTGCTATAACCCTCTAGTGTGAAAACACTCCTGGACTGTGCACCAGTCTCAAAGAAGTCTATGTTGTGCGCAAGGAATTAAAATCTGCTAACAATTCCAAAGCTTAACAGGGCTGCCAGCACAGCTTTATGAGACAGAACCTTCTGTTCCAGTTAACTCCAGTGGGACTTAATGCAATTAATGTTCCTCAGAGAATGTGCCCTAAATTTGTGCGCAAAAGAAACTGGGCTGCCTGAATCAGCTTGATTTGGGTAGTATATTAGAAGAAATGAAGGAAGTCTGACTATGTATTCAAAGTGATGCTAAATGTGGATTATGGAAAATAGCTGTAGTTTGCTTATTCAGTCAGACCCGAATTTATGTTCCAAGGAACATGTAGCTGTCCAACATGGCGGTGGCGTCCATCAGTCTTAACTACCATCAGCAGTGGTGGGGGAGTGAGTTTGAACAACATATGCAGGGTCACATTTTTAAACATAACTGGCACTACTAGAGATTGTACCTGAATCTTCTGCGTAGGAAATGTGCCATCAACCACCAACACTCTAAACTCTCCAAGATGTTTTTATTCTGCACCCACAATTCCGTCTTTTTCATCGTGTTGTTCAGCTGTGCCGAAGACCATCACCGCAGACATTAATTCTGGTTTCCCGGAAGGTTTAAGACCAAGAACATCCATCTACTGATCTGCGTTGTCGTCCACTGTACTGTAATTATATGCTATAATAATAACTTTACCAACATTTTGAACGGTGCTGCTAAATTCCAATTCCAGCACTTTAATTTACCAGCACTTTAGCTCATTTGCACTGAATCTGGTCTTCCAACTTGCCTTACCTCAGCACTTTAACTTAGGGATTGATCCTTTAGTACTTGAAGAAGTAGTTCCTCCATGACGCACTTTATTTTGGCACTTTAGAATCAGTGTGTTAAGCCTATTGCACTTTAATAACCTTCTTGCCACCTGTAAGGTTGATATAACTATATGCTTGCACTTTAAGAACGTTGGGCAAAGTTGATTGACAGTGTTTCATTGGCAGTTTTTAACATCGATCACCCATGCTGCTACCCATTCCCTGGTATTGGTATTTGTTAACCCTTCTGCTAACCAATTGTGTTATAGAAAGGGAGTGGAGTGGACTAGAGAGTCCCGGAAATAATATAGTCGGGGTTAGAAATGAATGGAAGGGAAAACCATGGCGAATTGATCCTGCTATAAATCAGATAATCAGCAGTGAAGCATGGGTTGAAGCTATGGATGTAGATTGCATCATGGAGGAGGGAGGGTGTTCTATCGGCCGGGGAGCCCCCATAGAAGTCGTGGTGGGGTGGGGGAGATACGGGAAAGGGAGACCTTTAATTCGGCCTAGGGAACGTGGATCAACATTAGTAATTCCAAATCGGTCTCCTGATGTGGTAAGTTGGTGTAACCAGGATGGCGGTCCCTCCGGATTGAAGGTGGTGCTGTTGAACGCCAGATCTGTCAATGGTAAAACAGCTTTCATCCAGGATTTAATCCTGGATGAACGGGAAGATCTGGCGTGCATCACGGAGACCTGGTTGGATGAAGCTGGAGGAGTGAACTTGACCCAGCTTTGCCCACCAGATTTCTCTGTGCAGCACCAACCGAGATCCGGAGGGCGGGGAGGCGGGGTTGCAGTGGTCTATAGAGATTCCATTTTTCTGATCAGGGACCCCATCCCGCAGTCAACAAATTTTGAATGCGTCCACCTGAGGGTGGGTGACCGGGACAGATTAGGGATTCTGTTAGTGTACCGTCCACCTCGCTGCACTACAGTCTCCCTGCCTGAGCTAGCGGGGGTGGTCTCGGACCTGGCATTGGAGTCCCAACGGCTACTTGTGCTGGGGGACTTCAATGTCCACACCGAGGCCGCCTTGTCGGGAGCGGCTCAGGACTTCATGTCTGCCATGGCAACCATGGGGCTGTCCCAACAGGTATCTGGCCCCACCCACAGTGCAGGACACACATTGGACTTGGTTTTCTGTCAGGGATGGGAGGAAGGTGGCGGTGTTGAGGAGTTGTCCATCTCTCCGTTGCCATGGACCGACCACCACTTGGTCAGCTTTAGACTCACTGCACCCCCTAACCTCTGCAGAGGTGGAGGACCCATTAAGTTGGTCCGCCCCAGGAGGCTTATGGATCCGGATGGATTCCTGATGGCTCTTGGGGAGTTTCCCGCCACCTCAGTTGGTGATCCTGTTGATGCCTTGGTCGCTCTCTGGAATGGAGAGATGGCTAGGGCAATAGACACGATCGCTCCAGAACGTCCCCTCTCAAGTAGCCGAGCTAAACCAGCTCCTTAGTTCACTGAGGAGCTGGCAGCGTTGAAGCGAAGGAAGAGGGAACTAGAGAGCATGTGGCGTTTGGATCCGAGCGAGCCAAATCGAACACGGTTTGTGTCCTTTCTAAGGGCATATGCCGCAGCAATAAAAGCTGCAAAGAAGACTTTCTTTGCGGCCACTATTGCGTCTGCAAAGAACCGTCCGGCTGAACTGTTCCTAGTTGTCAGAGGCTTTTAAAACCCACCACGCAGGATCGGTGCCCTGATGACTCGGCAGCTCACTGTGAAGCCTTTGCTCAGTTCTTTGCAGACAAAGTCGCTTTGATCCGCTCTGGTCTGGATACCATATTAACGGCAGTCTCTGAGGATGTAACACAAGCATCTGCTTGTCCGGTTTTGATGGATTCATTTCAATTGGTGCAACCCGAGGATGTGGACAAGGTGCTTGGAGGAATGAGAGCTACCACATGCATCCTAGACCCTTGCCCATCCTGGCTTCTGAAGCAGGCCAGAGGGGGATTGGCCGAGTGGGTGAAGGTGGTGGTTAATGCCTCCCTTCGGGAAGGCAAAATTCCAGCCAGCTTAAAGCAAACTGTAATAAAACCGCTGTTGAAAAAACCATCACTGGACCCCACTCAATTCGTGAACTATCAGCCTGTTTCCAATCTCCCCTTTTTGGGCAAAGTCCTGGAACGTGTGGTGGCCTCACAACTCCAGGCATTCTTGGTAGACACAGATTATCTGGATCCGGCACAGTCTGGCTTTAGGCCGGGACATGGTACCGAGACAGCCTTGGTCGCCTTAGTGGATGATCTGCGCTGGGAGCTCGACAGGGGGAGTGTGTCCCTGTTGGTGCTGCTGGACCTCTCAGCGGCCTTCGATACCGTCGACCACGGTATCCTTCTGGGACGCCTCGCGGGGATGGGTCTTGGAGGTACTGTTTTACAGTGGCTCCGCTCATTCCTTGAGGGTCGGTCTCAGAAGGTGTTACTGGGAGACTCCTGTTCAACCCCACAACCTTTGTGTTGTGGGGTTCCTCAGGGTTCAATACTGTCTCCCATGTTGTTTAACATCTACATGAAGCCGCTGGGAGAGATCAACCGGAGTTTTGGAGTGCGATGTCATCTGTACGCGGATGATGTCCAACTCTGTCACTCCTTTCCACCTGCTACTAAGGAGGCTGTCGAGGTCCTGAACCGGTGCTTGGCCACTGTGACGGTCTGGATGAGGGCGAACAAATTGAAATTGAATCCAGACAAGACAGAGGTACTCCTGGTTAGTCGTAAGGCCGAACAGGGTATAGGGTTACAGCCTGTGTTGGATGGGGTCGCACTCCCCCTGAAGACGCAGGTTCGCAGTTTGGGTGTGATCCTGGACTCATCGCTGAGCCTGGAACCCCAGGTTTCGGCGGTGACCAGGGGAGCATTCGCACAGTTAAAACTCGTGCGCCAACTGCGCCCGTACCTTGGGAAGTCTGACTTGGCCACGGTAGTCCATGCTCTGGTTACATCCTGTTTAGACTACTGCAACGCCCTCTACCTGGGGTTGCCTTTGAAGACGGCTCGGAAGCTTCAATTAGTCCAATGGTCGGCAGCCATGATACTAACAGGAGCGGAGCGCAGGGAGCATACAACTCCTCTGCTGCACCAGCTCCACTGGCTGCCGATTTGCTACTGGGCTCAATTCAAAGTGCTGGCGTTGGCCTTTAAAGCCCTAAACGGTTCTGGCCCAACCTACCTATCTGAACGTATCTCGGCCTATCAGCCCACCAGGACCCTAAGATCTTCTGGGGAGGCCCTGCTCTCTATCCCGCCTGCTTCACAGGTGTGGCTGGTGGGGACGAGAGACAGGGCCTTTTCTGTGGTGGCCCCTTGACTGTGGAACGCCCTTCCCATGGAGGTAAGATCAGCCCCCTCGCTGATGGTGTTCCGAAGAAGATTAAAAACCTGGATGTTCGAACAGGCATTTGGTTAATCAGTGCAATGAAGGTGACGATTACAGGAATGGTAATATGGACGACGAAACTGGATCACAACTTTAGTCATGAGATGCATTGGATTGTTATTGTAGTGTTAATATTGTGTATTACGCTCTGATGATTTTAAATTGTATATCATGTATTGTTTTACCCTTGTTGTAAACCGCGTTGAGTTGCCTGTTAGGCTGAGAAACTGCGGTATACAAGCAAAGTAAATAAATAAATAAATAAATAAATAAATTTTGTAAAGTAATGTGTTAAATCCATATTTAGTCATAATTATATTAGTAATTGATATAATTTAGTGTTAAAGTAGAGTCTCATCTTCTATTACAGGTGAATCTTATACACATTTTCCTTTGAAAAACTGGTAGGAGAACAATGGTGCAAGAAATCTGGGAGGGCCCCAGAGGCTAGATCATTTAAGTTTGTAAAGCAGTGTTTCTTAACCTGGGTGTCAGGACACCTGAGGGAAGTCACAAGGAAGTTTTAGAGGGGTCACCAAAGCCCATCAGAAAACACAGTATTTTCTGTTGGTCATGGGGGTTCTGTGTGGGAAGTTTGGCCCAATTCTATCATTGGTGGGGTTCAAGGGGCTCTTTAATTGTAGGTGAACTATAAACCCCAGCAACTACAACTCCCAAATATCAAGGTCTATTTTCCCCAAACTCCAACAGTATTTGGGCATATTGGGCATATTGAGTATTTATGCCAAGTTTGATCCAGATTCATCATTGTTTGAGTCAACAGTACTCTCTGGATGCATGTGAATTACAACTCCAAAACTCAAGGTCAGTGCCCACCAAATTCTTCCAGTATTTTCTGTTGGTCATGGGAGTTCTGTGTGCCAAGTTTGGTTCAATTCCATCATTGGTGGAGTTCAGAATGCTCTTTTATTTTAGGTCAACCATAAATCCCAGCAACTGCAACTCCCAAATGAAAAAATCAATCCCTGCCCAACTCCACCAGGATTCAAACTTGGGCGTATCAGGTGTTTGTGCCAAATTCAGTCCAGTGAATGAAAATACATCTTGCATATCAGATATTTACATGACAATTCATAACAGTAGCAAAATTACAGTTATGAAGTAGCAACGAAAATAATTTCATGGTTGGAGGTCATCACAACATGAGGAACTATATTAAGGGGTCACGGCGTTAGAAAGGTTGAGAACCACTGTTGTAGAGTTACAGGTGACCTACAGTTCCCATGATTTCCCCCTTGGTGTACTGATGAATTTTCTTTCATATGTTGATGTCATGACATTCTACTTTAATTCCTATCTCACTTTACATAATTCTCTGGAGGTCATTTATGGATTGGAAAAAACAAAGGAAGACTATCCCAAAACCAGGTCACAACTAAGTTCAAGGGAACTAGGAGAGCACAGGTTTCAGCGTCCTAGTTCCTAGTATTTCCCAAAAGAGTCTGTACATAATTAAAGTCCCTTGTTCGGCATTGATAATAAATGGTGGGGGTGCAAGGGGGAGGTGCATTTTTGATTCCCTACACTACCTGGCAGATGAAATTGCACTGTGACATGGAAAAGTTTATTTAGCCTGGCAACTATTTGCATCTTGCTAGGCAGATCTGCCTTATATTTGGGGAAGCCTGGGGCTAAATGGACCATTTGCAAGATGTTCTTAACTACAGGATTGAAAATACTCATTTGCAGGGATTTGTTTTTGTTTTTTGCAGCTCCCAAAATGCCCTCCAGAAGAACGGAAAGATGAATGCAGTTCCTGTTTTATGATTATATAATAAGTGCTCCCCACTCCCCAAAAGGAGGGGAAAAGGCTTCTCCCTCCCTTCTTTCCTGTTATTTTATGCAGCTGCTGTGTCTCCATTCTACATTGCTGGAACAAAATGCAGCAGGCGTATGTCTGAGGTGCCTTTGAGTTCCCAGCGAATATCCTTTGTCTCTCTTCTGGGAGAGGATATTGATTGGAAGCTCTGCTTGAATAACTGCCCTTAACCATGGAAGTGAAACTTGGTTGTTTCCCATGATTATAATATAAATTTTCTAGTCTGTGGAGAAAATGTTCAAGAATTGTTATTCCATTAAGAATTGTACTCCATTAATTTCTTCAAGCCAGTAGCCACGGGCTGTTATAGATTTGAAATCATGCTTAAACTTATTGGAAGCAATACATTTACCAGCAACTAACCATGTCAACTCAGTGACACTCAGTGAGCTGTGGCCTAAAAAGTAACTTGCCTAAAGAAAACAAATAGACTTGGATCCACTTGATGTTGCCCTAGATCAGTGGTTCTCAACATGTGGGTCTCCAGATTTTTTGGCCTTCAGCTCCCAGAAATCCTAACAGCTGGCAAGCTGGCTGGGATTTCTGGAAGTTGTAGGCCAAAACACCTGGGGATCCACAGGTTGAGTACCACTGTCCTAGATTGTCTTAGGAGACACGAATGCTCTGGAAAATGATGTAAAGAGAGTGAATGGAGGGTTCAATTCTTCATTCAGTTTTTAGGCATCTTGTTTCAGAGTCAGTGCTGAAGTGAGTACAGAACTGGCAATGCAAGAGATCTAGGTTCATGTGACTGTCCACCGGGACACTACCTGGCTGTCCAGGAGTCTGCTTCCATTGCAGGAGGAGAGCATGAAAACACTTCCACGTAATCCGAGGCCAATTGGAAGCAGGAGTACTTTGAACCAGCCCCGGATTTAGGTGTCTATGTAGATAGGCCCCTTGTAATATTACCTGGAAAAGTCCCAACATACAGGAGGCTGTATCAATTCATAATCTCTACCATGAGCAAATACTTTGAAACAAAATAGGTCAACATTGTCCATTCCAGATCAAGCTATTACACCTCCCAGACATTTTAGTTCACAACCCTTATACCTTATAACCATACATAGTTGCTGTAAATGTTAATATTCTGGCAAAAAAATTGCAGTTAAGTTAAAAAAAAAAACCCAGAAAAGTCCAAAGGCTATGGCATAAGATTTAATCACCTTATCTAATCAAAAAAACCTCCCAAAGCTTCAACCCTACAAGTCCTGTTTCCATTACATCACTGGTTGCAAACCTGTACCTATCTTTTCAAAGCTCTTTTTGTATTTATTTTGCAGGTGGTCACTTTTCACCGCTCTACAATTGCTCAGCAAGGCACTGATGCAGCAATCAGAAACAAATTCCTCCTTGTGATCATATCTTCTAGCTTCCAATTCTCCTTAAGCCATGAAAGAAAGAAGCAAAATGAATGTCATGCCCAAGTTCTTTTGCTTTGTATTCTGACTATTCATCATAGAACAACAAAGAAGAAAAAAAGAAACATGTTTCTGAAGTTGTATTTATTTCTTGGATGATATTTTAAAGACCAGAGCCAGTTCTCACTCGTACAACATCTTGGAGAATGCAAGAAGAGCTAGGTTTGCACAGAAAACAGAACTCTCTTTGCTTAATCCACATATCCGATAAGATTTTGAAGTCCTGTTTTGAGAAGTAATAAGATATATGCTTCTACATATTTTTATAACACATGGCACTTCAAAACTAGGGCATCCCTATTGTATTAGCAGTGAAATATTACTGCATCATGTTAAAATAAGAGATGCTCTCAAAATGGCTCTTTTAATCTGAGGATTCCTCACTATCACCCCAAGGATAGGATTGGGCAGTTCTACGTGTGATTAATACTTTAGTAATTAATTGAGTTCTCCACCAATTCCTCTGTTACAATCCAAAATTCAGCACAAGGTCTCGATCACCACCAGTTATTCTTGGATCCAAATACCAACTGAGCCAGAAAGTATGAGCCATAAAAATCATGAATTTCTGTCAGCAAGAAATTATCATCTGCTGTATTCTTTAGATCAACCCATTCTCACAGGGAATGCTGAATTAGCCTTTGTCAGTAGGAGGAATGATACCTTGGACAATAGCTAAGTTATGGTTTCCTGGATCCAGAGGCACAGCTTTGGCATCCATTGGGAAACAATTACTGCGCGAGATGGATTTTTAATCTGATACAGCAGGACTTTTTGTGTTCATGTAGTGTTGTAGATCTCTTATACATTCTTAAATGATTTCTGTACATGCATGATCAATTTCCGTTCATTACCTGGCTGGACTGCTATGAGCTTTGATGAAGCAACAGGTTCGGAATGAGCAAAGAATGCTCAGTCATAGAGAATAACGGATACGAAGTTTAATACAAGGAACAACGAAAATACAAATGTAGAAGGAAGTGGCTCCTATATGCCCTGGTTGCTGAGGACAGAAGTAATAATGCAACATGAAGCAAAATGGAAAATTAACAGTTTGCAATTGTGTTTGTATTTAGAGATGTACTGTCTGGACATCAGCATAGTTGGGACAAGAGGGATTCATGGGCAAAAGAACTGGACTATAATGAATTGTAAGAATTTAATGATAGCACAATTGTTTGTCTCTGTGGTGAGCTCTGCTCACTTAAAAAAGAAAAAAGCACACCCTTGGGGTCTTCTGTAAGAAATTCTCACAATTAACAGAACTGAAAAGGACTTTCTCAGTTTCTGAGCCAGCCCTGAGAAAGTAGCAGGGTGTCAATTTGTTTCATAGTTTATTTATAATATAGGACTTTTCTGCCTATTCCAGTTATATTCATCTGGCATGTTTGTGAAGATCTTTTTTTCCTTCCCATGGTCTTCACATATATTTCATGCTCACTGCATTCATACGGGAGGGACCCACTGTTTTAAATTAGTTGAATAATTAGAAGCACAATAATGAGGAAAGTGTGCAATTTTAAAAAAGAATGAGTCTATGTGGGAGTTTAGGTTGGCAGAAAAGGATTGTCAAATTTCTCAGTTCCTTTACCAGCTGTTTCTGTGAGGGAAACCATGGAGATCACCTTATAATAGAATGAACACTCAGCACATTTAAGGATATTCCTGGGTACATTTTCTTTCTCTTTATTATTAATGCAGATATGCGATCTAGGGTCTTATGCCCGCTATTGCAGGAAGGGGCAAGTTATGGCTGCATTGCAACGTACGTTGTCCCTGTTCTGGCTAGGATTAGAGGAATTTAAATCCAACATTTGTAGGGAAAATTGCATTGGTGCCAGTAGGAAGTCACCTTTATCCTTTTCGGATTCTATCAGATAGGTAAAGGAAATATTTAATATCATGTTGCTCTCATTTCCACTACCAGTAGCAGGTCTGCTGTACTTTGGAGAACCAAACACAGCTTTTCTGTTCACTACGTGCTTGCTGGTATGGCTATAAAGTGATTGGGGGGGGGGGGGGAATTCAGCAAAAGTAGCATCTGTAGGGGGAAAAACTAAGGCCCCTTCCACACAGCTGAATAAAACTCCACACTATCTGCTCTGAACTGGGATATATGGCTGTGTGGACTCGGAGAGTTATTCTGACTTGATATTCAGGGTTATATGGATGACTGGAAGGGTCCTAAGTAATCAAGCAGCCCTGAAGACATTAGGCTAAACCCAGGGCCCTTCCACACAGTCCTATATCCCACAATATCAAGGCAGAAAATCCCACATTAACTGAGTGTGGTCTCAGATAACTCAGTTCAAAACAGAAATTGTGGGATGTTCTGCCTTGATATTCTGGGATATAGGGCTGTGTGGAAGGGCCCCTGGATGCCCTTACAGTTGGGAAGGTGTCTAAAATAGCTCATTGAAATTAAATCCTATCGCTTCTGGGCACATGAGGTGAAACACATCAGCTTTTACCTGAGGCTGCATGGTTTTTCTAGCCCTGAACACCACATTCACTGTTGGTTAACAGGGGACTAAGGCCATAAGGATGAAAACAATATTTGTCAATTTTAATATCCCTGGCCCCTGGTTACACAGCAGGTTAAACCACTGAGCTACTGACTTTGCTAACTGAAAGGTTGGCGGTTCAGATCCAGAGAGTGTGATGAGCTCCCAGTGTTAGTCCCAGCTTCTGCCAACCTTGCAGTTCAAAAACATGCAAATGTGAGTAGATCAATAGGTACTGCTCCGGTGGGAAAGTAATGGCACTCCATGAAGTCATGCTGGCCACATGACCTTGGAGATGTCTATGGACAATACTGGCTCTTTGGCTTAGAAATGGAGATGAGCACGGACACGACTAGACTTAATGTCAGGGGAAACCATTACCTTTACTATTAATATCCCAAGTGAAAAGAGATTTTTTTCCAAATTGTATTTTCTGTGTAGAAATTGAATTTTCAATACAAAAAATATTTTATGTGCAGCACAAAAAGTTACTGAGCAGAAAATGCAGTTTTCTGGTGGAAAAAAAAGGTGTTAATTTTTTTCTCGGAAGAAATCTTGAACTCCAAATATCTTTCAAACACTGCCAGGGACACATCAAGAAAAGTGATTAGATTGTGTTCTTGCCCATGAGAATGAAATTTATGAAGATTTGCACCTCTCTCCCTTCGGCCACTCATGACCCCGGCCCCTACATGTTTGCGCAACGCCACCCTATTGAGATTGCTGTTTACCTCTTGATACTAACAACAGGTAAGGAAAGGCCTTGGAAGCAGGGAACGGGTTTTTTTCTTTTTCATTATTTGGGAATATGGCCAGGTATGCAATTATCAGCCACGGCCTCAGGGCTGCAGATTGTACCCGTTCTATACAATACAATACAAATAAATCTTAACTGCGACAGAGTACAGGAATGACCTCTTTTCCCCCATCTTATGATAGAATAATACGACTCAGTGAGGAGGAGACCCACAGGCCAGCTGAGGTGGATGAAGGAAGACGAAACACACTTAAGCTCAGATGGCTGGAGAATTTAAAAAAGAGAGCCTAGTGAGAGAAACCGAGTTGCTCGAAAAGAGCAGTACAAAAAGGGCTTTGTGGAATCTCCTTGGGGCCAGTGTTCTAGTCCTTGAATTTCATGAATACTATTAACTTTCTGTATTGCTTTTTTTTAAAAAAAAATGCATTGTTAACGAGAAAAAGACAGAATGTCAATGAAGTCATTTCTGATGCTTATTTATAATGGTGGATGCTCAGTTATTATTAAACATCGTATAGAAATAGCACAGCTCATTCCTCTGAGGAAAACGCAGCTAAGTGGTGAATGATAGAACATATTCACCATTTCCAAATGGTGAGGACATATAGGAGATCTGAGGGAGGGGGGTGTTGGAGCCCTAAAGATATTTGTTTAGTGTCCACATGTATTTCATAAGAGTACATTACAAAATTTCCAGATTGACCAACTTAACCATCAAAACTCAAGTTTGCATCACAGATTGAGCCCTATCCATCTCACTCCCCACATAGATGTTCTCATATCTCCTTTTTCTGCTTTTAATTATATGTTAATCTGATACCTTTTTTGCTGTCTATTTTTCTGCCTCTTTCTATTAGCTATGATGGTAGTGCTTTTTCTAGAGTGTGTTTCAAAAGATGGACTGACATTCTCAACTTTTGGAAGACCATCTCCTCAGATCCCTTCAATGAAACATCAAGGGCTAGTAGACAGCAGTTGGCCTAAAAGATGCATGGGGTAAACCAGATAAAGAGTTGCCTTCTGTTCTCAAGGCCTTCCTTATTTTCTAGTTTTTAAAAAAGATTCTCCAAATGCACAGCTACCTCCTTCTAGGCATACCAAGTGCTAGAAAGGCACCTTTTCCTTACTATTTCTTGTGTCCTAAAATTTTAAAAACATAAAGGGATGACTGAATGAATGAATATGCTTCCTCTCCAAGGCTGAAGATTGGCGAATCACATTTGTCTACCCTAATTTATTCCAGGAAAACAAATTCATAGAATCATAGAGTTGGAAGAGACCTTGTGGGCTATCCAGTCCAACCCCCTGCCAAGAAGCAGGAAAATCGCATCCAAAGCACCCCCAACAAATGGCCATCCATCTTCTGTTTAAAAGCCTCCAAAGAAGGAGCCTCCACCACACTCCGGGGCAGGGAGTTCCACTGCCAAAAAGCTCTCACAGCTAGGAAGGTCTTCCTAATGTTCAGGTAGAATCTCCTTTCCTGTAGTTTGAAGCTATTGTTCCGCATCCTAGTTTCCAAGGCAGCAGAAAACTCCAAGGCAGCAGAAGATTTCTCCTTCCTCCTTATGACTTCCCCTCACATACTTTTACATGGTGATCCTGTCTCCTCTCAAGCCTTCTCTTCTTCAGGCTAAACATGCCCATTTCTTTAAGCCACTCCTCATAGGGCTTGTTCTCCAGACCTTTGAGCATTTTAGCCACCCTCCTCTGGACACATTTCCGCTTGTTGACATCTCCCTTAAATTGTAGGGCCCATATATGAACACACTGTGATTCCATGTGTAGTCTGACCAAGGCAGAACAAGGGGTAGCACGACTTCCCTGGATTTAGACACTATACTATTTATGCAGGCCAAAACCCCATCAGCTTTTTAGCCATCGCATGACATTGTTGGCTCATGTTTAACTTGTTGTCCACGAGGACTCCAAGATCTTTTTCACATGTACTGCTGTCGAGCCATGAATGTAAATGCCTGTATCTGCAAAGATACAGAATAGGCATCCCCTATTCTGTATTTTGCAAAAACAGACATTTACATTCATTTTTCCAGAATAGGTATAGCAAATGGGCAATGCTTCCAAAAGGACACAAGCCATCTTCCTTTGTTCCAGAACTCGATTTCTCCATCCAATATATTTTTGGTGTGCATAGATGGCTAACTGTGGGTTACATAAAAAGATATATAATCAAAGGTTCAAACACTCTCCTCTGTGGACTTTTACACAATGTTTATTTAATGAAGTTTAGTCAATACAGATGAAGTTCATTACCTTTTTTATTTGCATATTTGAATCCTCAGGGAGCAAGGAGAGCATACAAGTTGAAGGTAAAATGGAATAGAAGTGGTCAGCTTACAAGATGGATTGTACAGGCGCCAGAGTTTCTTACAATTTGTATCTAAAATGGATTATCTTTATGTCCACCACACAGCCTCCAGGCAGCTGTTCTGAAAGAGGTGAAGAACAAAAGATGGGAATGAAAAAAATTGCACATTACCACTATTGTAAAATTACAGAACAGAGACAAGGTCTGCTGAAAATTACTAAGACATCATGTACAAAAACATAACAGAAAGAACTATAGGTTGCTCACCTGTAACCATGGTTTCCTGAGTAGTCACCTGTGAATTCGCACATGTGATATCTCAGCGCTTGCGCAATAGCTCTCGGAACCTTCTAGAATATAAGAAAAAACACTTGACTCCCGGTTGGCCCCACCCACCTCGCCCCGAGTATAAGTAGCCCGTGGGAGGGGCCAGCCGTCAGTTCTTTTCCGCCGTAATGCAGAGAGAACGCGGGCATGACACTCGAGGGGAGGACGGGTGGGGATGTGCGAATTCACAGGTGACTACTCAGGAAACCATGGTTACAGGTGAGCAACCTATAGTTTCCTGTCGTAGTCCCTGTGAATCGCACATGTGATAGATTAGCGAGCTCTTCACCTTGGATGGTGGGCATCATGCCACCGCGGAAAACAAGACAGCTCTGCCGAACTGCGCATCCCTTCTGGATAAAACATCCATCTTGTAATGGGTAACGAAGGAAAGGGGGGACGACCACAGGGCCGCCCTGCAGACTGCATCCAGTGGGACGCCCTTCCAGTGTGCTGTGGAAGCCGAGACGGACCTCGTGGAATGACCTCTCACTGGGAGAGGCAAAGGGGTACGGGACATGCGGTAAGCCAGTTGGATAGTGGAAACAATCCACGAAGACAGTCGTTGAGAGGAAACAGGGCTACCGAGAACATCAGGGCGATACTTGATGAAAAGTCTAGTGGTTTTCCTGATGGGGGCAGTCCTGTCCACATAAAAAGCCAGTGCCCTGCGGACGTCCAGAAAGTGGAGATTCTGTTCCAGAGGAGTAGTAGGGCTCTGGAAAAAGGAGGGCAAAATCAAGTCCTGGGAGAGGTGAAAGGATGTAGCAACTTTAGGAAGGAAGGCTATATCGGTCCTCAGGACGACTTTATCGGCATGGAATTTCAAATACGGAGGGTCCGCTCTAAGGGCGCAGAGCTCACTAGCCCGTCGAGCCGACGTGACTGCCACCAAAAACGCAGTCTTCCACGAAAGGTAGGACAGGCTAATAGTAGCCAACGGTTCAAATGGAGGTCTCATCAGTGCTTTAAGCACCAAATCCAAGCTCCATGAGGGAACTACAGGGGTGGTGGGGGGTCTGATGTTTAAGATCCCCCTCAAAAACGACTTCACCAATGGGTCTGCAAAGCAAGAGGGCATACCCGATTTCCTGCGGAACCATGAGATGGCGGCCAGGTAGCATTTAATGGAGGGGTGAGAAAGGCCCGCGTCCAAAAGGGACGCCAAAAAGTCCAACATGACTGGGATCGGTGCCGTATTAGGATCCGAACCGCGAGACCTAGAGAAGGATGTAAATTTGGACCATTTATACAGATAGGAGCGTTTAGTGGAGGGCCTATGGGCCGCCTCGATAATCCGAAGTACGGGGTCGGGGAGATTGGAGAAGGGAGTTAGGTGACGGGCAGGATCCGCCATGCCGTGAGCCTCAGTCTGTGTACCTCTGGGTACAGTACTTGGTCTTGCTGGCATGTCAGCAGATCGGGTCTGGAGGGGAGGCGCGTGAATATCCCCTGTGCCAAGTGGCGGAGGGGGGAGAACCAAGGTTGTCTCGGCCACCAAGGCGTCACTAGGATGCAGCAGGTGGCGTCTCTCTGAATCTTGGCTACGGTGCGGAGGAGCAGCGGGAAGGGGGGAAAGGCGTATGTTGTCCAGTCCGACCAAGTGTGCAGGAATGCGTCCCCCAGACACCCCTCCTCCGTGGAGGCGTGGGTCCTCGCACAGTAAAGCGGGCACTTCGCGTTGAACTTCGACGCGAAGAGGTCGACGTCCGGAGTCCCCCACGCTCGGAAGAGTCTGTGGACTTCCTCCCCGTTCAAGGACCACTCGTGGTGTGCAAGGGGGTTGCGGCTGAGGGAGTCCGCCAACACGTTTTGCTCCCCGGGTACGTATGTCGCTAAGAGATGAATCCCCCTGTCTATACACCACTCCCAAATCTGGGTGGACAACGCCAGTAGGTTCGGGGAGTGGGTGCCGCCCTGCTTGTTCAGGTAGTACATTACCGTCGTATTGTCGGTAAGCAGCTGTACTACCTGACCGGTGACTACCTTTTCGAAGGATTTTAACGCCCTGTCGACGGCCATGAGCTCCAGCATGTTTATGTGGAGGTCGTTTTCTTGGCCTGACCACACGCCGTGAGCCACCAGACCGTGAGAGTGTGCACCCCACCCCATTAGTGAGGAGTCCGTGGTGACAGTTCTGGTAGCAGGAGGGATGTGGAAGGACAGGCCCGAGCAGGCCCAAATAGGGTCCAACCAGCATCGGAGTGACGAGCGAACCCAGGGAGGTGGCGATAGTGTAGTCGACGGGCTGTCCAACAGGGGATTGAAGACGGACAGGAACCAGGATTGCAGCGGGCGCATGCGAAGTCTGGCATACAGGATGGCTGAAGTTGTCGACGCCATATGGCCTAGTAACACCTGCAACTGCTTGGCCGTCACGTGAGGCGCGGCGAGAACTCGTTCGACCAGGTCTGCGATGGCGGTGAAACGCTCTTCCGGGAGGTAGGCCTTCTCATGGACGGAGTCCAGGAGCACCCCGATGAACCGGATCTGCTGCGTTGGTACCAGGACGGACTTCTCTCGGTTCAGGACGAGACCTAGGGACTGGAGGAGAGACAAGACCATGGAGACATGTGTTTGGAGTTTAAGGTAAGTGTCTGCCACAATCAACCAGTCGTCAATGTAAGGGTAGACCGTGACCCCCCTGGTCCTTAGGTGAGCCATCACTACGGCCATACACTTGGTGAAGACCCTCGGGGCCGTAGAAAGACCAAATGGGAGGACATTAAAACAGTAGGACTGGCCCTTAATCCTGAAGGAAAGGAATCGTCGGTGGTGCGGGGCGATAGAAATGTGAAAATACGCGTCCCTGAGGTCAACGGTGGCGAACCAGGCGCGTTTGGGAATAAGTGAGGTTATAGAGGCAAGGGTCACCATGCGAAACCTTTTCGGTTTGATGTGTTTATTGAGCTCTCGCAAATCCAGAATAGGACGCAGCCCACCACCTTTTTTAGTCACCAGGAAATAACGGGAATAAAAACAGAAGGGAGCAGAAGCAGGGTCAACCATAGAAACAGCCCCTTTATTCATCAGCATTTCAATCTCTTGCATAAGTTGCATAGAAAATGGGGTGTCACGGAACAAACCAACTCTAGGGGTATCAAAAAACTCTATAGCATAACCTCCTGAAACAATAGCTAGTACCCAACGGTCTGAGGTAATCTCCCACTCGGAGTAGAACCCGGAGAGGCGGTCAGTGAAAAAGGGCAACGGCCCTGAAGGGGTTTCCTGGATCTCAACATTTAAACAGAGGGGAAAGGGCAACTTGGGGGTAACTGGGGTCGTGTCAGACCTGGAGATGGGTGGAGAGGCGTCAAAGACGCTTCTTTGAGGCACCAGGAGCTTTGGCCTTTCCCTGGAAGGGTTGTGGCCTTGGTTTCTGGGAGTAAGGGGTTCGCCTCCCCCCCTGGAATCTAGGCTGGCCCCCAAATCTGCCTCTGAGGGGTGTGGAGTAGGAGTTACCAAATGACCTCCGGTAGGAGGGGGTACTCGATTGCCACCTCGCCTTTTGTTGGGAGTAGGGCTGCCACGTGTAGCCGAACTTCGATGCGGACTGCCTCACATCTTGCTTCTGTTTGAGCCGGTCATCGGTATTAGGATTGAACAGCCCCTCCTTGTGGAAGGGGAGGTCCTCAGCGAGGGCCTTCCCTTCCTCCGAGAGGTTGGCAGCCCGCAGCCAAGCGTGGCGCCTGATGGAGGTGGCGGTGGCGAACAAATTGCCAGAGGCCTCCGCCATGTGCTTCGCGAAGTCCTTTTGGAGCTTAGCGAGGGACAGAGCTTCGGTTTGCAGAGCTCTAGTAAAACGCTGGTCATCAGGTGGCAGGACCTCTATGTAGGGTAGCAACCGATTCCAAAGGAGGGTCTGATACCCTGACATATAGGTCGCATAGTGGGCCATTCGTGTGAAGAGGCCCGCGGAGAGGTAGGCTTTCTTCCCTAGCGTATCGAGCTTCCTGCCCTCCCTGTCGGGAGGGGCAGTTTGGGAAGGCTTAGAGCGTTTCGGCTTTGACACCTCTGCCACTACTGTGTTAGCCTTGGGAGGCGCCAAGACCCATTTAGCAGTGGTATCTATTTTATACATAGAGTCTAGGCGTCTAGGCACAGCTGGTACTGACGAGGGGGGCACATCAATTATTTTAGCTAACTTCAGAAGGTAGGGGAGATGGGGGAGAGTGGAGGACACAACCACGTTCTGTTCCTCCGAAGGGAACATGGGGTCCTCCACGTGCTCCGGCGGTTTCGGGGCTGGAATCTCCAGGGCCTTAATCATACGTTCCACTAAGGCAGCGAATTTGTTAAAGTCTGCAGGCAAGACATTGTCCTCACCCCCCTGCAGCTGAGGGGCCTCAAGAGGCTCAGCATCTGAGTCAGTGTCTGGTAGTTCCCCTTCGTCATGGGTCGCTGGATCAGGCGGATCCGCGCCGGAGGCCATTGGTGGGGTGTTGGTGGCCTGTGGTGCGGGTAAAGGCACAATAAGAGGCACAGCAGATTGTTGGACCAGGGCCAGTGCGCCCGCAGGGGCGGACCCGTTCATCCTTCCCAAGTCCGCACGAGTGCAGTCTGCAGATGAACCAGCCCCAGCCGGGGCTGGATTGGGGCCCGAAGCCCCGATCCCGGGGGTAGGGTCTATTGGAGGCATGGAGGCTACAGGCCTGGCAGGTGTAGCGGGAACCATCCCGGTTATCAGGGCAGCAGGAGTGTGCTGAGGCGCCGCTGGAGGCGGGGGAGGCAGCGTAAGCTGTGGGGGCATCGGTACGTAGACAAGTTGTCCTGTCGGGCCCAGTTGCCAGCACCCCAGCGGTGGAACATGGGCCGGTGCGAAGGCCCCCGGGCGGCAGGAAGAGGAGCGGGAGAACCTTGAGCCGCGGCGGCGTCTTCTTCGCGGGGGTGAGGAGGAGGAAGTGGAGGAGGAGGAGGATGACGACGAGGAGGAGCGGTGTCGACGGCGTCGAGACCCTCCACTCCGTCGGGAGGGTGATCGAGAACGACGCCTGCGCCTGCTGGAGTGGCGCGCAGATCGGCTCGACCTGATCGACCTCGCCTCGGGTGAGGGGGGGGCAGGAGGCGGCGGCGGCATGGTGGGCTCATATCCCCCCGTCGGCGGTGCCAAGCCGCCCGGCACTGCCCCCGTCCCGGGGCTCGTTCTTCTCGGCGCCGGGACGCTCGAGCCCTGTGTGCGCGTGGCTCCGGCAGCCGCGCGCTGCATGGGCGGGGTGTCCCTGCCAACTTCCTGTGTGGGCGGAGCTTGCTGCTCAGGGCTCGCGACGGTGGCTGACGAGCCCTGGGTCCCAGCCGGGACCGAGATAGCAGTCGGGCCCGGGGAGAGAGTAGCAGGCATGAGGGGCGTCCCTCCTAGAGCTGGAGGGAAGGCCGTTTCAGGAGGCAGGAGCACGGGCATCGGCCCAGGCGAGGCAAGTTCTCCCATGCCATCGATGTTGGAAGGCGCTGCGGCGGGGGAGCCTGCAATGGCATTGGTGGCCGGTAGGGGCCGCTGGAGGCTTGGCAAGGCCCTCTCAGAGAGGGAGGGGAGAGCGGGGGCCTTATCCGCGGTTCCCGCTCTTTTAGGAGCCGTTTTCTTCGCTAAGGCAGAGCGGCCGCCATCTTGAAGGCCTTTTTCCTTAGGTTTCTTGGCCTTCTTCTTGGCCCTGGGATCGTCTTGAAGGGAAAAAGGTAAGTTGGGGCCAGAGGAGGGTCCTGCATGGCCAGAGGGAGGCGGAGGAAGGAGGGCCTTTTCATATAAAGCAGCTTTAAGACGCACCTCCCTATTCTTTCTGGTCTGCGCGGTAAAAGCCAAGCAGACCGCACAGGATTGGGCGAGATGACCTTCGCCCAGGCAGGCTAGGCACAGTGAGTGACCGTCCGTATCAGGGAAGGTATTGGGGCAAGAGGGGTTAGAGCACCTCTTGAAGGAAGTAGTAGACATAGCGGGTTGTCGAGAGGCGGCCGGATCAAGGGTTGGAGAGGTGAGGATGTCAGGCAGTCCGAGTCAAAACCGATAAAATGGGCAGTCCAATCGCCAGCCAATACCGTCGTCAAATCAAGCCAAGCCAAGTCCGTTAGGAGATAATCAGTCTGATAGAGAGTCAAGCTAAGCAACAAGGGTTCCCAAGCTATCCGTGGAGCGCGGAAAAGAGAACTGACGGCTGGCCCCTCCCACGGGCTACTTATACTCGGGGCGAGGTGGGTGGGGCCAACCGGGAGTCAAGTGTTTTTTCTTATATTCTAGAAGGTTCCGAGAGCTATTGCGCAAGCGCTGAGATATCACATGTGCGATTCACAGGGACTACGACAGGAAAATAACTTTCATATTGGCAAATAGATACACAATTTTCTTGTAAAGCTGTTTGTGAGTATATATGTCTTCATAAAAAGCAAGTAAAAAAAAATAGAATCCAATCCCGAGCATGCAAACATTCATGGAATCAAAGTCTCTTCATGAATAACCAATTCAGTTCTTGCTCTGTCTTATCCCCAAAATATCCAAACTGAAACAGTGATGCATTGAGAATGGCTTTGTATATCAAAAGTTCATAGACCCTTCTGATGCCTGAAAATGTACTCAGAAAGCTATTCCAGCAGACTCATTTTCACATAATCACAGGTGCGAAGGATGTTTGAAAGAAACCATTTCAAAGGCAGCATATTTGTTCATGTAGTCATAGCGGCTACAACAAAGCCTTTGGTAAAAGTGAATATCCCACCTATCTCTCAAAGTAGAATTCTCTTGTGAGATAAATGGGATAAACAGATAAGGGTCAGTGAGATGTCAACAATGATGGATGTATATATTTATTAGAAAGCACTAACCTTGTGCAATTGTGCAGCTTATTAATCTTAGACACTGAACATAAAGGTCTTACATGCTCTTGTAAGTTCCACATGTATTATTTCAACTAAAACCCACCTTTCTGGTCTTGTCCCTCATTTGCCCAAGACCTTTCGTTACAGCTGCTACAACAAACTTGACATATTAGATCAAAAACCCAACAGCCAATCCTGATTTAAAATAGGAAAAAAATATTATGAGCATGTCCAATTTCACATTTCAAACATACTTAAATCCTAGCGCCATCATCACTATGGAGAGAAGACACAATTTTCTTCTGCTGACCCAGTGTTAAGCATTATTTTTGGATTCGTTTCTGTAAGGTAAGGCACTGCTTTTCAAAGGAAAAATATGACCTTTGGTAAACATTCATTTTGCTTCCCCTTAATGATAAGGATGCTACAGCAACCAGTATGAAGTCTGATGGGATCCAACATACCCATGCAAGGACTTACATAAAACCTCTGCTGACCCTATTACTTACCATTCAATGGTTCTGTGAAATAGGACCCAATCAATCTCTGTATCTCAGCCCCTAAGCAAGGAACCCCCGTGGCGCAACGGGTTAAACCCTTGTACCAGCAGGACTGAAGACCAACAAGTCACAGGTTCAAATCCAGGGAGAGCGCAGATGAGCTTCCTCTGTCAGCTCCAGCTCCCCATGCGGTGACATGAAAGAAGCCTCCCATAAGGATGGTAAAACATCAAAACATCCAGGCATCTCCTGGACAACATCCTTGCAGACAGCCAATACTCTCACACCAGAAACAACTTGCTATTTCTCAAGTCACTCCTGACATGAAAAAAAGCCCCTAAGCTTTACAGGTGCTCGGGAATAACAGAAGTTGAGAGATCGCTCTTCACAACATGGAATAAGGTAGGGAAGAATACATAGAACTGAACAGGAATATTATTTATCTTCCAATAAATGTTCAAATCATTCCAAAGCAAATTGCCTGTAAAAAAGAAAGTCTTCCCTGCTTCTTCAATACTAATGTAATTCACTGAGCCACAGAAGTATAAGCTTTTCATAAAACGGATAAGTGAGGCTTTGCAATAGATTATTGCAATGTATTCCCATCTTCTGTCAGGCTTGTGGGAAAAGAAAAAATGGAAAGGGGAAAAGACAGCTAATTTACATTGAATGTTGAGTTGTTTTAAACTGTCTCTAGGTTCAGCTGCCATCAACATTCTGAAAGTCTTAGAAGCACAAAGGACTTGTCATAAATGTTGTTTTCATTTCTCACTTTCAATTTACTAAGCTACATATACTGGAACTCTACCGGCAGCACAAAATTTTGGGTGATCTAGTCAAGTTTCACTTCCAAAATCATCATATTTAAATTCAGTATGATGATTTGCTAACTCCTAAATGGATTTGTGATTGCAATTTTTATACACAGACACACACACATACATATACACAAGCAATACCAGGACATAATTGGACTACAACTATGGAGACCTTCAAATCCCCAGTTGGAAAACAACTCGGTGACCTTAAGAATGTCACATTTTCTCAGAAAGATGCAAAGGCAAAATTTTGACCAAATATTGCCAAGAAAACCCCTGATAGGATCTCTTCAGAGTTGCCATAATTTGAAAATGACTTGAATATTCAAAACAACAAATATATGCCCACTCAGAAGTGTATGACTCAATCCAATTGCTAATTTCAAGTAAAGTAACTTAAATGATACCGCAAAACAAACTCTAGTTGGTTAAATAGTTGGATTTCAGCCTCCTTCCAATCTTCATCAACACTTATCTTGATATCCCCTAGCATGCTATTGCTATAGTTCTCTTTACTGGTTTTAGTGATGATTCAATTAGTTACTAATGATTAGTATGACACAGGTAATAAGAAACAACATTCAGTCCCCGAACATTTTTCAATTGCATTGATACTAAACTTGACTCAGGCAGTTAATCAACTGCTTCAGAGAATAAGGTGGATGATTGATAGATTTTCCAAAAAAATAAACACGAAAGGTAAGAAGAAATACAAAAAGTACTTTATTGATATACATTTAATACCATTATAACTGATTTGGTTTGATTCTATAGCCCAGGGGCCCTCAAACTTTTTAAACAGAGGGCCAGATCACAGTCCCTCAAACTGTTGGAGGGCCAGATTATAACTTGAAAAAAAACATGAATTCCTATGCACGCTGCACATATCATATTTGTAGTACAAAAGGCACACAAAAACAATACCATAATTAAAATGAAGAACATTTTTAACAAATATAAACTCATTAGTATTTCAATGGGAAGTGTGGGCCTACTTTTGGCTGATGAGATCGGATTGTTGTTGTTATTGTGTGGTTTCATGTCATTTCAGACTTAGGTTGACCCAGAGCGAGGGCCGGGTAAATGACCTTGGAGGGCCACATCCGGCCCCCGGGCCTTAGTTTGAGGACCCCTGCTATAGCCTGTCTAGATCTAGGGTCCTCAACATTTTAAGCCGAGGGCCAGTTCACGGTCCTTCAGACTGTTGGGAGGCTGGACTATAGTTTGAAAAATCACATGAACAAATTCCCATGCATACTGCAGATATCTTATTTGTAGTACAAAAAAGAACCCATGAAAGAACAATATTTAAAACAAATGACAATTTTAAACAAAGAACAATTTTAAACAACATAAATACATACCAGTATTTCAATGGGAAGCGTGAGCCTGCTTTGGGCTGCAGAGATAGTCAAGTTAATTAGGATTGTTATTGTGTGCCTTCAAGTTGTTTCAGACTTAGGGCGACTTTAAATTTAAAGTTTAGGGCAGGGCTGGGTAAAAGACCTTGGAGGCCTGCATCCATCCCATAGGCTTTAGTTTGGGAACCACTGGTTTAGATCAAGAGAAGTAATGGTGCCCCTCTATTTCACTTTGGCTAAACCTCACCTGGAATACTCTGGGCACCACAATTCAAGAGATATTGACAATCTGGAATGTGTCCACAGGAGGGCGACTAAAATTATCAAATGTCTAGAGATTATGCTCTATGAGCAGCAGCTTAAATTGCTGGGTATGTTTAGCCTGCAGAAGAGAAGGTTTAAAGGAGACGTGATAACCATGTTCCTTATGAAATGATGTCATCTGGAAGAGGGAGCAAGATTGTTTTATTCTGCCCTAGAGGCAGAATAAAACAATCTCAGAGTAATGAGTTCAAATTACCCGAAAGGAGATTCCACTTAAACATTAGGAAGAACTGTTCAACAGCTGTTCAATAGTAGAACTCATTGCTTCAGAATATGCTGGAGGCTCCTTCTTTGGATACTTTTAAACAGAAGCCGGATGGCCATCTACACTGTATATGCTTTGCGTTTTTCCTGCATGGTCCTGTGGGTGGTATTTTAAGTACTCAGGACTTTTTTGTTTATAGATATAGAACATTATACCTGTGGTAGAGAATTCTACATATTTTACTAATCCAGAAATCTCAGGATCCTGGAGCCATGACATTTGAAGTGGTATACAACAAACAATTGTCTAGCGTAGAAACATCCTAAAACTGAAAGGAAGTCAAGCTCAGATACATTAATTGTATATATCCAAACAATCTCCTTTATTGGGAAGCATTCATCCATGTGGTCCTCCTCTAATGATCTGAAATAAAACAGTCCAACAACAGCTTATCTGAGTAAAGCAGGCTTTATTTGGTTATCTATTTGGGGTCCCACTGAATTGTTCAGATTGCAAAGGGTCAATCTTGTTTGCCTTCTCGCTTTATCTGTGTTTATAATACATCTACCAGGGCTAGACGCATGTAATAGAGAATCTTGTTGACAAAGAGCTTTTTCCTCCAGAATATACTACCCCGTATGGAAGCCAGAGGGTCTTTCCAGATGTTTTGCTCTGCGCAGATGTTACTTAGATCTCAAAACATTGTTCCTTATGGAATTCATTCTGTTGCAGAGATATTGTTATGCCCCCAAGCTGAAACATTACATAAGGGCAGGATATTTTGTTACATCACTGGTGTTGTATTAGAGGCTAATGCTAATAAACAGCTAAAAATAAAGTCTTTTTAAAAATCATTGTCTGGAAAAGTTCATGAACTTTGTGCTTTGATTTTGTTTTGCTTCTCTCTCAACCCTTGTATTGCATAGCTATATGGTCCTGAACAGCCACTTCATAGCGCTTGTTTGTATATCTACAAAATACCCAAATACAGTAGTATCAATGTCCTACATTGCTAAATTTTAGGAGTGTTCAGAGGAAAAAAAGATAGTCTGTTGCACTACAAGCTCCTGTTTATCTCTTTTAATCATTATGATGATTAACCATTATTTCTCCAAGATGTGGGATATGATATCCAGAATACTTTTAGAGTGCTAGAATTCAGAAATGTGACCGAGGGCCCTTCCACACAGCCCTATATCCCAGAGTATCAAGGTGGAAAACCCCACAATATCTGCTTTGAACTGGGTTATTTGAGTCCACACTCAGATAGTGTGGGATTTTCTGCCTTGATATTCTGGGATATAGGGCTGTATGGAAGGGCCCTGAGATTACAATTCTCAGACTAGCCCAAAATAGCATTTCCAAGATCTGTTTAGGACTGGTATAGCTAACAGTTCAGATTAGAGACCATCAGGAAGAAGAGATGCTTTGGATTGAGCAGACCGAAAGCCAGGATATCTCATTATATGGCTTTTTCTCTGTTATTGCCAGCAGCAAAATTTACTGTCAGTTTCATGCCCACCTTGGTGCAGAAGGAGCTTGCACATGAACCGACAAACAGATCACTACGTTGGAAGGATCTCTCAGAAAAGCACCAATGTGCCATCCTAAAACCCTCCATTTGTCAACCTGCTACAATGTTAGTCTTGTTTCTTTGCTCAAGTTCAAGGTTGATTCAAAGAGAAATTACATTTCAAGGGTGTATGCGCAGGAGAGCTGACCCCTCCCTCAAATATCCACAATCCCTTGCACAAACTTAATTTCAAGCTCTGTTGAAGAGCATATTTAGCTGCACTTTTAAAAACTCATCAGTTTAATTTCAAAAGCCACTGCATAAAACCGAGACGGACGGACCTTTGGCTGAGAAGAAAGCTGCACGTTTCGAGTTTAAAAATTCAGCTCACACTGCCCTGCACTTTCCTAAGATGTGCAGGTGAGCTCTAGCAATGCGCCAAACAGCAACTCTACCTCTACCATGTTTCAGTGGAGATATGTTAATTCCTTCCCCTAGCTATCCAGTTCACTTTTTATTCGAGAAAACCAAAGTTCATGAAATAATATGATCATGCTGAAATAAGTTGCTAGATCTTTAATGGGCAAGATTTCATAATTCATTTTGTAAGTTGAACCTAAACATTATATAGCTAAGTTTGGAATATCTCCTTTTTGTCCAAACCAATAATTCAGTTTCTCTATTTGCCAGTTTGAATTTCAAGGCAAACTTGGGTAAAGACGTATTGGTAATCTCTGTCCTCTTGTACTGCAGAGCTATCTTGGGAAGATTTGTTCAGAGAATGTTTGTCATTGCCTTCCTTTGAGGCAGTTTAACTTGTCCAAGGTTACCTAGTGGATTTCTATGGCCAAGAAGGGGATTTGAACCCTGTTCGCAGAATTCAAACCCAGCACCCAAACTACTACACTACACTGGTTCCTTTGCTTTAACTTCCCCTGGCTCTGACATTTTGATTCTCTAACTGCACATGATGCTATACTAATAATATACTTGCGTTCCCAATTCATATGGAAATGCACAAATATCAGAGACATCCATAATGATTCCAGCCATCACCCATCATTTTTTCATATGCACGATTAAAAAAACAATTTAAATTGATTTCAAATGCAGTCACCTCTTTGGAGATTGACTTTTTGACCTGCCAGAGCTAATATAAATTGGCCCTCTTTGCTTTGTTTGCAAAAAAGATCAGAAAGGGAGAGCTAGATAAAATTGCCATCAACTGCTACAGAGATTCAAAGAGCTCATTTGACCCTTCCCCATAATGTATCTGTAACCATTGATGATTCACATTGTTTTTGCTCTTTGTGTGAGCATGATGATTTGTTATCTTTTGCTTCCTGTTTGCTTCGAGAGTACTATTCTGTGCACCCTGTACTTGTACTTTTTTGTAATGGCCTTAGGCTTGTACAATAAATTATTTTGGGGGGAGGGAATAATCTTCTCTTATGAATTTCTGTATCTCACAACAATCCTGAAAAAAAAATTAGGCTGGGAAATTGTGAATAATAGTAATAGTTATAACTTTATTTTTGCAGCCCATCTCCATCTCCCCAAAGGGACTGGAGGCGGCTTACATGGGGCCAAGTCTGATCAACACAGTTAAAAACGTAACATAGTAAAATTCAATATGAAATAAAACAACAAACATAATATATAAGAAGAGGCATCAAAACCAACAACTAATAATGAAATTCATTTCTTGTCATGGGTTGTTTGGTGTAACAGCAGTTTAGAAAATAGGGCTAGTGAATAAAGTACAAAGGACATATGGCAGTAAGGATAGGGCAATGTAAAATAAGTCATTATAACTTTGGGTACAGAACAATAGTAAAGTGCGTGGACAGATTTAGGGTCATCGCTGGAGCCAGCTGTGTAGAGAATTGTCTAGTCAAAGGCACGGCGGATACACATGAACTTAAAGAAGCTAAACTCTAAACAGTGTATTTTAGTATGCCCATAACGTGGTAAGGATGATACATCGCTCAGATCCCATTTATTAGTTGGCGACAGATTAATGGTTGAGTTCCATATGGAGGAGAACAGTGACTTGCCTCAGGAAGCAAAATACCTTCAGTCAGACTTGAAGGTGAGGTTGAAACCTAACCCTCATCATTCCACAGCAACCAGGTGCATAAATTCTACAGTGCAGATAAACCCATTGGTAGTTTACAGGAGATATGCCACCCATTCTAGATACTTTCATCTTAACTTTCTAATGTAAAGACCTAAAGCAGTGTTTCTCAACCTAGGGTTCAGGACCCCTGGGGGGGGGGGGTTGCAAGGGGGTGACAGAGAGGTTACCTAACACCATCAAAAAACGCAGTATTTTCTATTGGTCATGGGGGTTTTGTGTGGAAAGTTTGGCCCAATTCCATCGTTTGTAGGGTTCAGAATGTTTGTTGATTGTAGGTGAACTATAAATCCCAGTAACTACAGCTCCCAAATGTCAAGGTCTATTTTTCCCAAACTCCACCAGTGTTCACATTTGGGCATATTGAGTATCTGTGCCAAGATCCATCATTGTTTTGAGTCCACAGTGTTCTCTGAATGTAGGTGAACTACAACTCCAAAACTCAAGGTCAATGCCCACCAAACATTCCAGTATTTTCTGTTGGTCACGGGAGTTCTGTGTGCCAAGTCTGGTTCAATTCCATCGTTGGTGAAGTTCAGAATGCTCTTTGATTGTAGGTTAGCTATAAATTCCAGCAACTACAACTCCCAAATGACAAAATCAATCCCCACCAGAATTCAAATTTGGTTATATCTGGTATTTGTGCCAAAGTTGGTCCAGTGAATGAAAACACATCTTGCATATCAGATATTTGCATTATAATTAGCAAAATTACAGTTAAAGTAGCAATGAAAATAATTTTATGGTTGGGGGTCACCACAACATGGGGAACTGTATTAAGGAGTCACAGCATTAGGAAGGTTGAGAACCACTGACCTAAAGCAAATGTCATGCTTATCCAGACTTCTGATTAAAATATGGCTATATACTGCTTTTTGTATAACCGTGTCACTTCTGGGGATCCTATGCAGCTTTTTATAACAGGTTTCTTGGACTAATAACTACTGATAGTCTTGTCTCCTGTAAATTTGTGTAAGACTGATGTAAGCCATTCTAGTTGGTATCTCTCATATCTTTTGCTAGTGAATTCCATAATTAAATTGCATACTTTGTTCTGTCCCGAATCTCTCTCTATACATTTTCAATCCAATAATCTCCAGATATACTATGAGTCAGAATAAATAGCTTTCCTCCCACTTGGTATAGCTATATCATGCTTGCGTACTTGTCTTCTTTTCTCCCTAAGAAAAAAAGCCTCAAGTAATCTATCTTTTCAAAAAGTAAGAAGTTGCTCTAGCCTCCCAAGTCATTTTGATTCATTTTTTCTTCACCTACTGCACTCTTTTTCTGTTGGGGAAACTGGAGGAAAAATAGTAAGATTCTCAGCACTTTATGGCAGAAATGTCATTTGCTATATATCTTTGCATTAAAAGGTAAAGATGAAAGTGTCTAGAATAGGTGGCAGTTGGGAAGTGCTGGCAAAAATGTATGGCTGGCTAATGAATATGGGTGTCAGTTTCCATTTCATTTATCGTCAGACACTAAAAATGCTTTCAAAGCTTTATATTCATTTTCACCAGGAAGGAGAAGGGGATCTAAAAAGATTCACAAATAGGACAGATTCTGTATATCTAGAAATTAAGTTAATAAGGAAAGTGGTGTGTGCAAGTACTTATCAAATATTTTTATAACTCATTTTAATCATTAAGAGCAGCTTTAGCTTTATAACCTTTAAGCCATTTGGGTTGATTCTCATTTTCCACCTGATTTATTTCATTTTCAGAAATAAAATGAGTTTGTGATTTCTATAGAGCAAGAGGTCTATCTGTGTTATTCTACTGCAGCGATAATCATTAAGGGAGGGGGCCATTTACTCTGGTCCTCAAAATCTTGGTCATCATAAGGGTCTCCACATGCTGGGGTCAATATGAAAGCACACCACCGATTAAAATGAGACTATTAATCATTATAGTAACTATTAAACTACTATGCTAATAATATACTAATAATAAATATAATTTTATACATGTATGTATTTAAGTATGTTCTGCAAAGGCTCCTACATGGCTTAATGTATCTGGATCAAATTTGATATACATACCCTCCATTATCCAACTTAAAATACTATTGGGATATTAACAAAAAAAATCCACCCCATTTTGGGGTAGGGCCCCCAAAACAAATAAATATATCTGTATGCAGTGCCCATATGCAATCACAAGAGGGCAATATATGTATACCTCCCATTTACTAAAGTCTAATGTGCCATCATAGAATCATAGAATCAAAGAGTTGGAAGAGACCTCATGGGACATCCAGTCCAACCCCCTGCCAAGAAGCAGGAATATTGCACTCAAATCACCCGACAGATGGCCATCCAGCCTCTGTTTAAAAGCTTCCAAAGAAGGAGCCTTCATCAAATGCACCCATAATTTTCAAAACACTGAAACCAAAAAAAGTATTTGCTGGTTAATGTAATGCGCAGTAGCAAAAGGTACACTTTTTGTAATGTGCCCATTACTGTTGTTTCCTGCTTAGAATTCCTTCTTTAAAAACAATTGTGTTGGAACATCAAAGCTTTCAGCAATGGAAAAGAAACCTTGGGGTGCATCTATGTTGTAGAATAAATGCACTTTAACTGCCTTGGTTCAATGCTATGGAATCATGGAGGCTGTAGTTTTCCAAGGCCTTGAGCCTCCTCTGGTAAAGTGTGTGAGTGCCTGGCCAAACTACAAATCCCAGGATTACATAGCATTGAGCCACGACAATTAAATTACAGATGACATCCCAGAAATAGAAGCTCCAGGTGCTCGTACTGATTTTGGCAAGGTGATTTAGCCCAAAAAGGTGAGTGTTAGATTCGAGCAGATACAATATATAGAGAAAGGCTATCTCAAAGGGAGATATAACAAATGGAAGAGGGCTAGAACATCAGCAGGGAGATTAGGGCTCCTTCTACACTGCCATATAAAATCCAGATTATCAGTTTTAAACTGGATTATATGGCAGTGTGGACTCAGTGTGGCTTATCCGATCTGATAATCTGGATAATATGGCAGTGTAGAAGGGGCCCAGGAGGTCCTCTCCGACGACCTGCGCATGGCCATGGAGATGTTCTAAGGAAGGCCTTCTCAAATGACCAAGAAAAGATGGAGATGAACTACAGAAGGGATAACGTTTTGGAAAATGTGAATCTCCATGACCATTTGGAAATGGAATTCATAACCTTTTTTGGAAAACCACTGGTCAAGAAAAGCAAGACCTTGTTAGAAGTCACAACCCCTTGAAAAGCGATGTTCTCCAGCATTCATGCAAGGCAACTAGGTCTCCCAGCTGTTAAACTGATGTACCTAGGTATATCTTTGAATTGTCAGGGACACAGACATGCCAATGCACAAAAACATATATTCAGCAGAGTTTCAGAAGTGTTCCTTTAGTTGCCCAAAAAACATCTACTCTCCCTTAAAATATATTTGCCTTTAAATCATGTTCTCAAGAGACAAAATAACATCTTCTTTTAAAGTAACATAACTGATTTACAAACTCCATGTATTCATTCAGCATAAAAGTACATTTCTTATTGATCCAGTTACAATAGGGTTTTAGATAGTTTCTCTGTGTAGGTAACACAGGGCATCTTCCATAGAATCAATAGTCTATGGTTCAAAGCATACTTCTGTTTCATCTCTAAGCATACAGTTCCTGCATTGAAGTCTAAACTGTACTCACTGCTTCTGATGCGAACACACATTCATCTAAAAGCATACAGCCGGCTTCTACTCTCTCTAGAGCAGTGGTTCTCAATCTGGGGTTCCCAGATGTTTTTGGCCTTCAACTCCCAGAAATCCTAACAGCTGGCAAACTGGCTGGGATTTCTGGGAGTTGTAGGCCAAAAACATCTGGGGACCCCAAGTTGAGAACCACTGCTCTAGAGTCTAAAGCAGTGGCCCCCAACCTTTTCACCTCCAGATGTTCTGGACTTCAACTCCCTGGAGGCCCAAAGGTTGGGGAATCACTGGATAGGCTTCTATCTCCACTGAAGTCTAAAGCAAACATTGTTTGAAAATGGATGTTAAGTCCTGAACATGTCCAGACCTGATGACATGGTCTGTAGCCCCTCCCACATCAAAGAGGGTAGGTAAATTGCAAACCAACAGACACATTACAGTAAGAAATCTGAATTATATACATAACAAATAACTACTGGAGGCTTGAGAAGGTTGCTATTTCCAACAGAAAGGAGTCCTTATGATGATAAAACTCAGGTCATAATTCAGTTCTTAACAGAATCCTATATTGATCCTGGGCAATGCCATGGATCAATAAAATCAATTTTTTATTTCTCTGTTTGTATCTGTACTTGTTTTAAAAGCAAAAGAAAAACACAAAAGAAATGAAATAAAATCAAGGGGTGAAAAACACCATGCCTCCTTGATTTTCCATGCAGGGAGCCAAGTATAATGTTGGAAATGTTGAAGCATTTTGATACAAGGATTGCATCTATACTGTAGAATTAATGGAATCTGATGCCACTCTAACTGCCATGGCTGAATGCTATGGAATCCTGAGATTTGTAGTTTGGTGAGTCCCCAATATTATTTGGCAGAGGAATCATAGAATCATAGAGTTAGAAGAGACCTCGTGGGTCAACCGCCTGTCAAGAAGCAGGAAAATTGTATTCAAATACCCCCAACAGATGGCTACCCAGCCTCTGTTTAAAAGCCTCCAAAGAAGGAACCTCCACCACACTCCAGGGCAGAGAGTTCCATTGCTGAACAATTCTCACAGTTAGGAAGCTCTTCCTAATGTTCAAGTGGGATCTCCTTTCCTGTAGTTTGAAGCCATTGTTTCACATCCTAGTCTCCAGGACAGCAGAAAACAAGCTTGCTCCCTCCTCACTATGACTTCCCCTCACATATTTATACATGGCCATCATGTCTGCTCTCAGCCTTCCTTTCTTCATGCTAAACATGCCCAGCTCTTTAAGCCTCATAGGGCTTGTTCTCCAGACTCTTGATCATTTTAGTTACTCTCTTCTGGACACATTCCAGCTTTTCAACATCTCCCTTCAATTGACTTTGCAAAACTACAATTTGGTATCATTGGGGTAAAACAGTTAAAACAATGTCAAAGTGAACTAATTCTGCAGTCGGGATTTATCCAACAAAGATTATACTCAACACCATATGCTCCCTGGTATTCTTTAAATCCAAGAAGTCTATTTAATGGAAAGCTGCACAGGATCCACAGAACCAACTTAGTTATGCACAAAGCAATACATAGCCATAGTTTAATAAGGAGTCTAGACAAGCAAAGCGCACGTAGTTCTCATACGGCTTTCTTGAACCACCTTGCTTCAAATCACTTAAATACTGAAGCAAACTAGAACATGCATAGCAAGCTGTAGCTCTTTTTTATGGGTCTCATAGTAGCCTCTGTGAATACAGGATTGGAAAGTGAATTAATTATTCACTAAGTCAACACAGCGTACAGCCAACAGTTTAGTTTTTTGCTTTCGAGAAGAATGCACAACTGTTGTTGTTGCTGCAGAGCACTGTTATTGATGCCCCCTATTTCAAAACATTCAATTTCCATTCAGTAAATTGAATTTTAAAGCAAGGTTGCGCCCTCCACCTATTTTTGGCCTGCAGAGATCCATAATTTCTGACTTTGACATAACTGTGGTTTCTACATTCCACGGTGGTCCATGCTTTGGTTACATCCAGACATACCTTGGTTACATCCAGACTGGATTACTGCAATGCACTATACGTAGGGCTGTCTTTGAAGACGACCTGGAAACAGCAAAAAGTACAAAGATCAGCAGCCAGACTTGACGAGTGCAAGGACAGAGTTAAAATTGCTGGAAGAAACATTAACAATCTTAGATATGCAGATGATACCACTTTGATGGCCAAAAGCAAGGAGGACCTGAGGAGCCTTCTAATCAAGGTGAAAGAAGAAAGTGCAAAAGCTAGGTTGTAGTTCAACAACAAAAAAATCAAGATAATGGCAACCAGATGGATTGATAACTGGCAAATAGAGGGAGAAAACCTGGAGGCAGTGACAGACTTTGTATTTCTAGGTGCAAAAATTACTGCAGATGCAGACTGCAGCCAGGAAATCAGGAGACGCTTACTTCTTGGGAGGAGAGCAATGATCAATCTCGATAAAATGGTGAAGAGTAGAGACATCACACTGGCAACCAAGATCCACATAGTTAAAGCAATGGTATTCCCTGCAGTAACCTATGGATGTGAGAGCTGGACCATAAGGAAGGCTGAGTGAAGGAAGATATGCTTTTGAACTGTGGTGTTGGAGGGAAGTTCTGAGAGTGCTTTGGACCGCAAGAAGATCCAACCAGTCCATACTCCAGGAAATATAGCCCAACTGCTCACTGGAGGGAAGGATATTAGAGGCAAAGATCAAGTACTTTGGCCACATAATGAGAAGACAGAGAAGCTTAGAGAAGCAATGATGCTGGGGAAAATAGAAGGAAAAAAGAATAGGGGCTGACCAGGGGCAAGATGGATGGATGGCATCCTTGAAGTGGCTGGCTTGACCTTGAAGGAGCCTTGGTTTTATTTTGATGTAATATGTTGTTTGGGCTTGGCTCCATGTAAGCCACTCCGAGTCCCCATTGGGGAGATGGTGGCAGGGTATAAATAAAGATGATGATGATGATGATGATGATTGGTGACAGCCAACTGGGAGTTCTGACGTGGGTTGGTCCATAAGGTCACGAAGAGTCAGAAGCGACTGAACATATAGACAACATTATTACATTATAGAATGAATGCAGTTTGACACTAATTGCTATGGCTCAATCAATACTATCAAATTATAGAAATTGTAGTAATACACCACTAGCATTCTCTGCAGTGCCAGACCAAACTACAAATCTTAGGATTCCATAACATTCAGCCGTGGCAGATGAAGTGGTGATAAACTGCAAGTAAATCAGGCACAGGCCTCCAGGTGTTTTGGACTTAGAATCATAGAATCATAGAATCATAGAATCTAAGAGTTGGAAGAGACCTCATGGGCCATCCAGTCCAACCCCCTGCCAAGAAGCAGGAACATCGCATTCAAATAACCCCCAACAGATGGCCATCCAGCCTCTGTTTAAAAGCTTCCAAAGAAGGAGCCTCAACCACACTCTGGGGCAGAGAGTTCCACTGCTGAACGGCTCTCACAGTCAGGAAGTTCTTCCTCATGTTCAGATGGAATCTCCTCTCTTGTAGTTTGAAGCCATTGTTCCGCGTCCTAGTCTCCAGGGAAGCAGAAAACAAGCTTGCTCCCTCCTCCCTGTGGCTTCCTCTCACATATTTATACATGGCTATCATATCCCCTCTCAGCCTCTCAGCTCCCATACTTCAACTCCCATACTTCCTAACACCCGGTAGGCTGTTAGGAATTTTGGGAGTTAAAGTCCAAAACATCTGGAGGGCCAAAGTTTGCCTGTGTCTGATATAAATGTATATTATTATTATTATTATTATTATTATTATTATTATCTTTATACCCAGCAAAATCTCCTGAAGGACTCGATGCGGCTTACAAAGGCCGAGGCCGCCAACAACAACAACAACATACAATACACAGTAAAACTCATAAGCAAATAATAAAACATCAAGCAAAACGATAGAACAGTAAAACATCTACATGAAGCTGCTGGGAGAGATCATTCGGAGTTTCAGACTAAGATGTTATCTCTATGTAGATGATGTCCAAATCTGTCACTCCTTTCCACCTGTCACCAAGGAGGCTGTCCAGACCTTGAACCGGTGTTTAGCTGCTGTATCGGACTGGATGAGAGCTAACAAATTGAAATTGAATCCAGACAAGACAGAGGTCCTACTGGTCAGTCGCAAGGCCGAACAGGGTATAGGGTTACAGCCTGTGTTAGACGGGGTTACACTCCCCCTGAAGACGCAGGTTCGCAGCTTGGGAGTGATCCTGGACTCATCGTTGAGCCTGGAACCCCAGGTCTCAGCGGTGGCCGGGAGAGCTTTTGCGCAATTAAAACTTGTGCGCCAGTTGCGCCCGTACCTTGGGAAGTCTGATCTGGCCACAGTGGTCCACGCTCTTGTCACATCCCGGTTGGATTACTGCAACACACTCTACATGGGGTTGCCTTTGAAGACTGCTCGGAAACTTCAACTAGTCCAGCGAGAAGCAGCCAGATTGCTCACCGGAGCGGCGTACAGGGAGCATACCACCCCCCTGTTGCGTCAGCTCCACTGGCTGCCGATCCAATTCCGAGCATTTCAAAGTGCTGGTTTTGACCTACAAAACCCTATACGGTTCCGGCCCAGTGTATTTGTCCGAACGGATCTCCCTCTACGTCCCACCTCGAAGTTTAAGATCTTCTGGGGTGGCCCTGCTCTCGACCCCGCCACTCTCACAAGTGAGGTTGGCGGGGACGAGGAGCAGGGCCTTCTCAGTGGTGGCCCCCCACCTGTGGAACTCACTCCCTGGGGAGATTAGATCGGCGACCTCCCTTCTGGCATTCAGGAAAAAACTGAAGACCTGGGTTTTGGATCAAGCCTTTGGACACACTGGCAACTAAATTAAGGATCTGACGATAGACAAGGACAAATGGAATGGAATGGATACATGGACTCTGAACCCAAGCATGAGATTGTTTTAATATTTTATTATGCACTGATGTTTTAATTTTAACTGTTGAATTGCTTTTGTGGTATTTGTATTATTGTCAATTGATTTAGGCATTTAATTGTGCCTCCTCTGTAAGCCGCCCTGAGTCCCCCCCAGGGTGAGAAGGGCGGGGTATAAATAAATGAAATAAATAAATAAATAAATAAAACAATGACAACGTGACACAATTAAAAACCTAGGGCCGGGCCAAATGTAATGGACAAAAATTTAAAAGTGCTGAGCCTGACAGGTAATATATAGAGCTATTTGGCGGTAGGTGCAATGTGCAGATAATCCTGAATCTCTAACAAAGTGCGTTTGGGACTTGAAGCCAGGAGTTTCCTATTCTGGGAAGGCACACTGGAACAGCCAGGTCTTCAGGCTCTTCCTAAAGACAGCCAACGTTGGGGCCTGTCTGAGGTCCTTAGGGAGAGAGTTCCAGAGTTGGAGGGCCACTACAGAGAAGGCCCTGTCCCTTGTCCCCACCAAACGCACCTGCGATGCAGGTGGGAGCGTGAGCAGGGCCTCTCCGGATGATTGGAGGGAGCGTGCGGGTTCGTAACCTCTTTTAATATAATAATAATTATAACCTTTCCAGAGTCAGGGGGCCACTACTGAGAAGGTCCTGTCCCTCGTCCCCACCAAACGCGCCCGCTACGCAGGTGGGATTGTGAGCAGGGCCTCCAGATGATTGGAGGGAGCATGCAGGTTCCTAACCTCTTTTTTAATATAATAATAATTATAACCTCTTTTTATATTATTATTATTATTATTATATAACCTCTTTTAATCTATTTTAGGAGAACAAATATGAGGTAATATATATATTACTATTCACAATAATAACGTCAATGGTGGTTGGAGATGCCCTTAGAGATGATAAACACTTTCCTAACAACCTACTCCGACGACGGTTCACTCAGAACTGAGGGAAAACAGCCGCGCTTCACTCTCTTTTATAGATTCCGACGACTCCCGGCATGCAACGCCCCGCGTTCGAAGAGTTCTAATCCTCGCTTTGCATCCTAGGAATTGTAGTCCTGCTCACTGTAGTCCTGCTGTTATGCAAAACACAGAACGGAGGGAATAAACAGCGAGGGCGGGGCCAGGGGAGGGGCGTGTCCTTGGGAGAGAGCCGTGTGGCGGAAGTGCTGCTCGCGCGCGCCGCTCGAGCAGGTGAGCCGTTGCTTCTCTCTCTCTCTCCCCCTCCCCTTTATTGGTCAGGCGAGGAGGGCGGGATTAAAGGGGAAATGATTGACGTGTGAGCCCCCCTCAGTTGCCTCCAGTTCATATCAGTCTCCAGTCTGTAAGAGGCCCAGGGATAAAAGTTCACAGGTTTACTGTGGAATGAATACGATTTGACACTACTTCAACTGCTGTGTGGACACTGGAGTTGTGGTTCCTACAAGGCCTTCTCTGCCAAAGAGTGTTGTAGTCTCACCAAACCTCAACTCCCACTATACCATAAGCATTGACTCATGGCAGTTAAAGTGCATTAATTCTACTGTGTAGATGCACCCCACTTTTTACATATGGGGTGTCCCCCCAAAAAGTGACAGCTAGTAATTGATATAGTGGTTACTTGAAGCTTAAGGAAATACTTTGATGTAGAACAGGCCTGGACAAACTTGGGCCCTCCAGGTGTTTTGGACTTCAACTCCCACCATTCCTAACTGCCTCGGGCCCCTTCCTTTTCCCCCTCAGCCGCTTAAGCGGCTGAGGGGGAAAAGGAAAGGGCCTGAGGCAGTTAGGAATGGTGGGATTTGAAGTCCAAAACACCTGGAGGTCCCAAGTTTGCCCAAGACTAATGTAGAAGAATACATATTGTAGTAATGATTGACTCAGAGCTGCAAGTTTCCATCTGAAACTACAATTTTGCTTGCAATTAGTGTTGTCCCTAGGCAGCAATGCACTGCTGACATTGTCAAAGCACAGGGTGCAAGCCTTCAAGGTTTATCTGGTAATTACAGCAATTTCTCTATTTTTGGTATCTTTAATCCTCAAAATCTGCTAGAGTTTGTAACCCCAAATTTGTGGATGCTCAGGTTAAATGCAACAACATAGTAAAATGATGTCAAGCTTTGCTTTTTATAGATACAATATTTTCAAGCTGTAGATCAGGGGTTCTCAAACTTTTTAAACAGAGGGCCAGGTCACAGTCCCTCAAACTGTTGGAGGGCCGATTATAATTTAAAAAAAACATGAACAAATTCCTATGCACACTGCACATATCTTATTTGTAGGTCAAAAACACTTTAAAACAATACAATAATTAAAATGAAGAACAATTTTAATAAATATAAACTTACAAGTATTTCAATGGGAAATGTGGGCCTGCTTTTGGCTGATGAGATAGAATTGTTGTTGTCATCATTGTGTGCTTTCAAGTCATTTCAGACTTAGGTTGACCCTGAGCGAGGGCTGGGTAAATGACCTTGGAGGGCCATATCCAGCCCCCAGGCCATAGTTTGAGGACCCCTGCTGTAGATGGTTGAATTTGTGAATGCTGAATCTGTGGGTGTAAAGAGTCAACATTTTTGTGGAAAGAAACGAGAAAAAATCTATAATTATAAGCTCTTGAGTGTATACGATTTACAGAACATGTATTTGAAGAGAGACAGAAGCCTAATCAGCCAGGCCCCATCTACACATCCATATAATCCAGTTTCTGTATCCAGATTATCTACTTTGAACTGGATTATATGGCAATGTGTAGACTCGTTAATATCCTGTTCAAAGCAGATAATCTGGATATAGAAACTGGATTATATGGCAGTGTAGATGGGCCTCCACTGAGTCTACACCAGGGGTCCTCAAACTTTTTAAACAGAGGGCCAGGTCACAGTCCATCATAGAATCAAAGAGTTGGAAGAGACCTCATGGGCCATCCAGTCCAACCCCCTGCAAAGAAGCAGGAATATTGCATTCAAATCACCCCTGACAGATGGCCATCCAGCCTCTATTTAAAAGCTTCCAATGAACCCTCAAACTGTTGGAGGGCCGGATTATAATTTGAAAAAAAAAAATGAATGAATTCCTATGCGCACTACACATACCTTATTTGTAGTGCAAAAATACTTTAAAACAATACAATAATTAAAATGGAGAACTATTTTAACAAATATAAACTTATTAGTATTGAAATGGGAAGTGTGGACCTGCTTTTGCCTGATGAGATAGGATTGTTGTTGTTGTTGTTGTTGTTGTGTGCTTTCAAGTCATTTCAGACCTAGGTTGATCCTGAGCAAGAGCCAGGTAAATGACCTTGGAGGGACGTATCTGGCCCCCGGGTCTTAATTTGAGGACCCCTGGTCTACACACTACCATATAATCCATGTTATGTTTTTCACACAGAACAAACCCAAACTGGAAATGTCCCAAACTAGGATAACATGTTTTTCTTTTAGAATAGGGTGCACTACTTCTAATCCCAGTTATTCAGAAAGCCATGGTTTCTCCATGGTTTTCTCTGGAATGCTTTGCATCTGGGGCTGTGGTTATTATGGCTGGATGTGAAAATGGGAAACTAGTTTTTACCCTTATAATGATCAGACCCCCACCCCCACCCCAAATCTTCTTTCAGTGTAGACAGCCAGGGGTCAGACTTGGTTATGAAAAACCGAGTGGAGAGGATTGTCAAACTATCTTTTTTAAGAAGGAAAAACACAATTAAGATTTAGCATTACTTATAGGACTAACGTACATTTATTTCGTAACCTTCAGTTGACTTTATCAGATGCAGTAAAGTAAAATTAGTGCTACTAATTTTAATAGCTATAAAAACGTACCCTGCATGTGCTGAGATGTTCTTCTATGATCTATTTATATGCTCTTCCGTCTGAACATATATAACTAATATTAAAATATTGAGGAACCCAGGGAATCTACAATTACAGTATCAGTTGAAAATATCTCTTGTGAGTCTAGCTTGTCCTAAAAGGAAGTTTGTTTTCAGATGTTTGCCAAGGATCAGCCAGAAACCACTGAGCAAACTCTCCACCTGTGTGAATTTATTTAAGTAGTTCAAAACAGCTAGCTATATTCTTTTGTACACTTGTAAGTCATGCCATTGCAATAGAAACCCTGAGGTGCAAGTATAATGCAAAAGAAAAATGGCAATAGGAAATAGTAAAGATCCAAAAACAGCACCAGTCAGGAAGAATAGATATCAATAGGTATCAACCTGCCTGGGAGCTCCAGAAGTATTAAAGAAAGTGGTTGAAAGGTGAAGTAATTTTGGATGGAAAAAAAAAAGAATCGGTAAGATTGTACCATATGATTGTATGGAGGAAGGAGGAAGTAGAGTTTGAATCTCCAAGTAGAGGTCGGTTCAACAAAGTTGTCTCCTAGGGACATAAGACAGAGGGACCTTTCACACTAAATAATTACAGCAATATCTTTGCAGACTTTGCCCTGATGACCAAACTGATATGAATTTCAAAAGACAAACCAAACAGGGTTTTGAAGGTTAAGTCAAATCTTGAGATAATAAGGTACAATAAAAGAAGTTGTTTAACATGTGAAGTTAGCAGGATGACAATATTTTCATTGTACGTGTTTAGATTGAGAAGTTCATTTTGACTTTTTATTTTACGTAGGATTATTATTTTTATTTTATGTATGACTATGATTATTATTTTTAGGTGGTGGAGGGTGGGAAAGTTAGTGTTGCACCCTAGAGCAGGAACAGGGCCCTGTAATCATTAATCACACCACACCTTCAATGTAGGAAGAGTCCTTTTTATTGAATAATAACTTGAGCCAATAAAAGAGATGATTATAAAATAGGTAGAAGTCCAAAAGCAAACAAACCAAATAGAGCAGTGTCCAAACATAGGAATAATAACCATGTCCAAAAGCTTTCAGAAATAATCCAAATGCAGTGAATAACCAAAAGCCTTCGATAGAAAACTATGAACAGACTAGCCACTGCTAATCCACTTGAAAAGCTAGTTATATCCTTAGAGACGAGGCCACTTGAAACAGGAATTTCCAAGAGACTTGAGCTTGATTCCAAACGGTGCCTGAAGAAGATTCTCTAAGGGCCCAATTTAAGTCCCAAAAACTGGTTTCTACTCCCCCCAGTTTTTGGCCTTAACTGCCAAATTCTTTCTTACCTGCGTAAACATTGGGCCTTTTGATGGTTCTGGCTGATTTCCAGACGGCGACTGGTCTTATCTATCTCCTCATTAACTCTTCCAGGTGTCAAGCTGTCTTGCAAACTCGAGCCTGGAGAAGGGAGTAAACTTTCTTCCCTTGGTCTGACAGAAACTTTCTCATGAAACTTAGCCTTTCCCCTGACCCCTCTTGATCAGTGCCTGCAGTAACATTACTGTCCAAAGTGTCTCCATTTTGCACCTCATCCTCATTGATCAAATCAGACCCAGAAACATTAGGAGGGGAAAACACAATCACAGATTCAGGCTCAAACACCGACTGAGTCCCAACAGTTAGTTTTAATGCATGTATTGGTGGTACAAGTGATGTATTGCAATTTTTGTAATTTTATGAATTGTATAATTATACTTATACTGCTGACAAAATAAATAAATATATAGATTAAAATTATTTAAAAATAAAACAAAAAACAAATCAGTTGAAGGCTTTCTGAAAGACTGGAAACTATTAATGGACTTTTTGAGCCGTACGAAATCTAATGATGTAATAATCTATAGTTATGGTTACTAGTAAATTGAATTTAGATAGATCTGTAATGGTACATTAATATATTTTTACCGGTTTCTTTTTCCCCCCCATAATTTTGTGTAGGGAGGGCTGAGAGGATTCAGAGTTCTTTTGTGTTCTGGTTAGCGATTAGTTAGGTTGTATTTATTGTAATAGATAAGTGTTTTAGTAATGTATGGTCACTTTAGGTTAGGGTTAGCTCTGTATGTGTGTGTGTAATCATATACAGTATAACTTGTTAATTCATGGATTTATTATCCACAGTTTCACTGACACTTCTAAAATATTTCTCTGGAAGTGTTTGTGGACCTCTCTAGGTCATTCAGTGAAATCCTATGCCATTCTTCTAGCACATTCTTTCAGGTCCTTTAGTGCTCTTCTATGGTATGCTTCCAGCCGAATTATAGTCAAAATTTAGGGTTCGCTATTATCCACACTTTCAGGTATCCACTGTGGAGTGTATCCCCAGCAAATATGGTGTCATACTGTATACTGTATATGTATAGTGCTTTTCTTTTTCTCCTTTTCTCTCTGAATATTGATTATTCTGCAGTGAATTATTTTCCATTAATACAAAATAACAATTGGTTGTTATTAAAAAAAAACCAACCAATTATTGCAATATGATTCCACTGTCACAATTCATTCTTATGGAATCTAAGAATTGTACTTGAGAGAAGCACATATGCTACATTTATACTGCCATATAATGCAGTTTGAACTGCATTATATGATGAATATGTAGACCCATATAATACAGGTCAGTTCATTTCAAACTGCATTATATGGCAGTGTAGACCCAGCCTTAGAATTCATTCATCGCCAGAGAACTCTAGTGCCCCTCCCAACTATAAAGCATGTGATGTCCCTGTGGCAATTAAACTGGAATACAGTCCTGCAATTGTGTAGTGAAGCACCCAGAATCAGACTACAGGGTTGGAGTGTGAGGGAGAGACGTCAGATGATTGGAGGTGAAAGGTAGGATGAAATGAAGGGAGGAGATGAGGGTGAAGTTCTATATGTAAAATAATTGAAATGCTCTTATGAGGGCACAAAACATCTTTTAAATGTAAGGGAGTAATTTCATACTCTTTAGCACGGAATAAGAGCTGACGGTGTTCAGCAGCCATGGTAAATTATCAAATGACAAATGTAAAACTGTAAAGGTACAAGAATATGGTGGAACGGTTTGGAAGAGTGTAGCTCATTAGTACGTAGAACTAGTGTTAATCAGTCTCATTTACAATAATACTTCAGTAACAGAAAAGAGCATTCTTGGCTATTCCCCCTCCCCCACAATACTTTCATCTGGAGTGTGAAGGTCTATATTGATCTCCGAGACATCTTTAACATCTGCATTTTGAAATGGTACTCCCTTTTGTGATGGAAGGAAGAAAGGAGAATGGATTGCATATATCTGAAGTAAGAACTAAATAAGAGAGCCAGTGTGATGTAGTGGTTTGAATGTTGGAATTGGACCCCATTTACACTGCCATATAATGCAGTCTGAACCTGCATAAAATGGTCAGTGTAGGCTCATAAAATGCACTTTAACTGCATTATATGGCAGTGTAGATAGGACCTCTGACTCTAGGAGACGAGGGTTAAAATCCCTATTCAGCTATGGAAACCCACTCTGTGACCTTGGGCAAGTCATGCTCTCAGCACCAGAAGCAATAGCAACCTTTCCTTTCCATCCAAATCCTCCCAAGAAAATCTTATGAGATTGTCAACCTAAGTCAGAAACAATACACATTAAACTTTCACATTAAATAACTTTAAAGGTTTATACATTTCTATAAATTAAGAATATAAGTGAACAGAGATTCACAGTTCTCACTTCTAGTATATACAGATCTTATACATTCAACTCATTTGTCTACATAGTCCAGTATTTGCTAATTTTGATTGATAGTGGCTCGCTCAAGCCTCAAAAAAGGGTGTTTTGGAGCCATGTCTCTTTAACTGGAGATGCTGTGGGGCCACTTCATACAAAGATATTGCAACCTTTCTTAGATCTAAAATGGTCTTCCAAGCCATCAGTGCTTTTATATCCAGTTAGAAGAGTAAATTTTTGTGAAGTTCTATATTAGCATATTTTTATTGTTTCTCTCATCTTTATTTCAGATTGAATAATGGAATATTGGGTGAAGATGCACAGAAGATGGCTAAAATCTGAAATGTTAATCTGAAATAATATGTGAATTGCATAATATTGCACTGAAGATGTAGGGTACTTTCTGGAAAAATGCTAGCTCCCTTACTCTGCTGTCCAACAGGAATATTTATTGCTTTTAAACCACTGTACCCATGAAGCACTGAAGTGTCCTGAAGAATTTAATATATTGTACAGCTGACTTATGGCGTTTTGGAGGAAAGCCACACTTTCTCGCATTGAAAATCCTTGTTTCCTAATTTTCTTGATAATCTTTCAAGCAATATTTATCTTGCTACTGTACAGAGGCAGCTCTTCAGTTGTGCTTCAGGATCATTTAGATATACCTAACCAAGTGGACTATTCAAAAACACAAGATGTATACACAAATCTCAGTTTGTATGCCCCTGTTCCTGATAAAGCAACTATGAAATACTGCACATCCGATACTGTGATGAATGGTATGTATAACATTAAATTTTTGAAATGCCGAGTAAAAAAAATACCCTTTTTTGTTCCACAGTTCTAGGGTCATGAATTGATCTGGATTAGTTCAACAGCTTAATTATTTGACTAAGATGTGGAAACCATACAGATGTTATGGGCACTACAGCAGGTTATGTCTATCAATGGAGGTTGGATGAAGGCAATTTTCTCTTCAATTTCCCGTGTCTTAAAATCCTGGTATTGAAGGCTGGGAATTATCTGGTGCAAGGGAGCAAGGAGAGGATGAAAAGCCAGTTGCCACTTTAGGAGTATCATTTAGGAGTATGCCTTAGTAGTATATAGATATGTGACCTTTTTGTGCTGGGACATGCCCCAGTTGTACTGATGTGCTAAAGCAAGCTCAGTATCCATTACTAGCATTGGAAAAATGGATGGAAATTGAGAACTTTTTGTCTGGTTTTTATAAAAGAAAAGCCACCTGTTGCTTTTCCAGTGATGGGATTTCCAAATATATTTCCATCCAGTGTCTCGAGCCATTGGAAAATATTTGCATTTCTCTTCTGTATTTTGGATCAATAGGCAACAAGCATACATTCTGATGACCATCTCTGCTACTTTGTGTCTTTGTCTTCTTATGTGTTACATTCCATGTGGTGAAATCTGAGTTACTGCATGAGACACAGAGTTGAAACTGGATAACCTGTTAATGGAGCAAATAGTTCTTGCCTTAGGCTAGTTGACAAGCTGTTCAGGATGAATTAATGAGACATTATTTTATAGATATTGTTTTTCCCCATCAGCCAAATTAGAAAACTGAAAAACCTAAAATATTGTAAGAACAGTCAAAGATAGATCAGACACTATCCTTTAAGTGTATTTACGCGAGACTGCTGGTTTGTAAGTAATATTTTTGAGACATTTCTGTATTATAGCAATGTTTTGTAGATAATAATAGTATACAGTATTTAGAATACAAAAATTGTGGGTTTAGTGAAGGTTCAGGTACAACTGAAGGAAGAACAAGAAATAAAATTATTATTTCTTGTCTATAACACAGTTTGGACTATTTGTAGAACTTCAAAAGACAACTTATGTCAGGAGCAGTTTAGTTTTGTAGAACTGCAATATCAGTAAATAACTGATTAAAATGCTACCAAGAACAAAGAACAATATCCACAATACTTTATTGAGGAAGTGGGAGTAATATGGACATTTTTAAAACTACTTAGCCAGAGCTAGGAATTGAGCATTATCAAGCCTTATTCAGCTACTTTTTGTATTATCAAAAAGAGCTTGTCTTGGCAACAATGATAAAACATCCCATTTTTTAAATTTGGGCTTATGTTCTCTGCCTTGATTAGAATGGTGTCCTAGCTAGCTCTTGCTATGAAGTATCATCTGAAGAACTATTAAAAAATGTAAAGCAAATGTTTTAAGGGTATTTAAGTAATAAGTGAAGTAAGAGCCACAAACATCTGTTAAGGTTGCAATCCTATAGATGCAAAATCATACTGGTGCCACCCTGATTTATGACAAATGAACCAACCTAATATAAATTAGAGTTCTTAAGAAATAATGCTTCAATTAGACTTAACAATTCAAAACTAAAATGTTCATTATACCACTTGAACTATGGAAGTTATAGAAATTTCATAATCTTAAAATTAAGATGTAAAGTTGCTTAAGTAATAATTTAGAATCTGATTTATATAGTTCAGAAATGGAAAACAGAAACTGACTTGACTTCAGTGGTAATATTAAATATGCTTGTTAGTCATCTTCATCTCTTAATTTTATCCTCTTTAAATATTTTGAATTTCCTTCTCCTTTGATGTTATTGGAATTTTCAGTATTTTTTAATATGTCCTAATTATCTGGTATATAAAACTGTTGAAGGAGAATGCCATATTATTTGTGTTGGTTTTGCTCTTCATTGCCGACCCATGGTACATTGACTTACATGTATAAAAGAAATAACAAAGATCTGTTCCATTATGCAGTGGCAATCCATAGACTTGCTTGAGTTGCATGAATCATTGATTTCCTCCATATAAATCTAAACCATGGGGGATACTTTGATATGCAGTACCCCTTTTAGCTCTAAACTCTTTAACTCTAAACCAGCACATATTTGCAATGACCTTTCTCTGCTGGTGGAATGTCATGTTCATCTACATGCTGGCCCAGCAGTTGGCATAGCCCTATTATAAGCAGGATCAATCTATCAGAATAGTAAGTAGTTGGTCAATGTATAGCTTTGTTCTAACCTCTGGTGTCAAGGCTTTTGTTTGTGAAAATGGAACATTTTTAATTTTAAAATGTTAATTGAAGTGCTGTGACTTGAGTGACCCTGGGAAGCTGCACTGTATACTTAATAGCATTTGCTATGTAGAAATGAATTGAGGATTGATTCCACGGTTTCATTTTTCCTCGTTGAAGGAATAAGAAACATGATGCAATTGAAGATTCATATAAAGTTGATTAGCTTCTTTATGATGCCTGCTCCATGTAGATTTTACATCCTGTCATAACCACCAGATGGAACGTTTACAGGAATTATCCTCTTGGATTATGTTCCCTTTCTTTCTCTGTTGTGATTGCAATGTGATCAGAATAATTTGCTTCCATTTAAGACTAGCTGCACCTTGATGTGTGTCCAAACCTGGACAAACTGTGGTTTAGTTGATTTACCAACTTGCGATCACAGTTTACAAAGGTAGGCGGATATCTTGTTGGTTACTACCAATTACAGTAGGCATATTGAATCAACTGTAGAATATCAAGTCAACACAGAGATTAATCTCATTGCTGGGGACTAAGAATATGATTCAAGCCATTGACATTAAATGCTTCCAGAGGAAGAAAATAAGGTGCACAAGAGCTCAAGGCTTATATACCATCCTTTTATTGTAAAACATGGCTTTTAGTAGTACTGTCTGCTAGAAAAATTGTTATAATAAATAAATAAACAATAAATAAATAATAATAAACGTTATTTAGATCCCACCACCATCTTCCAAAAGGGACTCGGAACAGCTTACAAGGCATACCAAATGCAGTATATAACATAAAATGATACATGAGTATATAACAATCTATATAAATAAAAATGTAATGTTCGTTTGTGGGATTAACATAAATCAAAAACCACTGGACGAATTGGCACCAAATTTGGCCACAATACACATATCAGGCCACCGAGTGACCATCATTCATAAAAACCCTGAAAAACACAGCAGAAGAGATTTAAAAAGCAAAAAAACTAAAAGATACATTACAACACATGTGCCACACATATACACACTTATACACAAATATATACACACACATATATATGCATATATACATACACAAAACACATATACACAGACTGGACCACAGCAATGCATGGCAGGGGACAGCTAGTTATATAAATAAAAATGTAATGTTGTCCATTGTCCTAATTCCAACAGACCTCACTACCTTTGAGGATGCTTGCCATAGATGCAGGCGAAACGTCAGGAGAAATGCCTCTAGAACATGGCCCTACAGCCCAAAAAAACCCACAAGAACCTAATGTAATGTTCGTTTGTGGGATTAACAGAACTCAAACACAACTGGACGAATTGACACCAAATTTGGCAGCAAAACACATTCTAATCCGATCTATGTCTTTCAAACAAAAAAAACCTTTAAAAAATGAAGGGGAAATAAGTTAAAACTCCCCAAAAAGAAAAATGCCTTACAGAGCCTGCGCAAAAGCCCCTTTCGCCATCATGTGAGAAGAATGAAGCGCCAACCATTGTGAGGAAAGAGAATGTTTGTTCGTGGGATTAACATAACTCAAAAACCACTGGATGAATTGACACCAAATTTGGACACAATACACCTACCAGGCTAACAAGTGACCATCACTCATAAAAACACTGAAAAACATGACAGAAAGGACTTAAAGGGCCAAAAAAGTAAAAAGACGCTACAGTGGATGTGTAAAAACAACTCCCCCTGGCTAACGAAAGACACAAAAGCATAGCAACACTCTCTTTCGGACTACAGCTCCCAGCATCCCCTAGACCAGGCCCTTTAGGAGAGGAGGATGACCCCAATCCAAGCTGCAAGCTTTCTTCTCTTTGGATTTCTCTGAAAATATCCCAATCCCTGCATATTTCCCATTTCCTATTCCTGGACTGCAACTCCCAGCAATCCTCCAGATAGATTAGATAGATAGATAGATAGATAGATAGATAGATAGATAGATAGATAGATGATAGATAGATAGATAGATTCGATAGAGATAGGTAGGTAGATAGATTGATCAGAAGGAAAGCTGGGAGTTGCAGTCCAATAACAGGTAGAGAAGGAAGAAAGGGGGGGAAGGGAAGGGAAGGGAAGGGAAGGGAAGAAGGAAGGAAGGAAGGAAGGAAAGAAGGAAGGAAAGAAGGAAGGAAGGAAGTTAGGAAGGGAAAAAAAGGAAGGAGAGAAAGAGGGAGGGAAGGTTGGCCACAGCAACGTGTGGTGGGTACAGCTAGTATCACATGAAAATTATAAAAGAACCACTATCAACACATAAAATAAAATTACACAATTTAAATACATAGACCATCTGTAGTTAAAACTATCTGCCATCCATTCAACAATTATATCTGACTCCTCTCCAAATTGCCACCATCCAGATTTGGGGAATTATTTCTCCCATTGAATGTAAACACTGATCATGAAGCTTGTATTTCACAGTAGTCTTCTCTCACTCACACACAAACTTGTCTTCTACAGTTGGACCCTTGACTATCACCTTTGACGTCCTACCCAGTGAAAGAACAATAATTGACAAAAACCCATATGTCCAGTCAGGTGGCTGCTATAGCCCTCCTCATTGCCTAGCCAGTTACAAAACTGCTGTCATCGTACCCCACAGGAATCGCGAGAGGCAGTTGCACCACTTTCTCTATTACCTTCATCCCTTCCTCCAGCGTCAGCAGCTTTACTACTGTATCTACTTGATCCATCAGGTAAGCCCAGCCAAAGGCATGTTTGAAGTCCCTAGTTCAGCTCACATGTATATGTAAATGAATTATACTAACACAAACATATGTACTTGTAATACAGTATACTACCTGAGATTGTCTACAAAATTCATAGTAAGAGCAGAAGTTGCTTTATATGAAAATTCCTCTAGAGAGATGAAATTTCAAGGATGAAAGAGCTTCCCAAATTTTATGTGGGTTATCTTTTAATCAGCCATGCTGTTTTTTGTGCCAGGCAGGGGAAATGCTGTATAGTCTGCCTTGTCCAGACTATTACCATGGATCCTTCTGGGAAAGAAGCACTCCATTCATGTAGTTTCTTGATGATTTTTTAAAATAATTATTGGTAACCAAGGGAAAGTGTTAAAGGGGATGCTTGTTAGGAAGGGAGTATTTTTGTGTCATTCAGCCTTGTTTTTTACAGCTATGAATCAAACAAGTGTCCCAAAATTCTAATTTCTATTCTTCACTTTAGAACAATACAATAAAAATCCTGAAGATGTCAGGAAACTTGGTCCAGAGCATGATTATTCTCTGTTTCTTCTGTCCCGTCTTCACTTTGCATTATCTGTTTTCAGGATCTTACTATTTAATTCATTTGTTATTCTGTACTTCTCATTCAGTCCCCCTTTTCTCATGAATGGACATCTTCCCAGTGTTCAGCCTGTTTTGTTTGAAGTGTTAATTCCACCCAATGATAATCCTAGGTCTTCCCACAGATATTGGGCAGCAAAAGGTCTAATTTCCTTTTTTAAAAACCAATTATATGACTCAACCAATCACATCATTATCTTCTGTATCAAAAGGGTGATACAATTTGCATTTTGTGAGTATACATTGCCTTATCACTTTCTTCATTTGGTCTGTGACTGAATTGCATGCTCTCTTGCCAGACTGGAAGTGGTCCATTTAACCGAGCAAAGCTCCTTAACGTTGGAGTCCGTGAGGCCCTGAAGGATGATGACTGGGACTGCCTGCTTCTGCACAATGTGGATCTCATTCCAGAGAATGATTATAATGTTTATATCTGCGAGGAATATTACCCCAAACTCATGTCTTCTGCCATTGACGTGTTAGATTACAGGTAATTTCAGTTTTATTATATTGAGAACTTTCAGTAAGATTAGGTCAAATATTGTCATGTAAATCAGTGCTTCTAGAGAATTAAAAAGAGCCAAGAGAGAAGATTTCTTTCTCTGTTTTTTTAGAACTGAATAGTTAATGTAAACAGTAAAGAATGGATGCATAATTTTATATGCCCTGCTGTGTGTGCAATTCCTATTATCTGTTTCTGATTTTAAATGAGTAGGAATTTAATGAGTAGGAATTGGTACCAAAATTAGAAATATTAATGTTGTGAGGAGGGAGGATACAGTTAATGCAAACAGAAAATCCAAGTAGTTATGGTAAAATTAAAGCTAGCTAAATCTTCATTAACAAATGCAAAAGTACTGATGCAAAGAATTAAGTGCTGAAACTATTGATTAAGATGATGGAGGGTGAGAAACTTTATTTCTTAATAAATTGTGGGTTTGCTGCATATACATTTCCCTTTTGTCAGCAAGTATACAGACTTCTGCATAACAAAAAATAACCTATCTGAAAAGTTGTTACATGTGCAGCTTCTATTTGACACTTTTGAGTTGCAATCTTATACACACTGTCTTATGTTAAGTTCTCAGTATAGATATGTTTATAGGCATTTATTGCATATTGTCCTGATAAATGCCCAGTTTGCTTCTGCGGAGTTAGATTTATCTTCATAGAGGGCCAAATCCAACTTCAGTCCTTTTTGGAGAAGACCCACATAACTCAATGAGAAGTTAATTTAGTTGTGACTGACATAAGCCATTAATTTAAGTACGACATGCATTAGATTTAGTCTATAGAAATGTATTGTTGTACTTTCAGCAAAATATTCTTAGCTTTTACTTGTTCAAGAAATACTTGTTGCAAAGAAAAGCTAGTTCCCTTGTAATGATAATTAAAAATCAGTACCAGTTCTAGGTCAGAAGAAGGCAAAGGAAAACCCCTTCTGAACAAATCTTGCCAAGATAATTTTGCCTTTGGGTCACCATTAGCTGGAAATGACTTGCAGACACACAACAGCAACAACCAGATGTATTCTCAAAGGCTTTCATGGCCCAAATCACTGGGTTATTGTAGGTTTTTTGGGCTGCATGGCCATGTTCTAGAAGAAAAACCTACAACAACCCAACAACCAGATACCTTTTGTCTTTTACAACTGTATCCAAAATTGCTCTTTCGATAATTTCTCAAATAATTTTATTTTTTGGAATATGACTTTCAAAACAATTAGCATGCCTCACCTCTACGAAAATACTGTGAAATTATTTAACTTCCCTAAATTTTGGTCCAAGGTATTTACCTCAATGTCTGGATAACATTTTGTAATGCTGTACTGAAAACCTATCTGGTTGTTGCTCAGCACTTTGAAAGTAAATGTAATTAATCAAGTCTCATTGCTGTTTATCCAAATAGGGCTTACTTACTTCCACCTCAACTATATATAAGAGCATAGCCTTAGAATTGGGATGCAGCAACATTGAAATTTGATAGAACTCTGTACGATGAACCCATGAACATTTCCATAAGCAAATATACATACAGTCCTTTCTTCTCTGATATGAATGCTAAATGTGCATTAAATTTTTGTTTATGCTGCATGTGGAACTGAAGAAAAAGATGTTACTCTAGCATTTTATAGCCATTTGAAGGCAAATCCATAAGATCTTTTGTTTTAATCTATGTTTGTATACTGCCTTGAATTTATTTTTCTGTATAGCTTGCCCTACTGGTCCTTTTTTGGTGGTGTGACTGCTTTAACGCCAGAACATTACATGAAGATTAATGGATTTCCAAACACTTACTGGGATCGAGATGGTGAAAATGATGACATTGCTAAAAGGTATGATTGAAAGAGTCATTGAAAAAAAAGATGGAAATGTACACCAGCTCCAATTTGCCAGTTTTATTTTCCCAGGCACTCTCTTTTTAAATAATACATTTCAAAGACAGTTATTAAACCCCAGGAGATATGTAGGTTGAGTACCTAAATTTTAACATAAAATTCATTTGAGTTTCACATATACCTTATACACATAGCTTAAAAGTAATTTTATATGTAGTACGTTTAATAATTTTGTCCATGAAACAAAGTTGGCGTACATGGAACCACCAAAAAGTAGTACCATGTTGAGAATTTTGGATTGTGTAGCTTTTTGAATTTCTGGATAACAGATACTCAATCTGTACAAGTTTCGGACTGGTTTGTTTACACCTAGAATATTAAGAATAAGCCAAACTGCTGCCTTCACCACCTCCACTCAGCTGCTACTTTTACCAGTTGAGGTGGGCCTCTCTTCCCTTTTTATAGGCTTAGGCATCCTTTGAGGAAGAGCAACAGGACTATCTGCTTTAGGAGCATGCCCGTGTCATTTGTATGCTCTAGAGCCTTAATTGCTGCAGTAGGAACAAGATTACATCACATTCTTTCTAGCAAACTCCCCAAAATGTCTATCTACAACCACAGTATCAAGCTGTATTATAGCCACTTTCAGGAAGACCAGGTAGCCAGTTCCTCACTGATTGCAGCTTGGAAAGGGGCAAAGACTAACTTGGGCATTTTTTAATGATTTGTGACCTGTTCTGGAAGCTTTCCTACCTGACAAGTGAGGTGAAATGCTTTATATAAAGTATGAAGGAGTGTTACAATAGAAATAATATACCAATAATATATCCTTAATTGCTGAAGCCCTATTCAAAATGAGCTCTGAAAGCATTCAGTTCCTTCCTGTATGCTGTGGTAGATGGTGAGATTGAGCAGTCTTCCGCAGAGCATACACAAGGCCTATCATTCACTTTTCCCAAGGTTTTCTACACAGGAACATTTGAGTTGAAGGGGCATCTTGTGGTACTATGTTGTGGTCTATAATATTGCACAACTGTCGGAAAATGAGGCTTTCTCAATTTAATTTCACCCATCCTGTATGAACAAATTAGCCAGACCGAATTCTGTATGGTTTTGCTGTGCTGAAAATGTATTCCTTTAGAAAGCTGGAAAGGGAATTGTATATACTGAATTGTTGCACTGTATTTTATCTTGGTTGAAGTGTTTTCTTATTAACAAGCACACTTCTGTATGTGACACATTGTCCTTAAGCTCTGAAATAACATTTTCCATTATGTCTTCTTTTCAAAAGGATACAAATTGTAGGGATGAAAATAGTTCGGACGCCACTTGTTATTGGAAGATATAAAACGGTGGGTGGTAAACAACCTTCTGATCATCCACAGGAAATTATAAGGTGACTACAGGTTTTTCTTTGATCCTGTGCCTTTTTCCTCCCTGTAGAAAGGCTAATCAGACATGGGGCACTAGTATGAAATTGTCCTTGGATCAGTACATAATCCTAGATCAGAGGTGTCATCCAGATGTTTGGGTCCCCAACCCCCAGAAACCCTAGCCCACTTGTCCAATGGCAAGGAATTCTAGGAGCTGAAGTCCAAAATGCCTGTGACACCACTGTTCTAGATGATACAAGCAGGATCCTTCACATTTCCAATACAGTGCATATCTGACAAATTGCTAGCAAAATATGGTTTGTGTTTAAACTGGAAGTGTTGCAAACAAAAAGCCTGCGATACCTGGCAACTGCATGAGAAACTAATCTAAATCTTCTCAGTAGAAACTGCTTCTGGCAGTTTAGAAATGTGAGGGAGACACTCCATATATGCTGAAAGACATATACATTAGGTTGTTCAATTACTTCGCAGCAGCGAGGAATGAAACTAGAACAATTCTTAAGGCCAGAATAACTAGCCACAAAAAGCAATTGTAAGAGTAAGTTTTCAAAGGACTTTTCAGGAGTTTGCTGAAGATTCATATATTAAAAAACATAATCTAGTCGCCAACTTTGAGAGTCACTATGAAAATGGAATTTCTAACATTTTGTGCTCATTTCACTTCATTAGATGCACCCATTGACAGTAGTCCAGGAAAGCTTATGTTAAAAAAAATTCCCAGTCAGATTGGCTTTCTTCAGTCTTTTATGTTAAAACAGTGTAACACACAATGTAAATACTATTGGACATTGTCAGCTATTCCATTTTTATTCTCTACTATCCTTAAGATGCATAAATTTTGCATTTTTATTTTCCTTTCTGCATTTTTTACTCTCCTTTTCTTTCAGACCCCAGTTACACACCAGGGAAACATGGAAAGATGATGGAATGAATTCTCTTGACTTCAAACTTCTGGCAAGGAAAAAACATCCTCTTTATATGAACATTACTGTGGATATTGGGGCTGCACCCGTGATATCTCCTCAGGGCAAAAAAGAAGGGAATAAAACAAGTTTTGGCAACCTGTGAGCCTTTTGCAATGTTGATGTTCTCTCAGGAACAAAATGTTGTGGGGTGGCAAGATGTAGCTACCCCTCTATCTGAGGATGAAGCTTCTTTTCTGTAAGCTACCTGTAAGCCATAAAAATTTCAGCAATGGAAACCACACATCTGAGTGAGAGATGTAGAAAGCAAGTCAGTGAGCCAGGCAGCAAGATGACATTTCTGTCACCAGAGAGTCCCCACGGAAAACTCAGTGACAGGATAATACACAGCATTCTCAAGCATATTAAAAGTCACAGCATTCTAAAAATCTTTGTTCTAGCAGCATGTTCCTAAAAAGGCACTTGAATTCTGCAAACTCTGGCCTTAGTCATTTCCTTTTGAACTCACCAAAAGGAAAATCCTCTCTTCCCAGTCTGACTGCAACAAAACCTGGGAAGGAGCAGTAGGTCTTCTATACAATCTTCCCATGGATTTGCTGGATATGTGTTGTGAAGTGCAGTATCTGCTGAACCCTACACTGTCCTGATTCTTGGATAATTCTTAGATCAGCTCTCCACCGGAGGTCCCTGTAGATGTTTTGCTCATAATTCCCATTAACTGTTGACGAACTGACCAGACCTGATAAAAGATGTAAACTTAAAAATTTAAAGAAATCCATGTTGGAGAAGGTTAACTTTGGTTGTAATGAGTAGGAATTGTGCATCCGTCCAGATCTTGCTGGATTTCAGTTTCCAGTATTCTTACAAGTGATTTTTTTGTAGGAGTTGTAGTCCAACATGTGAAAAGACATGTAATTCCTACTCTAGATTTAAACTCATAGGTACTTACCGTCGCTATACCCTCCAGCAACTGGCTGGGAGATAAATTGAGATATTTGACCTATTTTAGGCATCTCATTGTACTTTATTCTTCACTGGAAATCAAATTTTCCTTCAGCAGTGTTCAGACTTTAAGAGTGCAGTTAAATGTTAACTATATTTCAGAGTATTACTTTTGTCAAGGTGTATTTTTCAATGAATTCAAATAAACTATTGGCTTATGAAAGAACTCAGATGTGCCTTGGCTCTTTTCAAAAGAAACCTTTCTTAGCAAGTTTTACAAGCTGAACTTCTCTGAGACTTCTGTGTCCCAGAAGCTTCTGTTACACAGATATATCAGGCGGAACCAAAGCAGCCCTGATGAAGCAGCCTTGATTCTCCAAATACCTCACTGAAGAAGGCACTAGGCAGGCTCCAGCCTGAGTCCTGCCAGATAATGGTCAGTTTCAAATAAACACAAGGTGCTTACCCGTAACTGGTTCTTCAAAGTGGTCTTCTGTGAATTCACACCTATGTGCAGTGCAGTTTGGAACTTTCTAGCTCTCTCAATAACTTTTTAGTGGTAACCTCAATCACTCCCGAGTGTATATATACTGTGGCAGGTGACTTCATAGCCTTAATTTTTTCTTTTTTTCTCCACTGTGCCAGCAGCTAAGAACATTCACTCTTCCTTCCAATACTACTGATGGACATGGACTTTGGACTTGTCAATGGACCAACCTGACAATGGCTTTGAAGAACAGTTTGACTACTACTTTTAAGAAGTGTCTTGATTGCAAAGGCAAGGTCCCTAATAATGATGGCCTCCCGAAAAGCTTATTGTGTTTGGGGGAGGTGCATATTGTGTTGCCATGTAAATATTACCAAGCATTTACCCCAGCAGCTAAAAAATTAGAGAGAAGCACCTCAAAGTGTCTTTTATGAGACAGTCCTCTGCCAAGGGGCTGGCAAAGGCCTCAATGCCCTTAACATCTGGCAAAGGCCTCAACACCCTTCTAAGCCATCAACCTCAGAGGGTTCTCACTGCCTATCACCAGTCTAAGGAAAATCCCAAAGCTTCCAAACTATGATAGCACAATGCCCATAGGTGTGGGTTCACAGCGACCACAAAGAAGAACATTGTTTCTATTTTATTATTTTTTTAGGTTTTTGCGGATTGGTTCATAAGGTTGTCAATTTGACTTATTATTAATATTAGAATGTAAAGCCAGTAATACTGCATGAACTATTTTACCATACATTTCTTAAAAGCAGGATGAGGAAAGAAAATGGTTTTGTAGCACACTGCTATAATCCCAAACATTGACCTCATTTTCTGACAAATGTCAAGAAAACACAACAAGGTATAGCAATTGTGTTGGATGTAGTACGGGTGGTATAGAGAGAATCCTCATCCATGGAGTTTGCAAGGGGACACTGATATTGTCTCATAATTTTATTTTTGAACACTCTCTCACATCTCAATAAAAGTAACTGACCCAAAAATACTTTCTTTAATAATTCCAATTAGTTTTTATTTCTTAAAAAAAGTAGAACTGGTAAACAAAGACAAGTTGATTTTGTTCTAACATGAAGTTCTTGTAGAAGTTGTGATGTTTCACTTCTCCCAATAAAACCGGCTATACTTTTACATACAAAATCCAGGATTAATTAAAGGTCCCTAGAAGTCTTTTTCTGCCCAAGACACTTGCTGTGTTTCTAGGAAATCCTGCATCAGAACAGTGTGTCTACCTTGCAGGGAGTTTCAAATGCCTGCTTGTTATTAATCCTGCATTTATTTGCCATCCTTCTTAAATACAAAAAAACAAAAAAAAAACCCAACGACAAAAACATCTTTGCTACTGCCATTATGACAAACTAGCTGCCGAATAAAACAGGCTTCTGACACATTCCTAAACTGACACACTAATTGGAAAGCTTAACTAAGACAACAGACTCCTCTTTGGTGAGACCTGCTACATTCTAGTGAGTTTTCTGCTTTCTCTCATTCTCAATGTGTCTGTTCTTACAGATATTGCTTATGATGATCACTGGTTTGCGTAAGAACCTGCAATTGTCAACATTGTTAGCCTATTTTGTATAAAATGTAAGAAAATTGAATTCATTATGTTGAATGAAATAGCCCTTGTCTCATCTTTGCACCTTTGAAAAAGTATGGCAGTAGTGTTTGTATAAATCCCTCTTTCCACTTCAAAAAGGTGGAGATTCAACATCAATTATAAAAAGGATAGCTTTCAGATGGAGGGGAGGGATGAATTCTTCTCTGAAAAAAAGAATTGTTTTCATCAAAAGAAAAAAACCTGACAGACAGAAATGTCCTCCCAGCCAAACCCAATCATGAAATGATAAGTGCTGTCTGCAGGGAATATCTATCAAAATTACTAGGGATGAAAAAAAAAAACATTATTATACCTCCCACCCCATGTATTTGCTGCTGGGGAAGAATCCAAAACAAGGATGTCCAGTTGCTCCAGCCCTAACGCTAGAAGATTCCCCTCCCCAATCATTCTGACAAAACCCATTAGGCACAAAAGAGATGGTTATGAAATCTTCATTGGCTTGCCTAAATCCACTGTAATGTTGGTATACAAAGGGTTGTACTCCATAGCAAGCAGGTTATAGGAGCAGGAGTTGAGGCCATCCATTTTCCATACTCGAGAAACCTGACGCAAAAGATTCATCCTGAACAAATAAAAGGAATGATAGATTATAGGATATGAAAGCTCCTGTTTCAGACCAATTCCACTATGGAATTAAATTGCAATTTTGGAGACAAGATGCACCAAAACAGTGAGTTTTGAACTGGCACATCCATGTATCTAAGCAGTCATGCACTGCTTAGACCAGGGGTGTCCAATTCATTTTCACTGAGGGCCACATCAGCCTAATGTTTGTCTTCAAAGAGCCATTTTTAATTGTTAAATATATGAATGTAACTACTACTTAACATATTGTTAAATAACCTGAGACACCATATCACACACCATCCTCACTGCATCCTAGTTGGTGTTTCTCTCTATATTAAGTTCAGGCAGAAATAACATTGTTAAGAGTCAATTTTTAAAAGGGGGTGCACAGCGATGATCTGATTGATTTTAACACTCTCAGCTTCAGTAGAAGCATCACAATTGTTTGTCGAGTTATAAAGGACAAGGTTGACATCTGAAATATGTATTGCGGTCCTCTTCCCTCTCACCCTGTCTCTCTCCCCCCCCCCCCTTCCCCCAAATACACAGAAAGAGAAGAATTAAAGCTGCATACCCAAGGCAAGGAAAAGACAGGAGTGTATGAATGACTTCTTCTTTCTGACTTTCCTTTACAAAACCAGGGAAAAGTTAGAGGAATGGGTTAAGAGCCTTGAATGCACAGAGGCAGAAGTTTTGTAGAGGGTCAGGTTGTTGGGCTGAGGGGGAGATGTTACACACTTTTCCTTAAGAGCAAGTGTCTCTAGAGATCAGGATTTGGTCAGGGAGGGACAGAGTGTCCATCCAGTTGGCTCTTTTCTTTTTATTTGCTTTGGCAACGCTATGACCGAGGAGAATGGGAGGCTCTGACATGGCAGATGGGATTTGACCCATGGGCCTTGTGTTTGACACATGTAGCTTAGGCCAAAGTTGTCTTCAACTCGAGGAATTACATCTCCCACTGTCCCTAGTCAACAGTACACCAAATTTGGGAAAGCTAATTTAGACTGTGTCCATCCTATATTCCATCCATCTGCTTATGCTTCTGAGTAGATTTGTGTCTCACCTCTGTCCATTTGCCTCATTCCCTCGGTCTCTTGTATGAAAGATCATTGTGTACTTGGCTACCCTGGGTGAAGGCCTGATAACCTTCATTTTCTGCATTTCAACCCTGAAAGCAAGAACATAGTTATTAGAGAGCAATGATGTAAAAACCTATGGAGACAGAAAGGAGTGTATACTTCAACAACTAGTCAGGAGGAATACATGCAGCCTTTTAACATTTATCATTGTCAACTAACAACATAAATGGACACATTTCTGAAAACAAAAAAGGGAACTGGTTCTTTTTTAGGTTACCTGTTCATCAGCCTATCTTGAGGAGTAATAACAACAACAACAACACTTTATTTATACCCCACCACCATGTCTCCGAAGGGACTGGGGGCAGCTCACAAAAAGCACACCATAGTGGCGCAACAAATAGAATACATTTACATAAACAACATACTTTGTATAAAAACAACATGCATTTACATAAAACAGAATACTAATATAACCCTACCAATTTAAAAATTCAATAGACACAAGCAAGCTGCAGATAAAAACAAGCTGTGTATCATCTCATTCCATAAAATGCTAACATAAATCAGTCACTAGACTCTAGGGTTTCAAGTAGAATTCTAAGATTTGCCAAAATAAGGAAAATACAAGTCACCGATTACATGGAAATTATGAAAACCAATAATTCCAGTAATGGTAATGGGGTAGTTCCATAAAGTATAGTGAAGTTCTCCTATATGTCATTTCTCTTAAATGTTTAAACTACAATAATTTCAAAATAAAAGCAGGAAGGATACCGTGACTTACTTACTGTTACTAGAAGCTAGAGAAGAATTCCCATGAGCATATAATGCAATGAATCTAGCTTGAAGACAAAATATGTGGAACCACAGAGATACTGGGACGCCAAAAACCCCACAACAACAAATAATTAAACAATGAGGGCTACGGAGCAATATGTTCCTTAAAATTATTTATATTTAGAAGTGCATAACTAATAAGTAATAAAGAAATGAAAAGGTATAAAGCCAGGGTTAAGTCAAACCTACCACCACAACCAGTTTATCACCCAATTGCTGGAGGAGTAATTCTGGAGAGCATGCCATGGTCAGTCCTACTGTTAGATAGAACGGGATGACCACCTCAGGCAATAAATATGGGGTGCCAAAAAAGAGCTGCCATTTTAAAACTAACCAGTCTGTTTAATGCAAAGGGATGAATGTAGTATATTACAAAATTCCTTGCCTCTTGCACCCAGAACTCTGGCTGTCTTTAGAACTCTGAAAAGAGCATGCAAATGCATGTTTTAAAAAATCCCAAATGCCATTGTTTTTCAGAAGAAGAGGAAATACTTTTCTGAAGAAGAGATATGAAGCAGAGAAGGCTGCCCACATATCTCCTGCAACTTCTTTGCCTCCAGGGACATCTCTCTCTGCAGAATTCTAGATGAGTCTTTGCCCCATTAAAATGCAAGCAGAAACGTACAATGGAGAGAAACAAATAGAAAACTGAATTGCCAAGCCATACAGCTGAAACACAACAGACATTTTTTCTAAAAGGTTGCTCATCTGTAAAATATATAAGAACTATAATAACCTGGAAAGAAGAAATGAATCCAGTCATTTATAAAGATTTCTGAATAAGCAAGGAATGTTATGTTTCAGTATAATCCTTGGGGTATCAGGTAACATGCTAATCAATTACAGACACTTGGTGAACTGGACCCAGATACCTACTGCATATACTCATGAATCAGTCCAGAAATTTTAGTCAAAAAATTGACCCCAAAAATTGGGTTGACTTATCCACCACAGATCAATGTAAATCTCTCATGATCCTGGATCCATCACTGAGCCTGGAACTCCAGGTTTTAGCAGTGGCCAGGGGAGCTTTTGCACAATTAAAACTTGTGTGCCAGCTGCACCCATACCTTGGGAAGTCAAACTTGGCCACAGAGGTCCACTCTCTAGTTACATCCCATATAGATTACTGCAACATGCTCTACGTAGAGTTGCCTATGAAGACTGTTCGGAAGCTTCAATTGGCCCAAAGGGCGGCAGCCAGGTTGCTCATCGGAGCAGCATTCTGGGAGCACACAACTCCCTTGTTACACCAGCTCCACTGGCTGCCAATCTGCTACCAAGCACAATTAAAAGTGCTGGCTTTAGCCTATAAAGTCCTAAACAGTTCCTGTCGGAACGTATCTCCCCCTATGAACCATCTCAGAGATTAAGATAATCTGGGGAAGCCCTGCTATCAGTCCCACAGCTGGTGGGGACAGAAACAGGGCCTTCCTAGTGATGGCCCCTTGGTTGTGGAACTCTCTCCCTAGCGGTATTAGATCTGACTCCTCCCTCCTAGCCTTCAGAAAGAGAGTAAAAACCTGGATATGGGAACAAGCTTTTGAAAAATAGTGTGGTGCAATAATTTTAATGTGGAATATGTGCAATGGATTACGGAATGGCCTTCGACTCTGATCCTTGGGTGGTGTGTTTTTACATTGGAATGTATTTTAATTATGTTTAATATGTATTAATTTTAATCCTATTTATTTTTAAGTTAACATTGTATGTTTTAGGCACTGTGTAGGTGCCATATGTAAGCCGCCTTTAGTCCCCCTTGGCATAGAGAAAGGTGGGATATAAATAAGGTAAATAAATAAACACATATTGTACCTTACATTTAATTTAAAAGGATTCATCTTCTTCTCTGAGTGGAAAAAAATGAAAGCTTAGTCCATCAATTGACAACCTATATAAGGCAGTTACACCTCTACTCTCTTTGCCATGACACCGGCCTTTTTGAATGCCTGGGTGGGAAAATGGTGGTGGCAGCCAGGGGTGGCTGGCCCCCAATGCAACACTGCTCCTTTCTCTGTGAAATGGCCCTTATCCATAGGTCAGGTCAAAATCCAGTATTTTGGCCCCAAAACTGGCACTTGGCTTATACATAAATATATTCTGAACTCCAAAGTAGATCTACTGAGTCTCTTGCTGAATGTTAAATCAATACTAATGCAAATTCTATGGCTTCAACAGGCCTACACTATATTGGACTAGTAACTGGATTTAGACCTGGCTACAGAGTATGTAGGAAGTTAGCTTATGCTGAATGAGACCATGGGCCCCTGACCCTGCACTGTCAACAAGGAGTGACATTTCACTCCTTCAGTGGTGTTTTTTTCCCCCCAGCTGTACTTGGCAATGGCAAGGATTGAATCTTGTGCTTTCTGTATGCAACTCATGTGCTCTGCTTCCTAGTTTCTGCTTCTCCCTAAAGTTATCATCAGGTTATCTCTAGAAAAAGATTGCTTCTTGATCCTAGAATGTCCCATTGCTAGTTTCCTGTTAAAAGAATACTTCTATTCTTCATTTTTATTACTTTTTAAAAATAAACAAAAGTTCCATTGGCTTTCAAGGACAAACAGAAAGGACAAGCTCTTCAAGATGGTAACAAACAGATCCTGTAAGCAAAAGCCAATCGAAGCACTCCTGGCCAAAAAGACCAGGAGTAACAGAAAAATAAGCATCAATACAGAAATTTGGTTATGGTGTTCATTTTACAGGAATCCTAATGCTTTTAATTACAGCTCACAATCTAAATTGGGTTTTTTTCATTTAGGATAATCCTATGAAAAATCTCAAATACAAAGCTATACCACCATCATTCCTTCAATTTAGATTTTTTTTTTAAGAGCTGATGGTATGTGGCATAACTCAAACACCACACACATTTTTTTAAGTTCCACGTCTTTATCCTTCATTTACAGTGAGGTAAATGCATGGATACATGCTAGTGTGTGAGAGAGAAATGTAGCATGCTTTACTTTCCGCCTTATTCTTGGTTATTTGCATGATACACCATGTAATGATCTCTAGAAATAGTCGGGAACTACGTGCTCTAATGAGGTCCTCCCTTTCATATTTCAAGGAGGTTGTACAATTTGTTTTTCCATTGATATTATTTTTAATAACATGGAAACACGGGCTTATTAAAATAATACATTTTTTAAAAATAGAATTCTTTTGTAACAATAAATATATGCTACTACTGGTGTGATCTGCTCCCAAGAACTACAAATTACTCCTAAAAATAGAGGCTCTAATCTCCTGACATCTATGTGTTTTATTTTTAATTAATATTCAAATATGTCTTTTATGGTATCCCAAAATTTACTATTTCTTTAACCAATCACACAGGCAAGCTGTTTTGTTGTGCTAAGGAGTAGTTATGTTAGAAACATTTTGTTCCATGCTATTATCACAGGGACTTCTTAGATAGCGATACAGATTTCACCCATCTTCCTGCACCATTCTAAATGCCCTGGTAACTCAAGAGTCCTCTGCTGGTTTGTGTTCACTGACTCCTGCACTCAGAAGCCACACTAGTTAGGGTAAAGTAGCTCTGTCCTCCTGGAAAAGGCATCGGGAAACATTTACAGTATGCAACTCAATGTAATGACAAAAAAATATTGAGGCAACAGTCTCATCTAAGTGTAGCAATTTCAGTATTCTCCAGTTTTATAACGGATAGCTGTCAAAGCTTCATATCCCAATGTAAACTGTATTGTCGAAGGCTTTCATAGCTGGAATCACTCAGTTCTTGTGGGTTTTTTCGGGCTATATGGCCATGTTCTAGAGGCATTTCTCCTGACGTTTCGCCTGCATCTATGCTCGCCATAGACGCAGGCGAAACGTCAGGAGAAATGCCTCTAGAACATGGCCATATAGCCCGAAAAACCCACAAGAACTGACCAATGTAAACTATTTGCAGCCCACAAAAATGGATGACCTACAAAATATCTTCTGTATTCTAAAGTAAGCTATAAATTACCTATACCCAAGAAGTTATCTTCATCCACAACCCAGGCTACCCATTTTGGCTTAGATATGCAATTACCTGATCCGGAGGTCATCGTCCTCTCCTCCCCAGCCCCAGTAGTTGTTAGAAAATCCATTCACCTTTGAGAATTGCTCCCGTGTTAGAGCAGTTACACCCCCAAAGTATCCTTGGTAACGCAACCTAAACATGAAGTAGAAGAAATAAACACTTTTTTTTATTTTACAAAGGCATAAATCTTAACATTCAAGCAATTCCCACCTTTCTAACATAAAGAGAACTATGTAGCTTCTTGCGTCCAGGGGGCTTGCTCTTTTCTTTGCCCGAGAAGAATAGTCACATCAAGTGATTGGAACACCAAAAAAACATTGTCCCAGGAAGCTTTCCCAGGAAGTACCTATCCAATCTAAAAATCCAGGTTCACCCAACAAGGTTTTGTGACCTTCACAATAGTGCTGTGTCACCCCCTTCAGTGACACATTCATGCTTACCACAAACCTTAGGTTTTTTTAATTTATTCATCCATTGATTTTTATTTTTAAGCTGTTTTGCTAACCTTACATTGCATTCAAGAATATATATCCAGTAAGCTTAAAACCATTTTTGAAATGTTTAACTCTCAATCAGAAAGCCTAGTTCCAAATTATTCCTTTTTATTTTCATGGTGAGAAATGCTATTGCACATTAATAGTTCCATCTACCAATATGATCATGAGAAAGCCCTATCTCTCCAAAAGCTACTCAGTAGCAGAAGACACAATTCCAGTTCTACTGGGGGTCACATTCAGCCATGAAACGAGGAGATTTCATGTCCTCCCAATGGTACATATTTTCTGGAGTCTTCCACACCTATCCATTGAAGCACTTTACAAGCATTCAGTTTTACCCAGAAGCAAGTAGCAATAGATGTTGGAAGTGTCACTAAGCTGACACCATCATTATGCATTTGGAAAAAAAATCTGCTGCCTGTTTTGATCCAACACTATACACTTTTTTCTACATAGACAAATTCAATGTGGTGTGCCCAATGCAGGTGCCCATCTTCTTTCTTCCAGACTTCAAGTATGAGTGTCTGCCTGTGCTATACAAGAACTGGGAAGCCCTGGCCCTTGAGTGTTGTAACTGGAAGACACCTGTTATTAATGGTTCTATAGATTTTGAAGAGCCACAAATACAAGGCAAAAGGAAGGAACATGTCAAGAGAAAGACGCATCAAGCAAACCTGTGTTGTGACCACCTTCTATCTGGAAATCTATGTCTTCAATGTCAAAGACAGGACATGAGAGAAGCCTCCCACAGGATGGTAAAACATCCGGGCATCCCCTGGGCAACATCCCTGCAGACAGTCATTTCTCTCACAACAGAAGTGACTTGCAGTTTCTGAAGTAGTTTCTGGCATGATTTAAAAACATGTGAAAGACTATGTAGATGCAGAATAGGTCTTCACTGTAATTTACAGATCCACCGCCAAGAGTCTACCTCTGGAAGACAATCATATTCGGCCACGAGTGATCGCCCATGATCACGACAACCACCCCTACTTGTTTTCTCATTTCTGCCTAATGAAATTTAGATTCAGACTTAGTCATACTTGAGAACTAACTCCCTGAAATCAATGTTAGTCACAACTACCCTAAATGTTATTGATTCCCATGGCTGGGTGCAACTGTATATAATTTTATGTTGTTTTAACTAATTTTTAAATGTTGCCATAAGAAAATTGTGCCCTTAAAGATATAAAATATATTAATTTAATAAATTAAATAAAGCCAGGTGTTTATTCTGGGCCACTGGCTTCTAGACATGTGTTAAGTAACACAACAGCCAGAACACAGACAGAGAGATCTATCACCTTTCCAACTAAAGATTTCCAACTCAAATGACAGGCACACACACAAGAAGCAAAGGATCACTTATTAGTATGCAAATGGAATGCAAATCAGCATTGCTTCGTAACATGTTAAGATTTCTCTACCAACTTTCCTACCTGTAGCCTGTGCTGTTTCTGCCCACTACTAAGTGCTTTGGCTGACTGCCACACATGTATATGTTGAAGTCATTTTCGGGCACCAGGTCAACATCATGGAAGATGAAGCAATCCCAGCTGTCTTCCTTCAGGGCTTCCAGATATCCTACATTCAGCAGTTTTGCCCTGTTGAACTTAGCATTGCCAGCCTGCAGACAAAAAATTCACATCAGACCCATCGAAAGAAGCAAGCTTTCCAGCCTACAGGAACAGTATCAGAAATACAATGAAAAATATGTGGGCTATTACATTTTAAACTGTGGGTCCCAACCTCAATTGGGGTCCCCTAAGGTCAATACTGGGGTTACGGAAAATTTGGCAACAATAAAAGATTTTTGAATAACACTCATTTATACAAATCTGTTAGCAACAAAGTGTAGGGTTTACAGTGGACTCTGCAGAAAATAGTTCAGCTTGATTAGCAAGTCTTGCAAATCCTGGTTTACTGTCAGCAAATGTTGGATTTTTATACCTAGGGGTCATGTAAAAATGCCTTGAGCAAGAAGGGGTTGCAAAACAAAATATCAGATGGAAAAGGGGTTTTGAGTAGAAAAGGTTTAAGAAGTCCCGGGCTAGAGATTCAAAACAGAACATATATGCTAAACATCAGTAGGTTGTCCTCTGTGGTTCTGAGACCAATTTCACCCTTGTTAAAGACAAGGAGAGGAGGAGGAGGAGGAGGAGGAGGAGGAGGAGGACAACAACAACAACAACAACAACTTTATTTTTCTACCCCGCCTCCATCTCCCCGAAGGGACTCGGGGCAGCTTACATGAGGCCAAGCCCAGGCAACATACAATTATGTTGATTATAATAAATAATACACAGCCCTCTTTCCTTCCCAGAAATCTCTCAATCAAATACCTTTTCACTTGGCTGCATCAAAAGAAAACATGCAACTGCACAAGCCATCAACTCAACTAGAACAAACTAACATTTGGTTACTCCTGCCTCTATCAGCAATCTTTCCTTATCTGCACATTATGTTAAAAGTATGAAACTGCAAATGGAGGTCATTCCCCTTTTTCCCCCTCCATTCCCCCCCCCCCTTTGCATAAAGTATCTTAGACTGCAATCAACTAGATTCCTATTCACACACTTATTAGCTTGGGTTCAACATGTGAACAGGGGAGCAACAAGCCCTGACCTCTCCATCATAATTTCTTCATGAGAATATGATACATTTCAAGAGATGAGGTTGGGTTCAAAAGTAAATGCCCATTCCAAAAGTACTAAAGCAAGAAATTGTGGCATTAAAGCAGTGGTGCCGCAATGCGAAGGCATCATGTTCTCTAAAGGAAGACATTTCTGTAGGCAGGCTGGTACACCACTGGATAACCAGATATACCACACGGCACCCAGCTTGGTTCCACTGTGGTGGCAACACTACTTGAGTCTTACTTTTGTAATACAATGAATGAAAAATGCTACCAGGCATTTTTTCCTCAGTTTGGAATTTCCTTCCATACCATCAAACACTTTTGTGGATATAGGAGAATTTTGTCCCCTGAAACTCACTGAAATTCCCATAGTGTCAGAAAATTCCCAAGTACGCTTATCTATCAGAATAACATTTAAATTGTGAAAAACTCAAATGTTCAGAGTAAAAAACTACATCTGTGGTGGGAACATAGATTTCCTGTGGAGACACATATATAAATAATTCAGAACCCTTCTAGAGTAAAAAATAATCAGGAAACAGGAAATGAATAAAAGATTAAACGTCTTTTTAAAAAGCCTTGCATTCTTTATTTTAAATATGAAACTGATTTTGTAAATGAAGGACTGTTGGAAAAATATTGATGTCATACAAGCAATTGCTTTTGTTGTACATTACTTATGCTGTACATTTACTGCAAACTAGAGCAGATGCAAATAACAGCAAGTTGTCACTTTAGAAACAAACTGAGCAAATTTGTAAAACTAAGTGCATGTCACCTGAAGAACCTAAGCTGCCATCTGCACAAACTGGAATAACTCTCGATAGCATTTCAAACTAGGCCTTTTTCTAGTCCCACTTTGGGTTATGACAAATTGAAACTAGAATATGTACTTTGCATGTAAAACAAATATTCTGCCAAGGAGCTACCTACCTTTGCCTATTATTGAAGACACTGATAGAGAAAGTTTCACTTGTTCATTTATACTACATTAGTTATTAATACTTGAGAGCCAGTGTGGTGTAGTGGTTTGAGTGCTGGACTCCAGAGACCAGGATTCAAATCCCTGCTCAGGCAGGGAATCCCACTAGGGGATCTTGGGCTAGTCACACTCTTTTAGGGCCCTTCTACAAATGCTTTAAAATCCAGTAGTAACCAGGTTTAAAGGGGGTGGCTAAACATCATTTAGCCAAGGTGCGGGAGGATAAAAAGAGCTAAAAAACACATTAAATAATCCACTTATAATCCAATTCAGCATGAAAAAAGCACACCTTTGCATGACTATATATCCCTGCAGTCATGCAAAACACTTGCTTTCCTTCCCTCCCCCCTCTGTAGACTGTTCCAGAGAATGTGCACTTTCAAAAAGTCCGAAACAGCTGATCAGCTGATTGGGGTGTAAAATGGACACACAGGTGGTTCAAGGGAAGTACAAGTGGAGAGCCATTAGAAATCTCTGAAACCCATTATTTTACATTTTATAATCTTAAACAGAGGTTGAATTAAGAATTGGGGAGAGAGATCCGACTCAAGTTTTTTTAGCAAAAAATTATTCCATTATGCGCTGGACCTCATAAGCGCACATGCGAATCTACTTGTGTTTATAGTAAGATACAACAGAGACATTTAAAACTTCCGCCAGATGTCCCCCGTCCATCCTCCATCATTATCCGCTACAGAGGAAGGCTGTGAGGATGGCAGGGGACCATATCCTGGAACTTACAGGTCTGAGTGTGGACCTGCTGTCAGGCCTGAGATTTTTTGTCTTAGATTTAAAACACAGATTTTAGAACTGTCTGCCTTAAAATGTAGACCAACTAGCCTTGGTAGATACCAAATACATGCAAAAATGTTGCCTAGTTTCTTCCTCTAATCTCCCTGTTTTACAACAATTTGAACTATTCCAGGAATTTTGGGTGTGGAAAGGAATTAGGGGCTGCCACTAAGCCAAAATGTATTTTATTTTATTTATTTTTATCCTGCTTTTCTCATGATATAAGGATTCAAAATACAGCTGAAACCAATCAAACTTAATACCTTTGTAAATCACTGTTCTTTCAATTTAAAGCTAGAACATGTAGCATTTCACAGAATCAAAAAGTTGGAAGATAATGCAAGGGCCATATAAAGAACTAGGTAAATTCTAATCTCAAATCAGAGCTGATCTAGATCTGCTGATCCAAGCAGCCTTCAGGTCTTCGCAAATCATATCCTGATGCACAGAGCTGTGGCACTGGGCAAGTCATACGAAACAGCAAGAAACAAATTTTTGAAATCTACTTTAGTTTTTTTAAACTATTTACTCTTTAATTGTATATTTTGCACACTTTGCAAATACCATTAAGTTGGGTGCAAGCATTTAGACACAAAATAAATAAACTGGAACCGAAAAAACTAAGCTAATGTCAAAACATTAAAATATTATGATGTTGAGAGTTAATTTTTAAAAAAACCTTAAACAATAAAAGCAACAAGTCAAGGAATACATATAATTTATCCTGATAGAAAATCCACATTAAAGAACTTGACAAAAACCACCACCTCTAGAGAGGAGAATACAAGACGTGAAACTCACCAAGCCTAGCCTTTGAAAGAGAAGTCAGATGCAAAAACGTGAGCTAAGCCCCAGGATGCAAACAGGCAATTATTTGAGCAAGATACATTTTTCAGGCCTGGCAGCTTTGAGAATAACAACGCTCTACCAACAGTGCATAAAGTTAATTTGCCACCCGCTCTGTTTAATTTGTTCGATCCACTGTAAGCTCTTGCAGCAGAAGGCATAAGAAACTCATCAGCCCTAGTACACACAGGAACTCCTAAGAGCTGGTAACACACTGAGATGGATTTGTATTAGAGTTAGGGAAAAGTGATCTGGGACTTGCCTGAGGCAGCATACTGATCACAGATGAACAAAGAGACACAATAAGAAATCACAAGAGAGCTAGTTTTCTTCTATACAGACTCACCTGGTGGATGACATATATGCCATATTCCAGCTGCTGCCGCTGCAAAAAAGGGTGAAGGTGCTCCAGCAGGTACAATAGGTGCTTCTCACGACTGCGATGTGGAATCAATATAGCAACTCGTTGCAGAGCTAAGCAGTCTTTGGGATGAAAGCGTCCCTTTGTGACCTGAGGATTTTCTTTTTGCACCTCTTCTAGGGTGAGAGAATCTTTGAATGCAAGCTTGCTGGGGCCTCCTACGGGAAAAGGCAAGCGTCATCATCATAAACCTAGTTGCTAGAAACATTTTCAGCTGCTTAAATGGTCTGGCACTCAATGAAACCTTTTTAAGGCATGCCTGGGGAAGATGTTTATTTCATGCTTCATTACTTAAACTTAGCACTGTACAGTAACATTCCTACTAAGTAGCTAGGTTTACTGGTAGATAATTTATACAATTGACTGAGGATGGGTTGGAAGACATTTTTTTCCTCACATGGCATCAGCAATTGACATGATTTACCACCTCCACAGTCAGATTTGACTTACAGCAATGGTTCTCAACTGCTGGGTCCCCGCATGTTTTGGCCTTCAGCTCCCACAAACCCTAACAGCTGGAAAACTGGCTGGGATTTCTGGGGGTTCTAGGCCAAAACACCTGGAGACGCACAGGCTGAGAACCAATGGCTTACAGGGTCCTTATGACTTTCAGTTCCCAATCTGTAATACGAATTGTACAGGGCGCATGTGTCATTCCAAAATGGTAACTGCTTACAGCAAGCCCAAAGGGAAACCCTTCATAAGTAACCAAACATGGACCATGTAAAATATATTTGTCAAGGCATATCCAAATATTAGTGGTCAAGTAGAAAAGCTATTTTTCAATAGTTGGACCCCACTGTGGCAATCATGGAGCAATGAATGAGGAAAAATAGTTAGACCATAGGGGAAATATGAAAGTGTCAGTAATTTGGTTAAATTATCTAGCCTGTTCATTTAACACCACAAGATTCAGTCACAGCACTGCCGTAAAAAAAACCAACGGTTTTTAACATAGTCCTAGATCTACATGTTAGAAGAAGAACAAACAAAAAGACTGGCTTTCACAAGACAGATTAAATCTTATTTATATAGAAATGAAAAATTAAACTTAAGGAGTAATGAAAAAATACCTGCTTTATGTTTCTCAACTTGAGCCCAAGAGGCAGGCCCTGTATGAACTTTCAAAACAAACAAGAACTGGCAGAAAGTGCAATTCTGTGGGTTATTAGGACAACTCTGTCCTAATAACCATTAGAATATGGATTTCCACTCCTGGACTCATAGAGTTGGAAGAGACCACAAGGGCAATCCAGTCCAACCCCTGCTATGAAGGAAAAGTACAATCAAAGCACCCCCACAGATGGACATCATTATCCAGCCTGTTTAAAAGCCTCTGAAGAAGCAGCCTCCATCCCATTCCGAGGCACTAAATTCAGCTGTTGAACAGCATTTACGGTCAGAAAGTTCTTCCTAATGTACAGGTGGAATCTTCTTTCCTATAAATTTAACCCATTGCTCCAAGTCTCAGTCTCCAGGGCAGTAGAAAAGCCTGCTCCCTCTTCCTTACGACACCCAGAAAAGGGAATTAACATACATATATACAGTCATACTTTGCTTATCCAACACCTAAAACTACAACTTACGCAGATAGGGAGACTTGGGGGGACAGGGCATCATCGTGATGGGCAGATTCACAGTAGGCATGGAAATCCTGTCTGAGTTTCCATTTTGCTCCTCTGTAGCAGTGGTTGTTTTTCTGTCGTTTCCTAATAAGCTTTGTGTCTTTGGATTTTCATGGATAGCATCCAATAGATAAGTAGAAGTGACCCAACCCACCAGCAAGATACACAAACTAAAGAGAATCAAGAGTTTGAGCTTGTAAGAGCCATGAAGCTTGCCATAGCTCAAGCCCATGGCCCTTCAATGGCTTATGAGTTTCTCCCTTGATACTGCTCTTGACGTATCCTTGTTGTAGCACACTTCAAGGAAAGCAGAAAAGTCAAAATGAAACAAGGAGTTATGTGGTGCTGCATTCTGACAAGTGCCCTTTGGCTTTTGAATGCATGTCTTTCTAGTTCAGCAAGGAGTTGAAGGTGGACATTACTAGATGAGACCTGTTCAGAAAGAAAGAGATAAAAATATTCAGTTTTCCTCAATCACCCACAGAATTCACCAAAAGCAGAATTTGTACAAATATGTTGTTGTATAAACATAAGTTACCAAAGAGCAAGGCTCTCTTCCATATGTTATAATCAAACAAACTCCAAGGCCCTCAGGTTTACAGAGTAAAAAATGCTTCTGAACATTAAGAAAGGATCATAGCTAACTCATAAAGCACCTGCTTGATATACAGAAGGCCTTCAGTTAAATTCCTGGCATGGCCAGATATAACTTAATCAAATGAATATTTTGGGGGGGGGGGGAGTCTCAAAAATATTTCTCAGGCATATTTGGTTCTGAAATACAGTAAGACCCGTATAAAAACCCATATCCATAGTTTCGATAACCATATCCATTTATTTATTATTTATTTCCTGCATTTGTAACCCGCCCTTCTCACCCCCGAGAGGGTACTCAGGGCGGCCTAACAGCAAGCACCATCCAGTGCTGTCATAATTATAAACATTCAACAATACAATTTAAAACATTAAACAATTAATTAAAACAGTTAGTTAAAAACAGTTAATTAAAAACAGTCAACTAAAACAATCTATTAAAACACGCTAATTAAAATCCAAATACAGGTCCAAGTCAATTCATTATTGCGAGTTGCTTAAATTTTCTTCTCACATTGCTGATATTTAATGGTCTAACGCTTGGTCCCATAGCCAAGTCTTGAGTTTCCTTCTAAAAGACAGGAGGTAGGGGGCCAGTCTGATGTCCCTGGGGAAGGAATTCCACAGACAGGGAGCCACTGCTGAGAAGGCCCTGTCCCTCGTCCCCACCAATTGTGTTTGCAATGACGGTGGGATCGAGAGCAGGGCCTCCCCAGATGATCATATGGTTCGTAACAGGAGATATGTTTGGACAGGTAAACTGGGCCAGAACCATTTGGGGCTTTAAAGGTTAAAACCAGCACTTTGAATTGTGCTCAGAAGCAGGCCGGCAGCCAGTGGAGCTGGCGTAACAGAGGGGTTGTGTGCTCCCTGTACACCACTCTGGTGAGCAACTTGGCTGCCAATCGTTGGACTAATTGAAGCTTCCGGGCAGTCTTCAGAGGCAGCCCCAATAAATAAATAAATAAATAAGACCTGTATAAAAACCCATATTCATAGTTTTGATAACCATATCCATGGTTTCATTTATCCTCACCTGGTGAGGGAAAAAATGCTAAGTGATTCTATGGTGTACTTCCCCCAGAAGTTACCATAGAGTTACACAGGGGACAATTCCTGGAAAGGATGCCTCTCTAGGAATTGTCAAGTCCTCTAGCACAACTTTATGTTATGCTAAGACCAGATATGAAATTAATTTAATGGCCTTCTGTTGCATTCTGCAACCAGCTGGGAACAAAAGGATAAGACAGCAAGTTCCAGTTTCACAGCTAGTAATATCTGAGTAAAAGGCTAAAGGAAAACTACATACTCACAATGTACTTTGAATACAAAATTCAAAGACATTGGGTAAGTAAGATACGCAGTTGTTAGGAATGTCATATTGAAACCAATGTGTACCATATAAAATAATCATGTAAAAATGGCTTCTTTAAAAGCTGAATAGAAACAGAAAAGTTCAAAGTTAAAAAATCCCTATTGCATTATCAGTTGTGCAACAGAGTAAAAAAACTCAAGATAAGAACAATTAATTCACTGTCTAAAAATGCTCAGTGTGACAATGTGGATAGTCATATGAAACAAAATGCCTCATCCTTGACCCTTTCTTGCCTCACACCAATTGACTCAATTAGTTATTTTACTTGTATGCAGAAATCCACAACTTGGTATTATGGTCAAATCTTGCTCTTCAACAGGCCTCCAACGTAAGATCGAAAATTATGGTTTGAGATTTGCAAGTGTGGATGGTCTCAAGCCTGTAAGCGAGCAGGATGCCAAGAAGGAAGAATGAAAACAAAATTAATACTAAGCCATAGTTTGGCATTACCATGAGAGCCAACTCAGCATCTGCTGTTTGTTTCTGTACAGTTATCAAAATTTACAAAGAAAGGGCAGGCTATTAAGGTGTGGCTCAACCTCATTGTTGGTGTCATCAGAGAACTGTAAAGCATCCAAGTTCAAGATTAAAGGAGTGTAAATTCAGCATGATCAGGAGAGTGGGTCGCATACAAACACCATCAGCATTCCATCTGTAACTTATGACATCTTTTACAGCTCTTATAACAAAATGACTACCTATCACATAACAACAAGATAAATTATTATGGTAATAAAGCTGTATAGTCTTATCAAATCAGCACTATAATAACAAAACCTGCTACAACACAGCACTGCTACAATTTAAGTAAAGGACATTTGAAGGTGTTTTCCCCCCTGGTTGCCATCTATGTACTACAAATTTGACAGTAGCAGTTACTCATTTAACTCTCAATTATATAGTGTGGTAGTATTTTTATGTACTGAGAATGAGCCATGTGTCTTTACTGGCTTGGCTAGACTATAGGTCATTTATTAGAAATGATCTGTGTTTCACTCTACTGATAGCTAATGGCCCATTTAGAGATGGCATAGTTAAGCATTTAGAAATCAGTAAAAACATCTTACACGACAGAAGTAGGAAAGCCATCGAAACTCACACAACACCTGAAGGGATAGGGAGAATAGGATAAGCAGAAAGAAAGAAAAATGCATCAAGTAGTAGATTCCATAATTAGACATTCCCTGTTTTAGTCCCTTGTAATAATACTTTGTTGGTGAAACTATACATTAATAAACCAGCAATATGAGACTTCTCTGAGAACCAACACCAGGTAGATATAGATAAAGTGTTAGGGTGGATGTCTTGTAAAAAAAAGACAAGTGAGATAAATCGCCACTGACATACTGAAATGCAACTTTAGAAACTCAGAAAAATTAGCAACAAATATAGCACCTTTAGCATTTTCCATCCATAAGTGGGAACATAAAAGGGATACCTACAAGCAGTATGATCCTAAAGAAGAAAGACTCCAAATAGGGCAAGTCAACTGAAATGTGACTACTGAACCTAAAACAGTTTAACACCACAGTTCTCTTTTAAAATCAACTCCTTTCCTGATTTGTCAGGAACACATAGCACAGCTTCAGCTGTCATTCTTATGCCCAATGCTAAAAATCGTGTTGCTCTGGGGTGGAAATTCAGCCAAGCATCCATTCCGCCTGCACCAAAGGAGCACAACAGTCAAGAGCGCAACTTGCTGCTGTTTTTCTTAACTCTTTAAACCATGAGAAAGTGAGATCATTAGACTTACTTAATCCTGCCTCTGCTTTCCTTCTTGTGGTGAAGCTGTTTTGTTCTTCCCGCAGCAAAGACAGCTCCTGTGCCAAGTAGCAGGGGCACTTTTCAGTAGTGAAATCCCACACCATAAAGAGCTCTCTGTTGCCTCTCACAGATCCAGAAGGAGGAGTCGTCTCAAAACTGCATGAACCACTAAAAGAAAAGTCAACAGTTTCAGCTTTTTCCTATTAGATGCCACTCCTTCTCTGTTCTCTATGCATGCAGTTCCCTCCACCCCTTTCCTTTCTTTCTATTCAGAGAAGTCACTTCTTAAGATTTTCTATACTGCTCAAAGCTGGAGGATTCTGGAAATCCTAGTCCCAAAAGTTACTCTCCCATGTTCTGACAAATAGCTCAAGCGTATTTCTGCTCTCCTGGACTTTATTTGTGTGAGGATTATTCTAAAGGTATTTCACCTGCCTTCCTGCTATTTTGCTTCCTGTGGCATGAAAATTACTCTCAAACAGAAAGGATGTTCAAATAACCAAGGTGATCTCAGATAACCAAGGTGATCTCAGATGTAACATTCTTATAAACTGAAAGCTGGCTAGAGTTACTCCAACTCTCTCAAAATGAACTTCAGATGGAACTCTTCAGAATTGAAGGTTACTTTGAAGAAGCTGAACGTCAGAATTTGAAGGCTTTGTCCCACCCTGGTCATTTCACAGATATATAAACCCAAATTTCCTAGTTCCAACAGACCTCAAACCTCTGAGGATGCTTGCAATAGATGCAGGTGAAACATCAGGAGAGAATGCCTCTAGAACATGGCCATATAGCCCAAAAAACCCTACAACAACCCATTCAAACATTTTCTTTTTAATAAAGTTATTTAAAAACAAGGGAAACCCAGTTATAATGTAAATGACAAATCAGTAAAGTGCAAACAAACCAACAGGACACCAGAGCAGTAAATTAGAAGTGTCACTGATGCTCTTACAAGAGGTAAGAAGACTGTCATTTAAAGCAAATGAGACAAAGAGACAGAGCTCTGGCCAACAAATACAGGTGTCAACAATAAGAAAAAGGAAGGATAATCGGAGGAATAAACTGCTACAAAGAGATGCTAACCATCGCTTTAATGAAGGCAGCTGAACTTTTACATCACCAAGGAGGATATATTTAAACAGCCTTATTTCCACTTTAGTTTCCTTTTTCTATACAAATGTTTTTTACTGTATTGTGCTTGTAACTCAACTAACTATATAAGAAAATACAATGTAATATGTAAAAAATGAGTGGGGGTCAGATCTTCTGCTCATGGAATGGTTTCCAACCAATGTAAGCATTTGCTGGGAGAGAGAGGGATCTTTGCTAATATCCCCTTTCCAGTGCAATTTCCTGCATCACTCCCACAAAAACTTTTGAGGAAAATGGGAGAGAAAATATCAACAAATTCACTTCTGTCCTCAGAAGTGCTCCATGAACTCATAAAACTCCAAGGAGACTTCAGATAATTCATTTCCAACCTTTTCATTACAGAAAAACTAAATATCCACAGTTGATTAATTTTCCCACAAAAGAATTGAATTACATAGAAGAAATAGATGGATTTTAGAGTTCACTGATAAAGAACACCAGAAGAAGGAAGCTTACCTTCAGCAGTTGTTCAATAACTTGAATATGACATTTCTGATTATCCCTTTGTCCTGACAGTAAGAAAGCAGACAGTATATGTATTCGTTTTTTGATGCAAGAGTCGTGAAATCAGGATATATCTGTTCCCACTTCTGTCTAGTACCAGGTCAGATCATATGACTGAAATGGACTTAGTCACTCTGACAACCTACTCCAGATGAAAGATGAGGGAGTCCACACACTTGGTGATAGTGCTTGAGATAAGTGGAAGCCACTACAGTAGTCCAGCATGGTATCAAAAACACTGGAAGACAAAGATCAACAATGAGAAGAGTCAAGGATGCTTCCACAAATATTCCCACCACAACCAGTGGTTCCTGAGTTTTACTTTATTCATTTTATCGCCATAATCCTTGATTAACTGCTGCCCTCAAGGCATTGTATCTGAACTCAAGCTTTCCAATATTCCTTATGTAATCTCAAAAGTATAATTATTAAAATTTTAAAAAATGGACATCTCTATCCTGACTGCTACTACTGTAGTTCAAATATCTCTCTCACTGATATCCTAATTCTGATCCTGACTAACGAATCTTTCTGACTCTCCTAACCACTCTAGCTCCTATCCAAAGTCTGTCATACTCTTAATCCTAACCTTGACAGACTTAACATACACCGGCTAACATTCAGTCAATCACCAGTTATTTCCAATATCCCATACTCTCATCCCCACATGTCCTAATCTTATTATATCTATTATGTCTTATCAGATTTTACTATAATTTAGCTAATAAATGCTACAACATATCATCTCAAAAGTCCATAACATGACAGCCAGCTCCATCAGAAGGGACTAGAGGGCACTGTCTTACAGTGGTTCTGCTATTTATGGGGCTGGTTCCAGAGAAGCATTGGGAAATTTCTGCTGTATAATGCTATAGGATTCCATCCTATATCTCTTCAATATCTATATGAAGCAACTGGGATAGCTCATAAGGTGGTAGGGCAGTGATTCTCAACCTGTGGGTCCCCAGGTGATTTGGCCTACAACTTCCAGAAATCCCAGCCAGTTTATCAGCAGAATTCAACTGAGAGAATACGCTGGCAATGCTGCCCTAGCAAAGGAAAAACCACACTGGCACGGAGAAAGAGGCGGAGAAAGGGGCGGAGAGAGAGGCGCAGTCTCATGACGTCAAGGACGTGCTCGCACAGTTTGCTCCCGCAGGAGGCTAGTTTGCGACGGCTCTTATAATTGTTACAGAATTGAAAGTTAATCAACTTGATTTGCACAACGGGAAACATTTCATTAATATTCTAAGAACCTTTGTGAGTGTCAACAAGCATATTGTGTTGTAGTACAGCGTGATAGTGACGTTACTACTACTGGTAGAAGGGAGAAGAGGGCTGCGCAGGTGTTGGAGTTTGTGCTAGAGGAACTGAGTTAAGTGTCTCTAAGCCGTTTCTGTGTTTAATAAACCTTTGTTTGGACCTTTTATACTGTGTTTGGCATTCTTGAGGCTTCTGGGTCTTGACATATTGATTGACAATACATGCATTTATTGCAAGAAGACATCAAAACAAAATGTAGTAATAATATCACATCTGTATTATGTCTTCCTTTCCAAACTCCACCATAAGTTTCCATGTGTATGGAAGAAACACATGGAATTCCCTTCCACCAATGGTGCAACTGGCCCCCTTTCCACTCTCTTGCAGGCAAAGATATTTAACTTAGGTAGAACTTTGGTTCTTAAATGGTGCGACAGAAACGTTTTTTTCAATGCAGTGTTGTGTTCTGGGTTTCTGTTCTTTTAATTTTGTTTTAAACCGTTTTAGCTATGTGCTTATTTAACAGATTTTTATTTATGCAATGCCTTTGACATGAAACAAATAAAAACAGAGTTGCAAGTTTAGCTATTTTTAATGTTTGGAAATAGGATTTTGGCTGAACTTTGTTTAAAATGGTTGTAAGCTGCTTTAGATCCCACACATGGGGAAATGAGGGATTTAAACAAAATAAATAGTTGCTTCACTTTAGTTTTATGTGGCACCAATTACGTCAGTCACACTTGACTTATTATGCTGCCATTCTTTCTGCAAGGTGTTGGCACGGACAGGCAACAGATGCGTACTGAAATGGAACTGTGACTTCAACAATGCAACAACGGGCAATAGATCAGTAAGCAACAGCTCATTAACATCAGAGGAAGTAAGTAGACTGCTGCCCACAGTTTTTCAGTTTAATATTAAACTACTGTGGCTTAACCAGTACCACACATAATTACATGCTACTGTCTGAAAGGTACAGTTATCTAGATCAAAGTATCTGGCGTATCATGCATATTTAATACGGCTAGGAATGGAATGTTCAACAAGTATATAATGTAGTTTACAAAAACTGTCTTTCAATGTCATACTTGGGTTATATGTGGTCTTCTTCCTACAGCGCAACCAGATTATAAACATCCATCCTCTTTCTTTCAATGCTTTATTCCTTTTTTAAAGAAGAATGTCACTCACAACACCACAACTTCATAAACCTGCTCTTTTTAAATGTACACACCATTATTTGCCAGTAATGCGCTATTCCATTCTGCACAGGGCAAACTGATAAGACATCAATCATGCAATAGTATAAATGGAAGCAGGTCTGACAACAGAAAACACAATATCCAAAACATGGTGGCAAATGATTTAGGTTCCCATTATACTATATCTCTGACCTCAAATTCTAGGGGAAAAAAGAATTTCAATGAGAGATTTAAGCTGAAATAGCTGAAGATTTCATCACCAGATAAAGTTATATAGCCTGTGGCTTAAAATTGTTTAAAAATCACATTACAACTAATTAATGCAAAGATAATGTTCTCAGAGTATTAATGAACAATGTTTGTAATTTTTGCATTTCATTTCGATCTGACCCCACTGATTACATACATACATACAAACTGTCAGGTGGGTATATAATAATCTGCCAACTGAGGCATAATGTCATGTATATGATGATGTATACTACAGTACTACAAGGCTCTTCAAAAACAATGCATGGGGGCCAATATGAAAAATCCCTGGGAGTTAAAGGCCCCTCTACACTGCCACATAAAATCCAGAATATGTGCTTTGAAATGATATGACAGTGTAGACTCATAGAATCCAGTTCAAAACAGGGAGTGTAGATTATCTGATTTGATAAACTGGATTATATGGCAATGTAGAAGGGGTCAAACTGGACAAAAAAAGAGAAAAGTGAGTGTGTGTGTGTGAGAGAGAGAGAGAGAGAGAATGTGAAACAATTCAGTGTAAACGTGGAAACTTTTTTTTAAGTATCCTGCAGGTTAGGGATTAACGATGTTGTATGTTTGATAAGAGATATCTTTTAACAATGCAGCCTATTTAATGTTGAAATATTTATTTTTGTTCCATATACACTAAGCTATCAATAATTGAAATGAATGTTTTGCCAAACTGCTTGTCCTTTTAAAATCTAGTCATGAATCAGGGTCCATTCTTGACTTAGAAAGCTGGTTTGTTTGTTTTCAGTAAGCCAAGATCCCACATTTGGATGGCAAACAAAATAAACCAATTCTGGTTCCTTTAACCTGTGGTAGGCATTGCATGGTCTGAAGACAGTGTGCATCCCAGAGTCTCTGGTAGTGCTTAAATTCTTGGAAACATGGCAAGACATAATAATCCCACAAACGAACATTACATTTTTATTTATATAGACTACCCGTTCCCTGCCATGTGTATGTGCTTTGTGTGTGTATATGTATACATATGTGTGTTTTGTGCATGTGTTGTAATGTATTTTAATATTTTGTTTGGCTTTTTAAAATCTCATCTGCTGCGTTTTTCAGTGTTTTTATGAGTGATGGTCACTTGTTAGCCTGATACGTGTATTGTGTCCAAATTTGGTGTCAATTTGTGCAGTGATTTTTTAGTTATGTTAATCCCACAAACAAACATTACATTTTTATTTATATAGACTAGCCACTCCCTGCCATGCGTTGCTGTGGCCCAGTCTGTGTATATGTGCTTTGTGTGTGTATATATGTGTGTGTATATGTGTACATATGTGTGTTTTGTGCATGCGTTGCAATGTATTTTATTTTATTATTTTTTTGCTTTTAAGTCTCTTCTGTTGTGTTTTTCAGCGTTTTTATGAGTGATGGTCACTCGTTGGCCTGATAGGTGTATTGTGTCCAAATTTGGTGTCAATTTGTGCAGTGATTTTTGAGTTATGTTAATCCCACAAAGAAACATTACATTTTTATTTATATAGACTAGCCACCCCCTGCCACGCATTGCTGTGGCCCAGTCTGTGTATGTGTGTTTTTTTGTGTGTGTATATGTGTATATATGTGGTTTTGCGCATGCGTTGTAATGTATTTTTAATTTTTGGCTTTTTAAGTCTTTTCCACAGGCCCCTACCTTGGCAGTCTTTAGGAAGAACTTGAAGACCTGGCTGTTCCGATGTGCCTTTCCAGAATAGGAAAACTCCAGTAACACGTCCCAGAAGCACTTTATTAGAGTTTAAGATTGCCCGCACACTGCACTTACCCTAAAATCCGATATACCACCTGTCACATCAGCACTTTTAACCTGTACCCATTACATTGGCCTGGCCCTGTTTTTCGTGTTTTTGGTGTATTGTTTTATTGTTTTGTTGTTTGATATTGCTTTAATTGCTTTGATTTGCTTTAAGTTGTGTATTTTGTTATGCTATGTTTTTATTGAGGCCTTATTTATTTATTTATTTACTTTGCTTGTATACCGCAGTTTCTCAGCCCGTAGGCAACTCAACGCAGTTCACAACAAGAGCAAAAAACATCCAACAACATACAATATTAAAACCATTAACAGTATAAAATACAAACTAATGACATCTCAATAACAACACATTAACGTCTCGTAACTAAAATCGTAATCCAATTCGTCATCCATAATTCCGTTTCCTATATTCATCGTGTTCATTGCACTATTTATCTGAACGCCTGTTCAAACAGCCAGGTTTTTAGTTTTCTTCGAAACACCATTAGCAAAGGGGCTGATCTAATGTCCATGGGAAGGGCGTTCCACAGCCGAGGGGCCACCACAGAGAAGGTGTTTTTTATAATGCCTTGGCCTGTGTAAGCCGCATCGAGTCCTTCGGGAGATGCTAGCGGGGTACAAATAAAGTTAATAATAATAATAATAATAATTTTTCATTGTTTTTATGAGTTGGCCTGATAGGTGTATTGTGCCCAAATTTTGTGTCCATTCGTCCAGTGGTTTTTGAGTTACGTTAATCCCACAGATGAACATTACATTTTTATTTATATAGATTAAGACTCAGGAGAATAAGATCACTAGAGATGCACCTAAACCAGGCATGGGCAAACTTTGGCCTTCCAGATGTTTTGGACTTCAACTCTCACAATTCCTAACAGCAGGCTGTTAAGAATTGTGGGAGTTGAAATCCAAAACTTCTGGAGGGCCTATGTTTGCCCATGCCTGGTCTACACACCAGCATTACTGCAATTTGGCACCACTTTAATGCTATGGGATCCTGGGGGGTTGTCGTTTTGTGAGGCATCACCACTCTTTGGCAGAGAAGGTCTTGTAAAACCACAACTTCCAAGATGCCATCGCTCTGAGCCAGAGCAGTTAAAAGTGGGGTGTCAAACTGGAGTAATTCTAAGTGTAGATGCACCCTGAGTTCAACAGGACCAACACCTATGGGGTTGCCCCCTTCCCCTCTTGAGTAGAGCTAGTAGAAATGTGCGCTTCAGTGGGGCTCCCTCTGGAGCCCTGCGTGCCCTCACTTCCTCATGAAGTCCATCGAAAACAAGGCGCCCTCCTGAGTCGAGTATCCCTTTGCGACGCCAGGGAAGCGGGGTACGGTCGCCCTGGGCAACAGCTGCCCCAGTCCCGCCACTTACCTGCCTTGACGCCTCAGCCGACGAAGCCCAGCTCCCTGTTACTACTCCTGAGAGGAGGACGGAACGCCAGCCGCTCTGCGCCATAGAGAGTCCTCCCGCCGGATAGAGCGTCGCCGAGCTTCCCCGCTCCGCCGTTGCCTTAGCAACGGACAGCCTTTCAAGGCCTGCTGCGACTTCTTAGGCCTTATCATCCCCATGTGTTGCTCAATACCAGGCCTGGGCAAACTTTGGCCCTCCAGGCGTTTTGGACTCCAACTCCCACAATTCCTAACAGCCTGTGGCTGTTAGGAATTGTGGGAGTTGGAGTCCAAAACGCCTGGAGGGCCAAAGTTTGCCCAGGCCTACCTCCTGTATATCCAATAAATAAATATAATGCCTTCATTTCCTGAAGCTGTGCAAGGTCATTTGACAATTCACTAAAGACAGAGGCCCAGCCTCTTCACTGGAAATAACTCATTTAGGGCAGTATCCATTAAGAAGCATGCAACAGTTGCAAAACATTTCAGCCAGAAGAAGTGGGGGGTTGGTGCATATGCTTTTTCTCCCATTAGAGGCAGTCCCCAAGTTACAAATATCTCCCAAACAGCTCATAGTTAAGAACAGGAGTGAGACAACAGGAAGTGCTGAATAAAATCCCACATTATCTGCTTTGAACTAAGGCTAAAACCCAGTGTTTTTAGCCTTAGTATTATATCTATATCAATGCTCTGTGCATAATGAGTACCTTAAAAACAAAAGAAACAATGAATGAAATCACATCAAATTTGGCAACAAAACGTCTCACAATACAAGGAGTGACCATCACTCGAAAAATTATGATTTTGTCATTTGAGAGTTGTAGTTGCTGGGATTTATAATTCACCTACAATCAAAGAGCATTCTGAACTCCATCAACAATGGAATTGAACCAAACTTGGCACACAGAACTCCCTTGACCAACAGAAAATACTGGAAGTGTTTGGTGGGCATTGACCTTGAGCTTGGGAGTTGTAGTTCACCTGCATCCAGAGAGAACTGTGGACTCAAACAATGATTGATCTGGACCAAACTTGGCACAAACACTCAATACGCCAAAATGTGAACACAGGTGGAGTTTGGGGAAAATAGACCTTGACATTTGGGAGTTGTAGTTACTGGGATTTATAGTTCACCTACAATCAGCATTCTTAACCCCACCAATGACAGAATTGGGGCAAACTTCCCACACAGAACCCCTATGACCAACATCCAGTCCTACTCCCTTCACCAGGGCAAGAAAACGTAATCAAAGCCCTCCTGACAAAGAGCCATCCAGCCATAGATATAGATAGATATGATTCACACACACACAGATGTAGTATCATAGATGTGAAAGGAACCCCTAAAGAAGGACAATTATATGTTGCATGTTCCTGATTAGGCAAACCAGACAATCTCCACATCAACACTGACAAAGGAACAGCAAGAAATACTGTTTACCCAGAAGCATAAAGAAATTACATATATTAGAAACCAACACTTTCTCTTTATATTGCAGATCACCAGACTGGGCCACAGCAACGCGTGGCAGGGGGGCAGCTAGTTCAGTATATGCGGTCTGCTCACTGTTCTGTGTATATTTATGAATGACTAGCTGCCCCCTGCCATGCGTTGCTATGGCTCAGTGTGCCGTTACACCCAGACGTTATAAAAATACAACTAAGATGTGCTTCTCTCTATGTCTGAGCGAACTGTGAGTGTCTTTCTTTAGAAGCTTGAGATATTCAGCAACTGAGGCTATTAAAGGTATTGAACATCAATAAAGGGATATTTATACTTCAAAGTCCTTGCAGACTTGGCACAGCTTATTGAGGTTACAAACAGAACAGTCAATAGTGAATCCACAGATATATTCTTTCTTTCCCTTCTCCTCCAGTCACTGAGTTAACTTTTCCCCAAAAGACAGAGAAGATCCTGGAATCTTTTCACCCTAACCCTAAGCTGTTACTTTTTAGAAAGACCAGGTCTTTCCCTATCTATGCTCAAGGTTAGATCTGGAGATAAAGCAACGAAGTCTCTCTCTATATATCTATATAACTCAGTTTCTCAATAGGCTTCTCTATCTATAGTATCTCATTCCTCAATATCTATCTATAATATCTCAATCTTCAATTTCTCAATCAGCTATAACTCAATCAAGCTTAGCTATCTATAGTATCTTACTAGTCTTAATATCTTAATAGTCTTAATAGTACTTACAATGATTTTCCCAGAGCTACCCTGACTAACCACCAGCACATCTGAAGTTCCTTCTCTAACTAAAAAGGCAGGGGAGATTCCAAAATGGAGATCTCTTCCCTGGGAAAAAGGGTGGTCTCTAAACCCAAAAAGATACCTTCTAAGTCAATAGCTGCAAAAGGCCTGCAAACTGGCTTTCCGGCCTCTAAAACTGTTAACTTTCAGGGCTCTGCAGAGCTGCAGCATCCCTGGGAAAAATGCAAGGGGAAGCAACTTCAGGCAACTGTAAGGTAATGCAAAGCAGGCTCCTGGGAGATGGAACATTCAGTCTGGTGATTGGAAAATAAAGTAATGAGAAAGTGTTGGTTTCTGGTATATGTCATTTCTTTATGCTTGTGGGTAAACAGTATTTCTTGCTGTTTCTTTCTCAGTGTTGATGTGGAGATTGTCTGGTTTGCCTACTCTGGAACATGCAACATATAATTGTCCTTCTTTAGAGATCCCTTTCAAATCTATGATACCATATCTCTGTGTGTGTGAATCATATCTATCTATATCTATGGCTGGATGGCTCTTTGTCAGGAGGACTTTGATTATGTTTTCATGCCCTGGTGAAGGGAGTTGGACTGGATGGCCTTAAGTATTTTCTGTTGGTCATGGGGATTCTGTGTGGGAAGTTTGCCCCAATTCGGTCGTTGGTGGGGTTCTGTCGTTGGTGGGGTTCAGAACTATAAATCCCAGTAACTACAAGTCTCAAATGTCAAGGTCTATCTGTGTCCATATTTGGGCATATGGAGTATTCGTGCCAAGTTTGGTCCAGATCCATCATTGTTTGAGGCTATAGTGCTCTCTGGATGGAGGTGAACTTCAACTCCCAAACTCAAGGTCAATGGCCACCAAACCCTTCTAGTGTGGGAATCCTGTGTGCCTGGTTTGGTTCAGTTCTCCTTGCCCTCCCCATTGGAATGGGGGATCCTGCTTTTTGGGAAATATTTTGGTTTCTTTGCCCCTACAGTGTGAGAGAATTGGCTGTCTGCAAGGACGTTGCCCAAGGGATGCCCGAATGTCTGATGTTTTACCATCCTTGTGGGAGGTTTCTCTCAAGTCCTTGGGTGGGGAGCTGGGACTGACAAAGGGTGCTCGGCCCGCTCTCCCCAGATTCAAATCATTGACCTGCCAGCAATCCTGCTGTCACCCATTGTGTCACTGGGGGCTCTGACTGTGTGTGTGTGTGTATCTTCCCTATGCTATCCAAAGCTTGCATATAGATAGATAAATAGACAGATATAGATAGCTGAAATTACAGTTTAAAATGTACCTGTTCTGACTTACATACAAATTCAACTTAAGAACAAACCTACAGAGCCTATCTTGTTTGCAACTTAGGGACTGTCTGCAACTTAATTGCTACAAGCTGGATTGAAAGCACAAACTGTTATCGCTATTGTATGTTTTTGTATCCCACTTTCTCTCCATATTGGGATGCAAAGTAGCTTACAACGTAAAATGCATTATAGTTAAAAAGCATATAAAAATAAACTTTAAAAGAGTCTTAAATCTATTATTTAAAAAATTCAGTTAAACTTGCCCTTAGTTAACAAAAGGGAGAGGAAAAAGAGGGGCAAAATCTTGCTCTAGATTCAGGCAAAAGCAAATTGCTGCAGCTTCTCTTCACTGGCCTGATTTCTGTTGTTTAAAACTTTTGCCCTCTTGACCAGACTCTGGTGTGGTTTAGTCACATGTGTCCTAGCTTTCATCTATGAAATGTTGGAGGATATGACACTTTATACTCCGCATACAGAGCCCAGTCCAATGGGAAAGATTTTTTAAAGTCTCCATTTCCGATGGATCTCTCCACGTTCTCACACATTCTTTTTTAAAGCAATATGCAACAATTTGCTAACAATTTCATCTTTACTTCTTACATCCTATTCCAATCTTTTCCAAGATTATTATCTCAAAGCAAAAGATCAAAATAAGCCACGTTGGAAACATTTTCTCTTAATTCAGTAACTTGCAACATAAACAAGTTGTCTTGAGCACGAGCAATGACCTTGGCAGATAAAAGGGTGCTATCACAAATTGGCAAGGAGAAAGTATTTCCTTTTCAAATGTGCCTGCTCTCACCAGTGGCAGGTTTAGACTCGGAGAAAGCAAGGCATAAAAATTGTGGGAAGGAAAAATCAACAGATGAAACCACATTTCTTGTAGAAAATAGCAACAATCTGGAATGACTCCTGGGGAAAGGAGGAAGAAAGTGCAAAACAGGGTTACAGCTGAACGTTAAGATGAAATGATTATTTGCATGACTTCAAAGCAGTTAATAAAGACACGGAAATAGTTAAAGATTTTCTACACGTTGGCTCATTCATTAACAGAAATTGAGACTTTAATCAAGAAATCAAAAGAAGACTAGGACTTTGAAGCACAGCCATGAAGGAACGAGATAAGATCCTCAAGTGTAAAGACATAGCACTAAATACGCAAGTCAGAATAATCCAGACCATAATATTCCCTGATATCTGTGTATGGTTGTGAAAGCTGGTAAATGAAGAAAGTTTTGTGGAGGAAAGTCAAACTGCTTGAAATGTGGCACTGGATAATGAAAATCAATGGATGGATCTTTGATCAAACCAAACCTGAATTCCCAGAAGAAGTAAATGCAACTAAACGGAGGTTGTTATACTTTGGACATATTGTGAAATAATTTGACCGACTGGAATAGGCAATCATTGGTAAATTGGAAAGCAGTAAGAAACGAGCTTGACCTCATTGTAGGTAAATTGATTTGATTAAGAAAGCTACAGCCCTGAGTTTGCAAAAAAAAAAAAAGTCTTTCATTCATAGAGTTGCCATATGTTGAAGTTGTCTTGATGGCAAATAACAACAAGAAATCACAAATTTGGGTTTAGCTATAGATTGTCCTGGCTTCTATTTCAGTCTAGGTCGGAAATGTAATGTCACATTTTCCTACTTTGTGTCTGCATTTCAGGGGCCAGCTCTCCAGATGTTGTTTGAATGCAACTCTCAAGAACCCTAACCAGCAGAGCCAATGATGACAAATGCCGGGGGTAAGAATCCAACAACATCTGGAATTGTTGCCATACAGTTCCTACCTCTTTTCTGAATATTGTGAGCTAGCCAGGCATGCCATTAATATAGGCTGGACGTACACTGCCATATGATGCAGTTTGATTCAAATTCATACTGCATTATATGGCAGTATTCATCCAGCCATCGACTATGCCTGAATCTAGTTCCAATTAGAGTGCACCCATTGAATTAATTACATTTCCTTACATGTAAATAAATAATTGGTCCAATGAGGTTACTTAGTGGGAGTAACAAATAGGATTCAGACAATATGTCTCAGAATTTTCTCAGGAAAAGCAGCAATAAATAAATAAAGCCAGCCGTATAGTATATTGCTTAGGACAGGCATAGGCAAACTTCAGGCCTCCAGAAACTTCCAGAATTCCTAACAGATGGTAGGCTGGGTTATTGTGAGTTTTCTGGTCTGTATTACCATGTTCCAAAAGCATTCTCTCCTGATGTTTTGTCCATATCTATGGCAGGCATCCTCAGAGGTTTTGAGGTTTGTTGGAAACTAGACAAGTGAGGTTTATATATCTGTGGAATGTCCTGGACACAACATATTATTTGAGAACACAGAAATGCTGGACCACTCTAATAACTACCATGTCAGACTACACAGAGAAGCCATTGAAATCCACAAGTATTTGTACAATTTCAACAGAAAGGAGAAAACCATAAATATGAACAAAACCCGTCTACCAGTATTAAATAACTCTAAAATCAGGACAGTAAATAAAGAGAAACACTAAAAAAATGGGGGAAATTCAGACAATAGTCAATCAGGGCCAGCTCGCACCTCACAACAAAGGATCCCCAGGCAGCAACCAGCAAGGCTTTGAAGGTGCAAGGCTATTCAATCCTAACCAAGGTGGCCAATTACAACATTCACACTTGCCTCAAACAGACAAGAGTTCTTTCTCAAACCCTGCACATTCCACAGATACATAAACCTCACTTGCCTAGTCTCCAACAGACCTCTGAGGATGCCTGCTATAGATGTGGGTGAAACGTGAGGAGATAATGCTTCTGGAACACAGCCATACTGCCTGGAGAACTCACAGCAACACAGTGATTCCGGCCATGAAAGCCTTTGAAGCCGGTAGGCTGCTAGAAATTGAAGCCGGTAGGCTGCTAGAAATTAGGATTTAGGAGACAGGGGTTTAAATTCCCATTCAACCCTGGAAACCCACTGGATGATTGTTGGCAAGTTACACTTTCTCAGCCTTAAAAGATGATAATGGCAAACCTCCTCTGAAAAAGTATTGCCAAGAAAATCTTAGGTTTGCCATACACTGGAAATGACATGGAGGCATGACACAACAAGACTTACCTTATATAGAGATCCAGCTGTCACCATCACCTCCCAGTCTTAGGTAGGGTAGATAAATTCCTATCATCTTGAAAGGATACAAAATTATTCACACCAATATACATCCAACAACTGTATGGCGGCAGATTTATCTTCATTTTTATCATTGTCGTCATCAGTTCTATTCCTCCTTTTTAAAAAATATACACATTTTTTCCAGTCACTGAATTAAATCCAGTTAGCTATATGGAAATTCTATGGCTTTATTTATGTAAGCTGTCAAAGAAGTGTCTCTTATTAATTTATATGATGTATCTGATATATCAGATTTTATTGATGTACCTTCTCTAGAATGCTGCTTAGTGATGGCGTGGTCTTGAATTATGGGCTATAAATGTCTTCAGTGAATGCATAAATAAGAGCATAGGGAACTATTGACTTAAGTTCTTGCCATGCAGAACCAAACTCTACATTTCATATTATACCAGTGCAAACTCAGGGACATATTTTCATATGTTTAGTATTTACTCTAAATAATAAGGCTAGCATAACAAACAGCTCAGTAATAAAAACAGATATTTTGCTTTTCAAAATCCCAAGGTCCAACATAATCCACCTCTCCTACTCAGTATGATGGATGGTAATGACTTCAACCTTGATCTTAGAAATCCACTGCCTGTTGGATCAGATATACACAGTTCAGTGCTAGATTAATTGAAATGCTAGTTAGTTTTCAACTAGGCCCTTAAAAATCCATATTTACATTTCCTTTTATGGTAAGCATTTATAAAGTCTTTTAATTTCACTTGCTCATAAAAAAAAATTGAAAATATTTTTTTGACCAATCATGCAACAGAAATATTTACAAAGCTAAGCTTTTCATGAGGCCCATAATCTTTGGAAGGTGTTTATATATTTATTTATTATTTTATTTACTAGATTTATATCCCACCTTTCTCGACCCCGAGGGGGACTCAAGGCGGCTTACAGCATAGGCAATAATTCAATGCCTTAAAAACAATATACATCCAATCTACACTTAAATAAACATTTCAATTAAAAATGTAAACAAGATTAAGTGCATTAAAATATATAAAACATCATAATTACAGCTATAAAACACACATTATCCACAATCATATTAGTCAGGCCATTCCAGTAATCATTACACATAAATCCAAGTCCTTCTATTACACTGTGTTATTTGCCAAAGGCTTTTTTCTTACTACAGTAGAGTCTCGCTTATCCAACATAAATGGGCTGGCAGAAAGTTGGATAAGCAAAAATGTTGGATAATAAGGAGGGGTAAAGGAAAAACCTATTAAACATTAAATTACATTATGTTTTTACAAATTAAGCACCAAAACTTCATGTTTTACAACAAATCGGCAGAAAAGGTAGTTCAATTCACGGTAACGTTATGTAGCAATTACTGTATTTACAAATTTAGCACCAAACATTGCAATGTATTGAAACAGCTGAGGATCCGGAAAGGAGGCAGACTGCGATGGATAATACAAAATGTTGGATGAGCGAAGGCTGGATGAGCGAGAGTCTACTGTATTTCCATTGGAGGACCTAGAGGTTCCTAGAGAGAACATTTTTAATCAAATCTGTGAATAATCAAATCAGGAAATTTGAAGGCTGGTTGTATTCCAAAATTGGGGGGTGGGTACCAGGGCCGTAGCCAGAAAAAAAATTCGGGGAGGGTTGACAATTTCGGCGGGGGGGGGGGGGGGTTGAAAATTTTGGGGAGGGGGTTTGAAAATTTCGGGGAGGGTTGAAAATTTCAGGGGGGGGGGGTTGAAACCTGCCTCCTAGCTCATGCTGAAGCAAAGAGCACAGCAGGGGGCAGAGCAGCCTTCAATAGCCTGCAGCTCCGCCCCTGTCAACCACCTCCACCAAGTCTGGCCTCCTTAATGAGAGCATTCAACACACACACACCCAACCTGGTTGCTTCACTACATCAGCTATTGCTTCAAGTAATGACAGTGTGAATAAATTGTCAATATTTGCCTGAGATAGTGCTTGCAGTTCTGGAGGGACTCTTAATTTTTTGCATCTCATAGACTTAGCAGCATGGAGATTTGGTTAACCAGTTAAAATTCATGAGTAAACCAGGTTTTTTAAAAAAATCTGAAACATTTCGGGGGGGGGGTTTGAACCCCTAAAACCACCCCCTCGCTACAGGCCTGGTGGGTACCTTAAATAAGGGACACTTTTGCTTCCAAGTATTTCAGAAAATGAACGTTCAACTTGTATTACGTATCAAACACTAGGTGGTGCTATCTAGTTGATATATACACTTCCCAGAAGAAGGCAAAATATTAAAGCAAAAGTTTTAGTAGGGTTTCAATAGAGTAGTTTGAGTAAAACTTCTGTAAAAAAAAATTGTGGGAAGTTTTTAACACTGCTCACTGGAGGGAAAGATACTAGAGACAAAGCTGAAGTACTTTGGCCACATCATGAGGAGACAGGAAAGCCTGGAGAAGACAATTATGCTGGGGAAAGTGGAAGGCAAAAGGAAGAGGGGCCGACCAAGGGCAAGATGGATGGATGGCATCCTTGAAGTGACTGGACTGACCTTGAGGGAGCTGGGGGTGGTAACGGCTGACAGGGAGCTCTGGCATAGGCTGGTCCATGAGGTCACGAAGAGTCGGAGACGACTGAACGAATGAACAACAACAACAAGTGACCCTAGGATAAACCTATAACAGAACTTTATTGGCAATATTTGTTCAGATGAGGTTTGCCATTCTATTGCTACCCTCTGAAATGAAGACAGTGTGACTTTTCCAAGATCACCCAGTGGGTTTTTATGGTTTTAGCAGGGACCTGGTCTCTGGAGTCAGAACAATTGCTATTCCACATTGGCTCTCAAAGCAGTTTACAGATCAATACAAAACAGTGATGATAAAATTAATAGCTGCAGCTCTGCAGGGAAAATTACAAGCTTCCAGGTGTTTTTGGAATGGAATTCCACCTGCCTTAGGTTGTTGTAATAGAAACTCCATCAACCTTAGAGTGACTATGATTACAACAACATTGGAAGGGTCACACTTTGCCTACTCTTGCCATAGAGAATAATGGACAGAGAAGGTTGCATTGTGTGATGTTTGTCAAGCAGCAGGCATTTATAGAAGCATGTATTCCTTCTCAACCCTATTACCTTCTTGTGTACACACCAAATTTGCTCGTATCCTTAGGAAACTCATTGGAGAATATTTGTGAGGTGAATAAGCAAGTTGCAAGGGGAAAGAGAGCCAAGGGTCCCTGCATTACAGAAGTCCACCTATGTGATGTTGGATGTAGCCCAATGTTTTCCTCAGTTTTCTCATATTTCTGCTAATATTTTTTAACAGTATAACATTGGAAATTACTCTGGGCTTTCATAAATTTGGTAGAATGTAACAACTGGGGAAAATACAACCAGTGAAGATATGGTTTATGCTATTATTGTACAATAAAAAAGTAACATCTGAGTTGTTGTAGATTTTTTGGGCTGTATGGCCATATTCTAGAAGCATTCTCTTCTGACGTTTCACCTGCATCTATGGCAGGCATCCTTGGAGCTTGTGAGGTCTGTTGGAAAATTGGGTTTATATATCTGTGGAAAGTCCAGCATGGGAGAAAGAACTTTTGTCTGTTGGAGGTAGGTGTGGATGTTTCAATTAGCCATATTGATTAGTATTTGATGGCCAGACAGTTTTTAGGTGTGACTTGTTCCTGCCTGGGGAATCCTTTGTTGAGAGGTGATTAGCTGTTCTTGATTGTTTCTTGTCTGTAGTTCCCCTGTGTTTGGGTTTTGTTCTTTATTTACTGTTATAATATTAGGGTTTTTTTTAAATACTGGTAGCCAGATTGTGTTCATTTTCATGGTTTCTTCCTTTCTGTTGAAATTGTCCACATGCTTGTGGATTTCAATGGCTTCTCTGTGTAGTCTGACATGGTGGTTGTTTGAGTGGTCCAGCATTTCTGTGTTCTCAAATAATATGCTGTGCTCAGGTTGGTTCATCAGGTGCTCTACTGTGGCTGACTTCTCTGGTTGAAGTAGCCTGCAGTGCCTTTCAGGTTCCTTGATTCATGTTTGGGCAATACTGTGTTTGGTGGTCCCTATGCATTTATCTATTTCATAATTTTACTGAAATTTGTTATACCAATGCTTTGCCATACAGTGCTTGACATTATCCAAAGGTGGAATTCATATTAGGACAGACACATTTCAGAACTCTTTAATTCCTTTTTATAGTAATAGAATGTCTAAAACGTGGACTTTTACGAGGGGCCCTTTCATACTACATAGTTATGACACTACAGTTCTATTTTAACTGCCATGGCTGAATCCTGTGGATTTGTGGAGCTTGTAATTTGTTAAGCTACAAGCCAAGTTCCCAAGTTGCAAACAAGATAGGTTCTGTAGGCCTGTTCTAAAGTTGAATTTGTATGTAAGCAGAAACAGGTAAATTTTTAAAATGTAACTCCAACTTTGGATCATATAGGGAAGGATTAACACCACTGTGGTGTTTCTTTTGCTGTCCGTGCCACTATTCAGAATTCTTCACCTCACTTTCTGTACCTGGGATAAGTGGAATTTGAAAATTTTGGCTTGTTGTAGAAACAAGGATTAGTGAGAAAGCTTCAGTGGAGACACCTTTTCTCCATGGTAACTCTTTCAGGTTTGAATTTCCCTTCTGAGAGGTAGATTTCTTTCATTTCCTGTTGTCTCAACCCCCGCCCCACCCCGCCCCGCCCCGCCCCGCCCCGCCCCGCCCTTAACTATGAGTCATTTATTAAGTCAGATGTTTGTAATTCAGAGATTGACTGTACTTTGTCTGCATCTTTTAAATGCCTTTCCCTGAATCCCAGAACTCAACTGGATGGAACCATAACAGTTGAAACAGAATTGTACAATTATAATTGGGCAATGTGAATTGTTTCCTTTGCCCTATAAAATTCTAATGCATTATAAAAGATATTTATGAAGCTACTAGCCGTCACCTGCTACGCGTTGCTGTGGCCAACATGGTTGTTCTGTGTGGGAGGTTTGGCCCAATTCTATCATTGGTGGGATTCAGAATGCTCTGTGATTGTAGGTGAACTATAAATCATAGCAACTACAACTCCTGAATGTCAAGATTCTATTTTCCCCAAACTCTAGCAGTGCTCACATTTGGGCATATTGAGTATTCGTTTAGAGTTTGGTCCAGATCCATAATTGTTTGAGTCCACAGGGCTCTATGGATGTAGGTGAACTGCAACTCTCAAACTCATGGTCCATGCCTACCAAACCCTTCTAGTATTTTCTGTTGGTCATGGGAGTTCTGTGTGCCACGTTTGGTTCAATTCCATAATTGGTGGAGTTCAGAATGCTCTTTGATTGTAGGTGAACTATAAATCCCAGCAACTACAATTCCCAAATGACAAAATGAAGGACATACATTGGTTTGTTAGGTGTCTTGTGTACACATTTGGTGCCAATTCGTCCAGTGGTTTTTGAGTTCTGTTAATCCCACAAGTGAACATTACATTTTTATTTATATAGATTGACATGTAATGGGGTTTGATTTCAGAACTCCGTGTGGATATATAATGGAGGGACGGGTTTTAGCACAGCAGGTTAAACCAGCTGCAGTAAATCTTGTCAGTCAAAAGACTGACAGTTTGAAGCCCGAGTCAGGGTAAGCTCCTGACCTTTAACCCAGCTTCTGCCTACCTTGTGGTTTGAAAGCAAATGTACGTAGATAAATAGATACCACTTTAAAAGCGGGGAGGTATTCTGAGTCACCCATAAGGAATGCCGGTGATTCGATCAAAGGAGGAAAGCTTATGACAGAAAGCTCTTTGGCAGTGAGATGGAGCAACAGAACACCCACCCCTTTCCAGTGGCCAGAACTGAGCACAAAACCTCCAAGATGCCAAAAATGGGAAAAGCCAATATATACCTCTATCTATGTCTTGTTTATGTATAAAATGGCATTGAATGTTTGCCGCATATGTATGTTCTGTGCGCCGCCCTGAGTCCCCTTTGGGGTGAGAAGAGCAGAATATAAATACTATAAATAAATAAATAAATAAATCTCAAATCCTGTTGTTTTGGGGATTTTTTAAATATTTTCAAACCATGGATGGTTGAATCCCTGGATATAGGATCTGTGGATACTGAAGACTGACTGAACACAAAAGGGAGGGAGCGAACAACAAATTCAACTTTCCATCAGTGAGGTTTTCCTTGTTCATTCTTGCCAACATTCTGTGTGAGATTTCTTAACGTTCACTGTCAATTTGTCCTTGTAGTGTTCTTTTATCATTCGCGACATAACATTCTTTGTAAATAACTAATCCTCAAACTACCATCTTCATCCAATCACACTGTATTTAATGTATTTATTTCTACTGCTCTTTTCATAACTAACAGTGTGAAGGTAGAAACAATACTGAGAAAAATATATTGTCGAAGGCTTTCGTGGCTAGGATCACTGGGTTGTAGGTTTTTCGGGCCCAGTGTGGCTTACAAGCTAGTCTAGATATAGGGCATTACAGGTCACAAGCAATATTATGAACTGTGTTTGCAAACAGTCCAGAAGCCGGTGGAACTGCCATTGTAAGGTAGTTGTATGCTTCATGTAATCTGTAAGTACAGTATGACCCACATAGCTGTGGGATAGGACCCACACCTACCCACGTCCAACAAAATATGTCTTCTCTAGGTCATACAGCCCGAAAAACCTACAACAACCCAATACTGAGAAAATTATAGGAGTGTAATCTTAAGCAATAATCAGGTTGCATTAAATTAGTAAACTTGATTGAAGAGTAAGTAAGAAGAATACAGGGGTTTTGAGCAGAGGTGTTAATAGCAAAATCTTTCTATACCGATGAATTCTACCTCTCTTACAGGGTTGTGAGAGAGCTTTCACAGTAGTGGCACAAATAAAGGAGGGGTCAGGAACCTCCAGATGTTACATATCAGCATTTATAATCTTTTGTTTGAAAGATGACACTGAATTTCAGCTTTTCCTGTTAATGTCATTTAATTTTATATATTTTATAATTTTACATATTTTTGAAATGGCATTCTCTACTTCAGGCAGCCAGAACAGATGAACCATCTTATTTGTTTGGACAGCAAATCTTATCAGACCAAGACAGCATGGACATTTGTCAGGGATAATGGGAACTGTTGTCCAACAACATCTGGATGGTATAAAATTCCCTGTTCCTGTACTGTAGATGTGTCATGCCCCTTCCTTGTGCAATTTCTCCCCATCCTAGTTGGTAGCACTCAAGCATAACAAAACCAGCGCCAAACAGTCCAGTGATCTCCGATGCCAATCTCATATTTCCGTTTAAGAGTTAATTACACTAAATGCCTTTAAAAGCACAGAGGCTGGATGGAAAATGAGTATATCATCAAGGAAGACAGACAGGAATCTTTAACCTTTGGATGTTATTCTTGGCAACGTTAATGACTCTACGTGATCTTAAACATTTCAGTGGCATCTCTGTGGCTCAGTTTACCCTTCCATCAGATAGTTAGAATATTTTACATGCCTAGATGTTAAGGTGATGAGTTACGAGAGTAAAATCTAGCCAAAACCCCACAAAGGAATTCTTAAATGAAGACATGGTAATGTAATTACCATGTACACAACAATTTGGAGGGGGAATAGTTTTATATAATACCACCATGCTTGATTATTTTTAGTAGTTTCTTTTAATAATCTCCTTGCATTCTTTTGCCTATCAGCCTGCACTTCTCAAAATGTATGTATGACAGAACTGTTACTTTGCCATTATACAGTGGTAAATGTTGGATGTGAGCAATGCAACTTGGTCAAACATCCAAAAATCCAATGAAAACTGAACCCCTGGAATAAGAGATGAGGATTACAGGAGACATGCATTAAGTAATTAAATGTATGGTTTTGTTTTGCTTAGAAAGTGAACTGAAGTGCTTTAAAATGAGAATGTTAATTTTACTGCAGTAAATGATTTCTGTGATAATGGCGAAGAAATTGAAAAGACAAGGATCTAGTCTGTTGTTGTTATTAATCATCATCAATTCAATTTTGAATTACAGCAACCATGTGATTGAGAGACCTTCAAGAGCTCCAATCACTATTATTATTATTATTATTATTATTATTATTATTTGCAGCAGTAGTAATAGTATTAATGTATTGTTGTTATTATGATTGCTATTATTATTACTATTATTATTTTGTATAATCATAATTATCACTTATTTCCATAGTGCCATCAATGAACATGGAGTTTACAATTGTCTGGGTTGTCCACTGAGAAGATCCAATCACACATCTCATTGAGCATACATGTGAAGTTGATAAAATTGAAATAAAGGCCTCTCCTGATGATCTCTGTGCCTAGACAGCCTCACATAGGTAGAAACAATTTGTAAGAGAATAATAATAATAATAATATCCAGTGAAATCCAGTCACTGACCAACTCAGTCAGAATCTTCAGCACTGACATCAGTATGGAGTTCGGCCTAGGCAAATGTGACACAGTGGCAGGAAAAAAAGGGAACATTACTCACAGCAAGGGCATAGAGATGCCAAATGGACAAACCATAAAATGCAATCAGTCTGAAGCCTATAAATATCTGGGCATACTACAGTTGGACAATATCAAGCATGGGCATGTGAAAAGGTGGTCAGCAAAGAATATATCCAAAGAGTCAGAAAAGATTTGAAGAGGAAATTAAATGCTGGAAATACAATCAAGGCTATCAACACCTGGGCCATCCCCATCATCAGATACACTGTTAGAATTGTGAACTGGACGCAAGCAGAGCTGGATGATCTGGACAGAAAAACAAGAAAACTGATGACAATCCAGTACTCTTTACACCCACGTCGTGGTCTTAACAGACTTTACCTGCCCAGAAAATCAGGAGGAAGGGGGCTTCTGCAAGTGAAACAAATGGTAGAAGAAGAGAAACATGCCCTGGCAGGCTATATGAAAAGCAGTCAAGAACCATCATTGAGGGAAGTCAATAGTAGTAAACTGCTTCAAGTACAAAAGACAAAGAGTGAATACCATAAAAACACAATCCAGAGCAGAAGAGAAAACTGGCAAAAGAAGGCTTTCCATGGACAGTTCCTGGGAAAAATTTAGAGCCAAACTGACGAAGAAAAAACATGGCTGTGGCTCACAAATGGAACTCTGAAAAAGGAGACAGAGGGCCTGATTCTGGTAGGCCAAGAACAAGCCATTCGAACCAATGCAATCAAAGCCAGAATTGAAAAGTTGACAACAGATCCCAAATGTAGACTCTGCAAGGAAGCAGATGAAACAATAGATCACATCCTCAGCTGCTGCAAGAAGATCGCGCAGACAGACAACAAGCAGAGGCATAACACCATTGCTCAGATGATTCATTGGAACCTGTGCCACAAATACCTGCAACAAAGAACTGGTGGGATCACAAGCCTGAAAAAGTTACAGAAAATGAACACGTCAAACTCCTCTGGGACTTCCGAATTCAATTTTGGAGCACAACACTCATGACCTCACGATCATGTTAAAAAACAAAGTATGGATTGTTGATGTTGCAATCCCAGGTGACAGCAGGATTGAAGAGAAACAACTGGAAAAGCTGACATGATATGAGGATTTAAAGATTGAACTGCAAATACTGTGGTACAAGCCAGTAAAGGTGGCCCCAGTGGTGATCAGCACACTGTGTGCAGTGCCTAAGACCTTGGCCTGCACTTAAACACAATCGGCGCTGACAAAACTACCATCTGCCAGCTGCAGAAGGCCACCTTACTGGGATCTGCACACATTATCCGCTGACATGTGATCCAATACAACAGCCAGCAGAGTGATCTTGTCTGCTGTGAACTCATCTCGTTGTGTTTCAAAGAAGGAGGAGGAGGAGGAGGAGGAGGAGGAGGAGGAGGGGCAAATCTTCCATTTTTTGAGGATCAACTCTAGGCAAGAAGAAAGGGCTCTGACCTCTGAGGATGCTTGCCATAGATGCAGGCGAAACGTCAGGTGAAATGCCTCTAGAACATGGCCCTACAGCCCGAAAAAACCTACAAGAACCTGGCTCTGGCCAAACTTCCAACCCAGTGAAACAAATGTGCTATTAATTAAATAATCATTTTCTTGTTACAACATGCAAAGATCCTCCACTTATTAGTTAGTCTTTCCTTGTGGCACAGTGGCTCACTCTTAATTCTGCTCTGGATCCACCTTTTGAGTAGAAGCACTTAGGACAGATTAAATGTTCCTCACTAGTCTCCCTATATAAGTGAAGGAATAATCCCCTTATTTCACCACGATCTGCAAACTGCTTCTTTAACATTTCTGTCTCCATTTCCAAATCTGTGCATGACTGAAAGGCAAGCTGCGAGCAGTTGTGATTGGTATGTAATGTAGAACACTTTAAGAATTATGGCCTCTGTGGCAATCTTACTAACAAAACACACAACTATCTCAAGAAAGACCTTCTTTGCTTCAGCCTTCTCCCTAAAGGAAAACAAATAGAGCTCAGCCTGAGGATAATGGAATAAATGGTGTAGTAGAAGAAGAGCCCCCGGTGGCGCAGTGGGTTAAAGCACTGAGCTGCTGAGCTTGTTGATCGAAAGGTCGCAGGTTCGATTCCGGGGAGCGGCGTGAGCTTCCGCTGTCAGCCCTAGCTTCTGCCAACCTAGCAGTTCGAAAACATACAAATGTGAGTAGATCAATAGGTACCGCTCCGGCGGGAAGGTAACGGCGCTCCATGCAGTCATGCCGGCCACATGACCTTGGAGGTGTCTACGGACAACGCTGGCTCTTCGGCTTAGAAATGGAGATGAGCACCATACCCCAGAGTCAGACATGACTGGACTTAATGTCAGGGGACTACCTTTACCTTTAGAAGAAGGAAATGCAGAATAAGTAAAGTGGTAGTATAGAAACACCTAACTATCCTAGTCTAAATGAATTAAAATATTTAGATGAACTACATGGAGCCCCCGGTGGCGCAGTGGGTTAAAGCACTGAGCTGCTGAGCTTGCTGATCGAAAGGTCACAGGTTCGATTCCGGGGAGCGGCATGAGCTTCCGCTGTCAGCCCTAGCTTCTGCCAACCTAGCAGTTCAAAAACATGCAAATGTGAGTAGATCAATAGGTACTGCTCCGGCGGGAAGGTAACGGCGCTCCATGCAGTCATGCCGGCCACATGACCTTGGAGGTGTCTACAGACAACGCTGGCTCTTCAGCTTAGAAATGGAGATGAGCACCACACCCCAGAGTCAGACATGACTGGACTTAATGTCAGGGGACTACCTTTACCTTTACTACAATAATTGGCAGAAGTTATTTCTAAACCATTGCCAATAATATTTGAAAATTCCTGGAACATACCATTGTCCTCATCTTCAAAAAGGGAAAAAAATAGTATTTAAATATTTACTGCCCAATCAACTTGACATTGATACCAGGAAAGAAAACTTGAGCAGATCATCAATCAGTCTGTTGGCACTTAGAAAGGAATCCTGGGATTCCTAATAATCTACATGAGTTTCTCAAAAAAAATGCCAAACTAATCCTATTTCTATTTTTGATAGAGTTACAAGCTTGCTGGATTAAAGAGGTGCTGTGTGTTATCAACATATTGACACACCCCTCTGAATTAAACAAAAACAAACAGAGATTAATTAAATTTGAATTTATTTTATTTTTCTCAATCTTTGCAATTCCGAAGTGCCACTCCACTTCAACTACAGAGAATTCCAGCCAGACATATCTCCTCTGGTGTATAAAATGCACTTTTATGAAATTGCATAAATTATATGAAATGGAATCAAATGAAATCAAAAGTGTAACTGGAAATGTATAAATCAGTCTTGCTTAATCTCATGCCTGTGGACAGGAAATGGGTTAAAGTGGCTAATGTATGCAAGCCTGGAACCGAAGCCTCATTGATGAGATTCCCAGTGTGTGTATGTCAACCCCAACTCCCTTCAATTGTAAAAAAAAAAAAAATCTTTCCTCATTCATAAACCCACTGACGTGTGCTGGGAAACTTCTTGGCCTTCATTGATGAGATCAGAGCAGATTCCCTAAAGGAAGAACCAGCCTTTGTTTTGTCAATTTTTTATTTTTACGAATCACACATTTATCTATATCCTAACAATCCCCCTACCCAATCTCACCAACAAACTGAACAACGAGGGGGGGGGGATAGAAAGAAGTAAAAAAGTTTTTAAAAAGTAAAATAATAATAATGATAATCTTTTGTGTTTTTCAGATTGTTTCTTTGTGCTTATATGGACTTAGAGTCAATCTCAATCACAGAACTACCTGCATTTTGCATTAGCTCACTCCTGGAATTACATCCCTCATGGAGGTGAATCTTTAAACTTTAAATCTACCAACTACAGAATCCGGATGTATTTACCTTGAGGAGGAGTCGGTTGAGATGTGATCTTATAGCCATGTTTAAATATTTTAAAGAATATCATATTGACGATGGCACAGGATTGTTTTTAGCTGCTATAGAGAACTGGACACAGAGGAATGGATTCAAACTGTAGGAAAAAGGATTCCACTTGAATATTAGGAAGCACATCTTGCTTGACATTGGAATATGTTGCCCAGGAGTGTAGTGGAGTCTCCTCTGGGGATTTTTAATCAGGGTCTGTATAGTCATCTGTTGGAGTGCTACGATTCTATTATTCTAACTGCCTGCCTAAAACTTAACTCTAGGACATATCTCTCCATACATACAAATACATGCCACTAAGAGGTGCCTTTAAAAATACACCAGGCATATGCTGATTTTATGTTATAATATTTAGCAACCTCTCTTGTGGTATACTAAAATATGTCAGAGTAGACAAAAAAAGGTAGCTGAACCATTTAGATTTCTTAAATGCACACAAGTCTCTCATTTCTTTGAAACAGAAACCAATGCAAGCTTCTTATTCCATTAATATGTCTGTAGTTTTCATTCAGGCAGACCACTAACACCCTAAAAGCTACTCAAGTGGCTGTGTAACAGTGGTGATAAAGCAAAGTCTTGCTGACTCAGTTGGAGTCTCTGCTATAAATATTTATACATACACATACACGTATGGATAATGTGAAAACCTGGTATAATATAACTGTGCTAGCTGGAAGATGTCTTCCTTTTTTAACTTATGTATTACTTATTTACTGTTATCATATGCCTGTTGTAGGGACAGAATGGAGTAGGGTTGCCAGAGCAGGACTATACCAGACCTTGAGATTTCAGCACCAAAACCCGAGAACCAGACTCGAGCACTTGTGACATCAAGCATGTGCCATTTAAACATAAATACCAAGCACAACAGACACAACACATGAACATGGCCCTGCTCCCACTTTAAGGTTCTTTCCTTAACCACAAGGACTGCAGAAAAGGTTTTGAACTCTGATAAGATGTTAACAGTGTTTTTTAAAGCTGGGATTGATCACCGATTTAGCACAACATTCTTTGTCTAGCAAGGAACTCTTTCCTCCTTCAGAGGCTAATACAAAATCCAAAGCAATGCAGTTTTGTAAAGCCATCTGTCTTAACAGAATCAATTCAGTATTGACTTGTATGAACCCAATCTCTAGTAGCATTGCCAAGTTCTTCCATAAACCCACCCATCTTCTGAATATGAAATAAATAAAAGGCAGTGACATGTATTGGCAATAAAGACATATATGCTATCCTTTTATGCAACAGAACCTTTCTTTGATCTAAATCCCCCCCCCCCCCTCAGGTACGGTCTTAGAGATTTATGCAAGGCACCTGTATAGCAGATGTCTAATTAGTTTGTAGGCAAGGACTTAAATTCCTTGATAACACAAACAATATAATGACCCACCAAGACAAAACATGTTTTTCCATAACTTGGTGTCATCTTCCACTTGTCATAGTATCCTGTCAAGGAAGAATTTTATGGTATATGATTCAATTTCCAAACACTATTGATCCAGGCTCAATGATGGGGTTGGTTTTTCAGTTCAACATTTTTGATGTTTTACACTGCTTAATTTTAGGCTTAATGTTATCAAATGAAGTCAAGTGTGTTTTCACTCTTGCTTTCAATGATAGTTACCAACTACAATAGAATTCATAAAGTGGAAGTTGTTAGTCTTCAGCTCTCAGAATGAGCAGGTTAGTGAGAAGTTCTAGGAAGTATACTTTAATCTCTGAATTAATGTCTAAGGATCCCCATGTTCAATCTCACAAGCTCCTTGGTGGCTTGTAAGACATCCACCTGTATCAACAAAATAATTCTAATTTAGGAACACAACCTACAGTTTGACATTGCTTTAACTGTGATGGCACAATTCTATAGAATCATGAGAATTGTAGTTCTATAAGGCCTTTAACTTTTTCTGTCAGAGAGTGCTGGTGCCTCAATAAACTATAAATGTCAGGATTCCATAGCATTGAGCCATGACAGTTAAAATGGGGTCAACTGTATTAATTCTATCATGTAGCATATGCATCCTTTGTTCTTGTTAAGGAATGCCAAGTTGACTGACTTATGGTGACCCAATGAATTAAGATCTTCAAATTCTTCTATCATTAACAGCCTGCTCAGGTCTTGCAGACTTAGGATCCTGGCTCCCTTCTCCGAGTCTATCCATCTGGATTGTGAGCATTTTCTTTTCATACCTTTTATCTTAACCAAGCAGTACTGTCATGCCTTTTTCTCATCATAAGTCCAAAATATAACACTCTTGGTTAAGTCATTTTGATTCCTAGAGGGAATCCAAGCTTGATTGATCTGGGACCTATTTATTTGTCTTTGTATTAGTCCAAGTTATCTGTAAAATTCTGTGCAAATGCAGATCCCAGGTTTTGTTAACTTTCCGAGTAGATCAAGCTAGTTCCGTTTGCTTTCTATTTTAGTTAATTGCTGATGGATATAATTATGGAATTGACTGCAAGAAATCTTTGGTAACTCAGTTCTTGTGGGTTTTTTCGGGCTATATGGCCATGTTCTAGAGGCATTTCTCCTGACGTTTCGCCTGCATCTATGGCAAGCATCCTCAGAAGTGAGGTCTGCTGGAACTGGTAACTGTTTTACTTTTACTTTTTTCACTTTTCATTAAGAATCATCCAATGTGTAAAAGATCCAGGCTTACTCCTGTTGCTACTTTATTGCTGGGTATTGAGTCTATCTTCTCTGATTTAAATGCTGGGATGAAAACCCCATTGAAATGTAAAGCACTTCTAATCTGAGAAATTGGCCACTTATCAGCAATCCCATCCCAGTACAACAAACAAGCTAGTAACTTATCCTCCTCCTGTGTGTCTTTATGAAGTCTGAGAAAAAACATAGGACCTCATCACACTATCCACTTTAAATGTTGTGGCTGCCTCCTCAAAATTCTGGGATTTGTAGTTTAGGGAGGTGCCTTTAAACTGCTCAGCTGGAGAGGTAGTTCCTGGGCCTCACTAAACTACAAACTCCAGAATTCTACAAAACTACAAACTCCAGAATTCTGCAGAAGGCAGCCACAGTCTGCCTTCTGCAAAAGTCTATCTATGTCTTCCAGTGTGACCATGGTAAATTTCCATCAAATATTGACCACAGAGTCATACTGAATAATCTAGAAAAGATATTTTAATCAATTTGCAAATAATAACATTTTTAAAAAATAAAACCTTCAAAATGCTAGTGCTCCAAATCCTCCCATCAGCATGATTTGGGGCAAATTGATTTTCAGACAAGGGTACAATTAAAGCCTTTACAGCAGTTACTACGTCCCTCTCAAAGTGCCTCTAGAAAAAAAAGGAAATGGGCACTGCAGACATGGTTGGAGCTACAGTTCCTGGAAGTTGTTAGTCTTCAGCTCTTAGAATGATCAGTTTAGTGAGAAGTTCTAGGAAGTATACTTTAATCTCTTTGAATTGGCAGGCTATGAATCATTGGTTGTGGGATAGTTTGTTTATTTAGTTTGTTTATTTATCATATCAGGGGCGAAACAAGGGTACAACTGTAATGTATTTTTTAAAAACCACAAAGTTTAAAGACTTGGAATTATATTAAATGTCCTTTGATCAGTAGCTGGCCTCTGGTGTTGCTATAAGAAGGTCCTCCATTGTGCATGTGGCAGGGCTCAGGCTGCATTGTAATAGGTGGTCTGTGGTTTGCTCCTTTTCCACACTCGCATGTTGTGGACTCCACTCTGTGGCCCCATTTCTTAAGCTTGGCTCTGCATCTTGTGGTGCTAGATCATAGTCTGTTCAGCACCTTCCAAGTCACCCAGTCTTCTGTGTGCCTAGGAGGGAGTCTTTCATTTGCTATCAACCATGGATTGAGGTTCCGGGATTTAGCCTGCCACTTTTGGACTCTCGCCTGCTGAGGTGTTCCTGTGGGTGTGTCTATAGATCCTAGAAAACTATTTATTGATTTAAGGCATTGGCGTGCAGGCTGATATCCGAAAAGGGGATGGGCCGGAGATGTCAGGAGATGGGCCAGGGGACATGAGAGAAGCTTCCACACATCCCCTGAGCAACATCTTCGTAGACTGCTGATTCTCTCACACCAGAAGTGACCAGAAGTGTGGGATAGTGATAAGATGCTTTCGGGCTATAATAAGAGGGGAGAAATGAGTGTCCTTTCCATACAGGACTTTAATGCAGTACGATCTCATATCCATGGGAGATATTTTCTATGGCCTCTGTGGATACCTGAAACTGTGGGGGAAAAGTAAACTCCACATTTTGAATATGCTGGAATCACATTGGGAGGTCCTAGAGAGGCCTATGGGAAGACTTTTTGGAATGTAAATAAGTTAAATTGTGGATATCAAATCCATGGATACAGGGATTGTTCTGTGATCGGGTATCTGTACCCACTCAACTAACTGTTCCAGTAGTTGTAAGTTTGGACAAACTTAGCTCAGCTAACAAGAGATAATGGATGAAGATGGACTGGAAGGTAGCGTAACGTAACGTATCCTTGTCAGATGACATCTTGTTATTTATTTAACATAACCTCCAGCCTATAAATAAATCTCTGCAAATCTAGCTGACTTTTGTGACTTCTCAGTAATAAAGGTATTATCCTAGCAATGTTTTTATTTTATTTTTGTGGTCCACCACAATTGCAGACATTTTTGTAAACAGATCAATTTTTAATAACATTTTATTTTCACAAATCCCTTTTTACTGCACACTCGCAGCTTATTTCCCAAAATATGCATTTGTTGGCAAGTTCACATTCAGTAGAGAAAACAGGTGGGTTAACCATTGTAGCTTCTATGACAGTCACATGGAGAGAAGAAATCTATACAGCTATGCACACTTAACTGGAAATTAGCTGTGAGTTTTTGGATATTCTGAAGTTTTGGTAAATTTTATTTTAAAATAGGTTTGGCTTATTCAGTGCCTCCCCCCCCCCCCCAATTCTTCTACATGATTTAAATTAATTTGGCTCATTCATATTAATACCCAAACACGACAGCATGATGTCCTTATAAATCCATTGTTTACTGTGGACACTTAGTAACCACTGGGGTTTGGTTCCAGGACCTCATGTAGATACCAGAATACATGGGTGCTCAAAATCCATTATGTAAATAGTAAAGTAAAGGTAAAAATTTCCCCTAACATTAAGCCTAGTTGTATACAACTCTGGGGGTTGGTGCTAATCTCCATTTCTAAGCTGAAGAGCCAGTGTTGTCCCTAGACACCTCAAAGGTCATGTGGCCGGCATGACTGCGTGGAGCACTGTTACCTTTCTGCAGAAGTGGTACCTATTGATCTACTCACATTTGTATTTTTTTGACTTCTAGGTTGGCAGAAGCTGGGCCTGACTGCGGGAGCTCACCCCGCTCCCTGGATTCGAACTGCCAGCCCTTAACCCACTGTGCCATCAGGAGGGTCCTTAGCATACTATGTAAATAGTATGCTAAAATGTCCCTTGAAAAAAGGGCAAAATCAAGCTTTGCATTTTAGATTCTATGGATATGGAGGGCCAATTGTACCTACAAATACATTAAAGAACTGCCAATCTTGTCCAGCAGCATTGGTTCTCTTATTGTTCTTAGGATTAATGTTTCTTCTTCTTACAATACTCTGTCTCCAACTAGCCTTCCCTTGTACCTATGTACCAAAAAGAAAAACCCAACCAAAATAAAATAAAAAACCCTGTACAGTGGATATTTCGAGAGAAAGCATATCAGATACAGGGGACACTTCTATGTCATTTGATCATATGTAGCTTTGGTTTTCTTTCTTTCTGCCTGTACTGGAAGAGTGTGTAGCCCAGCAATTATATAATCCTGACTGGCTTCAGCAGATCCAAAAGTTGTTTTCTTATCGTGTCCGAAGCGACTTGAGAAAATACTGCAAGTTGTTTCTGGTGTGAGAAAATTGATTGACTACAGAGGCGTTGTCCAGGGGATGCCCAGATGTGTTACCATCCTCCTGGGAGGCTTCTCTCATGTCCCACAAGCTAGAGCTGCCAGACAGGAGCTTACCCCGTCTCGCAGATTCAAACAGGTGAAATGCAGAGATATAGAATGGATGGCACCTGGTTTAAAAAAAAGACATGTGAAAAGGATCTAGGAGTCTTAGTAGACCATAACCTGAACATGAGTGAACAATGTGAGGTGGCAGCTAAAACAGGTAATGGGATTCTAGGCTGCACCAATAAGAGTATAGTGTCTAGATTGAGGAAAGTAATAGCCCAACTCTGTTCTGCTTTGGTCAGATCTCCCCTGGAATACTGTGTCCAGTTCTGAGCATCACAGTTCGAGAAAGATACTGACAAGCTGGAATGTATACACAGAAAAACAGCCAAAATGACCAAAGATTTGGAAACCTAAATATTAGGAAGACCTTCCTGATGGTATGAGTTGTTCATTAGAGGAATATTCTGCCTCAGAGTGTGGTGGAGTTTCCTTCTCTGGAGGTTTTTAAGCAGAGGGTGGGTGGCCATCTGTCAGGAATGCTTTGATTGTGTGTTCTTGCACGACAGAATAGGATTGACTGGTTGGCCCTTGTGGTCTTTTCCAATTCTGTCATTCTATGACACCAGAGGCATATCAAGGTGCAGAAATAATTCTCCATAAATACTTCCAAAGACTTAAAATTCAGTTTCAGCCTCTGTCCTAATGATAGTGCTATTCAACCTGGAAATGTTAAATCAAGCACTTCCTCTCATTCAGTTGCTGGACCTGTCCACACAAGATATTGCCATTATTTCTAGGTAGAAGGGTCTTTAATTTGTTATGGAATCATTACTACTTCCTAATAAAGATATTTGATTTCTGTAGCTGAAAACCAGAGACATTTTAATACTTTAACCATAATTCTATTTTATTTTGTAGCACATTATACCCTGCTAAATATAGTTCTTTAGTTCTGCTTTTGGATTTAAAATTGTTTTCACTTGAACTTGAAATGGAAAAATTGTAGAAGGGGAAGGGCCTTTCTGATCATTTCTTCCTCTTGCCAAAAATGATCCCCTAGACACGTAAACTTGTTTTTTTTCTGCAAGGGAAAAAATACAGCTAATGTAGCTCTGTCCTCAAAATCAATTCCTAACTTTATTTAGTGGAGTAGAGTTTAATTGGCTGCCATATACATTCCATTTCAGCTCTAAATTATTTTTCCACATTTTCAAACTATATATACAGAAGAACAACAAAGTGTGTCATACAAAATTGCTCCTGATCTCTGCAACATAGTACTAGAAGCGTGTATGCATTTTCAGCAAATATATATACCAACCTTTTTCCAGTTAGACTTTGCAAGCAATGGAACCTTCTCAATAGTGCTGAACCATTTCAACTAAATTCTTTTTTTCCTTTTCATTTTTTATTGTTTCAACATTACAACATCTTGCATACACTTAGTTTTCATTGGTCCTCATACTTATACACATTCTATTTTCATGGTTGCATGTTGCAAGTTGTCTATCAAGCAATAAGTGGATGCTAGAAATAATATCATACAAAAGCTGGCTGGCACAACCTGAGGATCACAACCAGACACAGTGAAGACATCTGCCCTTGCGCTTTGCTACTCTGCTTCTGAGTATGCCTTCCCAGTGTGGAACACATCTCACCACACTAAAACAGTGGATGTGGCTCTTAATGAGACATGCCACATTATCACAGGATGCCTACACCATTGGAGAAATTATACTGTTTAGCCAGTATTGCACCACCTGGCATCTGTCGAGAAGTAGCAGCCAATAATGAAAGGACAAAGGCAGTGACATCTATGGCCCACCCGCTGTTTGGATATCGGCTAGCACGCCAATGCCTTAAATCAATAAACAGCTTTCTACGCTCTACAGAGATATGTGCAGGAACACCTCAGCAAGTAAGAGTCCAAAAGTGGCAGGCTAAAACCCAGAACCTCAATCCATGGCTGATACCGAATGAGAGACTCCCCCCTGGGCACACAGAAGACTGGGTGACTTGGAAGGCACTGAACAGACTATTTTCTTGCACCACGAGATGCAGAGTCAACCTTAAGAAATGGGGCCACAACGTGGAATCCACAACATGCAAGTGTGAAGAGGAGCAAACCACATCCACCTATTGCAATGCACCCTGAGCCCTGCCACATGCACAATGGAGGACCTTCTTAGAGCAACACCAGAGGCACTCCAAGTGGCCAGCTACTGGTCAAAGGACATTTAGTATAATGCCAAGTTTAAAAAACTTTGCAGTTTTAAATACATTACAACTGTAACCTGATGCGATAAATAAATAAGCAGTTAAATGTTCACCATTCACACATAATTGTAACTGAAATTCCGATTTGCTTATTTCAAAACCAACTGACTGCTTGTTTAGTCTGAATCTTTCCATTAACTGTAAATAAGAAAACCACTGGAAGGCAAAACCCTCAACCAAATTCTTTAATGCCAAATGTTGGCTTTCTCTGATTTTTGGCAGTCCTTTTAGACTAAAGAGAAATATTCTCTTCTCAATTTACCTTCATTTCTTTGAGATGCATTTAGAAATGGCTGGTGTGAGTCCAGCCTATTCTACCTTTTTAAAAAAAAGTTTTGAAGTTCAAAAGACTGCATGTTAGCTTGGCCTTTCCCCAGTTTTTGTAAATGTGCTGGCCAAAACATCCTTACAGTTTGTGAATAATAGAGTCCTTCAAGAGCTTGACTTGTGGCTTCTAACTTTCTAACATTCTCTAAACTACAGCATTAGAGCAACCTATCCGATATTTTTTTCTCTCTGTCTTTTATTATTTTACAATATATTCAGTCCTGCCTGCACAAGGATTTAACCCATTGCACCACTTCTGAGGATGCCTGCCATAGATGTGGATGAAACACTAGGAGAAAATGCTTCTGGAACATGGCCATACATGATGATGATGATGATTATTATTATTATTATTACTACTAGCTGTCCCCTGCCACACGTTGCTGTGGCTCAGTCTGGTGATCTGGAAAATAAAGTAATGAGAAAGTGTTGGTTTCTAATATATGTAATTTCTTTATGCTTGTGGGTAAACAGTATTTCTTGTTGTTTCTTTGTCAGTGTTGATGTGGAGAGTGTCTGGTTTGCCTACTCTGGAATATGCAACATATAATTGTCCTTTTTTAGGGGTCCCTTTCAAATCTATGATACTATCTCTCTCTCTCTGTCTGTGCGAGAGAGAATCATATATATCTAGCTATATCTATGGCTGGATGGCTCTTTGTCAGGAGGGCTTTGATTATGTTTTCTTGCCCCAGTGAAGGGAGTTGAACTGGATGGCCTTAAGTATTTTCTGTTGGTCATGGCGGTTCTGTGTGGGAAGTTTGCCTCAATTCTGTCATTGGTGGAGTTCAGAATGCTCTTTGATTGTAGGTGAACTATAAATCCCAGCAACTACAGCACCCAAATGTCAAGGTCTATTTTCCCCAAACTCCATCTGTGTTCATATTTGGTCATATGGAGTATTCATGCCAAGTTTGGTCCAGATCCATCGTTGTTTGAGTCCGCAATGCTCTCTGGATGTAAGTGAACTACAACTCCCAAACTCAAGGTCATTGCCCACCAAACCCTTCTAGTGTTTTCTGTAGGTCATGGGAGTCCTATATGCCCCGTTTGGTTCAATTCTATCATTGGTGGAGTTCAGAATGCTATTTGATTGTAGGTGAACTATAAATCCCAGCAACTACAACTCCCAAATGATAAAATTTAAAAAAATAGTGAAGGACATACATTGGGTTGTTAGGTGTATGCTATCCAAATTTGGTGTCAATTTGTCCAGTGGTTTATGAATTATGCTAATCCCCATAAACGAACATTACATTTTTATTTATATAGATTATTATTGTTATTATTATTTGAAACACAACAAGATGAGCCCACAGCAAACAAGATCACTATGATGGCTGTTGTATTGGATCACGCTTCAGACACTTCCTAAGTGTCTAGTACTGTGTGATGTATGAGAGAATAATAATAATAATAGTTGTTATTATTATTATTAATATTAATATTATTATTTCCTACTTTTTCACTCTTAAAATAGACTCAAAGCCATAGCACATATTCTATTTAAGCAGTCTGGTCTCAAATAAAGATGCCCTCTCAAGTTTACTTTTTCTCCTATTATTCAGCTTATCCAAATTAAGACCTCTTCCCCAAAACTTCTGATCTTTCGACATATCAGTCACATATGGATCTCCCAGCAGATAATTCCAAGTATGGTACCAAACTGCATATCCCAAGATTCTGGGGGATGGAGCCATGTCTTTCATAAACTACTATGGATGCAGTGTAGATATGCTCCAAGGCATACTTTAACAGATATTCAAGAAAAATCAGGAAGCCAATGGATTTAGTGCAAATCTATCACAATTTCTTCCCTATTGTTAAGAAAACATGTCGTTGTATTTTGCAGTGTTTGGGGTAATTTTAGTGTACAATTAGCACAGATATTCCTTCACTGGTTTATTATTCCTTTGCTATGTTTAAATTTGTTTCACATATGTCATCCACTGCAGACCTTTGCTAACAAAGCTGTTTATTTAATGTGTATTTGTTCCAAATATTTAAAAATCAAATGCCATTTTTAGACATTTATCCTACAGTATTTTCAGAGACAAGCCTAGCCGTGCTTGTCTGTTTGATATCAAAATGTTTTTGCTTTCCTTTGCTTGTTCTAACAGCAAAAGGAAAACCAAATATTTCTCTCTTTCCTCAAAAATAAAGCTTCATTTAGATAAAAGATTGCGGTTAAAGGGTGAAAAGTCCATCAGTATTATCTACATTTCCAATGCTATTAACCTGTCTCTGCAATAACCAAGTTTGTCTTCATTCTACATTCCGATAAGACGTTATTACAGTAGTTATTTTAATCAAATCTTCAGCTATTACATTAGTGCATACTAACATAGGGTTTCTCTTGGCTGGGGGAAAAAAAGAACAATTTTCAGTCGATTATGGTGCCTTTAAGTCTTGTGCCATAAATAGAAAAGCATTTGATTCTTCTTTCTTAGCTTCAATACTGAATTAAATTATGAGACTCATGGGTTCTGAATCCACAGATTCAATAAACTGTGACTTAAAAATATTTTATTACGAATTCCAAAAAAACAAACCTTGATCTGGCCACATGCCAAGTACTAAACCAGTGTAAGTTGTGGACTATCTTATCATATGTCATTTTACGACATCATTGTATACCATGGGACTTCAGCATCCATGGGTTTTATTATCTACAGGCAGTCTTGGAACCTTTGTGGCTATTTAGGTCCCACTGTGTAAGAACTCACACTTCGCCCAATAAGCAAATTCATACCCAAGTTTTCAAATTAAAACCATGCACATAAGTGCTCTTTGTTCAGATGTGCTTCATTCAAAAGCTGCAGCCAATTCTGAAAGTTGGAGATTTACCCAGATCCTTGTTGACCTCTGGTTAACAATACTCTCTAAAGATCCAATCTCTCCTATCTGGCCCCTCCTAAAAGTTAGGACAGTTCATGATTTGGGCTTGTCTCCCCTCAAACAAGATGAAATTATAAAATCACAAGCTTGAGTTCTAATTTGTTTGGAAGCAACAAAAAAAACCAGAATGAATGTCACAATAAGCAAACCTTCTGATGACAGAAGAATCGAAGCAGGAGCATTTTGGTGATCATCATGGCAGAAATGAAGTGGCATGAAATAGTTGTGGCATGAACCAGCCTGGCTGGTTGCTGCCTGGGGAATCCTTTGTTGGGAGGTGCTAGCTGGCCCTGACTGTTTTCTGTCTAGAATTCCCCTGTTTTCTGAGTGTTGTTCTTTATTTACTGTTCATATTTTAGAGTTTTAATACTGGTAGAGAGATTTCATTCATTTTGATGACTTCCTCTTTCTGTTGAAATTGTCCACGTGCTTGTGGATTTCAATGGCTTCTCCATGTAGTCTGACTTGGTGGTTGTGAGAGTGGTCCAACATTTCTGTGTTCTCAAATAATATGCTGTGTCCAGATTGGTTCATCTCTGCTATGGCTGACTTCTCAGTTAATCATCCCCTTTCAACAAGAGAGTGAGCCATGCCTTTCTCTTTCTTGTTGCTGTCTGTCCTTTGGGATCCATGGTGAGCCTGAGTTGACTCTATCCTGGGGTTTTCTTTGCCATGTTTGTTCAGAAGGGTTTTGCCATTGCAGCCCTCTGAAACTAAAAAAGTGTCATTTGTCCAAGGTAGATGTGGGAAAGTGAGTTTTCAGGGCTGAATGGGGATTTGAACTCTGGCCTTCCAGAATCCTTGTCCAATACTCAAACCACTATACTATGCTCACTCACTTCTCCCCACCCTCCCCGAAATCCCTAGAGCTGAGTAAATAAATTCAAAGGATTCCCTCACCTCAACATGGGAATATAGCAATATAGGTGAATGAGACATATTTCAAGGAGCCTGTTGCAATTTCTCTCCTCCCTTCCCCTAGGGATCTGGTAAATCATTCTACACTCACTTCAACAGGATTATTTCCTTTGCCAAAGACCTGTCTAGCACTTCTTTCATTACCAAGAAGAATGGTTGCACTGCCTCACACCAGATTCATCTTTCTTCCTCTCCTCCTTCAAACTGGGTGGTTTTCATCACCTACTCAATTGTCTTTCCCTCTCAAGGTCTCTGTTTATCTCTTCTTCCAGTACATCGGAAGAAGTAAAATTAGATAAATGGAAGAAGAAACCTGAAACAACAAGAGGAAAGGGCTTTAAGAGATTAGGAACTGAAACTTTAACATACTGTATGTCACCTTGGATTCTGTATATGGAGATATAGATGATGTAAATGAAATAAACAAGATCAAGCTCATTCCGTTCCTAGAAGTCCTGCAGACCTGCTTCTCATTGGATATTTTGCTTTCTCTGACTGGGTAGATGCTACAGAGGAAAAAACAAAAGGGCTGATTTGGAGTATTTTTTGTGATTTAAACTGAAATGATTAAAGTGTCAACCACATGCTTGGTTGTTTGAAAACGGGTGAACTATTATATAATCATCTGTGAATCACCATGGACAGTTTTCTTGATAAAAGTCACATACATGTATAAAATCCAGCCACCACGGGGGAGCCATTCGCTTCCTGAAAAACAGAGTTCAGGACTTTTAACATTTAGCACACTGCACGACTGACCTTTGCCAATAAACAATCCTCGTCAGTGAAAATACCTTACTGATCTCAGTCTCCCAAGGGCTTTAAGCAGTGATTATCTGTACAGTATATTGTTTTCTTTTCCCTGTTGGTAGTCAGCTCCCCAGGTAGAAGGAATCAGTGAGGTGAAGAGTTCAAAGAGTCCTTAGAAACAGCTATGTGCAAACAGATGGCTCACCTTGATTGTTGCGAGCATTATGAATGAAATTCAGAAGGCAGTGAGGCTGTTGGCTGTTTGAAGCAATGCCAGAAGAAAGAGTGAAACATCTAAACTTGTATTCCACTAGAGAAGTGGTTTAAAAATATATCCAAGTATGCAGCCACTTAGAGTAAATAAGAAAAGATGTGGAAACAGAAAAACAAAACACTGACATTTATCACAGGAGGCTAACCATATCCCAGGTGGGATTATTTTTGGCCTCTTGGAGACCCTGGAAAGTTGCCCTGCAGCTGCCATTTTTAGCAGCATCCCATCACTGTTGATTGCTTTGGGCTAACCTTTTGGGCCTTTTTCTCACAGTTTAGGGTCAAAGCAGTGTTTTAATGTATCTCTCTGAGAATTTGGAGCTAAAAAGCATTTCCCACTCCCCAAAATCTTTGTGTTTGTGTGTGTGTGCCAGGGTTTAGAGGCGTAAGGGGAACCTGGAAGGACAAGGACTGCATTGGATGCTCCAAAGGACTGTATGCAGTAGAAGTCAACATCATTACTACTCTTGCTCTAGCCTAAGATCCCACCTATACTACCATATAATGCAGTGTAGATGGGGCCTAATATTGTGTATTCTGACTGGCAGCCACATTTCATCAGGGAGGCAGGCAGAGCACAAATTGCAAGGTAAGACAATGAATATTTTTCCCTATCCGCTGTGTAGATTTACCAGGAATAAATAGAAAAGCCACTGCAAATAAATATGACTTTTTCATTTTAAAAAAAGAAGAGATTGTTGCTAACCAGAACATTTTTTATGGCACAGGCTGTAGCCTTTTCATGTTCCCAAGTTCTTCTTTGACTATAATCATAATATAATAATAAATACTTTATTTGTAGTCCACCCTATCTCCCCAAGGGCTCCCAGGGCGGATTCCAGCAAACACAGACACAAGGCAAACATTCAATGCCTGGAATCAGCAAACACAGAAAAAGGTAAAGGATTCTTATTCTGGCTCTTCAGGAGGGTTAAACTGCTGAGCTGATGAATTTGCTTACCAGAAGGTTGGCAGTTCAAGTCCATGGGACGGGATGAGCTCCCGCTGTTAGCCCCAGCTTCTGCCAACCTAGCAATTCAAAAAATGCAAATGTGAGTAAATCAATAGGTACCTCCTCGGCAGGAAAATACACAGTGCTCCAAGCAGTCATTTATTTATTTACTTTATTTACTTTTTATTTTACTTTATTTATATACCACTTTTCTCAGCCCTCAGGCGACTCACAGCCACATGACCTAGGACCTAGGAGATGTCTACCAACAACGCAGGCTCTTCAGCTTAGAAATGGAAATGAATGGAGAGTATATGTTTTAATTCCTCAAAAATTCATAAATACTGGCTAGTATTTCCAGCCAATAATCTTGATTTCAGAGAAACATAACACTGTAGTTCTCTTTTCAAAAACCTGAAGTACTTCAGGTTTTTGAAAAGAGAATTAAAGTGTTATGTTCCTCTGAAATCAAGATTATTGGCTGGAAATACTAGCCAGTATTTATGAATTTGTAGGAGTGACTGATCAACCCATCATATTTTAGAATTCATATTTATGTTTCTGCTCCCGTGCGATGAACAAAAGTGATCCCCCCCCCTTTTTTTTGTTGTGTCAGGAGCATAGCTTCTGTTGTGAGAGAATTGGCCGTCTGCAAGGACATTGCCCAGGGGATGGCCGGATGATTTTGATGTTTTATCATCCTTGTGGGAGGCTTCTCTCATGTCCCCGCATGAGGAGCTGGAGCTGATAGAGGGAGCTCATCCGCCTCTCCCCAGATTTGAACCTGCAACCTGTTGGTCTTCAGTCCTGCCGGCACAGGGGTTTAACCCACTGCACCACTGGAGGCTCCCAAGTGATTCCTAAAACATGCAGTATATCTGCATACAACTCTGCCAATGATGAAGTTCTCTGAAGTTATAGTGAGCATGATGGCAAACAAAAAAGATCCCAACCTTCTCCAAAGTACATCACTGTTAGGAAAGGGCTCGAAACGTATTCACTCACAGCTCAATATATCTGTATACAACTCTGCCAGTGATGAGGTTCTCTGAAGTGATAGTGAGCAGGATAGCAAACAAAAAAGATCCCAACCATCTCCAAAGTATATCACTGTTAGGAAAGGGTTTGAAACGTATTTACTCACAGCTCTTGTCCCTAGCACTTTGGAAAACCCTTTACAGGCAGATGCACCAGGCTTATATAGTCATTTGTGAGGGACTGGGTTCAGAGGTGTAGTTATGCTCACGGAGCACCATCCTCATAGGTATCTCTGATGATGTAGAATCTCAGCCATCACCCAATATTGGGATCCAATGTGTTTTTGTTGCTGTTTTTGCATGGCTTCAACCTATTTCCAAATTATGGCGACCCTACGTAAATCTATTACAGGATTTTCTGGGGCTAAGGCTCCTTCTACAGTGTCATATAAAAACCGATTATCTGCTTTGAACTGGATTATATTGCAGTGTAGAAGGGCCTTAGTGTGTTTGGTTTGCCCATGGTCACCCAGTGGGATCCCAAGGACAAATTAAGAAGTGAATCCTGGACTCCAGAGTCATATTCCACTGCATAACATTTATAAGATGGCTTGTAAAAGTTAAAACAAACATGTCTCAAGATTGCTGAAGAAAAAGACATAAAAATACAATTAAACAATGAATGCAACTAAAAGGCTTTAAAACAGACTAAAACATAAAAGAAAAAGGAACAGCACTATATGGCAATCCTTCCCCGTCCTCTATTCCTCCCTCCCATCCTTGTTAATCAAGACCTTATTTATATATAGTTAAAAAAACATTAACTAGTAACATTAATACCAATAATATTATGCCTCTGCCAAAGTCCTGCTCCCCAAAACACATGCAAATTTAAGGAAACCTAAGAAAATCACGGTTCATTATCCAAACAACTTATCATAATGTGCAAATTGCTTTATACTTCATAGGTTTGATCAGTCATTACTTCTTTTGTGTTCAGGTCTTCCCATAGTAAATGAGGTAAGTCATACAGTAGCTTCCCTATATTAAGCCTCACTACATTATTTCACTGGTTATTCATTTGACCTTGGAAATAACATATTATAAGCCCTGACATAAAGCATTCTTATGTTATTTTGTTGCACAGTAGGCATTGCCATCATTGTTATTTGTAAAAAGGTAACATAATGTCTTTTTAGGATCACTTAGTTTTATGTAAACTTAGTCAAATATCTTCATGGGTCCTAAATATTTATTTTTAGATGTTGGGAATGTTTGCCATTTTTGGAATTATATTACACATTTTAAAAAAGTCAGCTAATTAAATGAAGAGCAGTTTTTCATATTGACCAGTGCAATATGTTGACTTTCTAACTATGGGGAATTTGCAAAGGCAAGGGTTTCTTTTCAAATGGTAGTAGGTAAAAGAGGAACAAATTATTATTTTTAAAAGTAATATTTTCTCAGGTTGACATTAGACAAATCTGTTGGTTTCTGTAGGTTTTCTGGGACCTTTGTTATACTGATTTTAGGACTTATTTACTTAGGTGATCCCTCATTGTCTGAGTAGGATTGTCCTCCAAGATCGGTGTACTGACATCCCCCCCCCCCCCCAGGGACTGTCACCTTGTTGTGGTGAGGGGGCTTGCGTGTTCCAATGAAACTGTGGGCACAATGACTGGAGTCGTGCACTCCCAGGAGTAGCCGCGGGTGGAGGGGGGGTCCAGACCAAGCACAGTCCGAAGACCCAAAGACCTCAATGGCAGAGCAGGTGGAGGATAACATAGTACAAGTTACAATGGCTATAAAGGTGGAAGAAGGTTGCAACAGGATGAGAAGCAACGGTCATTGTGTTAACTATGCCACCAGTTGGAACCTCACTCTCTGAAGACTGTGTGTTGATCAGCTGTGCACTGATTTTAGGAATACATATAATCTGTTTGCCATTCAGCAGCATTCTTTCAACTGAAATGATTGATGGCTGATATATATTTCTGAAACAATTCTGCCATGCATTCTTTTGACTCAGGTACTTACTTACTTACTTAAGTGATCCCTCATTGTCCAAATGCAGTGTCTTGGTGGTGGAGCCCTATTCTTGACCCACATGTTCTTTCACAGTGAGGACATCAGTTTCCAGATGGAACGTAGTCCCAGTCAGGGTTGGCTTGATGTGTCTTCCTCTTGCCACATTTCTCCCTTTTGCCCTCCATTCATGCCTCTTCAGATTCTGTGCTTGTTCTGCACTGGTCAAAACAGTTCACTTGTTTTTCAGAATGGTCCATAGTATATCAGCAGTTTGATGACATGTTGCTTGTCATCATAGATACAGTGTGGCCTTTAATGTGAAACCCCTACAAATAGCATAAAGTTCTTATCTCACTTTTTAAAAAAGGTCCTCCTAATCAGTCGAAAGGCCGAACAGGGCCTAGGGTTACAGGCTGTGCTGGATGGGGTTACACTCCCCCTGAAGACACAGGTTCGCAGCTTGGGAGTGATCCTGGATTCATCGCTGAGCCTGGAACCCCAGGTTTCGATGGTGGCCAGGGGAGCTTTTCGCACAATTAAAGCTTATGCACCAGCTGCACCCATACCTTGGGAAATCTGATCTGGCTATGGTGGTCCATGCTCTTGTTACATCCCGAATAGATTACTGCAAAGCACTCTACGTCAGGCTGCCTTTGAAGACTGTTCAGAAACTACAACTAGTCCAATGGGCTGCAGCCAGATTACTAACTGGAGCAACATACAGGGAGCATACCACCCCTTGTTGTGCCGGCTCCACTGGCTGCCGGTCCACTTCTGAACTCAATTCAAAGTGCTAGTTTTGACCTTTAAAGCCCTATACAGTTCTGGCCCAGCTTACTTGTCCGAACGCATCTCCCTCTACATCTCGCCTCACAGTTTAAGATCATCTGGGGAGGCCCTGCTCTCGCTCCCGCCAGTATCAAAAATACGTCTGGCAGGGACAAGAGACAGGGCCTTCTCAGATGTGGCCCCTTGCCTGTGGAACTCAACTCCTACTGAGGTAAGATCGGCTTCATCCCTCTTGTCTTTTAGGAAGAAATTGAAGTCGTGGTTCTGGGACCAGGCTTTTGGACAGCAGGCATAAAAAACACTTTGGATATGGAATTTGACTGGAATGGTGATAAGGCTGTTAATACTGTTTTTATTGTTTAATGTTCTATTTATTGTTTTAATTGTTGTTATATTGCTTTGATATATGTAGTGGCATTGAATTGTTGTCAAATGTAAGCCGTCCTGAGTCCTCTTTCGGGGGGTTGAGAAGGAATGGGGTTGAAATACTGGAAAGAAGTAAATCAATAGGTACCCCCTTACAATGTACATTATCCATGAATCATGAATGAAACTGGCAAGAAGTTTTAAAATCACAACAAAGTGCTTTTTATACCATCTTTGTGTTTCACTCCAGACATTACAAAATCTGCTTAAATGAATTGGCTTTAGCAAAGAACAGAACTGCCTCAGGCTAATTTGGATCAATATGAAATGGTTACTGAGATGCCAATCCTGTCCTTGCTTATTACAGTCTACATTCTTTAAGTAATGCAAAGCTCAGATATAAATTCTTTGTATTGAGGGAAATGGCATGTGCAGCTTCCAACCTTTTAACATGAGCTCAACAAATGGTCAGCAATAATCTACAAGCCAATCAACACAGATTGCCATGAATTTGCAATATGGTTACTGATTGAACATAGTGTGGGATTAGCTTTTGCCAGCCCTTTGTCATGCTGATATGAGATCACATGTGAGTGTGTGAAAGTACCATTGGGGTTCTTTTGTGATATCTGAAAGTGGACTTTGTAGATTTCGCAATCATTCTTCTTTGATGTATAAGCTATCACAGTTGTTCCCAATACCTCTGTTATTTTAATCTTATCTAGAAATTAACAGTTTGCAATAGGTTTTGTTCAGCTTCCCAACAAGGCTAGGACAAAAAGGCTAAACAATCATGTTGGCAAATAAGATTAAGGAAGAGAAGCTTTCAAGAAACCAGCTGTTGGATAAAAGGGGGGGAAAGCAATAACTAATTAAGGTGACATTTACCAGATCACTGTGCAATGTATATTTCCTTTAGGATATACAAGATATATTTTGCAAGAGGTCAACAGCAAGTCACAACACTAGAATTTACAAATATCCCCGACTCATAAATGACTTAAATCTACTACTGTTTATTCTTGGAAGACTGGTAATGTTAACTGTTGTTGCATGTCTTGCAGTTATTTTCAATTTATGGCAACCTTTAAGCAAACCTAGCCTGGGGTTTTCCTGGCAAGATTTATTCAGAGAGTGTTTGCTGTTTCCTTCTTTGAGTGGATAACTTGCCCAAGGTCATCCAATGGGATTCAGAAGCTGAGCAGAAATTTGAACCCTGGTCTCCAAGATCCTAGTCCAACTTTGAAACCACTACATCAAACTGGCTCTCAGTCAGTGTACTGCCCATTATTTTATTTTTCGCTATTTTGTTGATTAAGTTATAGTTAGGTTGTTCTATATTGTTTAATTTGCCTTGTCCTGATTTAATTTGTTTGTATGCTTTTCTTTTTGGCATTGAATGTTTGCGTTATTTGTTGGAAGCTGCCCTAAGTCCCTTAGGGAAGGTAGGGTGGTCTATAAATAATTAAATAAATAAATAAATAAATATCATTATTATTATTAGATATATAACTAGATTAGTACACAGCAAACAAGATAATCATGCTGGCCTTTGTACTTGATCACACGTTGGACACTTCCCAATGTCTAGGACATTGTGATGTATCGGCGAATAATGCATGCAGATTCAAGTAGGATGGCCTTTTGCAGCTGACAAATGGTAATTTTGTCAGTGCCAATTGTTTTTAAGTGCAGCCCAAGGTCTTTAGGCACTGCACCCAGTGTGCCGATCACCACTGGGACCACGTTTACTGGTTTGTGTCAGAGTCTTTGCAATTTGATCTTTAAATCCTCATATCGTGTCAGCTTTTCCAGTTGCTTCTCGTCAATCCTGCTGTCTCCTAGGATTGCAACATCGACAATCCATCCTTATTTTTTTTCCACGATTGTGAGGTCAGGAGTATTGTGTTCCAAAACTTTGTCAGTCTGAATTTGGAAGTCCCAGAGTAGTTTGACATGTTCATTTTCTGTAACTTTTTCAGGGTTGTGATCCCACCAGTTCTTTGTTGCAAGCAGATGGTATTTGTGGCACATCTGAGCAACTGTGTTGTGCCTCTGCTTGTAATTCATCTGCGTGATCTTCTTGCAGTAGCTGAGTATGTGATCCATCATTTTGTCTGCTTCCTTGCAGAGTCTACACTTGGAATCTGTTGTTGACTTTTCTATTCCGGCTTTGATGGCATTGGTTCTAATGGCTTGTTCTTATTTATTTATTTGTTTATTTATTTCAGATATTTGGACCCCACCCTTCTCAACCCCCAGGGTGGGTGGGACTCAGGGCGGCTTCCAACCAGCAACAATTCGATGCCTCTAATGTACACATAATAAAATTCATAATAAAATCCAATAATTACATACATTTAAAACATTAAATCACATTAATTAATTAAAATCTGTTTCTGTTTCAATAACAGCCTGGTGGCCTTGGGCTGTTATTTTTATTTTTAAGTTATTATTTTATTTTTAAGTTGTTGTTGTTGTTGTTGTTGTTGTTGTTGTTACTAGCATCCATTAAGTAATGTAGCCAGACACAACCAATATATTAATATTTTACCCAGTAACACTGTACATAAGCTATTCTATGCAACATCAGTTAGAAGGGATGCAGAAGGTGCCCAAAGGAAATTCTGTAGTCTGTAAAATACAATGCATGATCTCTAATGTAAGATTTCAAAGTCTAGGAGCAAACCTCTACTTCTTGTGACTTTTGGCAGACAGAAACAAGTGCACCAAAACTTCTTATAAACTTCGCCTTTGATAAACTGTCATACCTCCCCCAAAAATTACTGCTCAGGATTGCTAGTGAAATGTGCTATAATTTGGATTAGTCTTCTAGGGCAATTTACACTGCTTACACACACAAAAGCAGAGATCATGAATTAAACAATATACTCTGGGGAGCAATCTGGCATTTGGCAGGACCTAGACTGGGTGACCTAGTTAGACTCTATTGTATCTTGTTTCCCACAAAGATATGCCCACAATCCAGACTGATCTGAATAATTCTGCTAAAAAGAGTGGAGGGAGTGTTAATAAGCTGTCTGGCCACCTATATTCATTTCCTCCTAACACGAATAGTAGAATAGAAGCTACATGTATAGTTGACCATAACTGTAAACATACAAAGAAAATGGAATACAATTTGGACAGAGAGTAAGACACACACACAAGCCAGGAAGCTGACCGCATCTTGGTTTTGAGACATACAAGGAAAAAATCAGCATGAAATAAGCAGCACAACCCATAGATGGCAAGAACCATGTTGCTGAATTTGGGAAGTTACTTTTATATATTACTAGCTTGGAACCCGGTGATGCCCGAGTTATTTGAAAAGGCCAATGTTTTAATTGTACAAAATGTATAAGGTTGTGGGTGACCTACAACTTACATCATACCAGGTTGACCCTGGAAAACTCTATCAGTACTTAAAGTTTGTTATGCAAGTTTGCTCTAGGTGCAGTAGGGTTCAGTGTGCTCTCTGGCTGTAGGATAAGCTACAACTCCCAGTATGGTGAGTCAGTCCCCTCAAACCCGTCCAGTAGATTAAGTTAGTCATAGGGGTTCCGTGTGCCAAGTTTGGTCCAGCTCCATCATTGGTGGAAGTCCCGTTTTCTCTGGTTGTGGGTGAACTACAAGGAAGGTTTGTTCCCCACAAACCCATCCAGTAATCAAATTTTAGTATATCAGGTATATGTCCCAGGTTTGCTCCAGATCCAATGGTGTTTGGGTTCACAGTGCTCTCTGGATGTAGGTGAACTACAACTCCCCCAAATCAAGTTTAATTTTCACCAAAGAGCACCAGTAATTTTGGTTGGTCATGGCGGCTCTGTGTGCCAAGTTAGTTCCAGGTCCATTATTGGTGGAGTTTATAGTGCTCTTAGATTGCAGATTAAAGACATCCCAGTACCTACAACTCCCATAAATCATGATGGAGACTCCCCAAACCTGTCTAGTATTTTCAGTTGTTGATCAATTCCTGTTTGCTGTGTGCCATAGAAAAGAACAGGAAAGGGTTATGGGAGAGGCAGTAGGCGGGGTCATGCAAATTCCACACCAATTGAAAGAGTAATAAACATTGGGATGTCTTTGGTGGTGGAAGCACATGAAATCTAGGATGAAGTTGTCCTTAAATGAAAGCCTTCACTTGGGTGGTGGACAATATTGGCAGGGTTCTTGTACATGTTCAGGGCGCTCACTGTAACCTGCAATGTCATTGGATGGAGGACCATTGGTTTCTCCTGAGTAGTGGGAGCTATATCTGTTTGTGGAGGCAGGAGCTCCTCTGTGTAAGTGGGCACTCTAGCCACATACACACATACATATTTTCACTTTGATTATTTGTATAGATAAATCTCAAGTCATACTGAAGCCATATACCATTGAGAACTGTTAGGATGACCCTCTGCATTTAATTATATTAATTATAATTAATTGTTTTTTCCTAGACATTAGAAAAATTATGCTTTTTTACTATGTCTAGTTATGGGGGAAATCCATTTTTAGTTTGGCCAAAGGAGAAAGAAGTTGCAAATATGTTAAAAGCATGTTAAGAGCATTGTGTTAATAGTGGACATAAGCAAATCTCCACTTGTATTGTTTTGAGGCAGCAGTTCAATCATACACAGCAAAATGGGCAAATCATAATACTCAAAGATGCTTTGAGTATTTGGGGAATTTGCTTGCAAACTGTGATTTCACTGTACCAGCCTCATTTCACAAAATGTGGAAGAGCCACTGCTTTAACAAAAGATCCAAGAAGCTTCTTAGAAATTAATTTTAAAAAATGTTTCCAAAGTTGAGACCTCATCCCATCTGTTAGTGATGGATATAATTAGGGAGAGAAATTGAAATGGTCTGTCTGTGATCTCAAGGTGGCCATCTTTGAACAAAAGAACTTCAAAGACAAGATTCCAGTGAGAAGAGTTCAACAAGAGTTGAACTCAAGTTAGAGTTCATCAGAAGGTTCAACTTGTCTTCCCTGGTTTGAATTGAAGCAAAATCAATTTTTCCAAATCTCACTACATGTATTAATCCACTTATCAGTGCAAATGGGTTTGTGGGTACATCTACAATATAAAATGAATGCAGTTTGACACCACATTAACTACTATGGCTCAATGCCATGGAATCCTTTGTGTACTGTTGGTACTACAAGTTGAGCATCCCTTATCAGGAATTCCAAAACATGGAACACTCTGAGATCCAAAATTCTCCACATGGGTGGTTGAGATAGTGATGCCTTTACTCTCTGGTGGTTCAATGTACAACAACACTGTTCCATGTACAAAATTATTAAAAACATTGCATCAAACTACCCTCAGGCTATGTTCATATGATGCATATGAAACAAAATTAATGTTGTGTTTAGACTTGGGTCCCATCTACAAGATATCTCATTATGTATGCATATGCAACTATAAATATTTCAAAATCCAAAATCCAAAACGCTTCTGGTGCCAAACATTTTGGATTAGGGACAATAGTTTGGAGCATAAACCAAAGTTTGTCTTAGTTGAAAGTAAAAGTATCACTGGGCTCATCTATACTGTAGAATTAATGCAGTTTAGCACCACTTTAACTGCCATGGCTCAATTCTATGGAATCCTTGGGAGATGTCAATTTACAAGGTCTTTTAACCTTTGCCAGAGAAAGTGTATGCCTCACTATCTCAGCCACCCACGCAAAGAAATTTTGGAGGGTTTCAGATTTTAAAGAAAAGATTCTCAGTCCACATTGTAGCTACTGTTGCCAGAAATGAGGGCAGAGAAGGGTTGATGGGACATTTTCTGTCATGTAACAACATACCGTAACTTTGGGTACTACCAGTTACACATCCCTTATCCAGAATCCTGAATTTCAAAATAGTCCAAGATCCAAAATTGTTCACATGTGGGGCTGAGATAGTGACTTTTACTTTCTGTGGTTCAGTGAACACAAACCTTATCCCATACAGAAACTTGTCTGAAATTATCTTCTGTTACTTGACCTGAATTTTTAATCATTTGGGTCATGAAACTAAATCTGTGTTTGTTGAAAGCAAAAACATTAATATCTCAGCCACCTATGGGAACTATTTTCGATCACTTAAGATTTCTAGATAAGGGATAATCAACCTCAGTTATATTTTTTATGGCAAGCGGTTAGGGTTCCGAGGAGCTGGTGGGACTTTCTCCGTTAGGCGACTACAAAATTTGGGGTACTACAAATTCCCCTTCTTTTATCCAGAATTTCAAAATCTGAAATATTCTGAGATCCAAAATTGTCTACATGAGCAGCTGATATAGTGACACCTTTGCCTTCTGATCAGGACAATTTAAACAAATTTCAGATTTCCAGATAAGGAATACTCAGCCTGTGTTGTACTTTTTATATGATAGGAATAAGGATATAGAGAAGCTGGTAGGATTTTGGGTAGAGGATAGAGAGGAGCGCCATGCAACTACAAAATTTTGGGTACACTTAGGTCCCCTCTACACTGCCATATATAAAAAAGATTATCTTCTTATCTCAGATCATCTGGGATAAGAAAAAAAAATCTGTTTTGATAATCTGGTTTATATGACAGTATAGAAAGGGCCTGAGTTACAAACATCCAATTTACAAATGACTAATAGTTAAGAACAGACCTGAGACAACAGGAAGTGAGAGAAATCTACTCCTAGGAAGGAAAAATCACTCTTGAAAGGATTATCATGGGGAAAAGGTGGCTCCACTGAAGCTTTATCACCAATTCTTGTTTCCAAAACAAGCAAAATGTTTCAAAATCCAATATCACAGGGACAGAAAGTGAGATAAAAGAACCCATTGAAATCCATAAGCATGTGGACAATTTCAACAGAAAGGAGGAAACCATGAAAAAGAACAAAATCTGGCTACCAGTATTAAAAAAACTCTAAAATTACAACAGCAAAGCAACATAGAGGAAACAATCTGGGACATCTAATCACCTCTCAACAAAAGATTGCCCCAGGCACTGCCAGGCCATCAAATGCGAATCAAGGTGGTCAGTTGAAACATTCACACCTAGCTCCAACAGACAAGAGTTCTTTGTCCCACCCTGGTCATTCCACAGATATATAAACCCAATTTTCCTAGTTCCAATAGACCTCACTACCTCTGAGGATGCTTGCCATAGATACGGGCCAAACGTCAGAAAAAAATGCCTCTAGAACATGACCATATTGCCCGAAAAAACCTACAACAACCCCGTTATTCCGGCCATGAAAGCCTTCGACAATACATTGAAGTAAAATCTTTTGAAAAGGGGCAAAGAGCAAAGCAAACACCACAGAACTGTTCCTTCCCCATGATATCCAAAGCTAATATATATTGTTTACATGTTATTTGATGTTTTTATTTTTTGTATGTATTTTATTTGTTTTGCTGTAATTGTTTGGGCTTGGCCTCATGTTTGCCACCCTGAGTACCCGTCGGGAGATGGTGGCGGGGTATAAATAAATAAATAAATAAATAAATATTATTATTATTCTCTGAAGCTGCTAAATGCGAAGCTGTTCAGCAGTGGAACTCTGAACTCTGGATTACTGTAATGCGCTCTATGTGGGGCTGCCCTTGAAAACGGCTCGGAAATTTCAGCTGGTCCAACGGGCGGCGGCCAGGATGTTAACTGGTACTCCCTACAGAGAGAGGTCAACCCTCCTGTTTAAGGAGCTCCACTGGCTGCTGTTCATTTTCCGGGCCCAATTCAAGGTGCAGGTGCTTACCTACAAAGCCCTAAACGGTTTGGGACCTGCCTACCTGCGTGACCACATCTCCATTTATGAACCCACGCGTTCTCATCACTCATCCGGAGAGGCCCTGCTCGCGATCCCACCTGCGTCGCAAGCGCGTTTGGTGGGAACGAGGGACAGGGCCTTTTCTGTGGTAGCCCCCCCACTTTGGAACACCCTCCCCAAAGACATCAGACAAGCCCCTACATTGGCAGTCTTTAGGAAGAGTTGGAAGACCTGGCTGTTCCGATGTGCCTTTCCAGACTAGGAACTCCAGCAGTATGTCCCAGAAGCACTTTATCAGTTTTAAGATGGTCTGCACATTGCACTTACCCTAAAATCCTACATCCACCTGTCACACCCAGCACTTTTTAATCTGTACCCATTACATTCGGCCCAGCCCTAGTTTTATTGTGTTATGGTGTGTTGTTTTTATTGTTTACTGCTATTGTTTTATTGTTTGATTTGCTTTAAGTTATGTGTTTTTGTTATGCTGTTGTTTTATTGAGGCCTTGGCCTGTGTAAGCTGCATCAAGTCCTTCGGGAGATGCTTGTTGTTGTTCATTCATTCAGTCGTCTCCGACTCTTCGTGACTTCATGGACCAGCCCACACCAGAGCTCCCTGTCGGCCGTCACCACCCCCAGCTCCTTCAAGGTCAGTCTAGTCACTTCCAGTCACTTCAAGGATGCCATCCATCTTGCCCTTGGTCGGCGCCTCTTCCTTTTGCCTTCCACTTTCCCCAGCATGATTGTCTTCTCTAGGCTTTCCTGTCTCCTCATGATGTGGCCAAAGTACTTCAACTTTGTCTCTAGTATCCTTCCCTCCAGTGAGCAGTCGGGCTTTATTTCCTGGAGGATGGACTGGTTGGATCTTCTCACAGTCCAAGGCACTCTCAGAACTTTCCTCCAGCACCACAGCTCAAAAGCATCGATCTTCCTTCGCTCAGCCTTCCCTAAGGTCCAGCTCTCACATCCGTAGGTGACTACAGGGAATACCATGGCTTTGACTAGGCGGATCTTTGTTGCCAGTGTGATGTCTCTACTCTTTATTATTTTATCGAAATTGGACATTGCTCTCCGCCCAAGAAGTAAGCGTCTTCTGATTTCCTGGCCACAGTCTGCATCTGCAGTAATCTTTGCACCTAGAAATACAAAGTCTGTCACGGCCTCCACATTTTCTCCCTCTATTTTCCAGTTGTCAATCATTCTTGTTGCCATAATCTTGGTTTTTTTGATGTTTAGCTGCAACCCAGCTTTTGCGCTTTCTTCTTTCACCTTGATTAGAAGGCTCCTCAGCTCCTCCTCGCTTTCAGCCATCAGAGTGGTGTCATCTGCATATCTGAGGTTGTTAATGTTTCTTCCAGCAATTTTCACCCCAGCTTTGCATTCATCCAGCCCCACACATCGCATGATGTGTTCTGCATACAAGTTAAAAAGGTTGGGTGAGAGGATGCAGCCTTGCCGTACGCCTTTCCCAATCTTGAACCAGTCTGTTGTTCCGTGGTCAGTTCTTACTGTTGCTACTTGGTCCTTGTACAGATTCCTCAGGAGAGAGACAAGGTGGCTTGGGATGCCCATCCCACCAAGAACTTGCCACAATTTATTATGATCCACACAGTCAAAGGCTTTAGAATAGTCAATGAAGCAGAAGTAGATGTTTTTCTGAAACTCCCTGCCTTTCTCCATTATCCAGCGGATATTGGCAATCTGGACTGTCTACAGACGTCACATGCAGCTCCTGGAACGTTTCCATCAGCGCTGCCTCCGGAAAATCCTGCAAATCTCCTGGGAAGACAAGCGGACAAACATCAGTGTGCTGGAAGAAGCAAAGACCACCAGCATTGAAGCGATGGTCCTCCAACATCAACTCCGCTGGGCCGGCCACGTTGTCCGGATGCCTGACCACCGTCTCCCAAAGCAGTTGCTCTACTTAAGCACTTAAGAACGGAAAACGAAACGTTGGTGGACAGGAAAAGAGATTTAAAGATGGGCTCAAAGCCAACCTTAAAAACTCTGGCATAGACACTGAGAACTGGGAAGCCCTGGCCCTTGAGCGCTCCAGCTGGAGGACAGCTGTGACCAGCAGTGCTGCAGAATTTGAGGAGGCACGAGTGGAGGGTGAAATAGTGAAATGTGCCAGGAGGAAGGCGCGTCAAGCCAACCCCGACCGGGACCACCTTCCACCTGGAAACCAATGCCCTCACTGCAGAAGAAGATGCAGAGCAAGAATAGGGCTCCACAGCCACATACGGACCCACAAGGAAATCCATAATGGAAGACCATCTTACTCGTCCAACGAGGGATCGCCTAAGTAAGTAAGTAATTGGCAATCTGGTCTCTGGTTCCTCTGCCTTTTCTAAACCCAGCTTGAACATCTGGCAACTCTCGCTCCATGTGTTGCTGGAGTCTTCCTTGCAGGATCTTCAGCATTACCTTACTGGCATGAGAAATAAGGGCCACTGTACGGAAGTTTGATGCTAGCGGGGTACAAATAAAGATAATAATAATAATAATAATAATAATGACTCTCTGCCCCGGAGTGTGGCGGAGGCTCTTTCTTTGGAGGCTTTTAAGCAGAGGCTGGATGGCCACCTGTCGGGGGTGCGTTGAATGCGATTTTCCTGCTTCTTGGCAGGGGGTTGGATTGCATGGCCTCTTTCAACTCTTATGATTCCTCCTCCGCCCTGCTCCTTTCTTAATGCCCTCCCCGCCCACTTCCAGAGCGAAGGGTCCCTTCAGTGTGGCTGAGACTAGAGGTCTGAAAGGCCAGGGCGCGCGCTCCCGCGAGGCCCTCCTTCGGTGTGCGCGCGCCCCCGAGTCCCAGCCGGGCTTGGTTCTCCGTCCGTCCCTCGGCGCGCGCACTTGCCCGCGCGCCCAGCCAGCCAGCCAGCCAACCATCCATCCAGCCAGCCAGAAGGGATTCCTGGCCGCGTTCCAGGTCGGCGCACTAATACAAGCTCCGAGGCTCCCGCCTGACTGACGCCGGCTGGAGGCTGCTTGCTTGCTTGCTTGCCTGCCTGCCTGCCTCGTTGCTTGCGGCCGCTTCTTCTTCGTCTTCTTCCTCCTCCTCCTCCTCTTGCGGGGCGATTTCGTAGCCGCGTCCCTCCTTCCAGTTGGCCAAGGGAGGGGGCAAAAAGGGGAGCCGCTCTTGCAGAAATTGCCGCAGCCCTACGGACAGAATCGCCCTCCGGACAGGTAGGACAGAGGGGGCTGGGGAATGGGTATTATTATTATTCTGTGAATGCAAAACAATACAAGAATTGGCACGGATCCTTTTCCTTTCCTTTCTGTCGCACCTTCCTGCTCTCTCAACTTTGCAAACTTTTTTTTTCTCTCCCTTTGGCACCGCGTCTCAGGCATCTTCCAGGAAGGTGCGAAGCTGTGAAGCGGACCCTCGGGAGGACTGTGTGTTTGGCAGCCGCTGCCCCGGGATTCCTTGGAAGGGGCTTCCCCTCGCCTTGCATTGCGTGGCTCACCCAAACCCCGGAGGCAGGCTGTCCCAGGGGGGAAAAAAGTAGACACCTTTGAACAGCTAATAGGAACTCTGGGGTTTAGTTGAAGGCTAAGGAAAGGCATGCATATGGAAGGAGGAATGTTAGAGGAGGGATTGCATCAGGGCTACGAATGGAATCGTCAACTACAGGTGTCTGAATTGTCCTTCTGCAGCAAGGCACTGGCTTGCATTGTCCAGAGTCCAGGCTTGGGCCAACTTGTTCCCTCCTTCCTGGTATTTTGGACTTCAACTCCCACCATTCCTAACAGCCTCAGGCCCCTTCCTTTCCCCCCTCAGCCGCTTAAGCGGCTGAGGGGGAAAGGAAGGGGCCTGAAGCTGTTAGGAATGGTGGGAGTTGAAGTCCAAAACACCAGGAAGGAGGGGCCAAGTTTGCCATTGCCCTATCCAGACTCTGAGTTGCAAACCTCTCTTCAAACTACCTGGTCATTTTCCCACACTTTCCTACCATTGGAATCCTTCATGTATTCTTTGTTGTCCAAGGCTTTCATGGCTGGAATCACTGGGTTGCTGTGAGTTTTCCGACCTGTCTGACCATGCTACAGAAGCGTTCTCTCCTGACGTTTCGCAGGCATCCTTTGAGGTTGCGAGGTCTGTTGGAAAGTAAGCAAGTTAAGTTTCTATATCTGTGGAATGTCCCAGATGGGAGAAAGAACTGTTGTCTGCTTGAGGCAGGTGTGAACGTTGCAGTTGGCCAACTTTATTAGTTTTGAATGGCCTTGGGTAATTGTATGATAGCTGGGTCCACCTGCTACGAGTGTTACGCTGTTTCCGCTCCACTCCTTGGAAACTATTGTTGGTGCAACGCAGAACACAACACATGACCGAGACAGGGGCGGAGTGAGAGACTGAGGTAATGTAAGCCAGGCCGGACACAGATATTATAGAAGGAATGTAAGAGTCTTTTAATGGTAAAACCCATACCCAAATGCTAAACCTTACCCTAAGCTTAACCCCAAATCCTAAACCTAACCTTAAACTGGAATGTGTCCAGAGGAGGGCGACTAAAATGATCAAGGGTCTGGAGAACAAGCCCTATGAGGAGCGGCTTAAGGAGCTGGGCATGTTTAGCCTGAAGAAGAGAAGGCTGAGAGGAGATATGATAGCTATGTATAAATATGTGAGAGGAGCCACAGGGAGGAGGGAGCAAGCTTGTTTTCTGCTTCCTTGGAGACTAGGACGCAAAACAATGGCTTCAAACTACAAGAAAGGAGATTCCATCTGAACATGAGGAAAAACTTCCAGACTGTGAGAGCCATTCAGCAGTGGAACTCTCTGCCCCAGAGTGTGGCTTCTTCTTTGGAAGTTTTTAAACAGAGGCTGGATGGCCATCTGTCAGGGGTGATTTGAATGCAATATTCCTGCTTCTTGGCAGGGGTTGGACTGGATGGCCCATGAGGTCTCTTCCAACTCTTTGATTCTATGATTCTATGAAACCTAACCCTAAACCTTACTCTAACCCTAAACCTTATCCTAACCCTCCCTTCCTTTCTATCCTTCCACCAAATGCAACTACGAAATATATTCCCGCCCTCACTGTGGCGCTCTCCCCGCTCTCATTCCGCCCCTCTCTCAACCATGTGATCCCTTTCCTTATTCACAACCACCTTTACAGCATCTGCATAATGCTCGTAGCAGGCGGACCCAGCTATCTTACTATCGGCTATCCTTACAGCTGGGCTGTACAGGCCAATGCAAATTCCACCACATTTGTTTATTTATAAATAAATAAGTAAATGTGGTGGCTCCCAAACATGAATCAAGGCACAGCAGACTAACTCAACCAGAGAAGTCAGCCATAGCAGAGCACCTGATGAACCAACCTGGACATAGCATATTATTTGAGAACACAGAAATGCTGGACCACTGTAACAACTACCATGTCAGAGAAGCCAATGAAATCCACATTTATTTATTTATCTATTGTATCTGGAGCGAACCAAGGGTACAGTTGTGATGTATGCATTTAAAAACACAAAATTTAAAATCTTGGCATTCTATTAAATGCCAAGTAGCTGGTCACTTGGAGTGCCTCTGGTGTTGCTCTAAACTCAATTTTTCATATGGCAGGGCTCAGAATGCATTGTAATAGGTGGTTTGTAGTTTGCTCTTCTCCACACTCACATGTCATGGGCTCCATCTTGTGGCCCCATTTCTTAAGGTTGGCTCTTCATCTCATGGTACCACAGCATAGTCTGTTCAGCGTCTTCTAAGTCACCCTGTCTTCTGTGTGCCCAGGAGGGAGTCTCTCATTTGGTATCAGCCATCAGTTGAGGTTCCAGGTTTTAGCTTGCCACTTTTGGACTCTCACTTACTGAGGTGTTCCTGCGAGTATTCTGAACTTCACCACAGACATCAGAAGAGCTGCAATTCCAAGCCATGAGAGTAAAGGCAAAGGTCCACCCAGAGGAAAAGAGGTTCTTACCAGCCATCAAGGTCACCACTGACCACATAGGGAAGCTGATGAAGGAACACAACCTACAAACGATCTACAAAACCACTATGAAAATCCAACTAATGCTATGTTCAGTAAAGGACAAGAGGGATCCTCTCACCTCTGTAGGAGTCTACCATATACCATGCAGCTGTGGACAAGTCTACATAGGGACCACCAAACACAGCACCCAACATGAATCAAGGCACAGCAGATAACTCAACCAGATAAGTCAGCCATAGCAGAGCACCTGATGAGCATATTATTTGAGAACACAGAAATGCTGGACTACTCTAATAACAACCATGTCAGGGAAGCTATTGAAATCCACAAGCATGTGGACAATTTCAACAGAAAGGAGGAAACCATGAAAATGAACAAAATCTGGCTACTAGTATTTACAAAAACTCTAAAATCGGGACAGTAAATAAAGAGCAACACTAAAAAAGCAGGGGAATTCCAGACAAGAATAAATCAGGGCCAGCTAACACCTCCAAACAAAGGATTTCCCCAGGCAGCAATCAGCCAGGCCTTGAAACTGCAAGGCCATCAGATGCTAATCAAGGTGGCCACTTGCCTCAAGCAGACAAGAGTTCCTTCTCCCACCCTGGACATTCCACAGATATATAAACCTCACTTGCCTAATTTCTAACAGACCTCACAATCTCTGAGGATGCCTGCCATAGATGTGGATGAAACGTCAGGAGAGAATGCTTCCAGCACATGACCATATAGCCCAGAAAACTCACAGCAACTCAAACCCAGAATTAAAATATGTTAAGGGTGTATGCATGTTTTTGGGACATCTCTGTACACAGTTATGGGGCATTTGCCTTTGTTTGGTTGTTACTGTCCCTTGAAATGAAGCCCCATGGATCTGAATGGGGCTTTCCATGAAGGAAACCAAAAACAGATCCAGTTCAGGTCACCAGGAGACAAAAGGGTGTCAAGGCTATTGCCATTCCTTGCTCACATTGTGGGAAAAATTGACCAAAAAACGGATGACATCACCTTCAACTCTTCTCAACTTGTTATGACTCTTCACTGCTGACATTCCTTTCGAAGTTGGAAGCATTGAAGTCAGTCTAAAAGGGGATTGGACAAGGACTAAGGACACTTCTCCTTGCCCTGCTGTAATGATGGTGTTTATTTCTTTTCTCCTTTCGTTTCCCTTTCTCCCTTCGGTGTTCTTAGCTTACAGCGGCAGATCCTTGCAGAAGGGAAGAAAGGAAGAAGGGGGAGAGAGAGAGAGAGGATAGATACAGGAGACAAACTGACGCCAGCATTGTGATCGGAAGGAAGGAGGGGCACAAGGCGAAACGTTTTTTATGGCTAATTAAACGCTGTCAGGCCCAACTCGGCCTCTGTTTTGATTTCTTCCTCTGCTCATGGAGAGAGACTGGCAGAAGGCAAGGATCAGTTTCATATTGGAAAAAAACTTCCATTTGGTAGGTTATGCTCTTGAGCTTCTGCCCATGAGCTATGAAATAAGTCAAGGTGCTGCAAAAAGACAACAATGTACAGTCAGTATACAGCAGACATGGGCAAACTTTGGCCCTCCAGGTGTTTTGGACTTCAACTCCCACCATTCCTAACAGCCTCAGGCCCCTTCCTTTTCCCCCTCAGCCGCTTAAGCGGAATATTCCACTGCTGAACAGCTCTTGCCATCAAAAAGTTCTTCCTAACATTTAGGCGGAATTTCTTTTCTTGTAGTTTGAATCCTATCTGCTCTTGAAAACCGAACAGGGTCAGTCTAAGGTTAGAACACGAATAAATACCTGGTGCGGTAAGGTGTGTTTCAGAGGAAACCACCTCTGAATCTTCCCTGCTTAAGAAAGCCCAATGGAATTCATAGGAATACTATAACAGGTGATCTGAAGGCACATAAACACACAGGAATACGTAATATTGTAATGTAACACTTTGGAATTTGATACCATCTAAAGTTTTGATATTTGAAGTTTAGATTCCAAAGCGAATAATTTGGAGCAAAACTTCCAATATCAGTTATGATGAACTGTTACTTATGTAAAGGAAGTCTTTGTCAACCACAGGTGGATCAAAACTGCAATTTGCTTAATTAGGAGTGTACTAACTGGGTAATGGGATAATTGTAGGTAATTATTCAACTTTCATGTTCTCGATATGGGTGGAAGGGAAGACAGTTAGCTTGTTCCGCGGTGTCTCTTTAGTACTATTGATCTCTGAAATATTAATTTCCCCCTCGGTATTAGCAGAATTTGCATAAACAAAGAAGCCACACTTATGTAATCATATTTAAAGTTAAACATTTACACTGTAAGAGCAAGGTCTGTTGCAAGTTTTGTGTTGGGACACAACAATGAAAAAATGTTTTAACTAGTAACATTTCTCTCAATGAATGGATTTTCCCATAGCCCAAAGATACAGGAAATGATAAAACAGGTTCTTGGAGTATAGCCAACTTTGTGGCTGTCCAAGAACGGCACTGCAGATAAGAGAAAGGTGTAATATTTGTAACTGAGAAGCTTGCAAATACATGTTTTTTTAAAAGGCCCACACTTTAAGGATAAGAGTTTATTGTCATTTCAATGTAATCTGAAGGCTCTGCAGTAAAAATATTTTTAAGGGCAATAAAATTCTAAGGTAATGATTATCGTCATTCGTATAAACACAATCTTTCTACTTAACTCGCCAAGATCAGATGATCTTCTCAGCCACTGCCAGTGTGTGCAGGTGTTCAGTCACTTAGTGTTCTTCTTTAAAGGCAATGATAATTTGATTCAAATCTATATATATAAATTTGTTAGGGGCATCCAACGAGGAAACAAAACTCAAAAACCCCCCAACGAAACTTAACCAAAATTCCCATGCCCATAACATAACCCACAAGGTACAAACATATCTACTCAAAATGAAAAACAACACAACAACACACTCTCAAAACAGCAAAACAACAAAACTCAAAAATCTCCCAACGAAACTTAACCAAAATTCCCATGCCCATAACACAACCCACAAGGTACAAACATATCTACTCAAAATGAAAAACAACACAACAACACACTCACAAAACGGCAAAAGAATAAAACTCAAAAAAACCCAACGAAACTTAACCAAAATTCCCATGCTCATAACACAACCCACAAGTTACAAACATATCTACTCAAAATGAAAAACAACACAACAACACACTCAAAACGGCAAAAAAACAAAACTCAACCCCCCCCCAACGAAACTTAACCAAAATTCCCATGCCCATAACACAACCCACAAGGTACAAACATATCTACTCAAAATGAAAAACAACACAACACACTCACAAAACGGCAAAACAACAAAACTCAAAAATCCCCCAACGAAACTTAACCAAAATTCCCATGCCCATAACACAACCCACAAGGTACAAACATATCTACTCAAAATGAAAAACAACACAACAACACACTCACAAAACGGCAAAACAACAAAACTCAAAAATCCCCCAACGAAACTTAACCAAAATTCCCATGCTCATAACACAACCCACAAGGTACAAACATATCTACTCAAAATGAAAAACAACACAACACACTCAAAACGGCAAAAAAACAAAACTCAAAAAAACCCCAACGAAACTTAACCAAAATTCCCATGCCCATAACACAACCCACAAGGTACAAACGTATCTACTCAAAATGAAAAACAACACAACAACACACTCACAAAACGGCAAAACAACTGAGCATGCGCATTGGCGCCCAGCCGCAAGTTCCCTGGCGCGCGCACATGCCCTTCCGGCCAACGTTCCTTCTGCGGAAACCATGCCCACTCCAAGCCCCGCCGCGCCGCTTCCCGCACACACACACACACCCCTGCCGCACATACACACACAACCCCACACTCCATCACTCCCCCCGCCGCCGCACACACACACGCAACCCCACTCCCCCCGCCGCCGCACACACACACGCAACCCCACACTCCATCACTTCCCCCGCTGCCGCACGCACACACACAACCTCACTCCCCCCGCCGCCGCACACACACACGCAACCCCATGCTCCATCACTCCCCCCGCCGCCGCACGCACACACGCAACCCCACTCCCCCCGCCGCCGCACACACACACACAACCCCACGCTCTATCACTCCCCCCCCCGCCGCCGCACACACACACGCAACCCCACGCTCCATCACTCCCCCCGCCGCTGCACACACACACACAACCCCACGCTCCATCACTCCCCCACCCCAATCTTACCTCCTTTTACTTCACGCCACCTCCAAACCCCACCCCGCCCCTTCCCGCCCTGTCAAAATCTAGGAAAGACGGGAAGGAAGGAAATAAGGAAGAAAGAGAAAGGGAGGTAAAGAAAAAGGGGGAAGGAAGGAAAGTTAGAGAAAGAAGGAAGAAGAAAAGGAAAGAAAAGGAAAGATGGAAGGAAAGAAAAGAGAGACAGCAGAAAAGAAAGAAAAAGGGGGAAGGAAGGAAAGAGATAGAGAAAGAAGAGGAGAAGGAAAGATGGGAGGGAAGGAAGGAAGGAAGGAGGGAAAGAAGGAGAGAAAGAGGGAAGAAAGGCAAAGGAAGAAAGGAGGAGGGAATGAAGGAAAGAGAGAAGGATGAAACCAAGTAGTGAAAGAAAGAAAGAGGTAGAGAAGGAAGAAAGGAGAGAAAGGGGGAGGAAAAGGGGGAAGGAATAGGTAGGGACCTCTCTTTCATAATAGTCCAGATATCTACCTCAACTTTGATAAGTTTTACTATAGGCCACAGCAACGCGTGGCAGGGCACAGCTAGTTCTTTCTAAAAATATAAATAAAAATATAAATAAACACAATTTTATGGGCTGCAGTAATAGATCACACCAATGGAAAGGTTGGCAGTTCGAAGCCTGGGTCAGGGTGAGCACCTGACCTTCAGCCCAGCTGACTGTCCACCTAAGGAGTTCAAAAACAGCTGTGCTGTGAGTAGAAAAATCAGGTATTGCTTAAGCGGAGAAGGAAGTACCAGAAAATGCTGGTGATCAAAGAAAGGAGGAAAGTCTGTGATCAAGGGCTCTTCTTCATAGAGGATCGAATGACAGCACACACACACACACACACACACACCAGCCGTGGCCGAAATTGAGCACAACCTCCAGCTCGCTGAAGGTGGGAAAAATGCCAAAACATACCTCTGTTGTCTGTCCTGTCTATTTAATGGCATTGAATGTTACAACTGTACCCTACATTCACTTCTGATATGATAACTATCTTATGTTACCAAGGTATGGTACTCTCAGTTTAGACTTTTTAGGCATGTAAGTTGTGCCTGTAGATCTTCCTGGACCGGATTTCAAATGAGTCAATTTTCTTCTTGTCTTCTTTCTTTACCATCTATCCATAGAAATCTTATATAATATGCTATGGTTGATTCTGATTTAGGGATTCAATTGTATATATGTTCTCTGCCCTTTCAAGCCTTAACCTCCTTGTTTCTTTACTACAGCCTCCATTTCTGATTCCTTTTAGAACTACTGAATAATTAACGGTGGAATCTGATTGTAATCCCTTCTGTGATGTTCAAACAGATTGTACATGGCTAAAATTAGAAATGGTCTTTTAGCGTTTTTGCTGATTCTAGAAAGGGTGTTTGCAAATATACCATAGAAATGGGAACTGTATTGACCTCTGAGACAAACATGCACACATTGTTTCAAACCTAAAATGGAGATTTGAGCTCCTAGATGCCATTTGGGTTTGGTCCTAAATTTTATATTTAGGACTCCAAAATACAGTTAATAATATTTATAGAGTTAACAAAAGTTAGGAGAGGGTGATAGAAACTTTGTGTGATTTTGAGATATGTCATTACGTTTGAGTGATGAGTCTCTCAGTGTGTTTAGGGACAGAGGAAGCTACCTTGTATGGAATTATACCATTGGAATTAATTGCTATCAAATCAGCTTCAGCTTATTGAGTCAATTTCCTTGTTTCAGTCTCTCTTCCTGGAGTGTAGTTTCCCTCTTTTCCTACTGTCTTCTACCTTGCTAGCTATCATTATATTTTCTAATTAGTCATATCTTCTCATGATATGTCCACGGTACAATTAAGTCAGTTTAGTCATTTTGACTTCTAGGGAAGAATTAAGGCTTTATTTGTTCTAGGACCAATTGATTCATCTATCCAAGTGTAAATGGCACAGACTAGCAGTGACTTTGAGGGCAAGTATGAGCTGCTGAACTTGCTAACCGAAAGGTTACAGGTTCGAATCCGGGGAACAGCGTTAGCTCCTGCTGTTAGCTCCAGCTTCTGCCAACCTAGCAGTTCAAAAACATGCAAATGTGAGTAGATCAATAGGTACCACTCCAGCAGGAAGGTAATGGTGCTCCATGCTGGCCACATGACCTTGGAGGTGTCTACAGACAACGCCGGCTCTTTGGCTTAGAAATGGAGATGAGCACCAACCCCCAGAGTCGGTCACGACTGGACTTAATGTCAGGGGAAAATCTTTACCTTTACCTTATGGTGTGATGGTGTGAGGATTGGACTATGACTCCCAGGCCATGGCTCAATTCCCAACTTGGGAAATCCATTAGTTGACCTTGGATGAGTCACACATTTTCAGCCAAAGAAAACCCCATGATTAGTTCACCTTAGGGTCACCATAATTCTGAAACAACTTGAAGACACACAACAACAACAATAATAGCAAAGTATTGACTTTCAAGGTTTTCAGGCCTTTTCTGAAGGTGAAGCAAGGATCTTATATAAGCAAAGCATGCAGTCTTCTACTGAATTGCATTCCAGCATCCATTTTACACTATTATATGGCATATTTACTGTGGGCCAGATAGGAAAGTGAAGCTAGTGAACATTCATTTTGGAAACAACTCAGCACCTGCATGGTGTTGTGTCTCTTCTATCTATATAACTAAGGTGAAAGAGTTCATACTTGGTTTTAGTTGGCTGTTACCTGTCATCCAAACTGAAAGCAAGTTTCTTCCAGGGTTGTTTGTGACATGATATTCAGTTAAGGGAGCAAGAGGTGCAAATGACTTGTACTTCCTGTTCTCTGTGGTTGTCTGACTCACTCAGAATCGACATTGTGCATTTTCTTGCCAAAAAGGTGGCATACTAGGAGTGATGCGCAAGATGAATTTGGACAAAATAAAGGGAAGACAAATGTAGACTTTTCAGTTTATGTTTCATCCTTTTTAGTCATGTTTCAAACAACTCATACTTGTCAGACTTGTTTTCTTCTGTTACTGCTTTTTCTCAGTAATGGGGGAGGGGGGATGTTGGGAAGGGCAGTTTCCAACATTTGTTCATAGATGTTTTGCCATTGTCTTGCTCTTGAGTGCTGAAAGACTGAAAGAGGCTGGTTTGTTCAAGATCACTTAGGGCCCTTCCAGACAAGCTCTATATTTCAGGATCTGATCTCAGGTTTTCTCTTTATCTCAGATTATCTGGCAGTGCAGACTCATAAAATCCAGTTTAAAGCAGAAAACCTGGGATCAGATCCTGGGGTATAGGGCCTGTCTGGAAGGGCTCTTGCTCGGTTTCCATGGATAACTGGAGATTAGAATCCTGGTCTTACATAGATCCCTTCCACATAGCCCTATATCCCAGAATATCAAGGCAGAAAATCCCGCAATATCTGCTTTGAACTGGGTTTTCTGAGTCCATACCCAGATAATGTGGGATTTTATGCCTTGATACTCTGGGATATAGGGCTGTGTGGAAGAGCCATGAGTCCAAGGATTCATTTACACTATAGAATTAATGCATCTGACAGCAATTTAAGTGCTATAGCTCTATGTTATGAAATTCTGTAGTGTAGATGTACTCCTAGCGTACTGCAAACTACAACTCACAGGAATCCTTAGCATTGAGAATAGTAGATTATGAGGTGTCAAACTGGTCAGTTTTAAGGAATGTCCGGGACATTAGACTGCAGCTCCTGTCAATCTTAGACAACAGTAAGGTATGGGAACTGCAATGCTGCAGCATCTGGAGAGGCACTCATCCTTCTCTCTGTAGTTTATGACCGGTTGTCTCACTCTGAAATCTAATTATTGCCTCTTTTCAATATTGAATAATACTCATATTTGAATATTAAGAACATGCAAATAAAAATTATATCTTGTATTAAACATATACAGCTATCAAATCATTATTTACATTCATGTTGTCTTTCAGATCCACCCTTGCCTTTTCCTCCAGCTCAGTTTGTCTGAATATTCATTTATCTGCTATCTTCAGTAATATACTTCTTGATAAACAAGAGTCACATGAGATCATGTCATGTTAGGAAATGAATGAAGGTGCCTTTAGATCCAGTCTGTCCAGGTGTTCTTTTATGCAAGCCCCTACTGAAAGGGAAAAAAATTCCATTATGCAACCAGGTTGTATAAAATCTCATCGGATTGCATTTCTTCAGTTACTTTCAAGTGGGAGAACATGTGGCAAGTTTGATGCTTGAGGCTGCAAATTTCGAAGAAGAAATCAGTTCTTGGATACTTGTGTTTCCTTTATGATCCTTCCCATATTTATGCCCTTTTCTATAGGCAAATCGGGTGTCAAACAGGGATGTGTTATTGCCCCAACTTTATTCTCCATCTTCATCGCCATGATACTACACCTTGTTGATGGGAAGCTTCCCACCGGAGTGGAAATCATCTATCGGACAGACGGCAAGCTATTTAACCTCAGCAGACTGAAAGCCAAAACCAAGGTCACAACAACATCTGTTATAGAACTCCAGTATGCTGATGACAATGTCGTCTGTGCGCATACAGAAGAAGATCTACAAGCCACTCTCAACACCTTTGCAGAAGCATACACAAAGCTTGGCCTGTCACTGAACATCGAGAAAACCAAAGTGCTGTTCCAGCAGTCACCAGCCGTCCCCTCTCCAATGCCAGAGATACAGCTTAATGGTGTAACATTAGAAAATGTCGACCATTTCCGCTACCTTGGCAGCCACCTCTCCACCAAAGTCAACATCGACGCCGAAATACAACACCGCCTGAGCTCTGCAAGTGCAGCATTTTCCCGAATGAAGCAGAGAGTGTTTGAGGACCGGGACATCCGTAGGGAGACCAAGGTGCTTGTCTATAAAGCTATTGTCCTCCCAACCCTGCTATATGCCTGTGAGACGTGGACTGTCTACAGACGTCACATGCAGCTCCTGGAACGATTCCATCAGCGCTGCCTCCGGAAAATCCTGCAAATCTCCTGGGAAGACAAGCGGACAAACGTCAGCGTGCTGGAGGAAGCAAAGACCACCAGCATTGAAGCAATGGTCCTCCAACATCAACTCCGCTGGACAGGCCACGTTGTCCGGATGCCTGACCACCGTCTCCCTAAGCAGTTGCTCTACTCCGAACTCAAGAACGGAAAACGGAATGTTGGTGGACAGGAAAAGAGATTTAAAGATGGGCTCAAAGCCAACCTTAAAAACTCTGGCATAGACACGGAGAACTGGGAGGCCCTGGCCCTTGAGCGCTCCAGCTGGAGGTCAGCTGTGACCAGCAGTGCTGCAGAATTCGAGGAGGCACGAGTGGAGGGTGAAAGAGAGAAACGTGCCAGGAGGAAGGCGCGTCAAGCCAACCCCGACCGGGACCGCCTTCCACCTGGAAACCAATGCCCTCACTGCGGAAGAAGATGCAGAGCAAGAATAGGGCTCCACAGCCACATGCGGACCCACAAGGAAACCCATGATGGAAGACCATCTTACTCGTCCAACGAGGGATCGCCTAAGTAAAGTATAGGCAAGTGGTTTCAGAGCCCTGCTATTCTTCTTATTAGTAGACATTTTTATCTGCTCATTGATCACAAACCTCCATCTACAGTTGGCTCTTTAGTCATCTGCAGTCACAACAACTCATATTAACAACTCATGCTTTTGAATGGAACATCTGAGCAGAAATAATTGGGTGTAGTGTCATGGTTTGTGGCATTGTGGTGGCAGAGCATTATATGCCTTCCAAACACATTTTCAAGTGAGAATTTAACTGGACTGAAGAACCATATTTTCTGCATCAGTTAGTGCCTATGCTTCACCAGAGGTGAGCCCTGCATTTTAAGTAGAGAACATACGAGCTCTGCCTTGTGTCCATTGTTTTGTGGGTATTTTTCTGGTGTAAAAATGATTCACAGAAACTGACCAGTTATAAAATGGAATATGCTCTCTGGTCCTTTTAAAAGTTTGTATATGGAAGTTGGATTTTCACATTTGAATATCATGATATAGAACTGTTCCTGTGCATGTTCAAGGTGTCTTGATTTGACCTGATTTCTGATCAAATATATTTTTGAAGGTTTGTTTTTTAAGTCTAAAGTGGGATCTGAAAAAAGTGGGAAACATCTTACATCACTAATACACACGTATTGGATCAGTTTTAGAAGTGGTTTTAAAATCTGAAATTATGTGCAAGTGAATGGAAGGATAAGAATAAAAGAAAAAAATGTGCTGGATCAAATGAGTAATCGGTTCACATATTCAGGTTCACCCACACAGTGCCCATAATGCGGGAGCTCCTTGCTTTGTCCCGAATTAATTTGATAACTTTGGTAAGATCTGGGTCTTACCAGGTGTAGACCCAGTATGTATTGGGCCCGGGAACCATGTCACACAATTTCTGGGCCCAATCTCCATAGCCCAGAAAACCCAGAGGGCACCAACCCCCTCCCCAAAAGGCTGAGAATGGCGGTATAGACATATAGCATAGAAATATAGTTAATAAATATAGAAATATAGTAAATAGATAACTTGCCCAGCTGCCATTAAGGTTCTGCTGAAGTCCTCCTGGCGCATAGAAATGATGCGCCCGGGGCGGGGGGAGTGATTTTCCTCCTTCCCCCCTCTCTTGGCACATCATTTCTATGTGCCAGGAGGACTCTAGCAGGACTTTAATGGTGGCTGGATAAGTTATGTTATATTTTAAAGCCTTAGGGGGAGGGGTCTGGGTGCATCTAGACACACACAGGTAAAGCACATGCTTTGGGAGGTGGTGTGGGAACTAAAGCCTGTCCTGACCCGGGTTTTTTAAACCCGGGTCAGCGCAGCCTTCATAGTGACAAACTAAATGCCCTTCATGCTTCCAACCAGCTGATGAATCTTCATGCTTCCAATCAACTCATGCAGTCTTATCTGTCCACATCTACGTTTTTAGCAGTGTCCCATCGAATTCTTTTTTCCCCATTTATAATTCTGTTAGTAATATGTTCCAATAAGTCGTGACATTATATTAACTGTAGCATGAAAGTATTGCAGACTGGTACAAGTCAGGCTAGAAACAAAGATAGAAACTGACAATACATAAGGCTATCTAAACAAAACAGTAACAGCTTTTAAAACTTTATAACTCTCATGTTCTTAGTGTGAACTAATTCTAGTAACAATGTTCAAATTTAGATTGTTATGTGTATTGCAGACTTATATAGTATTAATTAAGCTGCTGCATGAGCCTAAAACTTTAAACTCTGATCTTGAAAACTAAGTAGGGTTGCTCTGGTTAGTACTTTGATGGGAGACCACAATCAAATGCCAGGTGTTGTGGTTATATTTAAGAGGAAAGAATTGGTAAATGTACCATTAGAGCAGTGGTTCTCAACCTTTGGGTTTCCGGGTGTTTTGGCCTACATTTCCCAGAAATCCCAGCTAGTTTATAGCTGTTAGGATTTCTGGGAGTTGAAGGCCAAAACATTTGGGGACCTACAGGTTGAGAACCACTGCCTTAGAGTATTTCTTGCCTTAGGAAATTTTATAAAATTGATAGGGCTGCCTTAAGTTGACAGGTAGAGTGAAGGCACATGAACAAACAAAACTACTCAGTGCTGTAGAAATACTTGAGTTCTTGGGTTTCCAAATACAGTGCCATATAAAAACCAGATTATTTGCTATGAACTGGATTATATGGTGCAGTAGATCCAGCTTGTGATAATCATTAGTTCTGCTGTTTCATCTTTAAGCTGAAGGGGCATGCCTTGTCTGAAGTCTCTCAAACATCACGGTGACCTATAGCAATCCACTTGTTTACAAAAATGTGGTGTTTTAGCTATTTATTTTTATTTATTTACCCTATCTACACTGCGCCTTTCTCAACCCCAAAGGAGACTCAAGGCGGCTTACATATAGGCGATTATTCAGTGTCTTAGAGCAGTGGTCCACAAACCTTTTAAACAGAGGGCCAGGTCACAGCCCCTCAAACTGTTGGCCGGATTATAATTTGAAAAAAAACATGAATTCCTATGCACACTGCACATATCTTATTTGTAGTGCAAAAACCACTTAAAAACAAAACAATAATTAAAACAAAGAACAATTTTTAACAAATATAAATTTATTAGTATTTGAATGGGAAGTGTGGGCATATTTGGCTGATGAGATAGGATTATTGTTGTTGTTGTTGTGTACTTTCAAGTCGTTACAGACTTAGGTTGACCCTAAGCGAGGACCGGGTAAATGACCTTGGAGGGCCGCATTCGGTCCCCGGGCCTTAGTTTGAGGACCCCTGCCTTAGAGCAACATACAATTCCAATAAACACTAAGATTAAAATTAAATAAAAAATTAACACATATTAAACATTAAGAACATTAGATTCAATTTCTTTCCTATTTTTCTAACATCAACTATGACAAGATGCTGTATCACATCATAGTTGGGGATACTACAGATTTCATGTAGTGAAATATTAGATGGGGGTATACAGTGTCCTTGTGACATCTGCAAAAAAAAACAAAACAAAACATTAGGCAAAACATTCCAATGCTGTAGTTCTGTTTGTATTAAACACTGTGGGTCATTTCCCCCCAAATCTCAGTGTACAGTGCCAATGTTCAGAAAAGAACAATACAGATCCACTATGGTTGCATGCCAGGAGTGCTAAATTGTTAAAACCAAAATGCAATGCATGTATGTATGTATGTGCTTACTTATTTTAAAAAATCATCCTGTACTCTCACCCACAACTATTCCTTGGCATCAGTGGTAGCAGTGGCTTGTATCTCTTCAGTAAGTTGTATTTTAGCAAACTCATTTATCTATATATATAAATTTGTTAGGGGCATCCAACGAGGAAACAAAACTCAAAAACCCCCCAACGAAACTTAACCAAAATTCCCATGCCCATAACACAACCCACAAGGTACAAACATATCTACTCAAAATGAAAAACAACACAACAACACACTCACAAAACGGCAAAACAACAAAACTAAAAAATCCCCCAACGAAACTTAACTAAAATCCCCGTGCCCATAACATAACCCACAAGAAACAAACATACCTACTCAAAATGAAAAACAACACAGCAACACACTCACAAAACGGCAAAACAACAAAACTCAAAAATCCCCCAACGAAACTTAACCAAAATCCCCGTACCCATAACACAACCCACAAGGTATAAACATATCTACTCAAAATGAAAAACAACACAACAACACACTCACAAAACGGCAAAACAACAAAACTCAAAAATCCCCCAACGAAACTTAACTGAAATCCCCGTGCCCATAACACAACTCACAAGGTACAAACATATCTACTCAAAATGAAAAACAACACAACAACACTCACAAAACGGCAAAACAACAAAACTCAAAAATCCCCCAACGAAACTTAACCAAAATCCCCGTGCCCATAACACAACCCACAAGGTACAAACATACCTACTCAAAATGAAAAACAACACAGCAACACACTCACAAAACGGCAAAACAACAAAACTCAAAAATCCCCCAACGAAACTTAACCAAAATCCCCGTGCCCATAACACAACCCACAAGGTACAAACATATCTACTCAAAATGAAAAACAACACAGCAACACACTCACAAAACGGCAAAACAACTAAGCATGCTCATTGGCGCCCAGCCGCAAGTTCCATCGCGCGCGCACCTGGCCTTCCAGCCAACATTCCCTCTGCGGAAACCATGCCCACTCCAAGCCCCGCCGCGCCGCTTCCCGCACACACACACCCCCTGCCGCACACACACACGCAACCCCACGCTCCATCACTCCCCCCGCCGCCGCACACACACACGCAACCCCACGCTCCATCACTCCCCTGCCCCAATCTTACCTCCTTTTACTTCGGGCCACCTCCAAACCCCACCCCGCCCCTTCCCGCCCTGTCAAAATCTAGGAAAGACAGGAAAGAAGGAAAGAAGGAAGAAAGAGAAAGGGAGGTAAAGAAAAAGGGGGAAGGAAGGAAAGTTAGAGGAAGAAGAAAAGGAAAGAAAAGGAAAGATGGAAGGAAGGAAAAGAGAGACAGCAGAAGAGAAAGAAAAAGGGGGAAGGAAGGAAAGAGATAGAGAAAGAAGAGGAGAAGGAAAGATGGGAAGGAAGGAAGGAAGGAAGGAAGGAAGGAAGGAAGGAGGGAGGGAGGGAGGGAGGGAGGGAGGGAGGGAGGGAGGGAGTGTGGGAAAGAAGGAGAGAAAGAGGGAAGATTGGCCACAGCAACACGTGGCGGGTAAAGGTTGTTATTTCTATTATTATTATGATGATGCTATTGTTCCTCTGAGACCCTTTTAGGGGGAATGGGAGAGGTGTCAGGTCCCAGAGGCAATGCATTGCATTATTGTTATTGTTATGATGGTGGTGAAATAAAAGGAAATAAAAAGTGAAAGAAGGAAGCAAACAGGGAGGGAAGAAAGGCAAAGGAAGAAAGGGGGAGGGAATGAAGGAAAGAGAGAAGGATGAAACCAAGTAGTGAAAGAAGGAAAGAAAGAAAGAGGGAGAGAAGGAAGAAAGTAGAGAAAGGGAGAGGAAAAGGGGGAAGGAATAGGTAGGGACCTCTCTTTCATAATAGTCCAGATATCTACCTCAACTTTGATAAGTTTTACTATAGGCCACAGCAACGCGTGGCAGGGCACAGCTAGTGATCACATAAAGTTGAATTGCACTGTTAAGCAATGTTCATGTTCTCAGGAGGGAAGTGGATATATAGATAGGCCATTGGTACCGTTGCAAAAGAACTGTAGAGCAAGCAGTATATCTATTGTGAAACAGTCCCATAATGGCAGCCCTCTTGTTCAGGAGGACTTCTTGTGCAACCCAGTGTTGTGCATGGTTGTGTGTCACGTCAGCAGTGTATTTCACTCTTGGTCATAAAAGATGTCAGTATTAAACCTGAGGACTTGGTCAAGGGCCAAAGGACCAGGTTTGTGTTCTCATTGGGGCTTTAGAGTTCATCTCCAAATGAATCAGCAGCTCTCTCCCATCCTCCGCTCCAACCCTGAACAGCAGCCTAATGAAACTCAAGGGATTTTTAAAAGTAGTTTGTAATAGAATACGGAAGACTGCTCCATTTTAAAAAGAATTCCACTGGGAAAATGCAGTCATATGAGTTATCCTTTTTTAAAAGCTTCTGGGTTATGTTTCCTAAAATGTATTTTCTGGCTAAAATGTACAGAGAGAGATGGTAATGAGGCAACTAAGGATTATTCCAGAGTTCTAGATGGTGCATAATGGTGGTGTTGTGAATCATTTGGAAAAAATACTTTGCTTGATGGAACTAGAAATGGACTGATGATGTTTTGTAGTATACCTCTGTCAACTCTTGTCAAGCTGTGTAGCAATACCAGCAAGGCTTTATCGCTGAATATTTAGCTTAATATAGATGGGTGTGTGCTCAGATGAAGAATTACTGTGAAAAGTTTAGAATATTTGGCTTTAGAATAATACAAAAAAAGGTATCTGTAACTGACTACTCTTTATGGGGGGCATTGAAACAAAGAAAATGTGCCATTTCTTGAAGAGGAAATTCATAAAGCAAACTTTGTGTGTGTGTCAGGAGCAACTTGAGAAACTGCAAGTCGCTTCTGGTGTGAGAGAATTGGCTGTCTGCAAGGACATTGCCCAGGGGACGCCTGGATGTTTTGATGCTTTTACCATCCTTGTGGGAGCCTTCTCTCATGTCCCAGCATGGGGAGCTGGAGCTGATAGAGGGAGCTCATCTGTGCTCTCCCGGGATTCGAACCTGCGACCTGTCGGTGCAAACTAAACTAAAGAGTTCATTATTTTTTCAGTGAACTTTTCTCCTAGGTAGGACCCTCTGGTGGTGCAGCAGGTTAAACCGCTGAGTTGCTGAACTTGCTGACTGAAAGGTTGGTGGTTCAAATCCAGGGAGCGGGGTGAGCTCCCACTGTTAGGCTCAGCCTCTGCCAACCTGGTAGTTTGAAAACATGCAAATGTGAGTAGATCAATAGGTACTGCTTTGATGGAAAGATAATGGCACTCCATGCAGTCATGCTGGCCACATGACCTTAGAGGGTCTATGGACAATGCCGACTCCTTGGCTTAGAAATTGAGATGAGCACCACCCTTCCAGGGTCAGACACGACTAGACTTAATGTTAGGGGAAACCTTTACATTTACTTTCCCTTACTCCTAGGTAAGCAAACAAAGGATTGCAGCCCTAGTCTATATTCTACACAGCACTCTGAAAGAGTTATCATGGGGAAAAGGTGTCTCCACTGAGGCTTTATTACCAATCCTTGTTTCTACCACAAACCTTTTTTTTCTTTCAAAATCCAATTATCACAGAGATCGAAAGTGAGGTGAAACCTTTTGAACAGAGGCACAGACAGCAAAAGAAACAACACAGGGATGTTAACCCTTCCCTATGCTATCCAAAGTTACAAAAAATAGATGCTTTCGGCTGGAGTTACCATTAAAAATGTACTTGTTCCAACTTACATAAAAATTCAACTTAAGGACAAACCTGCGTAACCTATCTTGTTTGTAATTTGCGGGCTGTCTGCACAGGTTTATTGTTGTGTAGGCCTTTATGCCATTTCTGACTCAAGCAGACCCTATCACAGAGTTTTTCTTGGCAAGATTGGTTTGGGAGGGGGATTGTCCTTGCCTTCTTTTGAGGCTGAGAGAGTGTGAATTACCCACGTGGATTTTCATGGCCAAGTAAGGAGTTGGACCCTGGTTTCCAAAGCTGTAGTCCAACACTAAAACCACTACACCGTGCAGACTCTATAGAATACAAACTGTCTTTATAAGTTGGTATGCTAAGCCAGAAATGCCATGGTGAAAACTGTATGATGACGTGTACTTTGTGTGTGTGTGAGAGAGAGGTCCTTTGTTTTTGTGTCATGTCATTTTGTGAATGTGAAAAAATCAGGGGAAATGTTTATTTTGCCACTTAGAATTGCATTAACAAAATCATTGGGAACTACATTGGCCAACAGGGTTTACAGGGAAATTGTGGAGATATAAGCAGGGAATGAGTGCTTCGTTGAGGAAATTGGATTATTATTCTTTCAGCACTGAAAACCCAATAAAACACAATCCCCCCCCTCTCTCTCTCTATATATATATTCAAGAAGTCACCGCTTTAAGTCGCCTGAGGGCTGAGAAAAGCGGTATATAAATAAAAAATAAATAAATAAATAAGTCCCTCATCTCATTGTAATTATGTTCAGTAGGGAAAGAGATCATCCATCTCAGTGCCATTCCAGTGAACCTGAATTACAGTGTAAAGCAGGCATCCTCAAACTGCGGCCCTCCAGTTGTTTGGGCCTCCAACTCCCAGAAGCCCTAATGAACTTGTTTAATTATCAGGAATTCTGGGAGTTGAAGGCCCAAACAGCTGGAGGGCCACAATTTGAGGCTGTCTGGTGTAAAGCATGAAGCAGTTCTGAAAAAGACCTTTTTCCTCTTCCTTCCTAGTAGTTGCATACATGTCAGCTTTCTGCAGTTTTGGTGTTTTATTGCAAAACTGGAAGGGTGGGAAGTATTTCTGGGTAAATCAGATAGCTGTTGGTTTGTTATAAATTGTAACACTAGCAGAAAGGGACCATACAGACTCAAAAGACTGTGCATCATTGTGATGCTTGAATAAATCTCTTTATTGACATAATACAAGTATATAAGATCTGCTCCAATAGGATAGGACTAATTTGTTTGCAAGCATTTTTCTTATTTTAGTTGATCCAAATTGTCATCCTTGGATTCTAGTAAGCAGAGTGCCAATATGTTGTTCCTTCTCCCCATCCACCAACAGTACATAAGTGTTGAGTGCGACATCTGTCTAGACAGCCCTCTCTTGAGCCCATGAATTGATTTGGCACTTTCAGTGACATTGAGACCGATGACATCATCTAGCAGGTTTTTTTTTTCTGTCTAGATATTGAAGTAACTTGTACAGTTTTAGAGATCAAACAAAAGGAAAGATCTTACTAGTCTCATAAAGTACCCATGGATCCTTTCATAATGAAAGAAAGGAACACTTTGAACCTTTAGAGCAAAGGGTAAAAAGCTTAATTTCACTGTTGTATGCTAAGTGGAATCTTTCCTCATTTTCTGTCTTGTGCAAAGCAATGTGCTTTCATTTGATTCCAGCATTGAAGTACTGCACACTTTTTGTTCTATATCAGGCTTGTGTTTAGGCAGCAGTGGACACCCAGGAGCAAGTAATCCTCCAAGCAGTCATAGAAAGGCATGAAGGAGTGCATCTACACTGTACAGTTTGACACCACCTTTAAGTACAATAACTCATTGGTATGAAATCATGGGAGTTGTACTTTTATAAAGTACTAGCCGTCCCCTTCCACTCTGGTGGTCATGGGGGTTCTGTGTGGGAGGTTTGGCCCAATTCTATTGTTGATGGGGTTCAGAATGCTCTGTGATTGTAGGTGAACTACAAATCCCAGCAACTACAACTCCCAAATGTCAAGATTCTATTTTCCCCAAACTCCACCAGTGTTCACATTTGGGCATATTGAGTATTTGTGTAGAGTTTGGTCCAGATCCATCAGTGTTTGAGTCCATAGTGCTCTCTGGATGTAGATGAACTAAAACTCCAAAACCAAAGTACACTGCCCTCCAAACCCACCCAATATTTTCTGTTGGTCATGGGAGAACTGTGTGCCAAGTTTGGTTCAGTTCCATCGTTGGTGGGGTTCAGAATGCTCTTTGATTGTAGGTGAAATATAAATCCCAGCAACTACAACTCCCAAATGACTAAATCATTTTTTTTAAAAGTGAAGGACATACATTGGGTTGTTAGGTGTCTTGTGTCCAAATTTGGTGCCAATTCATCCAGTGGTTTTTGAGTTCTGTTAATCCCACAAACGAACATTACATTTTTATTTATATAGATTTACCTTTGTCTGTGAAAGAGTGGTACTTCCTCACCCAACTACAAATTCCAAAATTGATTTACCCTAAATGAAGAGATGGTCTGTACTAAGAGAACTGCAGCCTTCTGCCCTTCTTCTATTTCTGGTCTAAAAATTAACTCGCCTTCTCTATACATAACATGGAGAAGGTTGCCTATTGTAAAGCTACCCTGAGTCCCCCCTTGGGGGTGAGAAGGGCAGGGTGCATAGGTATTAAATAAATAAATAAATAAATAAATAAATAAATAACATAGAAGAAACACATTTTCCCCCTTTCCCTCTCTGTCAACTCCTACTAAACTAGTAAGTTTGAGAGTCATGCTTACTAAGTAAATGTAAATGTTTATGTTTTTAACTTCACATTTCTCAGAGCCAGTACCATATACTTCCAAAGGAAAATGTAAATTCCAGAACTCTATTCTTAATGGGGTAATGCTGGGGTGGAATATAACAGGCTTGCAAGGCAAAATCAGTGGACAGAGCAGGATGTGTAGCTGTAGATATTCTTTTAGCTACATAAGGAACTCCACCCTATTCCATGATTCAAAAGCTGAAGTAAACCTGGCTGATCTAAAAGCAACTGTTGGTGGGTCGATAGGAGACAAATCTTGGAGAGCAAAGTCAGCGGGTACAGGAACACCATGTTCCCAGCTCAGTCATCTCAATTGATATTTTATCTGCTCTTAAGTTTATGCTAGCTTGAGAAGGTGCATTTGCTGTGATATGAGGCTATTCTGCATTCAGGAAGCCACACGCAGGGCTCTACCACATTACATGGCTGTAGTGCTGTGATTCCTCTTTGGACTTTGTCACATTGGGATTACTCCGTTTCTGAGGCTCTTTGAACACAATTCCAAATGGGTCCTACCACATGACGTTTGGAATTTACATTTTCCTTTGGAAGTATATGGTACTGGCTCTGAGAAATGTGAAGTTAAAAACATAAACATTTTGTCAGTAATCTGTTGAAATCCATCTGCAAAATATTGCAGAAACAGAGTAATTGCACATGGGATTCTAATCATGATTTTTGCTTTAATATGGTTCTTAGGTGCTGTTTTTACATCTGATCATAAAATCAGTCTGCATTCTTTCAGCTAAAATCTCGCAAGAACTGTAGTTTGTGACTGACTTAGAGGCTACGTTACTGCACAATATTAGGCGGGGCAGTGACATAGGGAGGCATTCAAACAGATTTGGAGGAGTCAGCCTTCCTTAGTGTGATGAATCAAAGCACAGTATTTTCCAATCATAAGGTTTGTGTGTGATAGGGTCAGTATTCCCTTTTGAATACATTATGCATCCAGTCCTAAAATAAAACGAGATGCATACTGATATAAACAGATTATATCCCAATGTGATAAGGTCATGTTGATAGGGAGCACTTGAGCTCCTCTATACTACAACCCACAGAATGATTCCATGTCAGTTAAAGTGGAATAATAGCTCTATAACAGTATTGTGTGATAGGGCCCACTACAAATCGCTTTTTAAAAAATCAGCAACCTTCCCTGGCATGGTGCTGTTTAGGTATGTAGGAACAGAAGTCTGTAAAGGGATGATAAGAGTTACAGATGCATGCAGAACTTTCCAAACATTTCATATTGGTGACAAATTTCTTAGACATGCATCATTTTGTGACACAGTAATTCAGTTTTAGTAGCAAACTAGAGATTGCTTGTAAGTGATACAGACACATACATAAAGTGTGAAATGAAATGTTTGGGGACACAACATACTTCATGAAAACCTTTCTCATATATATATATGCTGTGCCCTGCCACGCGTTGCTGTGGCCTATAGTAAAACTTATCAAAGTTGAGGTAGATATCTGGACTATTATGAAAGAGAGGTACCTACCTATTCCTTCCCCCTTTTCCTCCCCCTTTCTCTCCTTTCTTCCTTCTCTACCTCTTTCTTTCTTTCCTTCTTTCACTACTTGGTTTCATCCTTCTCTCTTTCCTTCATTCCCTCCCCCTTTCTTCCTTTGCCTTTCTTCCCTCACTGTTTGCTTCTTTCTTTCACTTTTTATTTCCTTTTATTTCACCACCATCATAACAATAACAATAATGCAATTCATTGCCTCTGGGACCTGACACCTCTCCCATTCCCCCAGGGTCTCATAGGAATAATAGCATAATAATAATAGAAATAACAACCTTTACCCGCCACGTGTTGCTGTGGCCAACCTTCCCTCTTTCTCTCCTTCCTTCCTTCCTTCCTTCCCTCCCTCCCTCCCTCCCTCCCTCCCTCCCTCCCTCCCATCTTTCCTTCTCCTCTTCCTTTTCTATCTCTTTCCTTCCTTCCCCCTTTTTCTTTCTCTTCTGGTCTCTTTTCTTCCTTCTCTCTTTCCTTCTTTCCTTCCCTCCCTCTTTCTCTACATCTTCGCCCTTCCTTCACTCCCTCTTTCCTTCCTTCATTCCCTTTTTTCTTTCCTTCTCTCCTTCCTTCCTTCCCCCTTTTTCTTTCTCTTCTGGTCTCTTTTCTTCCTTCTCTCTTTCCTTCTTTCCTTCCCTCTCTCTTTCTCTACCTCTTCGCCCTTCCTTCACTCCCTCTTTCCTTCCTTCATTCCCTTTTTTCTTCTCTCCTTCCTTCCTTCCCCCTTTTTCTTTCCCCCCTCTATCTCTCATTTCTTCCTTCTCTACCTCTTTCCTTACTTCCCCCTTTTTCTTTCTCTTCTGCTGTCTCTCTTTTCTTTCCTTTCATCTTTCCTTTCCTTTCCTTTTCTTCTTCCTTCTTTCTCTAACTTTCCTTCCTTCCCCCTTTTTCTTTACCTCCCTTTCTCTTCCTTCCGTCTTTCCTTCCTTCCTGTCTTTCCTGGATTTTGACAGGGCGGGAAGGGGCGGGGTGCGGTTTGGAGGTGGCGTGAAGTAAAAGGAGGTAAGATTGGGGCAGGGGAGTGATGGAGCGTGGGGTTGTGTATGTGTGTGCAGCGGTGGGGGGGGAGTGATGGAGCGTGGGGCTGCATGTGTGTGTGCGACGGCGGGGGAGTGATGGAGCGTGGGGTTGTGTATGTGTGTGCAGCGGCGGGGGGAGTGATGGAGCGTGGGGTTGCATGTGTGTGCGGCGGCGGGGGGAGTGGGGTTGCGTGTGTGTGCGGCGGCGGGGGGAGTAATGGAGCGTGGGGTTGCGTGTGTGTGCGGCGGCGGGGGGAGTGATGGAGCGTGGGGTTGTGTGTGTGCGTGCGGCGGGGTGTGTGTGTGTGTGCGGGAAGCGGCGCGGCGGGGCTTGGAGTGGGCATGGCTTCCGCAGAGGGAACGTTGGCCGGAAGGCTGTGTGCGCACGCCAGGGAACTTGCGGCTGGGCGCCAATGCGCATGCTCAGTTGGTTTGTTGTTTTGTGAGTGTGTTGTTGTGTTGTTCTTCATTTTGAGTAGATATGTTTGTACCTTGTGGGTTGTGTTATGGGCATGGGAATTTTGGTTACGTTTCGTTGGGTTTTTTTTTTAGTTTTGTTGTTTTGCCATTTTGTGAGTGTGTTGTTGTGTTGTTTTTCATTTTGAGTAGATATGTTTGTACCTTGTGGGTTGTGTTATGGGCATGGCAATTTTGGTTAAGTTTCGTTGGGTTTTTTTGAGTTGTTGTTTTGCCGTTTTGTGAGTGTGTTGTTGTGTTGTTTTTCATTTTGAGTAGATATGTTTGTACCTTGTGGGTTGTGTTATAGGCATGGGAATTTTGGTTAAGTTTCGTTGGGGTTTTTTAGAGCTTTGCTGTCCCGTTGGACTCGCCTAACAGATTTATATATATAGATATATAGATATATAGAGGGGGGGGGGAGGCAATTTCACATAGACTCAGAGTTTTCCCTTTACATTTGCACACCACACCTACATACTGCAGCGACTCACTAACATGTCATGACACACAGTTTGGAAAGCTCTAATCTACACTGTAGAATGAATGCAGTTTTGCACCACTTTAACTTCCATAGCCCAATGCTGTGGAATCATTCTGATAGAGAGGGTTAAAGATCTTGTAAAACTACAATTCCCATGCTTCCATAGCAGTGAGGCATTGCAGTGAAAATAATACCATACTGAATTTTACAGTGTAGATGCACCCTAAATTTACAAAACTGTATGTTATCAGCTTGGTTCTCTCCATTATTCTTCCATGTGCTACTAGATCCCTTTGCATACTTTCTTTCATTGTGTTTGTGTCAAAGCTTAGTACATTTGCTCTTACCTAAAAACCCTCATGACTGTGCTAGCTGCAAAATCCTTGGAGTTCTCATTCCACAAACAAAACAAATAATGTTTCCAAGTCTCCATGCACATGCAATATCTGTTTTTCTTTTTATTTAAATCTGATCAGGCACCCTGATAAGAACAGTGCCTGTGGTTGTATTCTGTCTGAGACCCAAAGTAGGAAAGTGACAGTGAAACCCAGTGATAGGCTTCTATTATATAGGGCCTCCTTATCAAGCAAATCCTCCCTTCTTCAAATCGACATTGTTTTTTACATCTTAGAGCACAAATATTTATCAGGCAGAGGACTGGCATCATGCCCAGCCACCTTGGCATGATGATATGACATGCATTCCTTATTCTTGGGAACATAGTAATCGTCTTACTGCAGTGTTGACATCAGCAATGAAAGATCAAGCCACACCAAATCTAGGAAGAGGTACTCCTTATGAAACAGCATGCCTAGTCTGTGGAAACAACACAAGGCCTTTTTTTACCAAAAAAAAATACTGGTGCCTACAAATATTTTTGTAACAGCAATTTAAACATTTTGTAGTTAGCATGCCATCTGTGATTGCTGTGTTGTTTCTCCTAACAACATTTCCTGGTTATTTTCATATCTCCTGTGCCAGTAAACAAGAAGACTTGGCATAAATAGGATCATGCTGAGATTTTATTTTGGTTCAAGTAGTTTATAGAGTTTTGTTTTACAGCTCTAATGTCTTGGTTTCAGATTGTGAGTGGATGGATATTTGTCACATACAGACATTATTGAAGTTTCACAGTTGGCAGCATTAAGGAAGTTTTCTGAGATCTTTAGGGATGAACAGTACTAGGAAAACATAAAATAGATTTGACTCTGTTTAAGGCAGTTTGAGAGAGCCAAGTTGTGGTTTGAGCATTGGGCTCCCATTCTGAAGACCAGGGTTTTGAATCCCATTGTGTCATGTTAACCCATTTTATAACTTTGAGCAAATTATACTCTCTCAATCTTACACAAAATCACAGTCAACAACCCTCAGAACCAAACTTGTCAAGAAAATCCAATGTGTTTACCATAGGGTCGCTGTACATGGAAAATATCTTGTAGGCACAAAGCAACAGCAATAAGCCATCTCAGGGTCTCAAAGAGTTCAGATTAGAACAGTGGTTCCCAACTTGTGGTCTGTGGACCACCACTGGTCTGCAAGAATGAAAATATGGTCCACGGCCTCACCATTATTACACTGTTGCCTTGAAACCATGTGGCAACAAGAGTGACTGGTCTTGCAAAACTCTCTTAGAGTGCCGAGGCAAAGTGGATGTCAGGAAGGGAGAGGCTGACTGCCCACAAAAGATTATTACTACCACATCTGGGCAAGCAGATGGTGACTACTGGATGGCATATGTTCTGTATTTATTTATTTACAGCATTTCTGCATCAGAAAGAAGAGCTGATGTGGTCTGTCCGAAGCAATTTTCTGAATCTGCACCCCAAATAACCAAACTGAATCTAAAGCTGACCAAAAACTGATTCACAATCCTATTGGTACTAATGTTGGAGAGTGGTCCCTGGTCAAAAAAAGGTTTGAGAACCATTAGTCTAGAAAAGGCTGAAATCAATGGACCTTGCTATTTCCTAGGCAAACCTTTCCTCTTTTTCATAATTTGGTCATCTCTTCCTAATATTCTGAAACCAAAATTAAAATTAACAGTGCTTTGTTAGAAGCATAGCTCTTTCTTCAGTTTAGATTATTACTTGGCAGTGATAAGCACACACTGACACTTAATCAGAATATTGTCCTACCAAGTATGGTGTCATTTACAGCAGAGTCATGCAACTCCCTGGGGACTGTATGCACATCCATGGAATGAGGGGGGGGGGGCACACTCCCTTTGATTCTCCTTGCTTTCCTTTAATTTTAATATATTTTAACTCGTGTTGCCTCTCTGGGACCCTCTGTGAACTTGGGCAATTGCACTACCGTCCTGCCCTTTTTCATATATGGATATTAAGTAGAAGTTGCATTGATTGTGACCATCCTGAGGATGAAATTGCTGCTGGTGATTGTAAAAATTATGCTCAGAGGCTTTCCTAAAATTTGTGGGGATATTTTGAGAAAAAAAAATTGAAAAGAATGTCAACGGGGCTCTTGGGACACCCATGCTTGCTCTCAATAATATGGAGCCATATTCTCTGGTACAGAATGCTTTTTACATTCCAGGATGGACATGGCTTAGGGTTTATTCATTATACTGTTGGCACTACTTTACCTGCTCAGTGCTATAGAGTCCTGAGATCAGTAGTTTGGTGAGGTGCTAGCAGTCTATGGCAAAGAAGGCTAACGACCTTGTAAAACTTAGACTCACATGATTCCATAGCATTGAGACCTGGTAGTTAAAGTGGTGTGAAATTACATTACTCCTACAGTATAGATGCACCCATAGACTCTGGAGTTCACAATAGGTTTCTGACTCATAGGTCGGATGTCTTTGAATAGGGGTTGCATGGCTATCTGTGAAGGTTGCTTTAGTTACTTATTGCTTCATGAGTAAGAATTGCACTAGATAGCTCTTGCAGTTCCTTCCAACTCCATGATACTGTAACTCTATGTTGCAAATGACAGCATCATGTTCCTTATGAAGTACAAAGGAGTAACAAGGCAAAACTGTTTGGCATTCGAGGATCATTGACATCACTTGAATGAAAAAATAATCTCAGGAATCACATCAGTAACAAGTATATCATAAACCCTCCAAGACCTTTTGATTTCTCTCTGCAATCATTAATTTCCCACTGGTGCTATTATGCACATAGTACACATGAAGTGATCACTCTGACTCATTGTGCAGTGTATTCTGGATGATAAGGGCTCTTTTGCAAAAGGTGAAGGAAGCGAAGCATTTTGGCTTTCCTCCATTGGCTACTCTTGAGGGCTTCAGGATCCTTCCAGTCCTGTGATTTGACGTTATACATGATCCGATATTTCTATCTTTACTTCACCCACACAGAAATGAAGTTATTTATTTATTTATTTATTTATTGAAAGGGGGATTCATAGGCTAGAAAGACTAGGGATGTGTTGCATTATGCAATTTAGGAGCTATGAAACTTGGGTCTTCCAGTTGTAGATGCATCACAGTGTGTTTTAGCTGATATCTATTATTTATCAAAGTTCCACCTCTGAATTGCTCAGGATTTATCCAATATGCTTCTCCTTCTTCTCACAATGTATGGGTCTCCTGGATGATGTAGAATTTCAGCTCCCATTCCAGCATAAGATGCATCTACATTGTAATTAATGCAGTTTGACATCACTTTTACTGCCATACCTCAATGTACTGGAATCCTGGGAATTGTAGATTGATGAGGCACCAGCGCTCTTTGGTAGAGAAGACTAGAGATCTTGTAAAGCTATAGCTCCCACGATTCAATAGTATTGTGCCTTGGCAATTAGTGGTGTCAGATTGCATTAATTCTACTGTGTAGATGCACCCATAGTTGAGTAGAAGGATTGTGGGAGTGCAGCAATATATGGACAGGCACATACTTCCCTGTCCATATATAAGACAATAACTGTTGGGGAATGATGGGAAAGACTTATGAAGCTGTTTAAGTAAACTGAGAAGTGATTTCTATCTGGGATTCTTGTATTGCAATCAACTATTACCTTCCAAGACCAGGCATGCATTGATAGGTATAGCCTGATAGCAACACATTTATCATTGACTCATGTAGGCTTCAGCCTCCATATTGGGGCTGACACTAAGTATAGAACATACAACCACAATATCTGATCAATTGACCTATATCTCCTCCAAACTTCTGATTATCTTGAGGAGCTTCCAGCGCAATGATAGGCAACTTCTGAGCATTTGGGGCTATTGTTATCCTCCTTTGAGCCATTCCTCCAATCTTCCCCAAATGGTATACTGTGCTATCTAGAACAGTGCTTCCCAAAATTGAGAACAATCCAGGGCAGTGAAATCCAGCATGAAATTGCAAGGGGGGTATTGAATAAAAATAAGGTGGTGGTAGAAAAATAAATAACAACAACAACAATAATAACCTCCATCTCAAGCGTGGCTGGTGGGGACAAGAGAGAGGGTCCTTTCGGTGGTGACCCCCTGGCTTTTGAATGCCCTCCATAAAGATACAAGGTTAGCCCCCACTCCAAGCTTTCTGTAAATTGAAAACATGGCTTTTTGTACAAGCCTTTGGGCCATGATTAGTACCTTAACCATGAAACCCAAGGACCTAGTGATCAATTTATGTTAGCACTTTATAGGCTGAGATGGTACACAGTTTTTTTTATCTGCAGCCTTGCTGCTTCTGTTGGGTTTTAAATTGACATGATTCAGTATGCTGTCTTATTTAAATGTATTTTGGTTTTGTGCAAACGTATGTTATTTATGTAAATGTATGCTATTTTGTTGCAGTACTATTGTGTGCTTTTTGTGAACTGCCCCAAAATGATGATGATGATGATAAGATATAGGTATAAATACTGTATTTTCCAGCATATAAGATGACTTTTTAACTCTGGAAAATCTTATGAAAAATCGGGGGTCATCTTACATGCCGGGTATAAAATAAAATAAAAAAGAATAAAAGAAAAGAATAATCTCCAAGTCATTGTAGGTTTTTTGGGCTATATGGCCATGTTCTAGAAGCATTCTCTCCTGACGTTTTGCCTGCATCTGTAGCAAGCATCCTCAGAAGTTGTGAGGTCAACCTCTGAGGATGCTTGCCACAGATGCAGGTGAAACATCAGGAGAGAATGCTTCTAGAACATGGCCATATTACCCGTAAAACCTACAACAACCCAGTGATTCCAGCCATGAAAGCCTTCAACAATAAACTCCAAGTCCCTTAATGGTGCAGCCTGTGGAGAGAGGGAGGAGAAAGAGGGCAGAGGGAGGAAGGGCACATTGCTGTGGAGATCGGTCTGGGGTGGTGGCCCACTGGGCTGTCCCCATCACCTCTGCCGCTCTCCCTGCTCTACTTTCAAGGCCCTTCTCCGCCCCTGCTGCTCTCCTTCTTGGAAAGCCACTGGGTTCATCTAAGCCCAAGGAAGCACCTCAGGACTATGACTCCCAGCAGACCCAACTCCCAGAATGCCTCAGCAGGTACATCCAAGGCATGCTGCTGCCCAGGTCTGCTGGAAGACGTAGTCTGGAGGTGCTTCCTTGGACTTAGGCGAGCCCGGTAGCCTTCCGAGGAGGGGGGGGGGCAGAGAAGGGCCTTGAAAGTAGAGCAAGGAGAGCAGCAAGACAACTCAGCAAGCCACCATCCCCTGCTGGTCTCCGTGACAATGAGACCTGCTCCTCCCCCCCCCCCCCCCGTGCCCTTCTGCCCTCTCCTCCCTCCCTCCCTTGCCCTGCATTGACAAGGTTTGCACTTGGGATTTCTTGTGACTAGATGGGCATAGTGTTGGAAGAGGGGGTATACAGCGAGTTCATCCCTAACTGTATTTTATCTTGAAAGGTTGGGGGTCACCTTATATGCCCAGTTGTCTTGTATGCCAGAAAATACTGTACATAAAATAATGCAAATTTGTCACTGCATCTTTCTGTTTGTTCATTAAACAAAAGTGGATTTCCAGGGGAAGGTGGGGGGAGGGAGGGCAGAGTAAATTTTTTTTCTGAAAAGGGAGCAGTAGGCCAAATACAAATTTCGTAGGTTTCTTTATGGCTTAATTGTTAATTTTATTTCCCCCATGAACCAGCATGGTTCCTTTTGTTTTTGAGTATGATAAATTGGTCCTCTTACCGGCATTTTAGTATCAGAAATTATCTGACAGTGTCATGTTGGGAGCAATGCAGCTTGATATTTGTTCTGACACTTATGACTATGCCTTTTTAAAAGTTAATGTTTACTTTGGAAAACTAATTAATATGCCTATTCTTAAGTCTCATCTTTTATTGACTGATTTATTGCACAAATGCCTGCATCCTCAGCTGGCCCTCTCGCACTATAAATAACAGTGTTACAAAGTCATGCTGATGTCACAGCTAACTTGTTTAATCTATCTGAAAGAGATAATTGTATTTGTTTAAAACCGTGTTGAATAATTGCAAGCAGGGGGAAAAAGGCCCCAGGATAGAACTACGAAATGGAAATGCTAATTTTTGAAATCTGGTGACTGAAGTTACATAAGCTTATCAGGAAACCTGGGGTTAAGCATGATAATCATTGTATAGTTTCCACGTCCACAGATAAGAAGAATAACAGAACTTACCCAGCCTTGTTCATTCCTGTGTTCCTACCAGCATATTCTCTCTCTCTCTCTCTCTCTCTCTCTCTTTTCTAATTAGCTTCCTGTTTAAAAGCCATTTGGTCAGTAGCACGGAAATACATCTTCCCCCAGCCTCTTTACTTAAGAGTTTTTGGGTGACCTAGACTCAAATAACCCCTGGTTCACTCATTCTCTAGGACTTAGAAGCTTTGAGGTCCATTAAGTATTTTTTTGAAGTATTGCCTCCTTGGTATGATTATGACTTCTATTTGCATATAAATCATAGAGTTGGAAGAGGCCCCAAGGGCCATCCAGTCCAAACTCCTGACATGCTGGAAAACAGTCAAAATGCTCCAGACAGATGGTCATCCAGCCTCTGTTTAAAATCTTCCAGAGAAGGCAAATCCAGCACACTCCCAGGCAATCTATCCTACTGCTGAACAGCTCTCTTACCTTTAGGAACTTTTTCATAATGTTTAGATGTAATAGCTTTTCCTGTGGCTTGAATCCCATTGCTCTGTGTCTCACTCGCTGGAAAAGAAAACAAGCTTCCCCCCATCCTCAATATAATATCATACCATGTTCCCTCTCAACCTTCTGTTCTCCAAGGTAAACATATTCAGCTCCCTCAGCAGTTCCTCATAGGGCTTAGTTTCCAAACCTTTGCTCATTTCGATTGCCCTTCTCTCTCTGACATGTTCCAATTTGTCCATATCCTTCTTGAATTATGGTTCCCAGAACTGGACACAATATTCCAGGTGGGGAATAGAGTGAGTGAGCATATCCTTAACCTGGGTTTGATGTGTGACTGGTCATGCACAAGAAAGACTATATTGTCAAAGGCATTTATGGCCGGAATCACTGGGTTGTTGTAAGTTTTTCGGGCTGTATGGCCATGTTTCAGAAGCATTCTCTCTTGACATTTCACCTGCATCTATGGCAGGCTTCCTCAGAGATTGTGAGGTCTATTAGAAACAAGGAAAATGAGGCAGTAAGAAGCTACACCTTGAAATTGCTAGTCCATTAAATGCTGATCAAGGTGGCCAATTGCAACATTCACACCTACCTCCAACAAACAAGAGTTCTTTCTCCCACCCTGGACATTACACAGATAAATAACCCCATCTTCCTAGTTTCCACCAGACCTCACAACCTCTGAGGATGCCATAGATGCAGGCAAAACATCTGGAGAGAATGCTTCTGGAACATGGCCATACAGCCCAAAAAACGTACAACACAAGAAAGATTACTCTCTTTGTTTAATTGCTGGAACTCCCTTTCTATCACTGTTGGTGTGTAACCCCCTAGTTTACATTTTTTTTGGTAAATAAAATATTTTAATTTTCATAGACAAGATTTTAATGACCTTTTAAAAATGCCTGCTGTCAAAAGTTTCTAATTTTAAATAATTATGCTACAAATTAATCCTCACTTGAAACTACTTTGTGGGATGTTGATACTTTTTTCAAACTGACTATGTGTATATATGCTTTCAGGTCACCTATTGACTTATGGTGACCCATAAATCTGATAGGGCTTACTTAGACAAGGAATACTCAAGGTGTTTTAGCCAGTTCCTACAATAGACTCGGTTTAGTCATATTGGCATCTAGGGAGAGTTCAGAGTATGTAGAATACCTCCAAACCAAGTAACTGCCAACAAGGAGGAAATCGCAGAGAACGGTGTCACATCTTCGGTGGAGAATTGCCTGGTCAATGCAAAAAGTCAAAGACTACACTTGATAGAGCATTGATACATTTTTGGAAGCACAATGCACAGAATGATTCAGCATCACACATCCCACACCACCCAAGGTTGTGTAACTCCATGTGAAATACAGTAGACATTCAAGCCCTATCTACACTGTCATAGAAAATCCAGATTGTCTGCTTTGAACTGGATTATATGGCAGTGTAGACTCATACAATCCAGTTCAAAGCAGGTCTGTAGCATCCAGTATGCATTTATGGTCTCTCGTTCAAGCTATAATTGAGGCTGACACTGCTTGGCTTCCAAGATCAGACAGGATCTGGTGCCTTTTATGTATTTAGGCCTGTTTCACCAAAATTCTTTGGGGGAGAATTTTCTAGGACTGGGCTCACCCTTAGCAATATATCCCATATTTACCCCAGTTCCTACATGTGGCAAAGGCTGAGTTGTTATCCTTTCCACATCTAGCATCCTCCAGTTTAGAAAACTCTGTGAATTTGTCTTCTTTACTGTGTGGTGTTAGAGAAAGATCAGGAATGGTCTTATGCATATCTTGTTCTTAAGATCTTCTTGGGACCTTGTGAGAAATTAGTAATTATAACTAATTTGTAACTGATCCAGTAGTTTGAGTGTTGGACTAGGCCTAGGATCATGATTTAGATCCCTCTTGGTCTTGGAAACTCACTATTAAGAAATTCATATCCTCTCAATCTCCTCTGAATAGATTTTCTGGAAAAACCATGATAGGTATTCCTTTGGAGCTCTGTAAGTTGGAAGCAAATGGAAAGCACACAACAGAAGAGCAGGCCTAGTTGTAGTAATATTTAGGCAATAATCTGAAGGCAGATACCCTCAGGGTACCAGTTCTCATCTGATTTTGGAAGCTAAAAAGTGTCTCACTTAGTTAGTACCTGGATGGGAATTGCCAATGACTCCAAGGTGCTGTAGGCTACATTTCAGAAGAAGGAACTGGTAAAACCTCCTGTGAGTATTTCTTGCCAGAGAGAACCCTATGAAATCCACAGAGTCACCATAAATCAACAGACACATTACACATGCACCAGTATGAAGACACAACTATAAAAAAAGATTTAAGTGAACAAAAAGATAATATGGGGGAGCAAAAAAGGTTTTCCCTAAGTCTTACTCAATATTCTTCTTTTATTACAGAATCTGTCAACATTTGAAGACACTTGAGGCAAAGTATACTTCCAGCACTAACCAAGATATGTTTGAAAGAGCCTGATTTTGAAGACTCTCTCCATACTAAGATTCACACTCTGATTTTTTTAAAAAAGAAGAACAGAGAAACAGAGGGGGAGGGAAAATCTGGAACTCCGTCTGCAATAATAACATAATCTTGATTCATATGCACCCCAGCACCCCTATCAGTTCTTTGTTCTCCTTCACCAGCCCAGCTGTGAAACGACTGCTGGGCTGGAAGCAAGGAGATGAAGAGGAAAAGTGGGCAGAGAAAGCTGTTGACTCCTTGGTGAAGAAGCTGAAGAAAAAAAAGGGTGCCATGGAGGAACTGGAGAGGGCACTCAGCTGTCCTGGGCAGCCCAGTAAGTGTGTGACAATCCCACGCTCTTTGGATGGAAGATTGCAAGTGTCTCATCGCAAAGGCCTGCCGCATGTCATTTACTGTCGAGTGTGGCGTTGGCCTGACCTGCAATCACACCATGAATTAAAACCACTGGAATGTTGTGAGTTTCCATTTGGCTCAAAACAGAAAGAAGTGTGCATTAATCCTTATCATTATCGTCGTGTGGAAACTCCAGGTATGTAAATCATTTTGCACAAACTTGGGTGAAGGATAGATGTGGATAATTGTTCTACTTGTAAAATCACAACAAGAAAAGTAAGACCTGAACTTCAGTTGGCCCAAAGAACTGTGGCCAGGTTGCTAACTGGGGCAACAGGGAGTGGACAACCTTCTTGTTGCAGCAGTTCTAGCAGGCAGGTTGTTTCCGAGCACAATTCAAAGTGCTGGTTATGACCTTTAGTGCCCTAGGCAGTTCAAGTCCAGGCTGTTTGGCCAACTGCATCCCCGTATATGAACCTGCCTGGTCCCTGAGATCTTCAGGAGAAGTCCATCTCAAGCTCTATTGGTGGGAATGAGAGAGCAGGCCTACCTTTTCTGTGGCTGCCCATTGACTTTTGAACTGCCTGCTCAGGGAAGCCAGAATAGCTCCCTCCCTAATGTCCTTCCGTTAGCTGGCTTTTAAAAAAGGTTTTAAAGATCAAGTCATGGGATGTTGTGATTTTTAGCTTTTCATATGTTTTTTTATGGATTTTAACTGAATTTTTAAATAACCATTGGTATTTAATTCTGTTTTAATGTTTGTATGTTTGTAGATTTTAAATTGTATTGAAGTAATTTTAATGTAAGCTGCTTTAAGTTCTCTTGTAGAGGGAAAAAGTGGGATATAAATAAACATAATAACAACAATAACTGCTAGGCCATTAAATGCTTATCAAGGTGGTCAGTTGAAACATTCACACCCACCTCAAACAGACAAAAGTTCTTTCTCCCATCCTGGATATTCACAGATACATAAACCCTCTGGGGATGCCTGTCACAGATGCAGGCAAAACGTCAGGAGAGAATGCTCCTGGAACATGGCCGTACAGCCTGAAAACCTTACAACACAACAAAAATACTTTTTTCTGAATCCTAGAGGAGATGTTAACAGAAGGTACTTAAAAAAGAAAAGAAAAGAGGCCAGTTCTTTAATGCAGTGTGATTTTGACAGGAATAACAAATTTACAATAATGATGGATACCAGGTTAAAAATAAAACTGGCACAGGGCTCTTGTCCTTTTCATGGCTGTGTAGAAAATGGAATGTTGCTTATCACAAAAACTTTACTTGCTGAAATTCCCTCTGTGCAACTATTCAATGGTCAGCTTCCATCACATGTTTCCATCACTTTCCCCAGGCATCACATCAAACAACTTTGTAATTTTTGAATGTACATCTTGCATTGAATTAAGTTTAGACTATGTTTCTTTGAGTATACTAACTTGCTTTATAGCATTCTTGGAGTGGTATAGAGAATGTGTTACAAGTTGCATTAGAAACTCAAAGATAACATGACTTCTGCTTTCATCTTGTATCCTTCTTGTTTACAATGCATGGTGTCTTTGTAATATTGTATTTGAGTTGACAACAGGTTGGTCATTTGCTTGATCTGGTGCTCTGATTAGGAAGAAAATGATCCTGGTATGCAGGTGAAGCATTGGGATCACCCCTTCCTGCATATAGTCAGTGATTCCAAAACTCCGTATCAGGAGTCCCCAAACAATGACCCAAGGGTCAGATGCAGCCTTCCAAGTTCATTTACCCAGTTTGTGCCTTAAACTTTAGACTAAGTCTGGAATGACTTGAAAGCATACAACTGGCTAATTAACTTGACTATCTCATCAGCCAAAATCAGGCTCACACTTTCCACTGAAATACTGGTAAGTTTATGTTGGTTAAAATTGTTATTCATTTTAAATATTGCATTGGTCTTTAATTATTTTGCACTACAAATAAGATGTGTGCAGTGTGCATAGGAATTAATTCATTTTTTCCAACTATAGCCCACCCCACCCCCACCCCCAATAGTCTTAGGGACCATGAATCAGCCCTAACCTTTAGAAGTTTAAGGACCTCTACTCTAGATCTTCAAGTGTTTTGGACTTCAAATCCCTGAAACGTCAGGAATTTTAGCCAATCAGGATTCTGTAACTTGAAGTAGAAAATAGCTGGAAGACTAAAGTTTGTGAAACACTAGTGTAGATCATACCTGATGATGTTTGGAAGCCATAGTAATGCCATTGGGATCCTGTGGGATTTCTTAGCTCTTGTTTCTAAGCATGACAGATGTTTTTACCCAGACTAGTCCCCAAACTCCCACCTCTAGGAATCCTCCCACTCACCTTTCCTCCAATCATACCCTTGATGGATTGGATTGCTAGGCCTCAGTTGTGGGCTTGTTTTCGCATGGATGTGTCTCTTCTTTAGTTTTTGTGTGTGTGGCCTGATTTCACTTCAGACTTCACAGCTTCCGAGCAGCAAGTTTAAGACAACAGCAGTTTTTAATTAACATGGAAGCAGTAAAACTGTATTACATTAAGTTTAGTATGTGTGTTTTATTTGTGTTTATTTGCTTTTAATTACTCTATTTCAATATTATCAGGTTAATAGAGTATGTGTGGTAAGGTATAGTATGGGGTATAGCATTAGACCTATTTTCAATAGTAACTCTCAAACAGAAACAACTTTAACTTGGCATCTACCAATCTCCATGGCTACTTGTTAACTGAGAGTCTACTATAGAAAATGTTGACTTGGATAATAATAGAATGGTTTGTCTGTTGTTTTTTCAAAGATTTTCCTGTTGATACAACTGGTTGTTCTCCTAATGGCTCTGGCCAATTTGTGAAATCAAGAGATGGGTGGAGAATAGTTCTGGTTCTATATTCTTCTTCCTCCAAGTTAAAGCATCTTACTTTATGGTGGATCTGGGGAGTGGGTGGGTAATGATTTACAGTAACTAGAGTGACAGGAGGAACACCAATGAGTCCAACTGGACATGGATTAAAATTCATTATAGAGTCTACTCTGTAGCAGTGGCAACATTAAATCTTTATTTTAAATGAATAGTTTAAGATAAATTAGCCTTATCACAGTGAAGTTTTGACTATTGTGATTTTTCCCCTTTTGTTTGTTATTCCTATCACTGCTCAGATTGTTTTTATATTGGTTCATTTTGAGAACCAAGATGACATCCAGCTGTCAGGGTCACTGACCAAAAAATACAATAGAATAGAATATGGATAAATACCCAGCTTATCCAATTTGGGGCAACCTGGACAAAATGTTAAAGAGATCAGTAAATAAGCCTTCCATCTTTTTGACAGCTTTAAGTATGATCTAACCATTCAGTCCTGCTCTGTGCTTCTGATATAAATCACAAATAACCCAAACTGGCATTTGTTTTCATAAGTTAGTTGAAGTGTTATGATAGAAAACAATTTTGTGATTGTTTTGCTATGAATAATAGTTATGACTCAACTCATGGTAAGAGGTAAACAGGTTCAGAAGTGACGTGGAAAATCTGGATTCATTTTCGAGTTCTCCCCATAATGAAAAAAATACACTTTGCCACAAGTGCAACTTCATCCAGATGAACTCAACTGACATTCTTACTTTTCTGGTTTGATCAGCTGACACTTTATCCTGTCTTTTGGCTGCCATCCTAAGTTAGGGCTTTGCAAGTCAAATATGTATTGTGTTGGGGAAAACAATGACAGCACTTGGCTAGAACATTTACTGGTATTTGTTTTTGTCAGTTATAGTGATCCTTGTTGACTGTATAGTAGCTGAATAACTTTTTCATTCACATTCTTTTTAAAAACCATTGCGAATTTGTGTCTTTTAGTGTTCCTAGTACTTGTTCTTGTCCAAGGTGCTGAAACTTCGAAGGCTTATGTTTACTCATTTGCTGGCCTTAAAATTCCTTGTCCATTTATGACAATTCCATGAATTTCATAGTGTTTTTTAGACAAGGAATTCTCAGAAGAGAGTTTGTCAGTTCCTTTTCCATGAAATTTAGCTCATTGCATTTGGTATTCTTTGATGGACTCCTTTCCAAATACAAATCAGGCTGCCCCACTGAGCTTCCAAGATAAGAGAGGATCTGGTGTATTTAGGGTATTTAGTCTAGTTGACAGTCAATATACAATCTGAAGATTTTTCTGTATATGGAAGAAATATGGTCTGTATGTGTATATGGCCATCAAATCAGATACAACATAATAATTAACACCTACATATACAGAAATATACCTTTTCCTGCTATACACAGAACAGGAATCATGATCATCTTCAGCCTAGATAAAGCTATTATTGTGGACACTGTATTCTACCATCATTTGCCCAGTTGATCTCAGCCATTTCTCCTAAGTTATGCCAGTAAAAAGTCTCCAGAGAGAATTTTATAAGGGTGCAGTAGAAATCTAAAAAAATAAACAAAAACAAAACAATACAATTTTACTGCACCATTCTTTTTTAAATGATTGACAAAACCTGTTAATGATTTAGATATGAGAAAGTCTTGAGGGCCTATAATTTGAGCATGCTTTGTCCTCTTCATCCTTAATTGGTAAGGACCCTCAAGCAAGTAAATAGCAAGAGACAGGAGAAGAAACAATCAGTTATGAAAAGATAATGTGAGATTTTGTGTGTGTACAAATCCCCATAGGAGATCCATGATATTACAAGGCTTAAGGGAATTTAGATATTAAAATGCAACATAATTAAACATACAAAAGATCAACATTAAAATGTAATGAAAAAATCAACAATATTTAAAGACAGTAGAAAAAATGCAGTTAAGAAGTGGTTTAAAAACAGTATAGCTAAAACAGCGCCTTCATGGGAGTGCTTTCTGTAAACACCTTCAATTTCCAGAGGTTTGTTGGAATGAAAAAGGCTTTGTCTGGCTTTTCTACCTTCCCTATGAAAAGAGTTCTGGAGCTTAGGAGCAGCCACCAAAAATACCCTATTCTTACAAGTATCACCATTAACTTTCCCTGTGAAGATTTCTATTAACTGCCTATGACTTCAACTTAACGATAAGCTTATGAATGAGATACCTTCATGTCACCCTGTCTTCATCAGTCCTACTCAGAGGTTGAAGACTTAGGCCTATGGGTTTCTTGATTGAGTTTATCCATCTGGAATGTGGTCTTCCTCTTTTCTTCCTTCCTTCTACTTTGCCGCGCATTATTATCTTTTCTAGTCAGTCATGTCTTATAATGTGTCCAAAGTATATCAGTCTCAATTTAGTCATCTTGGCATCTAGGGAGAGTTTAAGAGTGACTTGCTCTAGGGCACATTTATTTGGGTTTTTTTTTAAAGCATTCTACAGTATTTGTAGAACTCTTCTCCAGAACAACATTACACATGAGTTGATTTTCTTCTTAACATACATTTTTACAATCTGGTCTTACAATTATACACAGAGATGGGAAATATGATGACATGACATGTCTAGTTTCCTCATAGCTACCCTTCCGAGTCTGGAAAGTCTTGAAATATTTCTGTGTTTTGATTGTTGGCTTTCGAGTTACATAAACCATCTGTAGTTATTTTTTTTTCATTGGGACATAAACTTGGATTTTATTTATACTGATGGATTTTCTCTGAAGTCTTATTAATTTGATTCAGTCAGATTTTGAATTGTATCTCGACCTTGCTACATCTTTCCTCACTAAATGCCACTCCATTTATTCTTAATCATTTCCTGAGTATGACATTTTAATTATCTAACTCAAAATCTCTCATTCCTGTTTATTTTAGCTCAGACACATCAAGTATTGCAATGCTTATGTGGTCTATTTCTTGCATTACTATGTACTGTTTAGCTTTCCTTGATACATGTTTCTCCCATTCCATGTTACTAAAATGTAGTATATATCATGCAACTTTGGATGTTCCTTTCACCTCTCAGTACCTCAGCAGCTGAGCATCTTTTTGGCTTGAATCTGGATTCATCTCAAGCCACAGTGTTACTCATATCTGTCCTCTGACGTATCTCAGTAGGTCATTGAGTATTTTCTGGGAGTTTCATAATCTGGCACTACCCAGTTTCATTTTGCATTAGCTTGTTGTAGAGACTTCAGGGTAAAAAATATTAAAAAGGGATTTACTGTGCCTCTTTCTGGGCAGTATTAGAAAGCATGTCCAGCATAGGCTGGTTACCTGTTGCCTGATCAACCTTTTGAGGGATTATGATCACCTCGGTGTTGACTGGATTTCTCGGAAGATGCTGAACCAGCCACATTGTCCGGATGCCCGACCACTGTCTCCCAAAGCAGTTGCTCTACACTGAACTCAAGAATAGAAAATGGAATGTTGGTGGGCAGGAAAAAAGATTTAAAGATGGGCTCAAGGCCAACTTTAAAAACTGGCTAAAAACTCTGGCATAGACACTGAGAACAGAGAAGCCCTGGCCCTTGAACGCTCCAGCTGTAGGTCAGCTGTGACCAGCAGTGCTGTAGAATTTGAAGAGGCAAGAATGGAGGGAGAAAGAGAGAAATTTGCCAAGAGGAAGGCACATCAAGCCAACCCTGACCGAGACCACCTTCCACCTGGAAAGCACTGCGAGAGAAGATGCAGATCAAGAATAGGGCTCCACAGTCACCTACAGACCCACCAGCACATTGATCTTGGAAGACTATCCTACTCGGACAATGAGAGATTGCTTAAGTAAGCAAGTAAGTAAGTTGACTGGATTAATCTTCAGTTGGTTCACTTTCAAACAATCTGATCCAGGCATTGCTTTAGAATTGAAACAGGTTGCTTGTACTTTAGTAAAAGAAGTAGCCTAAACCACCAGACCAATTTTCCCAATTGTTCAATGTAGATGCTTAAATAGTATGAGAGACAAAAGTCCGGATGGCCAGATCATGAATGAAGGTTTCAAACAGGAATCCCCCAGTGTCAAGGATGCCTCACCAGTGGCTTGGCAGCATAAGCAGTCAGATGCAGAAGAAAATTCTTTTAATCTTTACAGCAGCAGGAAAAGCCAAGGCCAGACTGAATTCCAAACTCAGGCAGCTCACCAGTGTTTCCAGGTCATACATGAATGGCAATCCAAACACAGCCTCAGGCAAAACACATTGTCCAAGTATTCAGTCCAAGGTCAAAACACAGCTCACCAAACATCACAGAGCATAATGCAGTTCCGAAACTCCAATCACTAACTGAAGATATTCACACAGTTATGGCTTCCAACATTTTTTTCTGTTCTCAGTGTCCTTATTTTATGCAACCTTTCTAAGCACTCTACAGCTGGTCTTCCCTCTGCTGAGCCAATCTCTTTTACTGATGCAGCTAGATCAAATCTACTCTCATCTACAGCCAGGCAGAGCGCATCAAATCCTATCCTCTCTCCTGGAGGTCTTCATCCTGCAATGCCTCAATTGCCCCATAGAGCCCTGATCCTGCACAGTAGTATCATTCTCCAACAGGCCCAACTGTTCCTCTTCCATAGGTTCTTCTTCAGCTACTGGGAGGCAAATCCCCCACCTCCTCCTCTTGGCTCACAGTCCTGATACCCAGCCCAACTTACTGGACAGGAAGGAATAGAACTGCTGCAAAATAGTGCCTCCTAGTGTCATCCCAACAAGATATCTCAGAAGGATACTTTGGGAGATTGCATTGAGACAGGAAGGAATTGGCAGAAATGGTTGTCATCCAATCCAAGAGTAGGTCACACGCAACCTGCCCAGACATAGATCATTCAACAAGGCTGTCAAAGCTGTTTCTGCTTTATAATTTGGCCTGAAACCAGACTGAAATAGATTAAGATAATCTGTTTCATCCAGAAACTCTTGAAACTGGTAGTTTACCATGCAATCAAGAACTTTTCCCAGACACAGAGTTTTGGATATTGGGCAATAGTTGTTCAGTATAAAGAGATTAAGATACTTGTTAAAACATATGTCTTTTTTTTCAAGCATCCAGGCAACAAACACACATTTGATCTGTCTTTTACCTCTCTTTCCCTGTATTATCTTCTGTTTTATTTTTCTAGTAGTCATCGTAAAATGTTACTTTTAATATTTGTCATTTGTTAGTCTATATATTTGTAATTTAGTATTGTAACTGAGGCATTTATGTAGACAGTTAGCCATGTTGCATTTATGAGGAAGGACAATACAGTAACAAATTGGATTAACATGTTTATATCTGGCATTCCAGGAAAATGTGAGATAATGTTTTAATGATGTGCCTGATGTCCGATATCTCACAGGAAAAGTAGGATAGCCTCCTGTTCAGTAGCTGTGAGATCATAATACTGATTTACAATCTCATGTTTTGGGTTTTATAAAAAGTCCCACAGGACCATCAGAACATATCTTTTCTGCCAGATAATGCTCAACCAAAGGGTTTCTAAAGCACGACAGATTGGGACATTGTGGATGGACATCTGTAGTAGTTTCCTGGTCCAGTGAAAGAAGCAGCCGAGGCCCCTTCCAGACAGCTGAATAAAACCCCACATTATCTGCTTTGAACTAAGATATATGGCTGGGTGGACTCAGATAACCCAGTTCAAAGCCGATATTGTGGGTTTTTCTGCCTTGATATTCTGGGATATAGGGCTGTGTCGAAGGGCCCTGAGGCAAGTTTCCAAGGGACCTCGCTTGTTCTTGGTGCACCTTACAGTTAGGAAAGGTTTGCAGTCCCCCATTCTTCAGTGCCTTGGAACCCTTTCAGTTGGTCTGAAATGCTAGTTTTTGTGAGGATGGCCTTATCAGACATAGCTATAAATTATGGCACTTCATTATCGTTGTTATGTCTGGATACAGGATCATGGCTACACTTTGCTACTATGGAGAGTAATAATTTGATTAGACAACACATGCCTTGCATGCAGGAGATCCTAGACTCATCCCTTGGTATGTGTAATTAAAAGGACCAGATGATAGAATAGAATGAGACTTTGGAAAGCTGATTCCAGTTAAATAGTAATAAAACCAAATCAACATTTGTTAGCATTTGGGAGATGAGGTCAATATAAGAATTATTAATATTAAAGATGAATAAATGTCCCATTCATTCCAGAAAGAGTTTTCATGGGGAAAAGGTGTCTACCCAATCCTTGTTTCCACAACAAGTCAATTTTTTAAAAAAAATCCAATTATCACAAGGACAGAAAGTGAGGTGAAATCTTCTGAATAGGGCACAGATAGCAAAACAAGCATCACGGGGGCATTAGCCCTTCCCTATGCTACAGAAAGCTAAAAAAAAAAGAGATGTGTATTTGGCTGGAGTTACATTTAAAACTGTACCTGTTCCAACTTATATACAAATTCATATTAAGAACATACTTGCAGAATGGTTCTAGTTTATAATTTGGGGACTGCCTGTACTAAAATGTGACATTTCCTCTCTCTTGTTCCAGTTTTACCTCCAGTCCTGGTTCCAAGACATAGTGAATTCAACCCACACCTCAGTCTCCTTGCCAAATTCCGGAATGCATCCCTTCATAGTGAGCCACTGATGCCTCATAATGCTACCTACCCAGAATCTTTCGAGCAAAATCCCTGCCCTCCTTTCCCGGCATCACCCAACATGTATTCTCAGTCACCTAACAGTATGACCTACCCTGATTCTCCAGGAAGTTCCTCTGCGCCAGGAAGTCCTTACCAAATCACAGGTAAGAAATGACTCAAAAAGCTTTCCAGTGCTGATGAACATGTCCACAATGACTGGGAACATGTCGCTGCATCATTCCAGTTACTACTTTGTGCTACCCAAATGATGTAAAAGTGTCTAGTGCATACACTTTGGGTAGTGAGAGTTGTTTTGGATAATAATTTCAGGTGAAACAGTCTGTAAAATATTATGAAAATATTTAAAGTTACAATTTTGAAATTTTTCAAGTTGTAGACTAAAAAAGTAACTTTCCCAATAAATGAGTTGAATACATTGTTGGGAGAAAGCTGCACTGTTGATGGAGAGACTTGTGCATTTCTCTTAAAGATCTTTAGGAGGCTCCGCTATATGCATTCTGTCGCCAGTGTAAATTTCTCAGTTCCATTTGTTTTGCTTTGACAAGTCTCTGAGTTGTAAGAAGACTTATTCACTTTTTCCATAACTGCTGAAATTTACTTAGGAGGTTTTGATGAGAGTCTTTTTCAGAAGTGTTTGTTGGCCCTACAAAAATTCCAAAAGGGTGTTAATGCAAAATCTGTGCTAACCCATCATTGCTAATGTTTGCTCTTGTGTAGCTCTATACAGGTATTCAGTTATAGCATATCCAGTTCCATTACTATTTACTAACAATAAAGAAAACAATATATTTCCATGTACTAAAGATTTAAATGGTTTATTCAGCACCGAAATAGAATGTCTGCATGATGGTTATGTGTGTTTAAGAATTACAGCTTTACTACACTGACCAACACACGTTTGGGAATGTCAAATGTTAACCCTGTTTCTGGGAATATTTGATCTTCTGATTCGAAAGATGACACCAGTTTCCCCCATCAGCTCTAGTTTTTGAGGTACAGAACATATACCATCTACCAGTTACCATCTGTTTGCCCATTTAAAACCATGGCTGCGGTAGCGCAGCGGGTTAAACCACTAGCTGCAGGAAATCTGCTGACCAGAAAGTAGGCAGTTCAAAGCCGTGAGTTGGGGCTGAGCTCCTGACTGCCAGTCCTAGCTTCTGCCTCCCTAGCAGTTTGAAAGCATGCAATGCGAATAGATCAATAGATACCGCCTTGGTGGAAGGTAAAGGGGCGCCCCATGCAGACAGGCCGGCAACACAATTGGAGGTGTCTATGGAAAACAGGCTCCTTGGCATGGAAAAATGGAGCAAGAGCACCTCCCTATGGTCAGAGTTGAGCATCTCTTCCAGACACTGGAGATTGAAAAAGGGGGAAGGTCTTTACCTTTGTCTGTGTTGTATGTCATTGTTCACTGTGTGTAAAAGGCATTTAATTTTGCCTCATATGTGTATTGTAATCTGCTCTGAGTCCCCCCAGATAAAGTGGAATAAAGTGTGTTGTTGTTGTTGTTGTTGTTGCTATGATAACCACATGTAAGAAACTAGAGCTGCTGAGGTTGCAATTTTCTAAATCAGTGCCCCACATTACCCCAGGATCAAGCCTAAAACCCCAGAACCCAAGAAAAATGGGGGTGGAGGTGGGCTGGGCTGGGCTATGTAATGCATTTTGTGAATTTGTCTGGGATAGAAATTAGACTGATCAGTCTACAAACTTCCAGATCTTCCAGAAATATTTTTTTTTAAAAAAATTGTTGACCACTCTGTCTCTCCAGAATAAACATTTTAACCAGTAATTCATTCGCTATAGTCTGCCATTCTATGTTCCCTATTCTACTATGGTATGTAACCTTTCTCCTTTTTTTCAGTGCAGAAAGTGTGTTAGCAATACCTGCTACTGCATTTTACCCATATAAGCGAATCTTTGAGCTGGATAGATTAATGACACTGTTGAAACATATGCTTTGTCTTCTACATGCATATTTAGATGACAAATTTGCAAAGTCAAAACCAATCTATTTTTGGCAAATACTGTACATTTTAGACAACTAAAGCAATGTCTGGTCTCTTCTTCTTTTTCCTTAGTTGAAACCCCTCCTCCACCTTACAATGCAAGAGAAACATCAGGACACCACAATGGACGATCTGTACACTCAGTTGCAGACAGTCAGTTACTTCTGTCATTGCCCAATGGAGGTAAATCTGATGATGGCAAACCTGAAAGTATGTACATATTTGTGTTGCATTGTTTTCTGGGTGGGTGGGGCAACTGGGACAAGGCCATTTGAAAGGCTTATGTCAGAACAATATCAAATTTTATAGCTTTCATTAAAGATGATCTTTTACAAAAATCCTTCCAAATGAGGTATTAAAATTACATTTTTCTGTATTGGAGGAGCTGTATTGTTATTACAGCAGAGTCTCACTTATCCAACATAAATGGACCGGCAGAACATTGGATAAGCAAAAATGTTTGATAATAAGGAGGGATTAAGGAAAAGCCTATTAAACATCAAATTATGTTATGATTTTATAAATTAAGCACCAAAACATAATGTTTTACAAAACAAATTGACAGAAAAAGCAGTTCAATACATGGTTTATTTAAATAAATAAATAAACATGCAGTAATTACTGTACTGTATTTATGAATTTAGCACCACAACATCGCAATGTATTGAAACAGCTATGGAGCCAGACAGGAGATAGACTGTATTGGATAATATAGAACTGGATAAGCGAGACTCTACTGTACTAGAATATGGATAGGTTTGCTGTCTCTGAAGTTGTTTGATGACTTAGTCTTGTGTTTTCAAAACTTGGTGGTAAGATTATTAGTTACATTTATATTGTTTTTTTCCCCTTTAATGAACCAAGGATGTTATGCATACTTCTCTACCCAATGTTTCCTTCATAAGCACAAGCAATCAATACAGGAGGTCAAATTGGTCCACAAGCACCCAGTGAAGTTATGCTTTTGCAAATGCTAGAATCTAGATCAGGCATGGGCAAACTTTGGCCCTCCAGGTGTTTTGGACTTCAACTCCCACAATTCCTAACAGCCTAGGAATTTTGAGAATTTAAGTCCAAAACACCTGGCTGGCCAAAGTTTTCCCATGCCTAATATAGATCACCTAAATCCCAGTCCAGCTTGCACTATATACCAGCAATTATTTATTAAACAGATATATCAGAGTTCAAGAAACTGAGATTCTCAAGTTACATTTTGGGTCATGTCCTGTAGAAATTGAGAGAAGACCTTTGCTCTCTCTCTTACTACAAAGGTTATCTTACCATGATTAAAACTATTTGGTATCTCTGATATCATGTATACAGTGGATTTTAAAAAATAGAATAATTTACCATGCATTGTTATAGGCCTATTTGGGAAGCTCAAGACCACAGTTAAATTAAGCATGTAGTGAACCTACATAACATTATGTAGCTGTGTGTTTCTCCGGTTGGATCCACACTGCCGTATACTCCAGTTTCAGAATGCAGATTAATTGTATTTAACTGAATTATATGGCAGTATAGATCCAAACTCAAAGTATTCTGCTAGCAGTGGTTCTCAAACTTTAAAGACACAGATTTCTTTTTGAAGCAAAAGTTTCTTGTGTAGCCCCAGGAAATGTTTATATAATATATTATATATTATAGTATATATAATGTATATATATCAGACATGGATCAGGTCAGTGGCAGATGGAGAGTGGCAGATGGAGAGTGTATAAATTAATTCAGACAGTGCAAAAAAAGGGGGGGGGGGCTGTGAAGAACAATACAATATTTAAAATGAAGGATAAATTTAACCAACATAAACTTAACAGTACATATTTCAGTGGGCCATTCAGTCCAACCCCTTCTTCCATAAAGGAAAAACACAATCAAAGCACTTCCAACAGATGGCCACTCAGCCTTTTTAATAATAATAACAATAACAGCAGCAGCAGCGGAAAACCCAGCAGCTATGCAGTCCAATCCCCTTCTGCCATAAAGGAGAAACACAATCAAAGCACCCCCTGAGTGGTGGGAGGGAAATAGGGTTTTGGAAGCAAAGAGCGGAGTGGGTCTTAGCAGTGAGGAAAAGAGTCTGGGCAGTGAGGGAGACAGGGAAAAAAGCGTATGTTCCCCGGGAGGTTGCTACTGCTGCTGCTGCTTCTAGCAACTCAAAACTTTAATTTCTATGCATTTCTTGGGAGGCAGAAAGAAGAGGAGGCAGGAAGCAGCATGGTGCCATGAAGCCCCTTATTATCACCAGTGGAGCCCCAAGGGCTCCATGTAGAACAGTTTGAGAACCCCTGTGCTAAGTAATACTTTGTTTTCTTTGACTTATCCTCCACACATTTACAGCAAACACACTGAATCTACTGGGATTTAAGTTTGCTCTCATTAACTTACTTCCCATTCTTCATTCTTGATTCTGTGATTACATCCCTTTGTATTGTAAAAGCTCTGTATCTTGTACTTTGAGCAAAGGAAGACTTCATTTGCTGTTCATCCTCACAAGCATCTCTGATTATCCTGGTTATGTTTTTGCAAGGTATGTTAGGTTCTGGACAAGGTGGAATTGAAGTAGATTACTGTTCTTTTCTGTACCTACCCTTTCCACCCCTGATATTATTTCAGATATGAATTGCTCGTAAATTTGATAAATGTGTGATTTAGAGGCAGTTGCAGTGGTATATCAAAACATATCATAACACTTCAATATCACACAATATCACAGAGCTTGGGAAAATTAAGTGTTTTAGGCAATTTCCAGTGACCATGGAACTTTATATTAGTAAATGGCATCAACACCCTGAAGCATGCATGTTTATGTTAGTAATATGGATCATGACTGCATATTTTCTTATCCCAGAAATGAAGCCTTATGGATATATCAGATGCATAGACTGTACATACTGAATGGTGTGTCAGAGTTATCAAGTTGGAAAATATTGGGATGGAGGGGAACATTTTCTATAGTCTTCTCTTGGTGGCATATGTGATTGAACACTTGGTTATATGATGGTACTGTTCTTCCTTTCTCCATTACTCTTCCATTTTAATTAATCCTGGATCTCTCCTTCCAGACTTCCGGCCTGTTTGCTATGAGGAACCACAGCACTGGTGTTCGGTGGCATACTATGAACTCAATAACCGAGTAGGAGAGACTTTTCAGGCCTCTTCTCGGAGTATACTTATTGATGGCTTTACAGATCCTTCCAACAATAAAAACAGGTTCTGTCTTGGATTGCTGTCTAATGTAAATAGGAATTCTACTATAGAAAACACTAGAAGACACATAGGAAAGGGTAAGAGCAAGCAAATTGTTTTATTGCAATAAATAAATGTACTTTGAAGTATTAAATGATCCAGAATTTGAATTTTCCAAAAAGAAACTGTGGACATTTTATGTTAATGAAAAAAAGCAAACACCACATTTTTTCTGAAAAAAAATGTGGGCAATTGGTCTGATTTTTGTTTTGTGGAAATAATAATAATAATAATAATAATAATAATAATAATAATATGGATTGACAAGAGTTTTGGAGCATAATACTCCTGACCTCACGATCGTGGAAAAAACTAAATATGGATTGTCAATGTTGCAATCCCAAGTGATAGCAGAATTAACGAAAAACAATTGGAAAAGCTGATACAATATGAGGATTTAAAGATTCATTGTTTGTTGTTTGATTGAATTAAATACATTCAGCAATCATTATTGAGAGATTGTTATACATTCGCTACTGATAATTCTAGATAGGCATTGATAGGTGCTTTTAAAATGAGAAGGCTTGTGCAGAAAGCTTGGGTAGGAAAAGACCTGAGTGATTTGCAGTTTCCTTGGTGGTTATTTTGCTAGTAGTTTTCCTGTGATTTTTAGAGGATGTCTATAAAACTTTTATTCAATTTCTGCCTTTTGTTCTGATATTGCAACTGGTAGCTTCTGTGTCTGTAAGATAGTGATTTTCTCCATGGTTTTACTTCAGGCTTTAAAGAAGCTATCCAGGGTGCTGAAATATATCCCCAACAAGCCCAGCACTTTGGAAAACACTTTAAAAAGCTCATACTAAAACCTGCTCCACTGGCATGAAAGCCATCATCTGCTACTGGAAGGACGTTTCTGAAATAAATTAAGCTCAGGGACACATCTGCTTCATTAACTGAGATATATCTGCATTGCTAAACAAAGGGCCCTTCCACACTGCCCCTTTATCCTAGGATCCGATCCCAGATTATCTGTCTATCCCAGGGTATCTGGCAGTGGAGACTCATGTATTCCACTGGAATAAAGGGCAGTGTGGAAGAGCCCTTAGATGTGGAATGGCAAACACCTGAAACTCTGGATCATAAATGTTTAAGGCTGGATTTTTGTAAGAGCAAAGAAAGAGGTCCTGACGCTGGATCAAATTAAAGTTCTGCCTAATTCAACATTCTCCATCGGGCAACCAGATGCCTATGGGAAAATCATAACAGAACATGGACACAATAGTACCTTATTGCTCTTTCCCCCAGCAATTGGCATTAAGAAGCCTATTGCGTCTGATGCTAAAAGTAGTCATCAGTAACTTCATCCTCCTTGAAATCTGTTTGTGCATTCTTTACACATCATAGCATACTAAATTGGAGGGTGTATGTTTTTCTGTTACATGTTTTGTTTTGTTTTGTTTTAGTGAATGGCAGCTCTTGCTTTAATCTGTGCTGAGATTTGCCCTTTTGTTTTTCTCTTCCATTGAAGGTGTTCATCTGTATTATGTTGGTGGTGAGGTATACGCAGAGTGTGTGAGTGACAGCAGCATTTTTGTACAGAGCCGCAACTGTAACTATCAGCATGGCTTCCATCCGGCCACTGTTTGTAAGATTCCCAGTGGCTGTAGCTTGAAGATTTTCAACAACCAGCTCTTTGCCCAGTTGCTTGCCCAGTCAGTTAACCATGGATTTGAAGTGGTGTATGAGCTAACCAAGATGTGTACCATCCGGATGAGCTTTGTCAAAGTAAGGACTTCTCTCTCTCTCTCTCTCTCTCTCTCTCTCTCTCCCTCCCTCCCTCCCTCCCTCCCTCCCTCCCTCCCTCCCTCTTTGGTGATTGTTCAGTGTGTAGTGGCATTGTCATATTCTTTACTATGGAGCATTTTGTAATTGCAGCCAGCTAAAATAACTCCTACAAAGCTTGAGTTATTTAGGTGAAACTTGGAATGTCATGGTTTCATATTTCCTTTCTGCCAACCTTTTTAAGAAAAGATGATTTGCAAAACCTAAAGACTAAGAACAGGAAGCCCTCTACTTTTTAAAAGTTTGGGGCACAAGATCCCCCACAGAAGTGGGTAAAATCACAGATGAAAAAATTGCTATTTGTAGAAATCTCAAGGTTCTCCTGGGTGACTGTATGGACAATCTCTGTTAACTACAGAATCACCCTGAAAGAACAAGAGATTTCTAGATAAGTGCTCTCTGAGAATCTTTTGGTCCTCCATAGTTACTCTATATTCAGCTTGCATCATCCAGCACGACCTAGAGATTCCTAGAAAGAACACATTACTCAAATATGTGAACATTCAAATCTATAAAAATTAAACTCGCAAACATGGAAGGTTGATTGGTTTTATTTCAACATATGTTTCTGTATCTGAAGAAATGGGTCTGACACCCACAAATGTTTATGCTTTGTATTAATCTTTAAGATGTCTTGAAACTCATTTTTATCTGGCATGCCAAGCTTTACATTCAGAAAATATTTCACAGGGAAACCTTTCTGACCTGATTCTTTACTTTCTAGAGATCTTGCATGGTTTTTTTTTTGTTTTTTTTTGGGGGGGGGGGGGGCTTGGTACTTCAATGTTTTGTCTATTTTTTTCCAAATCCTGGTTTCAGTTCAAAATGAGTTCTATACCACCTCTCTTTTTAATGCTTTAAGAAAAATGGAGTCCCTGCTAGTCCCTAGGGCTTAGTATGGACTGTGCAGCCTCCCAAAGCTGTATAAAAGCTTTGGGGAATTTTGCACAGCTCACTGAACTGTAATTAGTTTCCAAAAAATGGATGAAAATCCAAGAATAAATGCTGATGTTTATGCAGTTTGCTCAGTTACACATTGAAAGCATTTGCCTTTCAAACATCCACACTTAGCATTAAAAGGCATTAAAATTTTCTCAGCTCTATTCAGATCAACTCTACACTTTCTCATTAACTGTTTATCTGCCAAATAATTCTGCATTCATGTACTAAGGAAAAGATACTGTTTCATGAAGTGTGTGATGTTATTTTACCCAAACCTTTATTGGCTTGGCTTGTTCAAGTATGGTTTAATCATAGTTCAGATCAGCTTGTAGACTGTGTTCAGAGGAACAATAATGAAAATATCAAGGTGATCATTGGCAGATTGTCCACTATCCAGGTAATATGTACTTTTGCTAAGTGGTGTCGTCTTAATATCAGTATGCAGGATTTTTCCACAATATAGATACAGACATATACAGAAACTTGTTCTGATCACTTTCACACCACTTTCTGACTCTGAATGAGTCCTGCACATCCTAATTATAAGCAAAGATTCTTGTGTCTTAAAAACAATACTGTCCCATCTACAGTTGTTACCTTTGATAGAGAAACCTCTCAGAGATACAATGGTAGAACACATTTACCACTGTTAGCCCACCAAATTTCAGAACATTTCACCTATCCACTAATTTTTAGGGAATTTTCAAAGTTTTTATTAAAAACATTTTTTAATAATAAAGAAAATCTGTTCCTGATTTGAAAGTGTTATTTCCTGTTTCATTGTGCGGTCTTTACTTTGAAAGTAGCTTTTCTATGCCAGAAATTTTGTTTTTGTGACAGAAACTTGGTTACATTGGTGGAGACTTAAAGCCAAATGTTCTGTAGGGTGAGGTCCCTTGTGCAAAGACAGAATTTTTGCAGTGTAATACATTGTTTAATTGCTTTTACCTGTGTTTTTTGTCTATGTGTTTTAACTGTTTTATAGTTTGATATAGTTTGTTTTATTTTTGTTTTATATGTGACATTGAATTCTTGCTAGAGTTGTAAGTTGCCTTGAGTTCCCTGCAGGGTGAGAAAAGTGGGGTATAAATGAATTAAATCAATAAATACATGTGTATATTCCTGGAACCCCATTGTACAAAAGAAATATAGATGAATTAGTTTTGATGAAATCAGTTCCAATGTTTATGCCACTGTAGGAAAGGCGAATCCAAGTACAACCAATGGCAGCAGCCTAGCCAATGATTTCCATGTCAGTGGGGAAATGAATCTGTTTCATAGTTTAGTCAGAACTTTTAAAGAGATGCTGAACCTTAACAATCTCTGTCTCTCCCCAAGGAATTTTATGTAATTACTATCATTCTTCTGATTTTGTTGTTTACTGCCTCTAGCCATGTATGCTCAAATATGCATTTTTTTTTGTTTTCTAAAAATACCCTCCCTCCCAAGAAGCCCAGGGTGGTGTTCATGATTGCTTTCTCCACCTCTGCTGATTGACCAATTTTGTGTTCACAACAACCCAGTGAAGTACTTCAATCCTTAAGATCTAAACTTGTGATGGGAGAGAATGTCTGACCCCCAAATCAAGTAGTGAGGCTTCGGGATACATAGAAGTTGCAACCTGAATTTTCCCAACCCTATTTGGATGCTTAACACATGACAGCAATTTCCCATCTCCTTGTGTTAGGCTGGCGTAACTATTCTAAGAGGAGAGATGTTGGGAAATGTCCAGCCAGTCTCTGCTGTGCATGAGTGCCTCCAGTTGAAAACTGAAGGAGAACATTTCCTCTGAGCCTGATGAAGGGAAGAAGATGGTGTAACTGCCAAGAATCCAGCAATCTCTCCACTCCTTCAAGATGTGCCTTGAAACATAAATCAAAGTTACTGTCTGCCATTCTGTAGAGGCTGCACTGACTGTCACATAATACTCTGAAAAAGAGACACGGTGACAGCCTTGATGTTAAATGTCTTGCAGAACAAGTACTAATACAAAGTCATCCTGAAACTTTGTTCAAGTCGCCAGCAGATGGAGATGGTGAACCATTTAATGAACCAAAAGTTTAGTAGTTTTCTGTGCTGTGTTAGAACAAGTTTCATTAAGTCAGATATAACACTAAACACAATACAAAGCAGTTTTTGATGGAGGTGGTTACATCATTGTAACAAATCAGTTTCTAGAAGAGAAACTGTTTGATTTATGTAGAGGTAATAAAGCAGCATTTATTGAAAATGCATGAATCAAGAAACAAATATGTCAACTTTTGCACTTTAAATGAAAACAGTAGTTTCTGGAGGAAGATGCTGGTATAAATAGGACAGAAATCATATCATTCTTTGGCAGTTGAATATGTATATTTCCAGAAGTTTGATGGAATCCTATATCAGCTCCTTAGTTAAGCAACTTCTGTTGTACACACACCCACCCCTCTCCAAACCTGATGGAAATGTCATCCAAGGCTTCTTTCATGAATATCACAGACTGCTAAAATAACAAATAAATGGGTCTTAGAACAAGAGAGCCAGTAATGGCATACAGTAGTGGTTTGAACATTGGACTATGATTCTGAAGACTTGGTTTTGAAAATACAGTTGCTGACCTTAGGCAAGTCACACACTCTTAGTCTATGTCAGAAGCAGTTTGAAGGCACAGAAGAAGGAGAAGAGGAGGTGGAGGAAACAGAAGAAAGTGTGTTGTTATTATTATTATTATTATAGGGTGACTTTGGAGATCCATAGAATCACCATGGGTTGAAGAAAACTTCAAGACAGTTAACAACAAACTTAGTTATGATTGCCACAATCGTAACTTCACCCAAGAATTGTTTTACTGGAACTCAGTTGCATAGGAAGAAGGAAATCGATTGTGCCAATGATTAGAGCATGGAGAAAGGACATGCTGGTTAGTTTTGGGGCCAGGTGGTGTGTGTGACAGGAGATTTTACTTAGTTAAGTATACCTAACTAATTAACCGATACAGGATTCCAGCCATAATTGGATTTCAGTTCTCATCACTTCCAACTCACATTGTAAATGTCAAGGAATGATAAAAGACCCAAAATCCTCTGAATGGTCACACATTCCTGCAGTCATGCTGGCCACATAACCTTGGAGGTGTCTATGGACAATGCTAGCTCTTCAGAGATGAGCACTCCCCCCCCCCCCCAAAGTTAGACATGACTACTTAATGTCAAGGAAAAACCTTTACCTTTGCCTTTACTACTAGGATTTGATCTAGGTCTTTTAAAAAGTTGCTTGAATTAGCAAAGATCTGACTAAGTTTACATTATTAGCTCTATCGGTTGTGGGTTTTTAAAGAATATATATCCAGAGAAGGTGTTTGAACAGAAAGGAAAAATACCAATAAAAATTGGTCCGGTATTACATCAATCAAAAGAGAGAACAACAACAACAACAACAAACTATTTCCAGGAATGCTCATAGATATTTATCTGTGGGAGAGCATTTCCCAGGCAACTAAATTAGGCTGTGTGAGTGTATACCTTCGTCAGCCTGCAGAATCAAGTGATGACTTGCTTGGGTGCAAGAGCAATGAAACATCAAATGATGCAAAGAATTTATTTTTATATGTTAATAATCTTCACTTGAAAGGGCAGTAACTAGCAGTGAAGCAATTATTGTGTTTACAAGTAGTACATCTCTGTGTATATCCTCATCTAGATATCTGTTATTCGTATGCTCTTGGCAATGAATGTTTGCCACTTTGTTACTTTGCTGGAAACCGCCCTGAGTCCCCTTGGGGAGATAGAGCGGGCTATAAATAAAGTATCACTATTATTACAAGTCTTTTTGAATCAGTGGTGAGCCTCTATTATGTAAAACAACTCTCATTAATTTCAAAAATCATCCTCAAATTCACAATATGCAAATTAGAAAATTATAGCACCTAGTCAGGGTTTTCAACCTTTGAGCCTCCTCCAACTCTTTTGTTCTTCTCCTCCCAGAAGTCTCCACCAGCATGGCCTTTTTATTATGGATTCTGGAAGCTGAAGTCCAAAACATTGGGAAGATTAGGGGCTGAGAAACATGAATCAAAATGTGATGTGAGAACGAGTGAATTCTGTAGAATATAGAGAAAGCATAACATGTTTCCAATATTTTTTTACTTTACTGCCAGTAATGTTTAGTCTGCTTCCTTGAATTAGTCAATCTTTCTATTATTCATCTTACACTTTTATACATGAGGATCCCTTATTTGGAAATCCAAAATACTCCAGAATTATCCACATGAGTGGCTGAGTTAATAACTTGCTTTCTAATGGCTCGATGTACGCAAACGTTGTTTCATGCATAAAATCATTTTAAAGTGTATTAAATTGCCTTATGGCTATGTGTATAAGATATATACGAAACATAAATGAATTGCCTGATTAATCTTGGGTCCCATCTTGAAGATACCTCAGTGTGTGTGTATACACACTAGCCGTCCTCTGCCATACGTTGCTGTGGCCCAGTCTGGTGATTCCCATATTATCCTCTACTGCAGTGTTTCTCAACCTGGGGGTCGGGATCCCTGGGGGGTCATGGGGTGTGTGTAAGAAAGGTCGCCAAAGACCATGAGAAAACACAGTATTTTCTGTTGGTCATGGGGGTTCTGTGTGGGAAGTTTGGCCCAATTCTATCATTGGCGGGGTTCAAAATACTCTTTGTAGGTGAACTATAAATCCCAACAATGACAACTCCCAAATGCCAAGGTCTATTTCCCCCAAACTCCATCTGTGTTCATGTTTGGACGTATGGAGTATTTGTGCCAAGTTTGGTCTAGATCCTTCATTGTTGAGTACACAGTGCTCTCTGGATGTAGGTTAACTACAACTCCAAAATTCAAGGTCAATGCCCACCAAACCCTTCTAATGTTTTCTGTTGGTCATAGGAGTCCTATGTGCCAAGTTTGGTTCAATTCCATCATTGGTGGAGTCCAGAATGCTCTTTGATTGTAGGTTGACTATAAATCCCAGCAACTACAGTACAACTCCCAAATGACAAAATCAAAATTTTGAGTGATGGTCACTCCTTGGGTTAGTAGGTGTCTTGTGGCCAAATTTGGCGGCAATTTGTCCAGCGAATTTTGATTTATGATGTCACTCAAATGAACAGAGCATTTATATAGATATAGATATATGTGCACAGAAACATGTATTCAATAGAACAAATCCAAATCCAACATATATTTTTAAATGGGATGAAAAACAATATCCTGTTAATGCTTGGCATTTCTTTCTTCTTCTTCTTCTTCTTTTTTTTTTGTAGGGCTGGGGAGCAGAGTACCATCGCCAGGACGTTACAAGTACTCCGTGCTGGATTGAGGTCCATCTGCATGGCCCATTGCAGTGGTTAGATAAGGTGCTGACACAAATGGGTTCCCCTCATAATCCAATTTCCTCTGTTTCCTAAGAACCATCTCCACAGACTACCAATGCAGGGTTGTGGCTTGTGGAAATCTCACATGGGAGCCAACCTGAATTTCTGTATGTAGCTGTAAATATATGAATGTACATAGTATATCATCAGTGGAGTTTTTCATGTCATTACTACATGTTTACTAGCTAATAAGATGGTGGTATGTTGCATTCTGTGCTGTTTACTGACAATGTTATAGAAATTTGGATTTAGCAAGCCTGTCTCTGGGTATGGAAAAATACTAGTGTTGTTTGTACTCTGCAATAAATCATCTAAATAAACATAAATTCTACATCTTATATACAATTTTAGAAGTAAGTAATTTGGCATGTAAAATAATAAAAACTGCCGTGCTTGACAAGATGAAATACCATCTGGTCAACATTCTGTTTCTTACGAACAGTCCGTGCTGCTGGACCCTCTGAAGCAAAGTATAATGATTTTGGCTCTTCTCCATTTTACTTTTGGCCTCCCATCAATTGTTTGTAGTATATACTGCTAAGCACAGGAGTATATTGCTTCTGGACAAAAAGATTACATGTACTTTTTGCAGATAAAATGCCATTTATATTTCTGCTTTCTATTTGCATCACTGAATTGTTTTTTTCTGCTTTTTGGTAAGTAGGAAGGCAATTCCTTGCGAGAAGGGAGAGTAATTAATGACAATGAAATACCATCTTTTGAGCCACCAGAAATCATGCTGGTTCTTCATACATCATACATATCCATCATTTCTGAGATGTCATAAGAAAGGACTATTGGTACATCATATTCCTAGTCCACTTATTTTCATTTCTTGTTTTTATGAGAACTACACAGTCCAAAACCCATAATTTATTCTTTGGAAGTAAATACATTGGCATGTAAAATAATCTTGTAGCACCTTCAAAATGGAGTGAAACGTGTTTGTAGCATAGCAATCTTTGGCAGAGAAGGCTACAGACCTTGTAAAACTACAACTTCCAGGATTCTATAGCATTGAATCATAGTAGCTAAAATGATCTCAAACTTCATTAATTCTACACTGTAGATGCACCCTTGGTCTACTGCATCATCAGATAGTGGTGTCATGGAATACCAGTTTATTTTGTTTAGGGTCACCACTTTGGATGACTCTGACCAAATCTTGACCTCTTGGTAAGTGTTGACCATCTTCTCCCTGAATAACTGATCTAAAAACAAAAGATCTGCTGAGGAAGTCTATCACTGACCACAGAAGGTGGAAACAGACAACCTTAAAAAAGGCAAAGGTGGAAACAACGTTTAAAAAGGCAGGTTGACGTTTACCATTTCACAATTTGTTTCTAGGAGACCCTGAATAAAGTCCTATTCCAAAATGAAATTGTCAGTGGATAAATTTTCCCCATGTTGCATGGATTTCTGCAGGAGTGATTGAAGCTTTGACAGCTATAAGACAGCTGCTTAAAAGATGTGACAAGAGCGAGCCCTAGCAGAATAAGACAGTCTCCTAAAGTTGTGTTTTGGTATCCAGCTGATAGATCTTTTATCATCAGGTTATTTTATTATCACCAAGTCTCATCATCAGAGATTTCATTAAAATATTTTCACTTATTTTAGAAATAATGACAGTAACTATTCAAACATTATTATAGGAATGACCACAGAAAAAGCAAGGTTGCAGAGGGGATGGCAATTGGAATAACCATGTAGTGCAGCTACAGTCTTATTTCCATTGATTGTATTACACAGTAGGGCTCTGGCAAAATCGGGGACAGCAAACATGTGCATAAAAAGGCTGGAGTGATACACCATTTAGAAGCCATTGTGAGAATACTATTATGATGCTTTCAAGGAGCATATGAGATAGAAATTTGCATCATTTGCAAATACATGTTGGTCTCTAGAAGATAATGGTGGTGATGATTATAATGATCATAATAGCCTTCATATTTGCTGTTTGTTGGTCTTTGTTGTTTGAGTACATAAGAGAAAAATGCCACTTGCAGGGCATCTTTTAAAGGCTTTCAGGAATGAGCCTTGGGAGTTGAGTGGTTGCTCATAGCCAGGCATACTTCAAAGAGCAGAAGAGGAAAGGAAATTAACAATTATCCTGGGCTGGAATCTTCTTTGGGATTTATCAACTTACATATATGGGAATTGGAATTGGTCAGTTTTGTAATTTCCGTATCCAGCAGAGGGCAGCTGTTATGTTACTGTGTAGTAGAGACCAGCAAAATGCCCACAGTGCATTGCATTCTGATTCCTATCTTATACCATCTGGCACACTTGCTCATGTTCTGAAACACGTCTTCTCAGTTCAATATCAGCATTTCCTAGCACCTCTCCTTCTCAGTTAAGTATAAATTTATATTAAGTAAAAGATGATACAAGATTCTGGGGAAATTATAACAAAAGACATGCAGGAGATAATGATAACTGGTGATATTTCCAGAGCTCACTGATGAACAATGTTGTGGATAAGTTTTACAGTGGCATTTCCGTCTTTAATATAAATAAATTACAAATATATTCAGGATCATTTCTTTTTTTCGAAACAGCAAAACCCTATTGACTCTACAAAGGCAAATGTGTCAAAATAAGAAAGAACACAGGATTGATAACTTCAGTGATGGCTCTAATCTTCATCAGTGACCATGACCTACCAGTTTCTAAAGCCTGATTTCTAGAGTATGCATATGCACAGCCATTTCCTTAAATGTAGTGCTTGGGTGTAAAAGGTGTTAGAAGAGAGCATCAAAAAGGGCTGGAAGCTTTGGCTTAAAAGTCTTCCATTAGCATTCAGTCTTTGCTAGAAACAAAGCATCTCTTCTATCTGAACATTAGAAAGAACTTCCTGAACATGGGAGCTTTTCAACAGTGGAACTCTCTGTCTCAGATTCTGGTGGAAGCTCCTTCTTTGGAGACTTTTAAACAGAGGCTAGATGGCCATCTGTCAGAGGTGCTTTGATTGTGCTTTTCCTGCATGGCCTGTATGGGGTCTTCCAATTCTTTTGATTCTATGTTTAAGCTTTCAGCTAGAAGCAAAGCATCTCTTTCCTTTAAAAATCTCTTTTATCATTCGAACTCTAGGCATTTGTCCATTGCCAGGAGCCTTTTGAACTCCAGATGCTAATGTATTTCTGGCTCTTGGCACAGGCTCATTCTTGACAAACGTTTAAGCACATCCCTGACTTGGCATGCCAAACTTTGACCATTCCGGTTTTTTCCAGCTATCCTCAGCTGGCTGAGTCCCTAGCATTGTATTGGCAGAGAGACAACTCTGCCCAGAGTAGAAGAGAGACAGGTTGAGTCCTTGGTGCCAAAGTACTCTGGTAGTATTCCAGGATTAATATTCTGCACCAACTGGTTGCCACACAGACCATCAAAGAACAAAATTGAACATGTTCCAAAGTACCATACATGTCTAATTTTGACAAACTTCCTACAACTTATTGAAAAGGGATATTGGAACCTGGAAGGAGCGTCAATTCACCCCATTTTAATTTTTAACCAGAAAAGGGGAAAATAATTGGATCTCGGGGAGACGTTGAAGGCTGAAGAAAACTTTTCTTGGTGTGCCAGTGTGCTGGCATAGTTATATCAACAAGGAATAATGTAATCCCTTCATTTTCAAACCAGACATGATTTCCCAGTAGGAACTGATAGCTCCTCATAATCAAACTCACCCTTCCTGCATTTTAACTAAACGAAGGATTTTGTCCGTATGGAATCCCTAGCTTACTGAGTGAAGGCATGTGGTGCTATACAAGGGCACATCCATGAGCCTGGAAATCCATGGAATCAGAGGTCAGAGGTGTCCCCAGTAGCACAATAGGTTAAACCCTTGTGCCAGCAGGACTGCTGACCAAAAGGTCAGTGGTTCAAATCCATGGAGCGGGGTGAGCTCCCCTCTCTTAGCTCCAGCTTCTCCTGCAGGGACATGAGAGAAGCCTCCCATAGGATGGTAAAACATCCGGGTGTCCCCAGGGCAGCGTCCTTGCAGATGGCCAATTCTCTCACATCAGAAGCAACTTGCAGTTTCTCAAGTCGCTCCTGACACGAAAAAGGTCTACAAAGTCTGTCTTGTTCAACTTGCTGACAGTTAAGGAAATCCACAGGCTAAGCAACCATGTTTAAAAACCTCCAGCAAACAGAAAGTTTGCTGGCAATCTTTTCCACCATCAAAATAGCCTTTACCATCAAGATATTCTTCCTAGCATTTTACTGAAATCTCTTTTTATGTAACCAGAATCTACTGGTTTCAATCCTTCCCTTTGAAATCCTTCCCATTCTCCATCCCCTTTAATTTAATTTCACTGTTGAATTGCTTTTTGTACTCTGTATTGCTGTCAATTGATTTAGGCATCTAATTGTGCCTCCTCTGTAAGCCGCCCTGAGTCCCCTCCCCCCCCCCCCCCGGGGTGAGAAGGGCGGGGCATAAGTAAGTGAAATAAATAAATAAATATAGAAGTGGTTTTCACCCTGTGGGTCCCCAGATGTTTTGGCCTTCAACTCCTAGAAGTCCTAACAGCTGGTAAACTGACTGGGATTTCTGGGAGTTGTAGGGCGAAACACCTAGGGACTCACAGGTTGAGAAACACAGCTTTATAGGATAGCCCTTCAAATATCTCAAGATGCCAAAAGATACTGTTTTTTAGTCTTCTAGAGTGAACATATCCAGTCCCCTCGCCATTACAGACCCTTTATTATATCACATTCCTGGACACAGCACTATAGGTGAGGTTTGATGACAGCTCAATTGAGTGGGACAATATACTTCTGTTGTTGCAGCCAAGAATTGCATTAGGTCCCAGACTTTTCTCCCTGTGGCATTATGTTGACTTGTGCTTGGCTTGTTTGTGGATCTGATTTATCCAGCCTTTACATTTATTCTGACTGAAATGTGGGTACTTTATTTGGACCAGGGTGTCCAATCTATCATCAGTCACCTTGAATATTAATTCTTTCCTCTAAGGCAGTGGTCCCCAACCTGTGGTCCGTAGACCACCAGTGGTCACCAGGAATGAAAATATGGTCTGCAACCTCATCATGACTACACTGTTGCTTTAAAACCATGTGGCAGTGAGAGCAACTGGTCTCGCAAAATCCTCTTATAGTGTCGAAGCAATGGGGACGTTGGGAGGGGAGAGGCTGACTACCCACAAAAAATTACTACTACATCAGCTCTAGATTATTAAATATGGTTTTCTGTGGGCAAGCATAAGGTGACTACTGGATGGCATATGTTCTGTATTAGAAACAAGAGCTGATGTAGTCTATTCAATGCAACTTTCTGAATCCACACCCCAAATAATCAAACTGAATCTAAAGTTGACCGAAAACTGATTCGTAACCCTTTTGGTAGTAATGTTGGAGAGTGGTCTCTGGTCAAGGTGGTCCCTGGTCAAAAAAAGGTTGGGAACTACTGCTGGAAGATTTTCGCTAACTTTTCCAGAGAAGTGTGATTTTGTCATTTGGTGACCCAGTTTACCTGATACATGAAACTGGTTTCCACTCAACCTGCATATTGAACAAGGCCCCAGACTTTGCCACATTGAAAGTCTCTGATAGATACCAACATACAAAGATGAAGCCAGAGATAACTGGGAGAAACAAAGCCAGGATGTATTCCAGAGAGTAAATGAACATTGCACATAGAAATAAACCATGACTGCTGCTAAAGTCCAGAGGAAAAACTTATAAAATGGACTATTTTCTTCAGTATTCATTTCAGAATCTTCCAATAAAAATGACCCCGTAAATAATACTTTTTGTGTCTAGATGTCATTGTGCAGCTATCAGTATTAAATTTAAAGCCTTTAGCTATGGTCATAAATGTGCCATCCTTTAAGATGGGTTTCCTGAAAGATTTAAAAGCTGTTTACTAGAAAGGCTATTTATTGATGGCCAATTTAAGGGAAAGAAGACATAACTTATAATAGGCGGCTCTGTGTGTCGACAATAATAAAGTGCACTTTCAGGCTTCTTGTGGACAATCCTTATGTTTCATTGGGGGCTTATGGGCATTTCAGCCTGCTTTTCACACACAAAAATATCAAATGCATTATAACATTGAGGTGCTATTTTCTTGCTAAAGACATCTCTGTAAAATAATATCCATAAGAAGAAAGTGGATTAGCTACGTTTGGCATTTTATGTTGATGGTTTTCAACGAGTGATTATAAAGCAAAAGTCTGGAAAGTTGTGGGTTTAGTTCAGTCATGGGCAAACTTTGGCCCTCCGGGTGTTTTGGATTTCAACTCCCACAATTCCTGACAGCCTCAGGCCCCTTCCTTTTCCCTCAGCTTAAGCGGCTGAGGGGGAAAAGGAAAGGGCCTGAGGCTGTTAGGAATTGTAGGAGTTGAAATTCAAAACACCCAAAGGACCAAAGTTTGCCCATGCCTGGTTTAGTTGCATTAGATCATTATTTTCATCAGTTGAAAGGAAATGTTGCCTGTATTAGCAGGTATCATCTTCACACTTATATTTTAGCAGTCCTTGCAAGAAAACATTTTAGCATAAACAAACAGATGAACAAATGGGTGAGGATAATAAATGTTATTCAGTTTATGCATGAGAAATAAGCATTTAACCCCATAATGAAGGATTAACTCTACAACAGTGGTCCTCAATGTTTTACCTTTTCATTGTTTAGGTTTTGGTTTCTCGTATCCTTGGTCCTTTTGTCTTATTTAAAGCATCTTTGAGTTAAAGTCCAAGTCATTTGACAGGCCAAAGTTTTAGAAGCATTTGGTGTTTCCATTTATATCCCCTCCTCCATTCCAGCTTCTGTATAAATACAGTAAAGTCTCGCTTATCCAACCTTCGCTCATCCAACATTCTGTATTATCCAATACAGATCGTTGGATGAGCATCATACCTGTTTCAATACATTGCGATGTTTCGGTGCTAAATTCGTAAATACAGTAATTACTGAATAATGTTACTGTGAATTGAATTGCCTTTTCTGTCAATTTGTTGTAAAACACAATGTTTTGGTGGTTAACTTGTAAAATAACGTAATTTGACATTTAGTAGGCTTTTCCTTATTATCCAACATTTTCGCTTATCTAACGTTCTGCTGGCCCATTTATGCCGGATAAGTGAGACTCTATGGTATCTGCTAACAAAAGCTGAATTCTGTACACATGATGAAGTCCACAAATGCCTGTACAGAATACAACTTTTTAGTCTTTTTGAGATTCCACAGTACTTTTGCTTGTCTTTGTTGCATCAAATTACCATTGCTGTCTCCTTAGAAACATTCTGTCAGGGGAAAAAATCCTGGATTTTCAGATTTAATGAAATTATTTTGAGGTTTTTAAAAGTGGTAACTACAGTTGGTAACACATTCCAGCTTTCATAAATAAAAATTTAAAGTGCTATTGATCAAGGCAATGCTTTCAGCATTGTGTGCTGGATCAGATCAAAGGTTCCCTTCAATATAATGTGAGATGGATTCAAAACATTCCCGTATCATCCTCCTAAAAACAGAATTACATTCTAAAAGAAAGTTGCTGACTTCATATGTAGCTATATGCATGTTTGTATGAGTCATAAAGCCTGATTTTTTTTATCGTGACAGAAGTGACTTGAGAAACTGCAAGTTGCTTTTGGTGTAAGAGAATTGCCATTTGCAGAGACGTTGCCCAGGGGACACCCAGATGTGTTACCATCCTGTGGGAGGTTTCGCTCATGTCCCCACATTGGAAGCTGGAGCTGACAGATGGGAGCTCACCCCATTTCATGGATTTGAATCACTGACCTTTAGATCAGTTCAGTCAGCACAAGGTTTTAACCCATTGTGCCACCGCGGCGCCTATATAAAGCCTGATGATATACGTTAATACTCAGAAGTATTAATTCTGTTGAAGTGACTGGGTAAAAATTGTAGCCTTCACAAGGGATTGGAGCCACACTTAATTATGCCTCACATAAACACACAGAAATGAAGAAGTCTTACATGAGTCTTTACTAAGGTGTCCCGTTGGTTTCAGTTGCTCTAATTGGAATTAAATCTAGATCCAACCAAGTGTAAATTAATTCTTAGGAAACATATTGAACTCAGGCTGCTATTACCTATTTGCATTAAATAGTTAATAGCTACTGAATTAATGATTTAGTAATTTCAACATTAGCTTCATCCTTCATGCAATAGTTTTCAAAGATACATATTTATACTTGGCAGTTTATGTGTAATCTAGGTTGTTAGAAACCAGTTGTGAAGTGTGTGAAGTACAAGGTATTATAGGGTGGAGACTAACATTCTATAAATGGATTCTGTATAGCCATATGCATAACAGTGCAAAGTAATATATAGGGGACACCAACATTTTATAAACAGATTCTGAAGCTTTACTAGACCTATAGACCTTGCTTGGGCAGTAAAGCTGCTTTCAGGTTGTACAGGAATGGAAAAGAAATGCTACTCATTATGTATATTAGTATAATTATTGTTCTGTAATATATCAGATAATGTGTGCTGCCTACTTTTGATAGAATACTTAGCAAGAGGAGTGTGTGAATATCAACACAAGCATTCCTCGATGTCAACGTTAGGCAAACTGAATTCCTCTTTCAGCCTCGGTCAGCATGACCAATGGAGCGGAAGCATGGGAGTTGTAGTCTCAAACACTTGAATGGTACCAGATTGCATTCTTTGCCAAGAAGCCCCTATACAAACACAACACAAAGTATTTGGCAGAACATACATTTTATATTTATGCTCTGTAGTGCAAAAAGTGCCAATACAAACTGAAGACTCCAGTAACTTAACTAAAAGCATTGTTTCCTGAAAGGCATGTTACAAATACAGTAGTCTCGCTTATCCGACCTTCGCTTATCCGACATTTTGTCTTATCCAATGATCTTATCCAACCCCCCTTTGCTCCAGCATTTCCCCTTCAATTAAAGGAGCACTCCCCAATTCTCTCTATTCCCAATAAGTGAAAAATCAAGACAAGTTGGAGGAGGAGGAGGGAGGAAAGGGGGAAAAGAGGCAGGACCAGATGTGGAAGCATCCTCCCTCCTTCCCTCTGTGATTTCCACGCTCCTCTTCTGCTGCATCCGGGCACTTCTTGCTGGGCCGCTCTAGCCCTGAAGCATTGCTTTGCCGTAACCCTTTGAGTCCCTGTTGTTAGTATTCTAGGTGTCTAGCGCTGCGTCGGACGGGTAACAGTAGGAGACTCCGTATTATCCGACATTTTCGTTTATCTAACGTTTTGTCGGATAAGGAAGATTCTACATATGAATCTAGATTATCAGATGAGATGGTAGATTAATTTCACGTAAGTGTTTCTTACCAAAAGAGGTACTAAAGTCGGCTCGGATTATTACTCTTTACTCTCAAGGTCTTTCCACCGTTCAGACTCATTAAAACAGTTCTAGTTGGAATTTTGTTAATGGAGTCCTAAAAGAAAGGACTCTGCCTTAATTCTAACACTACAGTGGTTTACATCAGAACAATTTGGAAATGTAGACTTAAATGACCCTTGGCCCCAGGAAAAAGGGCAGAGAAGGTGACACTTTGAAACTGCAGCAAATGTTGGGCTGATCTGCTGTCAGTGAAACAAAACTTCCAACATAGATGTGCCCTCTTTATGCATGCATCTTTAGACATTAAATGGTTTTTGACAAACCCGGTTCTTTTAAACATGGTACTAAATGATACTGCGATGTAGGTTGTCTTTATTGACTAATTTGTTTATTCCAATGAAAAATAAATGTTTACTGCTTTGTTTCTAAACACTGTTATGGAAAAACATGCGCTTGCTTCGCATTTGCCAATGCAGAGGCTTCTACCTGGCCATGCAGTTCTCCTTTGCCAATGGAGAAACTGGTCTCTCAGCTCAATCATGTAACAAGTTTAGATGTGACATCTATTTTAGACCTAACCAAATAAAATAGCCATTCTTCTTTCGAATATCATCGTGTGAATCACTGTTTAGGAAAATGAAAACCTAGAAGCTAATGTCTTGTGGATTTGGTGATGCTTCCCTTAATACTGACATTAATATAGCAAGTTGTTTGTGAATATTTCTATGTGTAAATTCTTTCTTGTCCATCCTGCTGTACTGCCTCTTGAACAAGACTTTAAAGCTCACAGATAAGGTGTAAATAAATCTGTCTTTTAAGTTCTCTGGATGCTTGCTCAAGCCTCAACTCCTTTGTCTTGTCAAATTGTTTATAATGCTTTCTGTAATAAAGTATTTTCCTTGTGGTAAAACTTAATTCCTATAGTATCAGAATACTTTATTCACAATTTTTCAACAAGAGGTCCAACCTATGTCCATATTTCATGCTTATGAATACTGAATTGTAGTATGTATACTGTATGGTATGGGAAAATAGGACGCGGAACAATGGCTTCAAACTACAAGAAAGGAGATTCCACCTGAACATTGGGAAGAACTTCCTAACCGTGAGAGCTGTTCAGCAGCGGAACTCTCTGCCCCAGAGTGTGATGGAGGCTCCTTCTTTGCAGGCTTTTAAATAGAGGCTGGATAGCCATCTGTCAGGGGTGGAGGGAATCAGGGAGGAGGGAGAGCAAGCTTGTTTTTGCTGCCCTGGAGACTAGGACGCAGAACAATGGCTTCAAACTGCAAGAAAGGAGATTCCACCTGAACATTGGGAAGAACTTCCTGATTGTGAAAGCTGATCAGCAGTGGAACCCCCTGCCCCAGAGTGTGATGGAGGGTCCTTCTTTGGAGGCTTTTAAACAGAGGCTGGATGGCCATCTGTCTGGGGTGCTTTGGGTGCTATTTTCCTGCTTCTTGACAGGAAGGTTGGGCTGGATGGCCTGCAAGGTCTCTTCCAACTCTATGATTCTATGTGCTCTAGAAATGCGTGGCATTGACAAATCTGACGACATGCTACCTTATCTGTCCTTTAACCTTGAGAAAAGGGTAACAATTTTCAAGGGAATGCTAAATCATTAACACCCCAAACGTAATCTTAACCTACATCCATACATGTGGCTATGCAAGGTTCAGAGCCAAGTTGAATGAGACATCACCATTTGGAAACACTGAAAAGCATGACTTGTTCTGTGGTCAGTTTCTCTCTACATTTTCTTTCCTTGATATAACAGCCAGAGCAAAGCTGCTAGAAGAAATACCTTTTATGTTCTTGTGAGAGGTATTAATGGTACATTGTAGACAGTTTAATAATATATAGGATGGACACTAATACATTTGTGTTAAGAGTATAAAAATATGAACTTAAGTATCGGAAGCCACTCTAAAATCTGCATCAGATTTGCCTGACATTAAAATGAAAAGGTTGAATGGCACAGATGTTTGTGTTGTCTGTAACTTAGTGTTTAAAACTGCTAGTGAATAAATCTGACAAGCTGCCATAACAAATTTATTTGACAAGAATGCTGCTTGTGTTTCAAGAGTGATGTCTTGTCTTAGTTGTTAATAAAGTTACTCTATAAACAAAAGGATCCGTTTCACGTCCGTTTTCATTTCCAGACTTCTCAGATTTCTAGAAAGCCTTGTTTCTATAAGAGAAGCAGCAACCTACCACACAAATGGGACAATGACAAGATTCACAACAGCAGTTTGAAATAACTAAGATCAAATGTAATTAATGGATACAGAAAGATGTTTTTCATCAGAAAAGAACAAGAACTATCTTAACGATTTGTTTATACCATCTCTGTTCTTTATAGGATTGTTAGTAAAGCCATGTTGTACATTTGAGCTTTCACAGTATGCCTCCAGTAGCTGCAGGACTGTTATACATATAACAGTTTCTCCGTAAACATGAAGTAGACAATTTATAATTTTCATAAGGGCAAATAATGGGTTAGTTATTTGTGACAGGTATATGCAGGTTCCTCAAATCCGGGGAGTGGGGTGAGCTCCTGTTGTTAGGCCCAGCTTCTGCCACTGAGCAGTTCAAAAACATGCAAATGTGAGTAGATCAATAATACTGCTTTGGCGAGAAGGTAATGGCGCTCCAAGTAGTCATGCCGGCCACATGACCTAGGAGGCATCTAGGGACAACGCTGGCTCTTCGGCTTAGAAATGGAGATGAGCACCAACCCCCAGAGTCAGACACGACTAGACTTAATGTCAGGGGAAATCCTTTACCTTTATTATATGCAGGTTATTTAATATGCACGATTTCACTACCTATTAGTTCTGTAACTGTTCGTCTAAGGCCCCTTCCACACAGCTGAATAAAATCCTACATTATCTGCTTTGAACTGGAATATATGTCAGTGTGGACTCAGATAACCCAGTTCAAAGCAGTTATTGTGGGATTTTCTGCCCTGACATTCTGGGTTACATGGCTGTGTGAAAGGGCTTCTATATTCCTATTTTATTGAGAATCAAATTTCAATTTTAGTTTTATGATGTAATCACAACAGCATGTTGCAGTGGAATTCTATACTGTCTTTAACAATTACACTCCATTTGTGTAGATCTGAAATACATACACACACATACATATATGTATATGTGTGTATGTATATATATATATATATATATATATATATATATATATATATATATATACACACACACACACACACATATACATATATGTATGTGTGTGTATGTATTTCAGATCTACACAAATGGAGTCAACTTGGGAAGGTTACTGAATTAAATAAAATGATTAAAATTGTAAGTGAGCCAACAAAATAATCAGTGCACAAACTGAACCAATGCACACTAGGACTGGGATACCAGCTGGGAAATGCCAATGGGACACTCTTTAAAAGTCTCCTGTTATACATCATTGCAATCCAGACAGGATTTCTTGGCCCCTCTGCTGGAAAGCTCAGTGTACATAAAATTATGTGATGTACATTGTGATAGAAAATGCCAGCTGTTCATTTAATTTCTACAAGAAACAGAATAGGGATCTGGTTATAAATCTGTTTTATGTGGTCTCATTATAGTACTAATTAATGGAAGCAAACTGAAAATGCTAACCATATTATGAGAGCATAGAGGAAACTGGAGGGAATCAATCTGAAAAGCATTTCATTGTTTACGATAACCAGAACTTCCTGGGACAAAAGGACTAGTGTGGAGCCAAATGCACCCACAATTTCTTTTAAACCAACACTGTCAGTTTAAACAGTGTTTATGAAGTTCCCCCCTTCAGACCAAGTTCCCTACCATTTCCTCTTGCTACTTCAACTGGCAAATGAGCATGAATGATAAATTGACTTATTTCGGGATAAATGTTACAAAATTTCCCTGAACTCGAGGATATGACCATTAATGTGGCCTCATTATATAAAATGATGACTGAAACGAATAGAGGCGCATCTACATAACTTCACAGATCAGATCAGGCGAAGGTCTATTTGATGCAAGATTATGTTCAAGCAATGCCCAAATGGTTGCCTAAAGCAGTGGTTCTCAACCCGTGGGTCCCCAGATATTTTGGCTTTCAACTCCCAGAAATCCCAACAGCTAGTAAGCTGGCTGGGATTTCTGGGAGTTGTACACCAAAACACCTGGGGACCCACAGGTGGAGAACCACTGGCTTAAAGGAAGCTCAGCAGGAGATCCGAAGTACAACTGCACCCTCCACCTCCTTTCTCAGGAATTGATATATATATAGCTGTGTGATAATCAGTACTAGAGATTTATCCTGACAAATTGATGGCTCTCATCCTCCAGACAAATGGGCAGCCATTGTTATGTCTTGTCACAGCATGCAGCATAATTTATGCACTATGTTAAGTACTTCTTTTTACCAGTTTCTAAACTTCCATTTTCCAGTAGGTTTTGTTATGAAAGGCAAGAAACTACACTCCACTTTCTCCACCCATGCACAACTTTATCATGACTTTACTTGCTTGTCTTTTTTTGTTAAGTTGAACAGCCCAACATCTTATAACAATTCCTCACATGGAATCACATACCCATAATCCAGAGATACTGTTGGAAGATCAGCAAAGGCAGTGGTAAGGAATGCTGGGAGCTGAATTTCAAACACATTTAGAAGGCCATACAATTCTCACTCTTGCTCTAATGCCTTGATTACTTTGGTTGCCTTTTTTTGGGAACTTTCCCAGTTCTATAAAAGAAAAACTTTAATAAAACAACAGCATATGCTGCGAGAGCATAGTCTACAGCAGGGGTCCTCAAACTAAGGCCCGAGGGTCGGATACGACCCTCCAAGGTCATTTACCCAGCCCTCGCTCAAGGTCAACCTAAGTCTTGAAAGCACACAACAACAATCCTATCTCATCAGCCAAAAGCAGGCCCACACTTCCTATTGAAATACTAATAAGTTTATATTTGTTAAAATTGTTCTTCATTTTAATTATTGTATTGTTTTTATGTGTTTTTGCACTACAAATAAGATATGTGCAGTGTGCATAGGAATTCATTCATGTTTTTTTCAAATTATAATCCGGCCCTCCAACAGTTTGAGGGACTGTGACCCAGCCCTCTGATTAAAAGTTTGAGGACCCCTGGTCTATAGTGCCAGGCATATAACTACAGGCAAAGTTATTGAGTCATGTTTTCAACAGGCTATTTTAATTCAGTTTTGTATCAAATAGTATTTATTTACCGCATTGATATACCATCTTTCTCAGTCCAGCGAAAACTATGTCGCTATATCCACTGCTGCCATCACTAAAAAGAACTCTGGAAGTAGTCTCATGGCATTTTCTACTTTTTTTTTCAAAAGCAACCACTGAATTTTCACCTGTATATCTGTTCCTAGAAAAGTAACTCCCTCAAAGCATTTTTGTTTAGTTAGCTCCAAAGTTAATTCCATTTCAAGTCCAGGGGATGTATGTCCAGCAAGTCTCACTCCAACAAATTTATTACAGTAGTCTCGCTTATCCAACATAAACGGGCTGGCAGAACCAGTGAAAAGGTTGAATAATGAGGGATTAAGGAAAAGCCTATTAAATGTCAAATTATGTTATGATTTTACAAATTAAAAGGAAAAGCCTAGTAAACGTCAAATTACATTATGATTTTACAAATTAAGCACCAAAACATCATGTTTTACAGCAAATCAACAGAAAAAGCAGTTCAATACATGGTAACGTTATGTAGTAATTACTGCATTTTCAAATATAGCACCAAAACATCACAATGTATTAAAATAGCTGTGGATCTGGGTAGGAGGCAGACTGCGTTGGATAATACAGAACTTTGGATGAGCGAAGGTTGGATAAGTGAGATTACTGTATTTGTAATGGAGCAGCTAGCTAGTCTTGGATATGACATGACTTTCAGGCACAAACTGCCACTTTTGATTAGAGAAACGTACTCCGGGAGAATTAAGGGAAGCAGATCCAATTTTTAGCAGCAAAGAGATGCAAAATTCTGGAAAGTGTCACACTTTACTTCACAGTAGGATGCACCATAATGAGTATAACAGACAGGGAAGAGTTTAAAAACAAATGTATTTAACTATTCTTTTCATGCAAAATTGAAAAAGGTTACCCACAAGTAAGTATCTAATTCAGAAATGGAAGAACAAACAAGCACCATGTATATTTTAAATCTGAATATTTTATCACAGTTCAGATTTCCTTTCCTAAGGCAAGCCAGAAATACAAGGTTTATTTCGGCTTATCAATAGGCAAGACAACTTTTATATGACTGGATCCAGTCCGTCATATTTCTAGTACATCCAATGAAATCAGTATGACTTAATTTAGGTATGGCTAACTCAAGTTACTTGATTTCAATGGATGTACTTTAAGTATGTCCAAGTGTGGACCCAGTCCAATATCTACAATTGATAAATATTTTAAAAGTCTGATGTAAAAAAGTTAACTTAAATGACATTCTTTAAAAAAGCATTTTTTAAAAAAGTCCTAAACATGTTCAAAGGTATGAAAAATTACAAAGATACAAAAATGATGTATCAATATATCCTTATAAGAATTACTTAGGTTCATCAATACAAATAAGTCATTTAAAGTATAAAATTAATATAAATAAGCTTAAATGGAAAAATCACACTCATTTTTTAACCATGTGTAAAAACAGTATGAAATTAACAACCTGGGGCACATTAATTTATAATGCAATATAAAAACCAATCAACCAGACTGGCCAAAGGGACAAATCAAGGATCAATGCTGGAACAGCAACTGTTCCTCAACAAAGAAACACTGATTGAGTTTCCCCCAGAAAACTGTAAACCCAGCATTCCGCATTGCCTTGTCCCTAAACCGACTAACAGATTGGATCAAAGTTTACCACTTAAAACTTCCACAGAAAGTAAGTATTGCTTTCTTCAATGAAAGTCATCAAAGAATAATGTTCTGCATGATATTAAATCAATTCACACCATAAAGAACTGAGCAGTTAAACTGAGCTAGGAATTTATCTCTCTGCAAAGCCCAACACAGTTCCCCAAAAATCAATGCAAGGTTTCAATGGAACAAGGAGAATGAATAAAGCTATCAAAGTATTTTCAAATAAATACAAGTCAAACACCATTCCTGAAACGAGCAAACAAGTTCCTCCAAGCTTTCTGACTTGTCTGGGAAGCAGAAAAACAAAACAAAACAAAACACGGTATACAATATCTGGAGCAGTTTGATGGTTTGTCATCCAAGTTTTGCTTTCATCTCAGATGCCGACATGAAGCTAAGCTGAGGGACTTTACTGCCATCACACCGAAGCGCCTGAAAACTGTTGCTGCCTTTGCTCCAAAGCCTGTTGACTTAGGAGCTGCTGCCGTTTCTGCAGGAAGTGTACAACTTCAGGACTTCTCAGAAGTGACTAGACAAAGAGATCACACGTTAAACACTGACTCCAATGCAGTCATATCACACAATATAGTTCATAATCATTACATACAGCTTTAGCATCAATGCTCCTGTTGTGCTGAGCATGCATCACACAAAAACTGGTACACAAAAATAAGGGTTTTTCCTTTTCTTTCTTTCTTTTTTTTTTTTTTTGTTGCTTCCGAAAAGCAGGTCCTCATGTGGGACCTAAAAATATGGTATGCTGGATATGTCAAACACAACCATGTTGATCCATCTTTGCATTAGTTTAGATTGTCTATAATTTGGGCTGCATCAAGGAGATGGAACAGGAACACTTCTAGTATACTAATCCCACAGTAGAGCAGTTTCTCTGCCTGAACTTTCCAAGGTTGTTTCAGATGTCATACTGGGGACACTCAAGAATTCTGGGCCTTCAGAATCCATGAAAGGGTTGTGCTGACAGGACCCATGCTGGACATCATACCTACCATAACTATAGAGCTGTTGCAGTAAATCATTTGACTGATATATGTAAGAAAACATACTATCCACCTAGTTTTTGTTGTATGATGGACAGAGGATAACCTGTTTACAGACCCAGCTCAGCTAATTTCCTTATGAGGTTTGCCTTGAGAGTAATTAAAAATTACATTGAATACCCAACATCCACTCTAATTTCTTAGATACTGTTATCAAGCAGATGTTTGATATCTCAATGATTAGAGCTGATAGAAGGAAACTGGTGCCATTTTTGGAATCTGCAGGTCAAATATACCCAGAAACAGGTCTAACATTTGAGGTACTAAAATGTGTATTGGCCAGTGTTATGGTATCCAAAAATATAATATTGTTTCATGTTTTTCACACATACACACACAATTGCGCTTTCATGGACTTTTAATCTGTTCAAATTATTTTTGTTGTAAAACTGTTGTTTCAAATCATTTAAAATTGATTTCATTTTATACTATTCTGAGGTCTTGTCATGTTAATAAATACATTTTACCATGTATGATGCACTGCAGAACATGGCAAGGAGACAATATAGCTATTAAAAGGCTCCCTTGCTAACAAAATTTAACAATGAATCCATTTATCTTACTGCGGGGCCTTGACAATTCTGACTGCAACTGTTCCTATTTTTATTTTGTAAGACACAAATATCCATGGACCCAAAGAATTCAGGTACTTGTGAAAAATGCTAGCCTTCGTGAGCTTTCAAAGGAAAAGGCAATATCTGAGAATGGAGAAGGAAGACATAGGTCAAACATCCTTCTCCATCCTCAAATATTGCATTTTCTTTTGAAATCTCATGAAGGCTAGTATTTTCCACAAAATCCAGCATACATCCTAATTTATTATTTATTTATTTACAGTATCTGTATACGGCTTTTCTCACCCCGAAGGGGACTCAAAGCGGATAGATCTGCCACCCTGTTTTTAAGACGTTAAAATATGAAGCTTTCAAACTTGAACAAGGCATCTACATGACTACTAGAGGCATGCATTTGCTGATTCAATGCAATTGAACCCCCAGTCAGAACCTGCATAAAAAGGTACCATCACATTGTGCTGTTTCGTGACTAGTAGCATTTATCCTCCAAACACTGTGGCAGAAAATAACTATAAAGTCCACATTTGTTACTGATGCATCAAGCCTACAAATAAAATCTGCATTTCTGCTATACAAAGGTCTCAAATAATAATAAAAAGAACTCAAATAGATTTTTTCATTCAAAGCTCAAAAGCACTTACCAGTCTTTTCTGGTTTAATACTTGTTCCAAAAGTGTAGGTTTTGCTGGCCGATCTCCCACGGTTCCTGTCCTTTGTTTTGATGCAGAAACAGAATTTTCAGTGCAATCCTAAATGCACACAGAGAGAAAGAAATGAGGAAATTATTGTAATGCTTCATTAGAAAAAAAAATTTCTGGGATGGACACACACGCAACAATTTCTAGAAATTATGCACAATTTGGTTCCTGTAGATTAATTATTACAGGCCTTTCAATCACCAGAATATCCTGAAAGTCTAAACATTATTTTTTAATTCAATTTATACCCTACATTTCTCACATAAAAGGGTCAGAAAGTAGTTTAGAAATTAAAAGTATCAATAAATCAATAAAACCTTAACCCATTTAATTTAATATGAAATATTAAGTTATTGTACAACAGATATTTCATAATGTTACCATATAAAAATAGCCAACACTACGTCTGAACTAAAAAATTAAAGTAATTAACTTGAATACGGAATCATGAGCTGATTGAAGCCCATGTTTTTGTGACATAAATGGTTCAAAGCAAAAAGCTCTGGTCATTAGAGTCTCATGTCAGAAAAATATGTTAACTACTTCTAATTTATAGTACAACGCTAAAAAGAAAGAAAAACAGCCACAAAGTGAACTTCATTATTTGTAAGATTGCACTGCAAAGAATTTGTGGTTACTCTGCATCCATTTCCAAGTGTTCTGTAGTTGTATGTCTCTGCTGATACCAGGGTCAAGACAGCTATCTTTGGTGTACAACTCTTGAAAACAAACACACTGCTGCACTCAAGCAATCGTAAGTATCAGCATGGAGAGCAAATCTACCCAAACAATTATGATATCATTTCAATCAGGTCACTATTTTAGTAGATGGTGGGAATGTTGTGAATGTATTGTCAAAGGCTTTCATGGCCGGAATCACTGGGTTGTTGTAGGTTTCTTCGGGCTATATGGCCATGGTCTAGACCAGTGGTTCTCAACCTGGAGGGGTTGCGAGGGGTTTTTAGAGGGATCGCCAAAGACCATCAGAAAACACAACATTTTCTGTTGGTCATGGGGGTTCTGTGTGGGAAGCTTCGCCCAATTCTATCATTGGTGCGGTTCATAATTATCTGATTGTAGGTGAACTATAAATCCCAGCAACTACAACTCCCAAATGGCAGTCTATTTTCACCAAACTCCGCCAGTGTTCATATTTGGGCATATTGAGTATTCATGCCAAGTTTGGTCCAGATCTATCATTGTTTGAGTCCACAATGCACTCTGGATGTAGGTGAACTACAACTCCAAAACTCAATGTCCACCAAACCTTTCCAGTATTTTCTGTTGGCCATGGGAGTGCTGTGTGCCAAGTTTGCTTCAATTCCATCGTTGGTGGAGTAAAGCATGCTCTTTGATTGTAGATAAATTATAAATCCCAGCAACTACAACTCCCAAATGACAAAATTAATCCCCCAACCCCACCAGTATTCAAATTTGGTCCAGTGATGAAAATACATCCTGCATATCAGATATTTACATAACAGTAGCAAAGTTGCAGATACGAAGTAGCAATAACAATATTTTTTTTGCTTGGGGGTCACCACAACATGAGGAACTGTATTAAGGGGTCGTGACATTAAGAAGGTTGAGAACCACTGGTCTAGACCATGGCCATATAGCCCGAAAAAACCTACAACAACCCAATGTTGTGAATGTGGATGTGAATTTATGTGGATTTCAGCAACACATTCAAAAACGTCCCCATAATATTTTGATTCGGAAAACAGATTAAGTGTAGAATGGATGGGAACAACGTAATTAAATGACAGAACCAAGTCTAATGATTTCAAGTTACGAGTTTCAAGTGATTGAACATTCGGAGGAACTCCTTTAATACCAATAACTAGAAAAGTAGTGTGGTCTCCATCTTTGGATGTCTTCAAAAACAGGCTGGACAGCTACCCACAGGGGATGCTTTAGTCAGGGCTCCTGCACTGAGCAGGTTGCACTGGGATGGCCCATGAGACCTGCTGCTGCCCATCTCCCGCTCACCTCGTTGCGCCCCCCACTCCCTGGGGTTGTTCCTGTGGGCGCTGCGGCTCCTGGAGACACCGAAGCGGAGGCAGGGGCCGAGCCAGGGCCGCTCCCTCCTCCTCCTCCTCCTCCCGAGGGCGCTGCTGCTCCTGCTCCCCCTCCTGGCGCTGCTGCTGCTGCCCCTCCTGGTGGGCCTCCTCCTCCTCCTCCTCCGCTCCCTCCTCCACTTCCCAGAGCCTGGTCGCTCTTCTTCCGCTTGTACTTGTCCTTGTACATCTTGTTCCGGTGCCTCTTGCACATCCAGGGCTTCCTCTGCTTGGCCACCTGCGTGGTGGTCTCTCGGCAGCCTTCGTAGGTGCAGCTCTTGCACCCCCCGCCGGACTGGGCCCCGCTCTCGTCCTCCTCCTCCGCCTCCTCCGGGCCTCCTCCGCCTCCGCCAGGGCTCCCCGCGCTGTCTCTTCCTCCGCCTGCCTCGGCCTCGGCGGCGGGGCCCAGCTCGTAGAAGAGCACGAGGCCTCCCTGAGCGGCGGCGGCGGAGGAGGAGGGCTGTGGCGGCGGCGGCGCTGCTTCGGGGGCCTGTGGGGCGGCCGAGCGGAGGCCTTCCCCAGCCCCGCCTCCGCCTCCCCCGCCGCAGGGCTGCATCACCAGCAGCGTGAGCGCCTGCGGCGGGGAAGAGGCCGACGAGGAGCGGGGAGCGGCGGCGTGCTTCCCCGAGGCCTCCGTCCCGCCCGAAGGGCCTCGCAGCCGGGCCTCGGAGGGCCCTCGGCTGCCACAGCAACGCCCGGCCGAGCGCCCGCGGGTGACAGCTTGCCCCCGCGAACACGCAACCGCGCAGGCGCGCTCGCCGACGCTTCCTCTCGCTCCCCGGAAGCTCCTCCAAGGCGCAGGCGCAAACGCAGGGAACTGACGTCACGCACACAAAACCCCCGTTGGAAAAAAAATGACCCTTGAGTCACGTGGGGAGATGTTTGCTGCCCAGAGATGTTTTTCTTTTTTTTTCGGACTTCAACTCCCAGAAGCCTCTGCTACAGCAGGCAATGGCAAGGCCTTCTGGGTGCTGAAGTCCAAAATAAAGAGCAAGCCAATGCTTGAGAGTATTTGACGCTGTCGGACTAGTGACGTAAGAGAGCGCATGCGTACAGCCAAGAGGGCGTTTATGAGCATTGGAGGCGGGAGAAGGGGAAGCTGAGAATGCAGTCCTGGCTCCACTTTTGCTAATTTGATTTGATTAAAATGTTATCCTTACGAATCTCAAGGTCCTCCAAAACAATTCCAGTTGGAGTTGGTCATAAAGTTATGTTATGATATGGTACACTATAGTTTATAATAATAATAATAATAATAGTATAATATAAAGGTAAAGGTAGTCCCCTGACATTAAGTCCAGTCATGTCTGACTCTGGGGTGTGGTGCTCATCTCCATTTCTAAGCCGAAAAACCGGCATTGTCCATAGACACCTCCAAGGTCATGTGGCCAGCATGACTGCATGGAGCGCCGTTACCTTCCCGCTGTAGCGGTACCTATTGATCTACTCACATTTGCATGTTTTTGAACTGCTAGGTTGGCAGAAGCTAGGGCTGACAGCGGGAGCTCACGCCGCTCCCCGGAATCGAACCTGCAACCTTTCGATCAACAAGCTCAACAGCTCAGTGCTTTAAATCACTGCGCCACCAGGGGCTCCAATAGTATAATATACTGGTAGTGTATTATACATATTGGGGGAGGCCCTTCTCTCAGCCCCACTTCTATCACAAGTGAGATTGGTGGGGACGAGGAGCAGGGCCTTCTCGGTGGTGGCCCCTCACCTGTGGAATTCACTTCCTGGGGAAATCAGGTCATCAACATCCCTCCTCTTGTTCAGAAGGAAACTAAAACATGGATATGGGACTCACTTGGGTAATCTGGCAGATAGACAAAGGACAATAACGACTAGAATTGATAGGATTTGACAATGTGGAATGTACTACGGATTGTGAGCTAGCGAACGTTGAACATTAGATTGGTTTTATTGATTGTGATATATATCTTGCTTGTTTTTAATTGTTTGTAATTGCTATTGATACATGTTTTATCTTATTGTTTGTTGTTGGTATCAAATTGTGCCTTTTGTAAGCCGCCCTGAGTCTCCCCTCCGGAGTTGAGAAGGGCGGAGTAGAAATGTGCGAAATAAATAATAAATAATACAGTACAATATAATAATGTCCAGTCTCGATAAAATAGTGAAGAGTAGAGACATCAGACTGGCAACAAAGATCCGCCTAGTCAAAGCCATGGTATTCCCTGTAGTCACCTACGGATGTGAGAGCTGGACCTTAGGGAAGGCTGAGCGAAGGAAGATCGATGCTTTTGAGCTGTGGTGTTGGAGGAAAGTGCTGAGAGTGCCTTGGACTGCGAGAAGATCCAACCAGTCCATCCTCCAGGAAATAAAACCCGACTGCTCACTGGAGGGAAAGATACTAGAGACAAAGTTGAAGTACTTTGGCCACATCATGAGGAGACAGGAAAGCCTAGAGAAGACAATTATGCTGGGGAAAGTGGAAGGCAAAAGGAAGAGGGGCCGACCAAGGGCAAGATGGATGGATGGCACCCTTGAAGTGACTGGACTGACCTTGAGGGAGCTGGGGGTGGTGACGGCCGACAGGGAGCTCTGGCGTGGGCTGGTCCATGAGGTCACGAAGAGTCGGAGACGACTGAACGAATGAACAACAACACAATATAATAATATATAACAACCTTGTGGTGGCATAGCAGGTTAAACCGTTGAGCTGCTGGACTTGCTGAACGCAAGTCCAGCAGTGTGAGCACCTGCTGTTAGCCCCAGCTTCTGCCAACCTAGCAGTTCGAAAACATGCAAATGTGAGTAGATCAATAGGTACCCTGCCATGGTGGTCCACGCTCTGGTCACATCCCAAATAGATTACTGCAAAGCACTCTATGTGGGGCTGCTTTGAAGACGGTTCGGGAACTGCAGTTAGTCCAACGGCGGCAGCCAGATTACTAACAGGAGCTACATACAGGGAGCATACCACCCCCTTGTTTGTCATCTCCACTGGCTGCCTGTCCACTTCCGAGCTCAATTCAAAGTGCTGGTTTTGACCTATAAAGCTCTATACGGTTCTGGCCCAGCTTACTTGTCCATCTGCTTCTACGTCCCACCTCGTAAGTTAAGATCATCCGCAGCTGTGGTGACAAGAGACAGGGCCTTCTTGGCTGTAGCCCCCCCCCCCCCCCCCCCGTGGAATGCGCTTCCAAATGAAATACGATTGACCCCATCCCTCCTGGCGTTCAGGAAGAAATTAAAATCTTAGTTTTGGGACCAGACTTTTGGACAATAAACATAAAGCAGCACTTTGACTGGAAATGGATTGGCAAGACGATATGTATGAGGATACGATTTTATGGTTCCATCAGTGGGTTTGTGGACTGAGAATTGTTTTAATGACTGTTAATATAATTTGGTTATAATTAATTGCTATAGTTTTAACTCTGTATGTATTATGGTTTTATACTGTCTTATTGATTGTGGCATCGAATTGCTGCCATTGTTAGCCGCTCTGAGTCCCCCCCCCTCCCCCCCAGGGATTGAGAAGGATGGGGTAAAAATGCTGTAAATAAAAATAAATACTGATTCTGTGGAAAGGTAAAGGCGCTCCTTGCAGTCATGCCAGCCACATGACCTTGGAGGTGTCTATGGACAATCCCAGCTCTTCAGTTTAGAAACGGAGATGAGCGCCACCCGCCAAAGTCGGACACAGCTAGGCGTAATGTCAGGGAAAATGTTTAACTTTGGTTTGTTTGTTCGTTCAGTCGCTTCTGACTCTTCGTGACCTCATGGACCAGCCCATATAATAATATAACAAATTTATATTATATATTATATGTATTATTACTAAAAATATTGGTTGGAGTATAGTGGTATAGTGGAATATAGTAATTTATAATACTAATATTGTGTTAGACTAATTATATATATACGTACATAAAACATTAATGTAATACAACATAATAATATAATGTAATACAATAATATAATGTAATACAACATAATAATAGTACAATATAATAATATATTTTGTTATTGATATACTACTGATAATATATAATATATAATGATATACTGTTGTGTATATTTTAATTTGTAATGTTTTTTATTGTGAGCCACTTTGAGTCTCCATATGGAGATATAAAGCGGGATATAAATAGATCGATAGATGCTGGATCGATAGATGCTCGGTTTTCTCCCTTCATGGTGGTCTTGTGCTCCTAACCCCTGTGAATGTTGAAAGCTTGCTGTGTTATATTTCTCCCACAGTTATGCACATAATAATACAATAACAATACATCTTTATTTGTATCCTGTTTTTCTCCCACAAAGGGGCCCAAAGTGGCTTACAACACATTAAAAGCAATACAAGTCCAAAACAGCATATACAACACATAAACTGTCTATAAATTAAAACCTAAATAAGTATTTAAAACCAAATACATTATTGTAGAGTCTTGCTGGATTATATCATACATCAGTGAAGTAACTGAAACATTTCTGTTCCATCAGGGTTTTGGGTTTTTTTTTACAAATTGATGCGTGTTGAGCTGCTAATGCTGTATGGTGCTGTTTTGAAAATTTCAAAAGTGGGTTTTTATGTACGAAAAAAATCCTCCAATTTTAATATATATAATGTTTAATGTTTTAATTTATGTTTTTGTTCTGATCTTTAATTACTATTTTAAACTTGTATTGTTTTTAATGTGCTTTTAACCATCTTGCGTCTAGTATGATACAAAACTATTTTTTTTAAATGTGACTCCAGTAATATATGTATGTATTTGTGTGTTAAAAACAATTAAATCCTTTGTATCATTAAATCCATTAAATATTTAAATGCATTCAACTTGAATCACACTATCTACAGGAACTAACCCAAAATAGTTGTTTTCCATGGGCCATCTATAGTAGGCATGGGCAAACTTCAGCCCTCCAGGTGTTTTGGACTTCAACTCTGTTGACTGTTAGGAATTGTGGGAGTTAAAGTCCAAAACACCCGGAGGGCTGAATTTGCCCATGCCTGTTCTACATTGAAGCAAGTAGTCTATTCCCTGAGTAAATAAGAAGGAATTTGAAGGAACGTGGCACAACAAATTCATGTGCATGTCTAAAACACCCACTAGGTGGCATTCAGAAACCTTTTACTGTCTAATTCCAACATTGAACTAAGGGGACCCCATCTGGGGTCAGGACTTATTGCAACATTAGTCAAAGAGTCTGAAAGCCAAACATGATATAGTTGTTTGAAGGTTGGATTAGAATTTCCGGGAACTAAAGGTGCATCTACACTATAGAATTAATGAAGCTTGGCACCATTTTTGCCTATGCCTGTACAGCATGGGTGTCAAATCCATGCTATCAGCCTTCTGGTCACCTTCAAAGAGCCATTGAATCAATGGAGGGCGAATCCGTGGATACAGAGGGACAACTATATTTTCTTACCTAGTGGTGGTGTTCTTTAGTTTGTACCCTATTTGGATCCCTAGATTTTATTGAATGACTACTATCATCACTTTTGATTATCCCCTATACGGATGGGATAGTGGGAATTGCAACCCAACAGCACTTGTGGCTCTGAGGTTGGGGAAAGGTTAAAGAACATTATAATGTCAGGCATCATATCCACAAACCTTGCATTTAAATTCAAATTAGACTATCCTGACTAAAAAGAATAAAATGCAATCTTCCAGATATTACTGTATCACAACTCCCATAAGCTCTAGTCATGATGTCCACATCTAGAGGGCCACAGAAAATGGCTTGGTGGGCTGGATTTGGCCCGCAGGCCTTGTGTTTGAGACATGTGAGACACCATTTGGGGTCAGGTTCCACAGTTCAAGAAGCAGTTGTTTAAATTGTAAAAACATAGCATTTAACCTTGGCAGTTCATACAAATGGAAAGGTAATATCAGTCTGATTGCTTTGTTAACAAATAAATAGGGTTGCTCATTCAGGATGATCTCAACCCGCAAGGTTTTTGGGTCAATTATCATTAAATGTTGTGCATGAAGTACTAATCATAGATGCTTACACAACATATTTCCCCATCTGTAAAGTAACATATAAAATGACTGTTGTTGTGTGCCTTCCAGTCATTTCCAAATTATAATTACCTGAAGACAATTTACCAGATTTTCTTGGGGAAATTTGTTCAGAGGGAGTTTGCCTTTGTTTTCCTCCGAAGTTGAAAGAGTATAACTTGCCCAATGCCACTTTGTGGGTTTCCAGGGTGGAGTGGAGATTTGAGCCCTTTTCTCCAGGCATAATCCACTGCTCAAGCCACTACACCATACTACTGGTGGTCACATAATAAGTATTGCATTTAATGTAAAAATCTGTGCATTAGAAGTAAGATAATGTTGTTGGGAGATACTGATAGTTATTTCAAAGACAAGTTGACTATGCCCATTCTCTCTTTTTTTACATAATGTGTTTCTTGTGCTATTCAAGGTGCAAAAGATCATAGCTCAGAAGCAAAGTGCCCAACTTGCTGACAGAACATTGTAAAACAGAGCTTTATGTGAGACCACAGCGACTGAAAGCATCAGCCGCTGAATACAGACTAACGTTTCTAAACTAGGAAGGTTAAGAGTGTGGCTCTGGTCACATCTACAGTGTAGAATTAATGCCGTTTGACACCACTTTAATTGCCAAGGCTCAGTGCTATGGGATCCTGGGATTTGTAGCTTCACAAGGTTTTTAATCTTCTCTACCAAAGACTGCTGGTGCTCACCCATCTATGGCCCCACTATCCAGTTTCTGAAACTAGATTATCTGCTTTGAACTGGGTTATATGGCAGTGTAGACTCTCATTATTCAGTTCAAAGACGATAATCTGGATTTAGAAACTGGATTATATGGCAATGTAGATTCGGCCTACAACTCCCATGACTTTATAGGATAAAGCCTTGGCAGTTAAAGTGGAGGAAAACAACAGTGACTTTACAGTGTAGATCAGGTATGGGCAAACTTCTGCCCTCCAGGTGTTTTGGACTTCAACTCCCACAATTCCTAGACTATTAGGAATTGTGGGAGTTGGAGTCCAAAACACCTGGAGGACCAAAGTTTGCCCATGCCTGGTGTAGCTGCACCCTCAGAGTAAAACAGATTCTTAAGTAGAATGTGTTCTTTTTTATATATAAAGCAGCATTTAATTTCAAATTTATCTACAAAAAAGATTGTATAATTTTATTTTTACATAATGGAATTGTCTTTAAAATATTTTTCCATCAGGTGTAGCATTAAAAAAATTCACTGAAAAGTAAGTCTTAGAAATGTTTATAATGACATGTTAACTGTATAGAGAAATCCATCTAAATGCAAATTAACTTATAACCATATTGTATTAGCATAAAAACGTGAACAAAAACACATCAAGAAGAATATTGGGGATTTTAAAACGCAGCTTTGAAAGATACATGAAGATGCGATAAAATTCAAAATGGGCTGCATTGTATTGTATAGCGTCTCTACGGCTAATCCTCTACAGAGTCAGGGCACACTTAAACACATGCCTAATTGCAAAGGATTAAGTGGTTAAAATTACATTTTACAAATTATTTCAAAATCATCTTTTCTTCTCCCATTTTAACTCTTGTCCTATTGCTAAATAAGAATCACTCTATTATAAGACTGAGTTAGCTTACAGGCAAGTATCTGCAGATGAAACATCTTAGCAGTTATGTTACAATAAAAAGAGTAAATAAGAGAGCCAGTATGGAAGACTGGTTTCTGGGAGACCTGGGTTCAAATCCCCACTCAACCATGGAAACCCATTGGTTGACTTTGGACAAGTCACACTTTCTCAGCCTCAGAGAGAGACCCTTTAGAACAAATTTTACCAATAAACTAGGTTGATGTGATCTTTTTGGGCTGTATGGCTATATTCCAGAAGCATTATCTCCTGACATTTCGCTCACATTTATGGCAGGCATCCTCAGAGGTTGTGAGGTCTTTTGGAAACTAGGCAAGTGAGGTTTAGATATCTGTGGAATGTCCAGGGGGGAAGAAAGAACTCTTGTCTGCTTGAGGCAGGTGTGAATGTTGCAATTGGCCACTTTGATTAGCATTTAATGGCCTTGTAGCTTCAAAGCATGGCTGATTGCTGCCTGGAGGGATGTGGACAATTTCAGCAGAAAGGATGAAACCATGACAATGAACAAAATCTAGCTACCAGTATTAAAAAAAAACTCTAAAATCAGGACAGTATAAAAGAGCAATAGTAAAAAAAAAAACCCCAAAAACCAAAAATAGAGGAATTCCAGACAAGAATTAATCAGGGCCAACTAACACCTCCCAACAAAGGATTCCCTCAGGCAGCAATCAGCCAGCTTGGAACCTACAAAGCCATTTAATGTTGATCAAGGAGGCCAATTGCAACTTTTACATTTGCCTTAAGCCGACAATTGTTCTTTCTCCCACCCTGGGCATTCTGCAGATATGGAACCCCACTTGCCTAGTTTCCAACAGACCCCTCAACCTCTGAAGTTTCCTGCTGTAGATGTGGGTGAAACATCAGAATAGAATGCCTCTGGAACATGGCCATACTGCCCGGAATACTCACAGCAACTCAGTGATTCTGGACATGAAAGCCTTCGACAACACGTCTCCCAACAAAATCCAGTTATAAGTTAACTTTAGGGTTACCAAGTCAGAAATGACTTGCTCATAACAAAAAGGTAAATGATTACATCAAGATGGTTCTGCAGTGAGAAGCCTAATTTTGTTCAGAGATGAGGGTTTCAAAGTTGTGTTCTCTTAGTCCTGAACTGTATTTAACATTTCTATGTTTGCTTCAAGGGCTAGGAAGTTGTTGGATCATGAGACGTGGCCATACAACCCAGAAAACTCACAAAACCCCAGTAATTCTGGCCATGAAAGCCTTTGCAATACATGCTCTGAATGTTCTGTGATTGGTTTTCTTTTAGGTCATCATAAACCATAAGCAATGTGTCTACAAAAATTCAACGTGTTCAACAACTTTTTATTCAGAACTAACAGTAAGTACACTGAAAATCAAACAATTAGGTCAGGTAAATCTTGCATAAGTAAATAAAAAGCTTTTTGAAACTTCTAGAGGCCACTTGAAATGCAATCATGGATGACTTTTGCTTTTTCCAATCTCCACTTTTATTTTATTTTGCAGACAGAAACTTACAAATCTATGTTGTTAAAAATTACATTGAGGAAGCTGATGAAGCAGGTTCATCTGCTTTTCCTTTCTCTCTCTGTTTTGCTGTTAGTGGATTCTAGGTCCACCTTCTATTTACTTTGCCTGCTGTAGGTAAGCACATATGGCTTACCTACAGATAGAGTAGAACCCTCTTCTCTCCCATTTTAGGCATTATCACATTGCTTTCTGCAAACATGCTGACACAACTCAACACAGAACATGTCTGTTTCTCCATCCCTTTTCCACTGTCCTCCCGTTGCTCATGCTGCCAAAAAACCTTCCAGATAAACAAAAAACCATGATGAAAATGGGGTCCATGTCGTAATTTTGTAAAAAGAAAAGGAGTTTCTTTGTTAGCAACTTTGATAGCAGAGGAATAACTGTATTTTGATAAAGCCAGGTTGAAATGTAACCCAATGTGAAATGAAACAAAATATCAGAATATATTTCAAATACAGTAGAGTCTTGATGTATTGTTGAAGGCTTTCATGGCCGGAATCACTCAGTTCTTGTGAGTGATCTATATGGCCATGTTCTAGAGGCATTTCTCCTGACGTTTCGCCTGCATCTATGGCAAGCATCCTCAGAGGTGAGGTCTTGCTTAACCAACATAAACAGGCCAGCAGAACGTTAGGTAAGTGAAAATGTTGGATAATAGGGAGGGATTCAGGAAAAGCCTATTAAACGTCAAATTACGTTATGATTTTACAAATTAAGCATAAAACATCATGTTTTACAACAAACCAACAGAAAAAAACAGTTCAATACACAGTAATGTTACATAGTAATTACTGTATTTACTAATTTAGTACCAAAACATTGCAATGTATTGAAACAGCTGTGGATCTGGATGGGAGGCAGCCTGCGTTGGATAATACAGAACGTTGGATGAGCAAATGTTGGATAAGCGAGATTCTGTTGCTAAAATGAGATTTCTCTTACCCTCCCATCATAATGTTTGAACAAATTTCATTTGTGTGGATTTTGTCTCTCTTTTGCATAGTAAGCTTTTGATAGCTTTTGTATTCAGCGTGAACTGAAGGCACTAATGCTCTGTACTCTTACAGTTTTCTACTGTTTTGGTTGTTTTCATGATCAGCATTTGCTTTTCTGACATTTTCTCTTTAATCAAACCTTTCAACCCTATTCTCACCAGTTTTATCAATGGATGGAATAAATTCAAAATAGGTAAGCTAGCCTTCCTAGTGACAATATGGCAGTTTTCATATGTACATATTATAGAAACAATTTTGCATGAAAAATGTAATTGTGGTATAGAAATTTGAATGTTGGACTAGAACACTGGAAGACCAGGGTTCAAATGTCTCCACTCAGCCATAGGAACCCATGGCTCACCTTGGAAAAGTCACACTCTCTCAGCTTCAGAAGAAGGCAGGGCAAACTCACTCTCAACAAATTCCCTAAGAAAATCTTTTCTGACATATAAGTCAGAGAAGACTTGAACACAAACAACAATTAAATAGACAATTGTGCATGTGCATATAAAATGTCTATGGTTTGCCATTGGAATGCTTACTTTGTTGCCTTACTGTGGTTTTTTTACACAATTTTATTTGCTCTCCCTGATTAAGAATTTGCCATAATGTGTCAGACACAGGTACGTAACCAGACAGTAGAAATATGCTTACTTTATAGGATTACTGGGATAATCTAGCTGTAAGCAGCTTGTGTCGCATTCTAAAATACTAGATAGGTAACCTCACTTCTAGCTTACAATATAGGAAGAAATTTCAAGACAGAATCATACAAGAGGGATCCTCTCACTTCTGCAGGAGTCTACTGTATACCATGCAGCTGTGGACAAGTCTACATAGGGACCACCAAACGCAGCATTGCCCAAACACGAATCAAGGAACATGAAAGGCACTGCAGACTACTTCAGTCAGAGAAGTCAGCCATAGCAGAGCACCTGATGAACCACCCTGGTCCACATGCTTGCGGATTTCTGTGGCTTCTCTGTGTAGTCTGACATGGTGGTTGGTATACTGGACACAGCATATTATTTGAGAACACAGAAATGCTGGACCACTCTTAACAACTACCAAGTCAGACTACACAGAGAAGCCATTGAAATCCACAAGCAGGTGGACAATTTCAACATAAAGGAAGAAATCATGAAAATGAACAAAATCTGGCTACCAATATTTTAAAAAACTCTAAAATCAGGACAGTAAATAAAGAGGAACACTCAAACAACAGAGGAATTCGTCACATGAAACAATCAGGGCCAGCTAACACCTCCCAACAAAGGATTCCCCCAGGCAAGAATCAGCCAGTGTTTTGAAGCTGCCATTAAATGTTAATCAAGGTGGCCAGTTGCAACATTCACACTTGCCTCAAGCAGACAAGAGTTCTTTCTCCCATCCTGGACATTCTACAGATATATAAACCTCACTTGCCTAGTTTCCAACAGACCTCACAACCTCTGAGAATGCCTGCCATAGATGTGGGTGAAATGTCAGGAGATAATGCTTCTGGAACATGGCCATACAGTCCAGAAAACTCACTGCAATTCAATCATACTATTGTTTGCTGTAATAGTGGGAATCGTGGCTCCCAGACTGCCTCCAAAGTCTCCCCCCCCCCCCAAAGAGTCTCTCCCACATTTTTAGCCAACATCCACTCCTTTTTCATGCGACACCACTTATGCTGAAGGAAATAATCCTCTCTGTTGTTTCAGGGGATTCCTATCATGGAGAGAACAGATCCCTCTTTAAAGCACTAAAAGATTATAAGGATTGGTAACTTATGGCCACTCTCAATGGCAATAGATCCAAAAAATGTCTCTCCAAGCACTCTGCAATCTGTTGAAAGTGCTTTGATTGTGTGTGCCTGCATGGCAGGGGGTTGAACTGGATTGCCTTTGTGTTCCCCTCCAACGCTTGTACTCCTGTACAACATGCTTGTTAGCTTATATACCTGAGTTACAGAGAGACTGCATTTATACAATATAACCATTGTTATGGTGCATTCCTCTGTGCCATTTGACTTTGTTAAGCATTAGGACAATCAGTATTCTGGCCTTATTCGCGGTACAGATTTCTAAAACATCAGGTTTTGTTATCTTTTAAAACATCAGGTTACCTAATATCCAATGCCAATTGCTTAGAATCTTCATTCAGATGGGTTTGGTGTATTCTACCTTTATCTCAGGAAGCTGAACAAATGATCAGCTGTGAAATGGGCAGTACTTGAAAGTAATTAATTTAATTTTGCCATAACAATGATATAAGTAAAGCACATTAATGTTCTAACTCCATGATGGATAACCCCTTCTTACCATGTAACTCTACATTTCAGGTTATAGTTATAGGGTGCATGGACTTGTTACATGCTGGAGCAAGAAGCACGGATGGTACAAAATGCCACTTTGCTCTTTGACAGAAGTCCTAAAAGCTTATGCTAGAAACAACTTTTTCTCAGTCTCAAAGGTTCTCTTGGATTCTTTCATACCTTCTTAACACCTGGAGGACACAATTTGAGAACTAATTGTTGTTTATGGTTGTGTGCTTTCATGTCATTACAAACTTATGGTGACCCAGTCATGATGTTTTTGTGGTGAGATTTATACAGAGTAGATTTGCCATTGCTTTGCCCCGAGACTGAGTGTGTGACTTGCCTTTGTGGGTTTCTGTGGCCAAGTGGGCACTTGAATCTTGATCCTAATCTAACACTCAGGCCCCCTGGTGTTGCAGCGGGTTAAACCACTGAGCTGCTATACTTGCTGACTGAAAGGTCGTTGGTTCGAATCCGGGGAGAGAGTGAGCTCCTGCTGTTAGGCCCAGCTTCTGCCAACCTAGCAGTCCGAAAACATGCAAATGTGAGTAGATCAATAGGTACCGCTTTTGCGGGAAGGTAACAGTGCTCCATGCAGTCATGCTGGCTACATGACCTTGGAAGTGTCTACAGACAGTGCTGGCTCTATGGCTTAGAAATGGAGATGAGCACCACCTCCCACCCCCACCCCGCCTCCCGAGTCAGACACGACTAGACTTAATGTCAGAGGAAAGCTTTACCTTTACCTTAGTCCAGCACTCACGTCACTAAGGTCAGTCTTCCACATTCATGGATTCTGCATCCATGGATTCCATCAACCATGATTGAAAGAAAAAGTAAGTCCATAAAGCAGACATTGATTTTTCCATTTTATATATAGGATGAAATTTTACTACGTTGTTGTATCTATTGAGACTTCAGTATCCATGGACTTTTGTATCCACAAAGGTCCTGGAACCAAATCTGAGTGGATACCAAGTGCTCACTAACTGCACACCGCTCTGGCTCCTTGCAAGTAATTACTTTTAATAAACTTTAAAGCTTTAGAAATAGACGTCCCTATCCATCTTCAATGAGTGAAGCACTTCCAATGCATTTAGGATTCCATGTCCCAGTTGGGCCACCTGCCCTTTTGAAGTTCAAAAATATACTGCCCAATTAGATGGGTGTGGGAAGAGGACGAAGAAACTGATTCATAGCAACTATGGGGAAAGGGTTGAAGCATACATTAGAGATGCAGAATGGTCACTAAAATTGCTTCCATCTGTTCATTTTGGCTCCAGTTGTAAATCTGGTGTTTCAACATAATAATGCTATAACAATGGGGTTGGTGGTGTTTTTGTTTCTTGTTGAAACAATTGAACACAATTGGATGCTGGGATTCTTGCAGTTCCATGCCACTCAGTCTCTCAGCAAAAGCCTATTAATTTTAACAGCATGTGTGCGTGTGTGTGTATGTCTTGCTTACATCATAGTGTGCAGAAGGTGGTTCTCTAGATTATTTGAAGCAAATTGTAAGATTTTTGAACTCCACAAAGCAACAGTATTACTTTTCCCATCTCTAATCATCCCATTAACCAACTGCAATGCTTGCCTTATGTGATAAAGTCCCAAAAAACTGCCTATTTTAGCTGTGAGAGGAAGAAAAATGAGGCTGTTTTTCCTCTGGGAGATTCCTATTCCCTTTGACTGCAGTTTCAGCTGAAGTGACTGTTTCTTAATGTCCTGGGTTACTCCTCTGTTCCTATCAGCAGCATGTATACACACACAACCTTTACACCTGCCTTGGAGAGACATTTTGTATATACTTCCTAGTGTACCATCCAAATGAAGATGTGTATATATTTAACTCTTTGTTACACATGCATATGTTATTGTCTTCATTACAGATAGATTCATTCAATCAATCAATGAAGAAAGGCCACAGCCCTGAAAGGTGAGCAGAGTTGTTGGTAAGTGGGTCCTTTTGTGGATCATAGAATATAGAGTTTGACAAGACCACAAGGGCCATCCAGTCCAACCCCCTGCCATGCAGGAACACAGAATGAAAGCACTCCAGAAAGCACTCCATCCAGCCTCTGCTTAAAAACCTCCAGAGAATCCACCACCCTACAAGGCAGCATATTTAATTGCCAAAAAGGTCTTAAATCCATTGCTCCGTGTCCTACAACCTCATAACATTGGGCTAAAATCAGCAGTGTGCACCGGTTTAGCTCAGGTCACCCACAGAGCCAGCCAGTTCCTGTCACATGACATTATGCCGGCTCCATGTGTGAAGCAGAGTGAAACTGGCGCATGCCACCAGCTGGCCAATACGGAAGATCTCCCATGTTGCCATACAGTCTATGAGAGAAAGCTGCATGCACCATGCACGCTCATGCTTCTCCCATATGATAGCCCTCCCTTGGATTTGGGGGATGTGGGATGTGGGGCACCGAATTCCTCACACCCCACAGCGAAGCAGAGAGCTGCCTCCACATGCCACAGGAGGTATGATGAGGTGGCTAGTCTCCAGAGCAGCAGAAAACAATCTTGTCCCCTCCTCAGTGTGACATCCTCTTTGCTATCTTATATCCAAGATAAACATGACCAGCACCCGAACCCATTCCTCATAGGGCTTGGCATCCAGATCTTTGATCATTTTGGTTGCTCTTCTTTGAACACGTTGCACCTTGTCAATATCCTCCTTGAATTGTGGTGTCCAGAACTGGACACAGGAATATTCCAGGAAAGGTCTGACCAAAGCAGAATAGAGTGGGACTATATGACTTCCCTCAATCTTCACACTTTTAAATGGTTTTAATGGTTTATATGGTTTTTATAATATTAGAGTTAATGTTTTTAATTGTACTTCATGAATGTATGACATAAATTCTGCCAATTCTGTAAGTCGCCTTGAGTCGCCGTAAGGTTGAGAAAGGCAGGCTACAAATGCCGTAAATAAATAAATAAATAAATAAATAAATAAATAAATAAAGACTACTATTGATGTAACCTAGAATTGCATTGGCTTTTTAGCTGAAGCATCACACTGTTGACTTATGTTCAGCTTCTGGTCTACTAAGATTGGCTATAGAGTTGTCATAAACTGAAATTGACTTTTCCAAAACTAACAATAATATTTCTGGCATTAGATTTTCAGGGTGTATAGTTTTTGTGTAGTATGCAAGTGTTCTAATGCATGGATGGCCCTCCAGATGTTGCTGAACTAAAACTCCCAGCATTCATCAGCATTAATTTTGCTAGCTTGCACTGCTAGAAACTGCCATGCCAAAATCTCTGGAGGGCTGCATGGCTGCCCCTCTGTATTTTAATACCTATTGCAAGTTACTGCAAACAAAAATTATTTTTTCCAAGTATCTATCTTGCTTGTAATGAATGCTTAACTGTGTTTTTTTTTCCAATCTCAAGAGATTGGCTGATTTAAATTCAGACAGGTTTTTTTAAAAAATCAGATGATTTTTGGATGTGCTAATGAAAACTGCTAGGATATCTTTGCAACTCTGTACAGTATGACCACCATATTCTCAGGGGATATGTTCCCAGACTTTGTGGGAATACATGAAACCACACATAATAGCAATCTGTATTATTTTCTGGGTTGCTGTGAGTTTTTTGGGCTGTATGGCCATGTTCCAGTAGCATCTTCCTGACATTTTGACTGCATCTGAGGCAAGCATCCTCAGAGGTTTGTTCAGAGATCTGTTGGAAATGAGGCAAAAGGGGTGTCTGTCTGTCTGTCTGTCTGTCTGTCTGTCTGTCTGTCTGTCTGTCTATCTATCTATCTATCTATCTATCTATCTATCTATCTATATCTATCTGTGGACTGTCCAGGTTGGAGAGCCAATTGCAACATTTACACTTGCCTGTTTGAAGCAAGTGTAAATGTTGCGATTGGCAAGCTTGATTAGCATTGAGTAGCCTTGCAGCTGCAGAGTCAATCAGTGTTGTACCTGGAGGCATCCTTTGTTTAGGCGGTGTTTGCTGGCACTTGATTGGTTGCTGTCTGGAATTCGCCTGTTCCTGAGTGGTGTTCTTTATTTACTGTCTTGATTCTGGTGTTTTTTTTTTTAATACTGGTAACCAGATTTCATTCATTTTGTATTATTTTCAAGAGGAATGAGAAGGAGCTGTAGCCTGTAGAAGAAGTCCTAAGTAAATGCTTACTTAGGCGATCCCTCGTTGTTCAAGTAGGATTGTTTTCCAAGATCTGGCAGTGAGTATGTAGGTGACTGTGGAGCCCTATTCATGACCTGCATGTTCTCCCGCAGTGAGGGCATTGTTTCCAGGTGGAAGGCGGTCCTGGTCAGGATTGGTTTGATGCGCCTTCCTCTTGGCACATTTCTCTCTTTCACCCTCCATTTGCGCCTCTTAAAATTTACAGCACTGCTGGTCACAGCTGACCTCCAGCTGGACCGCTCAAGGGCCAGGGCTTCCCAGTTCTTGGTTTCTATGCCACAGTTTTTAAGGTTGGCTTTGAACCCATCTTTAAATCTCTTTTTGTGTCCTCCAACATTCCGTTTTCCATTCTTGAGTTTGGAATAGGGCAACTGCTTTGGGAGACAGTGGTCGGGCATTCGGACAACGTGACTGGTCCAGCGGAGTTAATGGTGGAAGATCATCACTTCATTGCTAGTGGTCTTTGCTTATTCCAGCACACTGACATTTGTCCGCCTGTCTTACCAAGAGATTTGCAGGGTTTTTTGGAGGTAATGCTGATGGAAACATTCTAGGAGTTGCATGTGATGTATGTAGATAGTCCACATTTCACAGGCATATAGCAGGGTTGGGAGGACAATAGCTTTATAATTGAATTGATGAATAAGTGAAACTACGTGTATCTGTTCTGTGGATATGGGGGTCATACTGTATTCACTTCCTCCTTTTAAAAAAAAGTAAAGATAATCTTTGATACAGTCCAAATGTCAGAATTGTGTATGGGAGTGAAGTTTCCAACCTTGAATGTTTTGAATGGGAGAAGGGACATGCAGTAACAATTGCTTTAAAAACACTTTGAAACAAGCCAGATATGGTAACTGCAATCAGCAATTACCTCCCCCCATCTTTTTTTTTTTTTGAAACCTCAGCACATGGAATATGATCTGGTTTTGTCTAAAATTGGGACAAATTACAATCTCCCACGTTCACATTCTGCTCACTTGCAAGATGATGACTTCTCATGCAGGAAAGTACTTCTGAGCGAATGAAATACCCATCTCTGGAGGACTTCTTTCTTGCAAGACACCACTTCATTAACAAACACATTCTGTTTTAGTGCCGTCATCCATCCAGGGATTCGCAAGACAGAATCAACACTGATGAAGAGATGCAGTGTGCAACCAGGCGGGTAAACTACACAATAGTCCCCACCCCCATAGATAATATCAAACCTGATATATGGCATGTTTTTTCTCTCCTATGGTGTAAGTCACTACTTCTTAAAGTGTGGGTCCCGACCCCAAATGGGGCCCTGTAAGAAAAAATGGGAGTCGCAAAAAACTTGGCAACAGTATAACGTGTCAGAATGGCACCTAGTGTTTTAGGCGTTTACACAAACCTGTTAGCAACAACGTGCTTGCGATGGACTCCACAATGCTCCACATAATAAAAAGGAATTCTGTCTGTTTAGCAAGCCTTGCAAATGATGATTTATTATTGGTAAACATTTGATTTTATGGCTATTTTATATACCTATGTATCTGGGGTCATGTAAAAATTTCTCAGGTATAAAGGGGTAATGAATGGAAAAAGTTTAAGAGGCCGTGATTTAAGAGACTTATGGATGGGTATTTTATATAGCATGGATATTTTGGACAAAAGGATAATTCGTGTCCAGTTAGATGACATATTTTATCATGCTACTCAAAACAATGAACTTATGAATTGTTTATTTCAGGAATGTACCATTCAATATTTTTAGACTGGTGCTGACAGCAGGTAACTGAAACCAGACATTTCATGGCATAGAGGAGAGTTATTGTATACAGAGATCAAAAGTAGATGTTTTTGTTGCCCCAAATAGAGATGAGCAGGGAGTGTTGACACTAATACACTAGGGGCATTTGGAGTTCTGGGGCATGAGGGGGAAGAAGAAAGTAGTCAAAATTTAGAAATATTAGTTTTTGGATTGCAGCTCCTAGCATTTCCCAGGTAGTATGGGAATTTATCATCCTCTCTCCTCTCCATATGGAGGATTCTTGGACTTTTCTTTTATCCAAATGAGAGTATCCCCAGTCCTCTTGATATCGAGAAATTGGACCCCCAAATTATGAAGTATATAAAAAAATAGAAACTGCAGCCCCGCTAGGACATAGCAAGCTCGCACAACCTATGTCTCACAGTAACCCTTTGTATGAATTGTCTCTGGAATGTTACCCAACCATACCCAGACCCCCTTCCTCTAATCTCTGTAATCTCATCACAATGAACTGGGAAACATGAGGGGAGCACATAATGTATTTGCATCGGAATTTCTGGGTTCGTTTCCTGATTGCCTTGATATTAGATATTGGTGGGACAGCTCAGCTCCCGTTCCTCAAACCAGCCTCATCTATTGAAAAGGCCATCATCCTCAAGCATTATTTTGAACTTTGAACTAACCCTAGTGTTTCCCTTGGAGTCAGCCCATTAAGCTCAACAAGGACTCATTATCTAATGTCACACCCCATTCCTTTCAGATCGCATGCCTCTCGGAGGTGGACCATTCAAAAGACTGACACTTCTAATGCTCCAATGACAATTTATTGCACACTAGAAGTGACTTGCAGTATGTTCTAAGTTGCTTCTGACACGATAAAAAAAGTTTATTGAATTTTCCGCCACCATCAAAAGCCAATCAACAATTATGTTTGATGGAGTCCTGAGCTACTTGGAGTGCAGATCCTAGCTGGACAGTTTCTGAGCCAACCAGGAGCTGGCACAGGCTTCTTGGATAGCTGTTGAATGACATTAAAATGTTCAATATTTTCATTTGTGTTATGTCAGTACTTTGGAGAACTTTCTCTGCTGACATCCTCATTGGCCATTGAGAATAAACCTCTGTTTTTGCCTTCTACCCATCTGGTGTTTGATGTGGCCTTCTAAAAAACTAGACTTGCTGGGCTTGGCCGTTCTCTTATCCTCAGAGAAGAGGGGAGGATCTCAGGGTGAGACTAGTGTCTTCAACAGTGTATGGTATTTGTTTATATGCAAATATAATATGCTGTGTGCTATTGGCCCTGGGGCCCTGAAATCACAGGGAATAGGATGCTCCTGACTAGGAAACCTAAGGCCCAAGGAGCAATAATATTGGTTAAGTGAACAAAACATATTCATATACTTTTAATTAGTAAGTGAACGAACCCATCATATTTGTATCAATTTGAATAATTATTGAGGATAATTAAATATGTAATGTATATATATACACCAGTATTAAGATCAATCAATTAATTAAAACAGTCTCACTTTACTGTCATAAATCCTGCTATGCAAGAATTATCAAAATGTGTCCAGACGTCTGCAGCGCAAAACTAAAAAGCTAAATAAGAATTTTACCACATCTTTTAGGAAAAAAGGAGAAGAACCCTTACCATCAAGATATTACCATATCAAAGGGTGAGACAGAATACAGAATAGCAGAACTCCTATTGGGAAGATGACTAGAGCCTTCAAAGCCATTTCATCTTAGAGAAGTAGGCGTTCTGAATGGGATATGTGAAGTTCAGTATTAGGGGAGAAGGAGGGACAGAAGACCTTTTTTATAGCTTTGCAGGTTCATTTGTTAAATTACTCAGCAATAAAATCTATCGTTATAGAAGAAAGAAAGTGAGAGAGGGAGGGACATATTGATTTAATAGCAAGTTAAATTTTGTATGTATGTTTGTGCTGCGAAAAGGCTAGGAAATAAATCCAAGAAAGCAGCTTCCTAATATGATGCCTTCCAGATATGCTGGAGTACAATGTTTGGATTATAGAGGAGGAGTGAAGGGTTCCATTTAGGGTCCTGGATCCCTGTTTTATAGCAATCATTGGCATGTTTTATTAGCTTTGTTGTAGTGAACCATGGCAATACTAGAACACTGCCTCAAGATTGTTCAAGAATTAATGCAGAAGATACTTCGATTGCATGCTCTTGAAGCAACTTGACATCTGTGCTAAATTTCATCAGTGGAAGTTGTCATGCCCCTCTTATAAGACTCCTCCAGACAACTTGAGCTCTTGAATTATAAGATCTCACTGCAAACCCTTGATCCTCAACGCCAGAATGGGTTTTCTTCCTAGCCTTAGTGAAAAGTACAGGGTGCAAGTATGGGCTAGGCTGGAAATCTACCCAACTGCAAGAAAACGCTTTTTGGAAGTAAGGGTTTTATTTGAAGGAAGGGGGTCTCTCATTTGGAAAGATCCTTTACTAAGATCTTTCAGCTAGGTCTGGATTTGATGCAAAAGCTCACCTGCAAAAGTTTTGCTTCCATGTGAGGTCTGCTTTAGTCAAGAGGAGGGCATCCAAAATGATAAATGGTCTGAAAACTATGCCTTGCAAGGAGTGGCTTAGGGAGCTGGGTATGTTTAAGTTAGAGCAGCATTTCTCAACCTGGGGGGGGGGGGGGGGGGTCAGGAACCCTGGAGGGGTCACAAGGGGGTGTCAGAGGGGTCAACAAAGACCATCAGAAAACACATTATTTTCTATTGGTCATGGGGTTCTGTGTGGGAAGTTTGGCCCAGTTCTGTCATTGGTGGGGTTCGGAATGCTCTTTGATTGTATGTGAACTATAAATCCCAGAAACTACAACTCCCAAATGTTTTAAGGCTTTATATGGTTTTTATAATTTTTATATCATATGCTATTGTTTTAAAAGAATTTCTTGATTGTTTTTACTTGTTATAATTGTTTAGGCATCTAATTGTTGCCAATTTGTGAACTGCTTTGAGTCGCCTCTGGGCTTAGAGGGGTGGTATATAAATATAGTAAGTAAGTAAGTAAGTAAGTAAGTAAGCAAATAAATAAATAAATAAATAAATAAATAAATGTCAAGGACTATTTCCCCCAAACTTCACCAGTGTTCACATTTGGGCATATTGAGTATTTGTGCCAAGTTTGGTCCAGATCAATCATTGTTTCAGTCCACAGTGCTCTCTGGATTTAGGTGAACTACAACTCCAAAACTCAAGGTCAATGCCCATCAAACCCTTCCAGTATTTTCTGTTGGTCATGGGAGTTCTGTGTACCAAATTTCATTAAATTACAGTTATGAAGTAGCAATGCACATAATGTTATGGTTGGGGATCACCACAACATGAGGAACTGTTTTAAGGGGTTGCGGCATTAGGAAGGTTGAGAACCACTGGGTTAGAGAATATAATGTTAAGATAGGACATAATAGCCATCTTCAAATATTTGAAAAGATGTCAGAAGGTTTTCTGCTGCACTGGAGTGGGACAGAGAGCAACAGAAAAATAGATTCCACTTGACCATTAGGAAAAACTTTCTGATATTAAAAGTTGTTTAGCAGTTGAATATGCTGCCTTGGACTATGTGGAGTCTCTTTTTTTGGAGGTTTTCAAACAAAGGCTGGATGCCCATCTGTCGGGGGTTTTTTGATTGTGCATTCCTGTATGGCAGGGGGTTGGATTGGGTGGCTTTTGTGACCTCTTCCAACACTGATTCGCCTATGCGGAGCCTTAGTTCATATTGGCTATTCCTACCTTGCTTGGCTGTTGCTGTGACTGATACGCTGGTGTCTATATTTGACATATATCATGGATTGCTCTTACCTGATCCTTACTTTAATTTGATTGGATTCACATCCTGGTCTCCTATTCAACCTTGATTCTGGATTACCTTCTACTTATTTTACCTGCTCATTTGTAGAGTTCTTGTAATTTGAGTGTTGCCTTGCCTGTTGATTCGGGCTTTGTGTTTCCTCTGTGTAGTCGGTCAATATTTTTGTCTATATCATAGAATCATAGAGTTGGAAGAGACCTTGTGGGCTATCCAGTCCAGCCCCCTGCCAAGAAGCAGAAAAAGTGCATTCAAAGCACCCCCAGCAGATGGCCATCGTGCCTCTGCTTAAAATCCCCCAAAGAAGGAGCCTCCACCACAGTCTAGGGCAGAGAGTTCCACTGCTGAACAGCTCTCACAGTTAGGAAGTTCTTCCTCATGTTCAGGTGGAATCTCTTTTCCTGTAGTTTGAAGCCATTGCTCCGCATCCTAGTCTTCAGGGCAGCAGAAAACAAGCTTGCTCCTTCCTCCCCATGACTTCCCCTCACATATTTATACATGGCCATCATATCTCCTCTCAGCCTTCTCTTCTACCTTGGACTATTTGGACTTTGTTACTGCATCAGCCTAGAGACACAACAATAGTGTGCGTTTGTGGAACATTGAAAATATAGATTATTCTCCCAGAAAAGATTTGTCAGACCTTTCTTAGTCTGCCCTATGTCCCTTAAAACTAATTTATGTCAGTGAGCATAACTGAGTTGAACCTCTGATATTATTCTATAGTGCTGTGGCTCATACATTGTTTTGAGGCTCAAACTAACTTTGCTCTTTGTTTTTTATTTTAAAAATGGCTTTTTAAAAAGACATTGTGATTTTCTATTTTTAAGTCGTCTGGAACAGGATTTTATCACTGGCAGGACACAACAGCCGAAATAGCAAAATGAAGAAATCATATTAAATGTGTCGCACGCAACAAGAACCTTATGGCATTTTCAATACAAACAGTTTGTACATTCACTCAAATATTGGCAAATATCTCTTGAAACTTTACTGTGGGTACTGGAGCAGAAACTTGCATATTTGAATTCTCTCCTTTGCATTCAAGCTCATTGTTATTTTACTCCATGGTGAGACAAGAATACAAGCTAATCAAAGCTTACCCTGTTTTCGACATATTGCTTGTCCTCTCCACTATCATTTATTTATTTATGGCATTTATATGCCGCCATTCTCACCTCAAAGGGGACTCAGAGTGGCTCGCAAGATATATATACATACAATATATTATATTATTATCATAGTACAATATCAGTATTAAATATTACTATATTGTACTATACCATTATATTGTAATATTATTAGTAATATTACTGTAATATAAATATATAATTATAATATATTATTAGTATTATATTGTAGTACATTATAATATTATAAATATTATATGTATATACAATATATTATATTACATTATATCAGTCACGGTATCATGACCACAGTCTAAAGATGCACACGTCCTATTCCACAAATCACTAATACTTTCAGTACTTCTGATGACTGCCTATGATGGTCCCACACGTTGTGTCTTTTATTGATGTCCTTCTGGCCATTAGAGTATTCCTCAAGGCCACAGGGCAGTCCATTCTGTCCTCCCTTTTCTGTCTATAGCTCTGCACAGCAGAGAGAGTACAGTCATGCTCCAGTCATAGAGCATTCGGCTGAAGTATGCTCATTTGGCTTTCTGTAGCCAAATGATATTTCAATTCTACTGAATATAAATGAGAAACAACCCATATGGGGAAATCATTGCATTTGTAACCAAGATCAAAACATTTGTATTCTATTTACCATTTTTCTTTAGTTCCAGAGCTTCTGATAGAATTCCTTTTGCCATTTTGTCTCTTCTGAATATGTTTACTTGGGGGCTTTCATGTAATCACTTTTAGGGGATTTGCAAGCAGATAACAAGTAAAAATAGGACCACAGAATCATAAAAAAGCCACAACAGCCTCTAAGCATGTGCACTTCCCACTGCCCACCTGGAGGTTACCATTTTCCCAGCTTAAAAATCCTAAATGGAGGAGCATCCAGAGACCTTTAGGCATAGTCATGGGGTTCATAATGGTGGATGAGCAAACACTGTTTCAGAAATCTAGAGCAATATTGTTTAGTCTGTATGAGACTAATTCATATACATTTACTGCCAAACCAATGGAGGGTGGTCCATTGGCACGCCATGCAAGCTTGAGGGTCTGCACTTACATGAAAAACACTGATTTTTGACTCTCAAATACACTCTAGTAGATATGGAGGCATTTTCACCACATCCCTGAACCTGTTTTAAGCAATGGAAAAGGTTATTTTTTTCCTTTCTTTTTTACAATAATATGTAACTTGGAGCCTTCTCATAGTTATTGCACTGTCATGGTTGTATCCATAGAGAGAATCCTGGAGTTTGCGATTTGGTGAAACTTGAGGTCTCTCTGTCTGCAAATTCAAAATACTTCCACCTAAACTTCAAATCCCATGATTCCACAAGAAGGCCATTACAGTTGGGGTAGAATCATACTAATATAACTGTGTGATGTGAAAGGTCACTCAAAAATCACACCCAGAACATGTCCTTTTAAAAATTGGCCAGAGGGGAGAACCTCCCCAAAATTTACCTCCACAACCCCTGGAAGTTATTAGGGGTAATGAAAAGTATTTTGGGGACAAAATCTGGAACCAGGGTGGGTCCTAGGGGGTCCCATTTAACCTACTTCTCTAAGTGGGGTTGTCCCCAAAACTCAGCCTGTCCAGCCAGCTAATTCTTAGCCTCATTATTTAGAACCAGAAGTCAATCCTATAGGTTTTTCCAAGCATACTGTGTGTGTGTGTGTAAAGTGGGAAAACACACTACTTTTTTCCCATGTCAGGATCAACTTGAGAAACTGCAAGTTGTTTCTGGTGTTAGAGACTTGGCCGTCTGCAAGGACGTTGCCCAGGGAACGCCCAGATGTTTGATGTTTTTACCATCCTTGTGTGAGGCTTCTCTCATATCCCCTCATGGGGAGCTGGAACTGACAGACGGAGCTCAGCCCACTCTCATCGGATTCTCAGTCAGCACAAGGGTTGAACCCATTGTGCCACCGGGACAATCACAGCTAGTAGAGATTCATTGTTTCCTCCTGTACTTACATAGAAAGTGGGATACAATACAGAGGAATGTTTACTATTTAAATACCCTAACCAATTTTGTAGCATTTTTCTTCATCTTGGCTACACATTTTTGATTGGTGAAATTTATTCTTAGCTGGAGTGCTCAGCAGTGGGCACAAGACCTTACGCATCACAGTCAGGATCTGTTTCTAATTATGTATTGGAAAGAGATTGAATTCTTTATGTCACATACTGAGATGCAGGAAGACTAACTCTTTATGCAGTTGCATGAGCAAGCAACCAAATTGGCATGGACCCTGCCACGTGGAATCGTGTCTGGATTGGCAGGGGATCAGGATGGTGGTGCAGCTGTGGAGGTCTAAACCCCAGCAAGGGTTCTGTGGCCTTGCTGCTCTTCCTCTTGTCATTACTGTCAGCCTGCCTCCTCTCTCCTTCTAAGCCAGAAAGCAAGCATGCATCAGTAATGAAAGCAAAGGGGGCGGGGGAGTACTTATTGACTTTGAAGATGGAGATGTTAAGATGCCATGGCTATAACTTCAGAGGAAGAGAATAGTCACTGAGGAATGGGAGATTCTACAAAGAGAAATATTTGTTACAAGGAATATGGATGAATAATGTTACATGGGTAATCACAATAACACTAGTTGGGCAGCCAGCTCAAATTTTAGCCTCCCAGAATCATTTTTAACCAAAATAATTATTTCTTAAAGCATTTCTCTTGCCTCTCTTAGCCCACCTGAGTCTTGGCAACAATATATCCGAATATTCTGGTATACGGCTGCCATAGGTTGGACTAGATGGCCCTTGTGGTCCCTTCAAACTCTATGATTCTATGATTCTAATAGTTTCAAAATAGTTGAAATTGTTTCCTTAAAAACAGTTGCAAAAACCACAAACAGTTACAACAACCAGATCATTCCCCTTTGTTTTTAAAGACCAATGGCCATACAATTCAATTAGAATAGACTTAAAAGCTACAGAATTGATGACTGTCAACCAAAGAGTTGGAAACATTTCCACTGACATCCAGGCACTTGCCAGGTGTTTTCCCCCCTTCTGGCACAAAAGCAAGAACTGTCATGAGAATCTATTATATTTTGCCACTGTGGTATTTCTTTGTCTCAGTCACTGTAATGCAGCCATTATGTTGTCTCACTATAATGTCCCTTGCCATTTTGCAGCTGAAATATGATGCATTGAAGCTGATGTGAGTTCACATATGGGAAACAAACCCTTTTCCTGCTCAAAGCTGGGAGATTAGCAAGAGCATGCCTATTTGATCCTGTCCTGGAAGGACAAAATGGAGATACTGACAGCGTAAGTAGAGATAGAAGGGTCTGGCACAGAGGAGGTCCACAGACAGTTCGTTGTAGAGATGCTTAAGATGTTATTCATAAACTTACAATACAAAAGGAAGGTATGATATGTCTATTTTATATTACATGTAATATTACTAATAATAATACAATATAATAGTATAATGCAATATAGTAATATATAATACTGATATTGTGCTATGCTAATAATTTAATATATTGTATGTATATATAGATCTTGTAAGCCACTCTGAGTCCCCTTCGGGGTGAGAAGGGCAGCATATAAATGCCATAAATAAATAAATATGAAAAAATGGTGCTAGGTATTTCCTTTAAGACAACATTTTTTCTTAGCATGTGTCTTTGGGGAGACTATAGAAGTAATCCTACCAAAGTTGGTGTAGAAGTCCCTTGATCTCACTGAGCAGAAGACATATATTGGTCTACTACTCCTGGTGCATGTATCTCATGGGCCTTGAAGGAACCATAATAAACACCTGTCCCATCTCCCCAAAGGGACTCAGGATGGCTCACAAAAGCACTCAAGGTACTGCACAGAAAAATAAAATTACATAACTATAACATCCAGCTATAGAAGCAGCCAACTCAAAGCAGCAATGAGTCTGAAAAGATCTAATAAACTTTACTAGGCACTAGAAGCTCGGTAAAAGAAACAAGAGCAATGCATAGTCTATCTGCCTTTAGAGACAGTTGGATTAATTTTGGTGAATATCTTTGCAAATGGTGCACACTAAGGGGAAGTGTAAATGACCACAATGTCTATTCTGGTAGTGCATAACAAGTAAGGCTGGAAAATGTGACATAAAAAAGTTTGGTACTGTTGCTGTACTAATGTATAGACTCACATGTAAGTTAACCTCATGTTTAAGTCAAGGGCAAGCTTTGGGGCCAAACATTTGAATTTTGATATGCTGTTCTGTTTACTTGCATGGCCACCACTGCCATTTTCCCATCCAGGCACTCAAATAGACCAGAAGTGGTGTCATGACAGAGAGAGTAGAGGGGGGGGGGGGGGGGTCAATGCTTTCCAGATGAATTCAGATCTCACCTTTAGCCACTCTTTTAGATAAGAGTTAAGATACAACACTCACACTGACCCATTGATAGGTTGACCAAGGTTTTTGGGTTGATTTTTTTTGAGGAAAATTCCAAGACTTATACATAAGTATATAGGGTACATCTATGTTCGTCTGGAATATCTGTATGTGAAGAAACCTTGTAAGACCTCAGAACTAAGTGAAAGTGTCTTTCCAAAACCAGAAATGTTTTCTAGTCACTGGAGAAGTTCCTGTACTTTTAATGGAGTGGTTCTCAATCTGTGGGTTCCCAGCTGTTTTGGCCTACAACTTCCAGAAATCCTAGCCGGCTTACCACCTGTTAGGATTTCTGTGAGCTGAAGGCCAAAACATCAGGGGACCCACAGGTTGACAACCACTGTATTAATGTTTGGGTACTATTCCATTATGTGGGTGGACTCAAAAGGGGGCCTAGATGGAGATGGATAGTTCATTTTATGGGAGGGGAGGTGTTGAATCTGTTTTCACTGTTTATCCCCCTGCTCTCACTCCCATGTCACAATAACAGTTGTTTTGATGACAGTGATATGAGTGGGGGGAATAACAGGAAAACAGGGAAAAGGTTTTACTCCTTCAACTCCCCTCTCCCCACAAAGTGGACTATCCTCTGTCTAGCCCCCCTTTTGGCCTCCACCCGGATAATGAAGCAGTACCATGTTTGTGTAGAAGAGAGAATTTCAGCAGGTGTTTCTTATCACCTGGTTGTATAAGCAACATTTTTCTGAAAAACCCTCTTCTACACAACCATCAAAGGTCCAGGAGTCATCTTTTGTTTTCACTCTGGCAATCCAACTCTACACTCACTAGAGGACATGAGGTCCCTTTTAAAGCCAGTTTCTTTAGGGGGCTCAGTGTATTAAAGGATAGGAACAGTCCTCCAAGGTTCAGGAGAAAGCCCAGCATATATACTAAAACTCTGGACATTGTCCACTGCTGCACTGGAATATCACATTGCGAGCTTGTGGTCACAAAAATAATCACTGTATCATTAACTGTCGGATGAGGAGGAGCCCATCTGCTATGTTTCATTTTGTCATCAGATGAGGGTGTTTTGTTTAGAGAAACTACGTATGACAATTTGCTTCAGCTGGAACTATCTGCTTTGTAGGTGGTTCCATGAAGCAATTGCTTTCTGCTTGTGCCAAACCAAAATTTCTCAGTGTCTCTTAATTTATATGGAATTCATCTGTGATAGATTTGACAGAACGGACATTTTTTGTTTGAAGTAGAGCGCAACTGTACCTGTGCAAAGGGCCATGTGCATAAAACAAATGACAGTGATGAGATAGGTAACAAAGGGCACTTGTGAAGAACCTTATGTTTCTCTTACTTATTTAACCTGACTCATTTATTTCCAAGACTGATATTCTGGGATGATTTTACTTCTTCCCTCTATTGGAGGAGGATGGGTTGGATTGGACTCGTGTGCAAGAAGTCAGAGATGTGTGTACACAACCTACGTCCAGCGATACTTTTAAGGGGTTTTCTGGGGATTGGCAAACTGATGATACATGGGGAGACATAAGTCTTGATAAGAGTTGGCAGGATGGGTGTTGGCGGGATGGGTGTTGGCGCTCAGCTGTAGAGGCTAAAGCAGCTGACAGTGAGGAGGAGAGGGTGGTGGACAGTTCATCAAGCGATAATGAGTTGTAAGATAAATGTAGGCACTGAGGTAATGGAACTTTGCAGAGGGCAAATTGTTGGATTTGTGCCTGGGTCTTTGTCGCTGCTGTTTCTCTTTTTGGGTCCTGGAGCTACAGGTTGCTGCTTTCTCCGTGTATCGACTGGCTTTGGATTCCCGTAAGTGCTGACTTCCCCTCTTTTGACTTCCGATTGCCTGGACAACGACGCTGCTTTTTGGACTCTTCTGTCTTTGACTTCGGACTGTTTTTGGCCTACGGCTTTGTGTTCTGTTTATTTGCATACTTTGAACTCTGTGACTTTGGGGTGTTTTGCTCAATCTTTTGTTTATCCCAGATTATATGCCGGTTTAATCCGGATTATTTGCCAAGTTAAATTTTTGTCTTGCAAATTGCTTGAAACTTTTTGTTTTGGCCAGGGACACTGAAGTAAGGGTCCCTGAGTCCTTTTTGTTGCCTTAATAAACTTTGTTTGGACCTTATCCCTGTGTCTGGCTCTTTAAAGGCATCTGGATCCCGACAAGTATTATCTGACAATTAATCTTTCTTTGAATCCCAGCCCAACCCAAAAAAATTCTTGGTGTTTTGGTTTTTAGGCCTGTTCCTGGGGTTATATGAGGTGCTGATTCAGAAAACTGCATTGGATAGACCGCATAAAACCTAGTTTCTTAGATATGATTGATTTTATAAAATTAAATTTTAAATTTTATTTTTGGTATGAAATAAGTGGATTTTCATGTACTACACTTTTACTAACACGTTTCCTTCATGCTTTAAAGATATTAATTTAAACATTAAAATACTGATTTATTTATGGGTGAGCAGAGTGAAGAGTGATATATGGCATATGTTTTGTATCTCAAAAACTAGAGCTGATTGGGGGCTGGTGTCATTTTTGGAACTGGCAGGTCTCATATACCCAGAAATAGGGCTAACATTTGAAGCACCAAAATGTGTGTTGGCCAGTGTAATTGTTGCCCACATTTGACTTCCCAAACTCCTAATTAATTATGACAATTTACCCAAACTCTCAAATTCATTATTGCAAAATATCAAACAAAAAACAAAAACCTAGATAGGTATTTTCAGATTAGAAGCAAACACCACTTTCCAACCCACCCCTCAAAAAGCCATATCATTTTGTTAATCTACCAAATGCACTACAGTTAAAATGAACCAGCAAGCACATTTATTATATTTGATTTAAAATAAAACAATCATGTCTGTCATACAGAGGATTGTATTCAGTATAATATACAAGTAAATCTCAGCAACACACTTTTGAGCTCAAGTTTAACTTTGTTTTGTTGTCTTAAATTGCCTTAAGTTCTGGAAATACAACACGATAAAGCTTTAAATGGCTAGGCCAATGAATCAGGGCATCTATTTTGAATAATATAACACCATTTCTGGGGAAGATCATCAAATGTTTTGGGTTCAATGAGTCGTAGCTAAATGGGATACTCAATGTTCAGTTTAAATATCTGTTTAATCTTCAGAGTGGGCAGGGGAATGCTATAAATCTGCAATGCTACTACAGATATATGTCGGTTTATGTGCTGAGAGGTGAACAGAACAATAAAATAGGGAGAAAGAGACTAAAAAGAGAAATAAAAATACAAATGGATATTAAAGATTGCTTATGATTGGTAGTCCTCCATGACACATATTGCATGAATAACTTTCCTTGCGTCCCAAGAGTTAGACAAAATTGTGGTTCCATCCCCAAAGTATTCCCTTCCGTGTATTTTTCATGAAGAAAGGGTTGAAAAAGCAGAGTGTTGAGAGGAAATGCTACAGACTTCCAAGTTAGTGAAGGAGCTCCCAGCATCACTGGTGTATTCTGGATAGGATGAACTAGAAGAGATGATGTTCTTCAGCCTCTGAAGGGCAATGATTAATAGCAAGAGAAGAAAAGCAAGGAGGCTGAGAAATATTGACACGTAGACATAGACATTAGACATGCGTCCCGAAGATGAATCCATGGATGTCGAGAGAGAAGTGGGGTACAGTTCCAGAAAAGTTCCATTTTCCATGTTTCCTATTAATCCAGATGTAGGGTTGAGTTCTGACATTTTTTTTAAAAAAAACTGGCTGTTGTATAATAAAATAGAAGAGAGCTAGTAGTCCAAGACAGATTTCCATAAAACGAATGCCATATTAAGCCACTCAGTAATGCCCATTACTCTCCACTTCTTTGATGAAAATGAACTTGAGATGTACTATGTGTTGGCCCTGTAAAGAATAAAAGAAGGAAATAACCATTAGAGAATTTCATTTCACTATTCATTTCCATTTCCATTTGATGTGGTACTGAAATTTCTACAAACAACAATTTCTGTTCCACATTTTGTAAATGATGCAAGAAAAGTTGGCACGTATAATTTCAAAAGTATACTCTGTGCTTAACAGTTGTTTACAAATCCAACAAGTTCAGAAATCAAGAACCACATGCATATTCTCCTATTTCCTGAAACAAATGCATGGTAAGTAGTTGTTTGCTGAACTCAATACATTGTAGTTGTTTTGTAGGGGGTTTTTTTCCATTAAGACCATAAATAAAGAACTACAACTCTATATATTTCTTAACGTTTGTAGTAATTACCAATTCAGTGAGTTGACTTATGTGCCAGGCAGCTACATAAGAGCCAGGGAGGTGTAGTGGTTTGGGTATTGGTTTATCCTGGGAACCCTCCTTATCACTCGATTTCTTATCTGCTGTTGGTACTTCTGGCTCCCTGACTGGCCTTGAGGCCCTGTACTTCCCAAGCCAGTTTCCTCACAAAGAGAACCACAATTTTCCAGACCTGAATTTCCCAGACTTGAGAGCCTATCACTTTATGCCACAGGAAATTTCACAGTCCTCTCTAAATCATCAGTTAAACCATCAGCCTCTGGCTGATCTACAACAATTTTTCATAGTAAAAATTGTCATTTGAGTTGACATGAAAAGATTCATTCTAATATCCTAAACACCACTATTTCCTCTTTATAGATACATGCTTATCTCACCCACATGCTAATGTTAATGTTAGCATTCCCATTTCTACTCAAATGGGAATAGAATGGAAAAACTCATTCCAAGGCATTCTGGTGCATAGGACCCCAAAGTCTACGTTGTCTCAACATGGTTGATATTTAGGCAAGATCTTTAGGCATTAGGAAGAACTTCCTGACTGTGAGAGCCATTCAGCAGTGGAACTCTCTGCTCCGGAGTGTGGTGGAGGCTCCTTCTTTGGAAGCTTTTAAGCAGAGGCTGGATGGCCATTTGTCAGGGGTGATTTGAATGCAATATTCCTGCTTCTTGGCAGGGGGTTGGACTGGATGGCCCATGAGGTCTCTTCCAACTCTTTGATTCTATGATTCTAAGTGTGCATACCTTACAGTGTTTCACAGATTGTATTTCACAGGACATCTGGGACCAAGTAACTTAGGAGTGGATCAAGATGGCAAAGGTTATTAATGAGGAAGAACACACAAGCTAGGAGAGGCTGTAGCAGTTTGGTTTTGCCTAAGCTTACTGGGAAGCTGGAGGAGAAACTAGAACACTTTTAAAGGAGATGAAAAAGTGGAATGACTAACTATTAATCTGGACTGCTCTCACCAATTAGGGACAGTTGGAGGGCATGAATATGATAAAAGTGGGGGTGGGAAGGATTGGGGGCGGATATGAGTTTTAAAGGCAATTTTAATGTATTTCCTTTATTTAAATTGTTTTACCACACTGTTATTATTTAATTGTTTTTAATTTTTGTATTGCCCGGGAGGCGCAGTGGGCTAAACCGCTGAGCTGCTGAACTCACTGACAGAAAGGTCCGTGGTTCAAATCCAGGAAGTGAGGTGAGCTCCTGCTGTTAGCCCCAGCTTCTGCCAACCTAGCAGTTTGAAAACATGCAAATGTGAGTAGAAAAATAGGTACCGGTTTGGTGGGAAGGTAACGACACTTCATGAAGTCATGCTGGCCACATGACCTTGGCAGTAACTCTGGACAACGTTGTCTCTTTGGCTTAGAAATGGAGATGAGCACCACCCTACACAGTCGGACATGACTAGAGCTAATATCAAGGGGAAACCTTCACCTTTACTGTATTGCTCTTTTTAAACTGTTTCGTGTAGATAAATGTTAGCTGCAGTGAATCCTCATGGGGAGAAAAGCGGGCTATAAAGAAAGATAACAACAACAGCAATAACAACAACAGCAACAACTTTATTTATGTCCCACCACCATCTCCCAAAAGGGACTTGGGGCGGCTTATAGAATAATAATAATAATAATAATAATAATAATAATAATAGTTCATATGTTTTCCTACTCTATTCTGCTTGAGAAGACACAATAGAATAGATCAGTGCAATGCAGAACTCCAAATCAAAGACCCGAAGATCAGCCTGTTTCTGTCCAAATGTGTCAAAAGCAGAGATTTGTCCACTTCTGATGTTTAGCCATCTTATTTAGTCTTTTCTTTCACAGCAAGGTCCATTGGTTTTATCAGTCTCATTGAAAGAGAACACAGTACTACTGAAAGACATCGGTGTAATACAAAAGTAATATTTGCTTCAAGGATAATTACATTTGTTTCAATGGGACTATAAAAGCGCCTTGCAGCATTGCCAATGTGTTTTTATAGTCCCATTGAAACGTGATAAATCTTTAGGCCATGATTGCTATTTGCTTGTTTAGGATGTCATATTAAGGTCAGAGAGACAGTGTTGCATAGGAAAGTGCAGTGCTGGATTAAAACTAAAGAGATCCAGGGTCAAATTTCCGCAACACCATAAAACTCACCGGGTGACAGAGTCCCTCCCTCTCAGCTTGACCTACTTCATAGATTTCTTGTGAGGATAAATGAGGGAGGAGAACCTTGTAAGCCACCCTGAGCTCTGGGGAGGAAAGATGAGTTCAAAATGAAATCAATTAAGTTAAAAATAACCCTTCTGTGCTTCCAGGAAGCTGCGCCAATACTTCTACACATAGTGCTCTACTTTGTCATCATTGTTTGGCATTTTTCGATCCTCTTGGTTCCTCTAACATACATTAAAGGCTTCTCCTTCAAGACGCAGACACTTCCTGTGGCTGAGAAAAGCAAAAAAACATGAGTACCTGTCAGGAAATACAGGCATCCTTTTACTAGCATCATTTGTTTCTTGGCAGACTAAAAGGTGCCTCCCGAGACACCTTTGACAGCCCTAAATAATCTACCTCATCATCTTCCTGAGTATGTGTGAATAACAGTCATGTAACAGTATGGTCCAGACAACGATCTGTAAATTGCTACCTCAGACGCATTTTCAATGGCAGCTAAATAACTTTCAGCAATAATATGTGAAAACCATGTCTCTTATTGAGTCTGCACTCACTGTTATGTCCTTCATGCCAACTCTGACCTATGCCAACCTTACCCCAGGGTTTTCTTGGCAAGCTTTATTTAGAGGAGAGATTAACTTGCTCAAGATTGGATTTTCATGGTTGGACAGAGATTTGAATCCTGGTCTCTGTCCAACACTGAAACCACTATAGCAGTGGTTCGCGACCGTCCTAATGCCGTGACCCCTTCATATAGTTCCTCATATTGTGGTGACCACCAAACATAAAATTATTTTCGTTGCTGCTTCATAACTGTAATTCTGGAACTGTACTGAATCATAATGTAATATCTAATATGCAGGATGCATTTTCATTCACTGGACCAAATTTGGCACAAATACCTGATACCCCCAAATTTGAATACTGGTGGGGTTAAGGGGGATTCATTTTGTCATTCGGGAGTTGTAGTTGCTCGGATTTATAGCTAACCTACAATCAAAGAGCATTTTGAACTCCACCAATGATGGAATTTAACAAAATTTGGTACACAGAACTCCCATGACCAACAGAAAATACTGGAAGGGTTTAGTGGGTACCGACCTTGAGTTTTGGAGTTGTAGTTTACTTAAATCCAGAGAGCACTGTGGACTGAAGCAAAGCTAGATCTGGACCAACCTTGGCACAAATACTCAATATGCCCAATGTGAACACTGGTGGAGTTTAGGGAAAATAGACATTGACATTTATTTATTTACTATATTTATATACTGCTCCTCTCAGCCCAGAGGCAACTTGGAGCGATTCACAAATTGGCAACAATTAGATGTCTCAACAATTATAACAAGTAAAAACAATCAAGAAAATCTGTTAAAAACAATAGCATATGATATAAAAAATATAAAAACCATACAAAGTCTTAAAACATTTGGGAGTTCTAGTTGCTGGGATTTATAGTTCACATACAATCAAAGAGCATTCGGAACCCCACCAATGACAGAATTGGACCAAACTTCCCACACAGAACCCCACACAGAACCCCAATGACCAACAGAAAATACTGTGTTTTCTGATGGTCTTTGGTGACCCCTCTGACACCCCCTTGTGACCCCCCCCCCAATGCTGACTTTCTGCACAAAACTAGCTGAAAAGGGTTTGTGCTATTATCAAAAACTTGCCTCAATTAAACAGTGAAAAAATATTTTACTGCATTATTCAACTGGAATATAGAATGAACTGTGCATCAGGGGAAAACATCAAATTCTATATATACACACCATAGAGAAGAGCATCTATTAGCAATAAGCCTCATGCTATGTCCATAAGTGTCCTTCCAAAATTTGCCTGAACTGCAAGTATCCACAATTGTGTTTATTCTTTTTATGGAAAGCTTAGCACTATGATTTGCATAATACATATGCCCTAATCCTGCACTTGCTTGCACATTTTAAAAATATTTCATGCGCTCAGTTGCTTTAGATCAGGGGTGGAAAACCATTGGAAGTGGTGGGGGGGGGGGGGCTGCATTAGCACCCTGGAAGACCTTGGAGAACACACTGTCCTGCTGTTCCAGGAGTTCAAAAGGAGAAGCATGAAATCTGCAATAATAAACAGTCTGAGATCAAGAAGCCATAAATCAGAACAATCCAAGTTGAGAAGCCAGTGAGCAGCCCATGGGTCATAAATCCCAGGCATTCAATAGCAGGATCCAAGGTCACAAGGTGGACTGAACTTGCTTTTAGTACCAGCTTTTAGCAGCTTTTAACAAAATTTATCTCAGCCTACATACTACATAGATGCCTGATAGTATTTAGAGAACATATCTCACAGTTGGGGGCACATAGCTTTTCACTGTGTCTGAGGCTCTGTGTTAAACACTTAATTCACTGGGTTGCTGTGAGTTTTGCAGGCTATATGGCCATGTTTCAGAAGCATTCTCTCCTGATGTTTTCCCCACATCTATGGCAGGCATCCTTACAAATTATGAGGTCTGTTGGAAACTAGGCAAGTGGGGTTTATATATCTGTGGAATGTCCAGGGTGGGAGAAAGAACTCTTGTCTGCTTGAGGCAATGTAAATGTTGCAATTGGCCACCTTGATTAGCATTGAATGGCCTTGCTGTTTCAAAGACTGGCTGATTCCTACCTGGGGGAATCCTTGGTTGGGTGGTCCAGCATTCCTGTGTTCTCAAATACTATACTGTGCCCAGGTTGGTTCATCAGGTGCTCTGCTATGACAGACTTCTCTGGTTGAATTAGTCTGTTCATAAAAATGAACAAAATCTGGCTACCAGTATTTTAAAAAACCCTCTAAAATTAGGATGATAAATAAAGAAGAACACTCAAGCAACAGGGGAATTCCTGACATGAAACAATAAGGGCCAGCTAACACCTCCCAACAAAAGGTCCCCCAAGGCAGGAATCAGCCAGTATTTGAAGCTGCAAGGACATTCAATGCTAATCAAAGTGGCTAATTGCAACTTTCACTCTTCCCTCAAGCAGACAAGAGTTCTTTCTCCAACCCTGGACACTCCACAGATCTATAAACTTCACTTGCCTAGTTTCCAACAGACTTCACCTCTGAGTATGCCTGCCATAGATGTGAGCAAAATGTCAGGAGGGAATGCTTCTAGAACATGGCCATACAGCCCGGAAAACTCACAGCAACCCAGTGATTGCAGTCATGAATGCCTTTGACAACACTTAATTCATCTTCGCTCACAAGGACTTGGAGGTCTCTCTTCCTGTTCCTCTACTTATGTATGTAAATTGTGGTTCATCTATTGAAGATATTGGTGCAATAAAAATATAAATATTTGAACACTGAAGCCTTCCACATACTGATGAACAACAACACCAGCCTCATTCATTACTGGCTAGGCTGAAAAAGAATATGGGGAATTAGAATCTGGAGAGCTATAGATTCCTCGTCCATGACATAATATACCCAGATCATGGGAAGTTATCTCATTTAAATCATTCCTTGAATGCCACATGTTTGAATGTTGCTTTACTTAGAAAAAATAAAGTACCCTTTAGGAATAATGCAGGTGTCTCTATTCTTCTGATTTAGTGGAATTGAAAAGAAGGATCTGCATTTAATAGACAAATATGGCTGCAGAAAAGATAAAGTGACTGATGGGATCTCATCTCCACATACTGCAGTAAATTGAGTGTTCTTCCAGATAACCTTGCCAATGCTCATTCCTTACATTTCTGTTGCCTGTGGTTCTCCTTTATGCATAACTTGGTTTTATCGCTCTATTTTATCCTTCAACCTTTGTCAGCAACTTCAGAAGCTTTATCTGTGGCTCTTAGGATCTAGGAAACACACATTACTGGCACATGGTTTTTAGTGCAGTAAATGGAAATATGCTGTGTGGTGTGATTATGTACCATTGGATTTTAGTAAGGATCAATCTAAAATTGGAAGAAAACCCAGGGCCCTTCCACACAGCCCTATATCACAGGATATCAAGGAAGAAAATCCCACATTATCTGAGTGTGAACTCAGATAATCCAATTCAAAGCAAATATTGTGGGATTTTCTGCCTTGATATTCTGGAATATAGGGCTGTATAATCCAGCTATATAACGCAGAATATCAAGGCAGATAATCCACAGTATCTGCTTTGAACTGGGTTATCTGAGTCCACAATGCCATATAATCTATTTCAATGTGGATTTTATACAGCTGTGTGGAAGGGGCCAAAGGAAGTCCCCACTAATGCATTCTATGGAGGTCAAGCAATATAGTAATGTTTAACAACCCAATTTTCAAATGCCCTGTACTCAGGAAGTTGTTCTTTTTGCATTTTGAAAGCTAGCACATGTAACTCATTGTAACTTGTCCTGTAATCCAATTTTTTTGGGGAAAAAATGGCAATCATAACCTTTTTGAAAAGGAACAATGATGTCATATCCGGCAAATGTGAATCTCCATGAACATTTGGAGACTACCTTTTGAAAACCACAAATCAAGGAAAGGCATGGCCTTGTTAGAAGTCAACCCTTTGAACAAGGGATGTTCACAAGCAATCATGTAGTACATAGGTAACTTGGCTGTTAAACTGAAGAACCATGTCTTTGAACTGCCAGGGACAAAGACATGCCACTGCATAAAAGTATCTATTTGCCTAGCAGAGTTTTAAAATGTTTTTTGAGGTTGCAGTTGCCCAAAACATATACTCTTCCTTGAAAACTCTTAATTTAAAATATGCACTCATAGATAAAAAATCAAACTTTTATTTGAAAAATAACATATCTTGTTTACTGACAAACATCATGTATTAATTCACTATACAGGCACATTTCTTATTAAAGTTCAGTTATAGATAGGATATAGTTTCTCTGTGTTGAGAACACTGGGTATCATTTTTAATCAATAGTCCATAGTCCAAACTGTATAACTACTCATTGCTTCACAAAGCAAACATATAGTAAATAGTTCCTGCATAAGTCCAAAATGACACCTACTTCCATTGAAGTCCAAAAACATACTGTTAACAAAATGGATCTTGAGTCTGAACATGCTCAGTACAGTCACATGTCTGTAGTCACTCCCATATCAAAGAGGTCAGTCAAACTAGCAAATCAACATATGCATACAATACAGGTTAGCAAATATATACATTAACAAAAAAAATAGTGAAGACTTCGAAGGTTGCTATTCCCAACAAATTTTACCCCCAGAAGGCCAGGAACAAAGGCAGCAGTGGGTCACATCAAAGGGTTAAACAAACAGAGGGGTAAAGTCTGACCAAAACATTGACAAAATACATGGATTCTAGAGAGAGCTTGGAAATGTGCCACGCTGAGTGGGAGATTCTGGGCACTATGGTCCCCAAAAGTAAAGTTTTATAGTTCTGATTCTAAAATGTTCTTTGGATTTCAAGGGACATTGGACTGAATTAAAGTCAGGACATTGGTTTGTAGCACAGTTTTCTTCCTGTAAACAGGAACAGACTGTCTAGTGCTGCTAGTGATTTGTACACTATCACAAAAAGCGCCAGATGGTCTCCAAATGAAAACTGAGATGTCTAAACAACAGCTACCTTCATATTCTTGCCAAATGATTCAGTTGTGACGTCTGGCACAATGGACAACACAAATCCAACCATGAGTTGAGAACAGTTTCTGCTTATATGTATTTATGTTATTTTTTAAAAGTTGGTCAGTTTAAACTTATTTTTCACTATAAATAAAAATGTACATGTTTCAATAAAATTAGTCACTGTATCTGCTCTCCAATTTCCACTCTTACTGCAAGAACTGAGCAGGGAATAGCGGTGAATTTGCAAGGCAAGAAAACTGGATCCTCTCTTCAATGACAATAATGATTTGTTTATATTCCAGCTTTTCCACAGTACTGGGACTATCGCTCATTCAATAGTGCTCTCAATTATAGAATCATAGAATCATAGAATCAAAGAGTTGGAAGAGACCTCATGGGCCATCCAGTCCAACCCCCTGCCAAGAAGCAGGAATATTGCATTCAAATCACCCCTGACAGATGGCCATCCAGCCTCTGTTTAAAAGCTTCCAAGGAAGGAGCCTCCACCACACTCCGGGGCAGAGAGTTCCACTGCTGAACGGCTCTCACAGTCAGGAAGTTCTTCCTAATGTTCAGATGGAATCTCCTTTCTTGTAGTTTGAAGCCATTGTTCCGTGTCCTAGTCTCCAAGGAAGCAGAAAACAAGCTAGCTCCCTCCTCCCTGTGGCTTCCTCTCACATATTTATACATGGCTATCATATCCCCTCTCAGCCTTCTCTTCTTCAGGCTAAACATGCCCAGCTCCTTAAGCCGCTCCTCATAGGGCTTGTTCTCCAGACCCTTGATCATTTTAGTCGCCCTCCTCTGGACACTTTCCAGCTTGTCAATATCTCTCTTGAATTGTGGTGCCCAGAATTGGACACAATATTCCAGATGTGGTCTAACCAAAGCAGAATAGAGGGGTAGCATTACTTCCTTAGATCTAGACACTATGCTCCTATTGATGCAGGCCAAAATCCCATTGGCTTTTTTTGCCGCCACATCACATTGTTGGCTCATGTTTAACTTGTTGTCCACGAGGACTCCAAGATCTTTTTCACACGTACTGCTCTCGAGCCAGGCGTCCCCCATTCTGTATCTTTGCATCTCATTTTTTCTGCCAAAGTGGAGTATCTTGCATTTGTCACTGTTGAACTTCATTTTGTTAGTTTTGGCCCATCTCTCTAATCTGTCAAGATCGTTTTGAATTCTGCTCCTGTCCTCTGGACTATTGGCTATCCCTCCCAATTTGGTGTCGTCTGCAAACTTGATGATCATGCCTTCTAGCCCTTCATCTAAGTCATTAATAAAGATGTTGAACAGGACCGGGCCCAGGACGGAACCCTGCGGCACTCCGCTCGTCACTTCTTTCCAAGATGAAGAGGAAGCATTAGTGAGCACTCTCTGTGTTCGTCCACTTAACCAATTACAGATCCACCTCACCGTAGTTTTGCCTAGCCCACATTGGACTAGTTTCCTTGCCAGAAGGTCATGGGGGACCTTGTCGAAGGCCTTACTGAAATCCAGGTACGCTACATCCACGGCATTCCCCGCATCTACCCAGCTTGTAGCTCTATCGAAGAAAGAGATCAGATTAGTCTGGCATGACTTGTTTTTGATAAATCCATGTTGACTATTAGCGATGACTGCATTTGTTTCTAAGTGTTTGCAGACCACTTCCTTAACAATCTTTTCCAGAATCTTGCCCGGTATCGACGTGAGGCTGACCGGACGGTAGTTGTTTGGGTCGTCCTTTTTTCCCTTCTTGAAGATTGGGACCACATTGGCCCTCCTCCAATCTGCTGGAACTTCTCCCATTCTCCAAGAACTCTCAAAGATGGTTGCCAATGGTTCCGAAATGACTTCCGCTAGTTCCTTCAATACTCTTGGGTGTAGTTGATCTGGTCCTGGGGACTTGAACTCATTAAGAGCGGCCAGGTATTCCTGGACGACTTCTTTCCCAATTTGGGGTTGGATGTCCTCCAATCCCTCTTCCACTCCATCTTGCTGAGGTTGAAGACTCTCTTTTTGTGAGAAGACCGAGGCAAAGAAGGCATTAAGTAGTTCTGCCTTTTCCCTATCCCCTGTCAGCATTGCCCCATCTTCTCCTCGAAGAGGTCCTATCGCCTCCTTGTTTTTCCTTTTTCTACTGACATAAGAATAGAAGCCCTTTTTATTGTTTTTAATGTCCCTGGCAAGTCTGAGCTCGTTTTTTGCTTTAGCTTTGCGGACCTTTTCCCTACAGGTGTTGGCTATTTGTTTGAATTCTTCTTTGGTGATTTCTCCCCTTTTCCACTTCTTGTGCATGTCTCTTTTGTGTCTTAGCACAGTTAGAAGTTCTTTGGACATCCATTCTGGCTTCTTTGCACTTGTCCTATTTTTTCTCTTTGTTGGCACGGTTTGCAATTGCGCCTTGAGTATTTCACTCTTGAGAAGTTCCCATCCATCCGTAGCTCCCTTGTCTTTTAGTATCTGTGTCCACGGAATGCTGCTCAGCGTTTCCTTCATTTTTTGGAAATCAGCTCTCCTAAAGTCCAAAATGCGGGTTTGACTTGTCTTAGTTTCGGCCTTCCTTTGTACCTCAAATTGCAGGAGCACATGGTCACTTGCCCCTAAGGATCCTACCACTTCGACCGCATCGATCAGGTCCTCCGCATTTGTTAGGATGAGATCAAGAGTAGCCAATCCCCTTGTTGCCTCTTCTACCTTCTGGACCATGAAATTGTCTGCAAGGCAAGCGAGGAATTTGTTGGACCTTGTACTCTTGGCCGAGTTTGTTTTCCAGCAAATATCGGGATAGTTGAAATCGCCCATGACTACTACATCTCTTTTCTGTGCCTGTTTGGTCAACTGTTGGCAGAAGACTTCATCAAGATCTTCCTCCTGGCTTGGGGGTCTGTAGTAGACGCCTACAACGACATCTTTTTGAGTCCCAGTTCCCTTGATTCTTATCCAGATGATTTCAAGCTGGTTTCCCAGATTGCTGTCTTGAATTTCTTCTGCAGCATAAGAGTTTTTGACATATAAGGCTACTCCGCCTCCTCTCCCCTTTGTTCGGTTTCTGTGAAAGAGGTTATACCCCTCGATATCTACATTCCAGCGATAGGAGTCATCCCACCAGGTTTCAGTGATGGCTATGATATCATATTTGTGGTGTTGTGCTAGAAGTTGGAGTTCGTCTTGTTTATTTCCCATGCTCTGTGCATTAGTGTAAAGACATGTGAGCCCCTGGGATCTTCCCTTGAGCTGTTTAATTGGGATTATTGTGCTTTTGGTACGTGGTCCTTGTTGTGTTTGTGCAGCCCTCCGTTTAGCCTTCTGGCGATTCCCAGACATTATGGGTAAAGTAGCATTCGCAAGGCTGTTGTCCCCCTCCCCCGGTGGACCTAGTTTAAAGTGCGTCTAATGAGGTTTGCGAGTCTGTGAGCAAAAAAGTGTTTTCCTACTTGTGTGAGATGCACCCCATCCCTTGCCAGTAGGCCATCCTCCTGGAATAGCAGGCCATGGTCGAGGAAGCCAAAGCGTTCCTCCTGACACCATTTTCTAAGCCAGTCATTGACCTGTACTATTTTTCTGGCTCTTGTGGGTCCGTGTCTTACAACAGGGAGGAGGGATGAAAAGACCACCTGTACATTACATTCTTTTAGCATTGCTCCTAGAGCTCGAAAATCATTTGTGATCTTTTGAAACGTATGCCTTGCAGTATCATTGGTTCCTACATGAATCAACATGAGGGGAGGACGGTGATAGGGCTTGAGGAGCCTGGTGAGCCTCTGAGTGATATGGTGTATTTTTGCCCCCGGTAGGCAGCATATTTCTCGAGCCATCCCATCTGGTCTGGAAATGACAGCTTCCGTTCCTCTAAGGAGGGAGTCGCCTACTACCAAGACCTGTTTACTTTCAGGAATGACAGCGCCCCTTTTGTGCAATGTAGTGTGTAGGTCTCCAGAAAAGTGATCCTGTTGGTGTGAATTGTGTAGGTGAAAAGTGTTGTCCTCCTCCTCGACATCCCCGGTGCATTCATCAAGGACAATCCATTGAGATTCGTCCGAGAGCCTATGGTTCTCCTGTATGTGTTCCTGTTGCTCCTGGTCTATGGTTGGGGATGGTACACCTGCAGGATTGTGCAAGTGTGAATGTTGTGAAGTGTTGTCCCTGTCAGGGCTATCCCCCGCACATTGATCAAGGATGAGCCACTGATCAGTATCTAAGCCATTCTGGTCTTCCCCAATATGTTGTGTTTCTTGGTCAGGTGCTAGTTGTGTGAGAATTTGGAATCTATTGTGTAACTGCAGCTGAGCGGAGGTATTCTGAGGAGGCTTCCGGGTCCTATGTGTCCTTCTAAGGGTGACATTTCTCCAAGCCTGAGGGTTGTCCACATCTGAGGTGCTGTTATGTTGAGCCTCCCCGTAATGTTGGTGCGATATGGGCTGCGTGTCTAGGCCAGTGTGGTGAGTGGTGTCTAAGAAGAGCTCAAGTTCCTGAATGTCCTTAAGGGTCTTAATACGGTCCTCGAGTTGTCGTATCCTGTGTTCCATGCGAGTGATCTGTGTACACTTGGGGCAGATGTAATTGAGTAATTGTAGTGTGAAAAAGCTGAACATGCCACAGCTTGTGCATGAGATGGGAAGTTTCCGTGTTTGTTCCATCTGGAGGTTGCTAATGCTCTTGGTGTGTGTTTGATGTTGTTGTCTGTATGCAGGGGTGAAAGTATAGGTTACTGAGTGTATGAGTTCGCGCGCGCCATTAGGCGCGCGCGACACTGGTTTATATAGGATAACCAGGAAGCCCCGCCTCTCAGCAGTTAGTTTTTAAACTCAGGAAGCCCCGCCTCTCAAAGAAAGCAGCCCTGAAAGCTGTTAAATTCAAACAAAGCTTACCCTGAAGCAGAAGGAAACAAAATGGGTTCCTGCTTCCTCAACTTCTGTGGAAAGCCCAGCTGCCCCTTGGGTTCAGACACTGGTTTATATAGGATAACCAGGAAGCCCCGCCTCTCAGCAGTTAGTTTTTAAACTCAGGAAGCCCCGCCTCTCAAAGAAAGCAGCCCTGAAAGCTGTTAAATTCAAACAAAGCTTACCCTAAAGCAGAAGGAAACAAAATGGGTTCCTGCTTCCTCAACTTCTGTGGAAAGCCCAGCTGCCCCTTGGGTTCAGACACTGGTTTATATAGGATAAACAGGAAGCCCCGCCTCTCAGCAGTTAGTTTTTAAACTCAGGAAGCCCCGCCTCTCAAAGAAAGCAGCCCTGAAAGCTGTTAAATTCAAACAAAGCTTATCCTGAAGCAGAAGGAAACAAAATGGGTTCCTGCTTCCTCAACTTCTGTTAATTAATTCTTAAAGGCCTGAAGGAATAGGAAAGCATTGACTTGCTGCCAGATGGAGTGCAAGAAGGGAGTCACCCTGAAGTCTCTAGGTCTTTCAAAGTCTGGAAACAAAGACTGAGAAGGCCTTCCCTTCATTCCCACCAAACAAGCCTGAGAAGATATAATGGCAAAGAGAACTGCCCCTTTTGAAGATCTTAGAGCTCAAATAGGCTCATATTTGGAGATACAATTCTTCAAACAGCCTGGATCCCAGCTGTATAGATAAAACAACTTCCATCTAAATCAGAAGACTGGACATGTACATTAATATTGAGGATGGCTTAATTCTGTCCTCCCTAGATAACCCTATTTCTTGCAAAAGAAGTGCATATATCTGTTAGTTCCTCCTCCTAGAGTAGCGCTTCTCAACCTGTGGGTCTTCAGATGTTTTTGTCTTCAACTCCCAGAAATCCTAACAGCTGGTAAACTGGCTAGGAATTTTGGGAGTTGTAGGCCAAAACACCTGGGGTCCTACAGGTTGAGAGTCACTGTCCTAGAGGTTTACTTCTCAAATTGCCATAGTCTTCGTTTTGGCTGTCTAGGGGTTTGGTTTTTTTTGTTTGTTTGTTTTTTTGGTATGTGGGGAGCACTATTGTCAGTCACTCAGAGAATCCAAGAAATAGAAAACTGGCCCCCAAACTTTCAAGAGTTTTCCACCCTCACCTTAAAAAGAAAGCCTGGGACATGTAAGGCAATTTTCCTTGACCATGTGGCTTATCCATCTGTGACACCATTCTTCTGTTCATATGCTCATATGCCATAAGGAGCAGGGGCAGACATCCTGGAACTGTTTTTAAGGAGAGAGGATTCAATACTGGCAGGCAGATTCTTGTGAATTCTGTTCATTTGCATGTCCATTTTGGAGCCTACACGGTATAGTAGTTTGAGTGTTGAACTACAATTGTGGGAGACTGGATTTAAATCCTGCTTAGTCATAGAAACAGACTGGATGCCCCTGGGCAAATCACACCTTTAGAGGAATGAAGGCAATGGCAAACCACCACTGAACAAATCTTGCCAAAAAGACCGTGTGTTTGGGTCGCAATATGTTAGATATGATCTGGAGGCATGCAACACCAAGAATAAGTGCAGCAAACAAAGTGTTTACCATGAGTAATAAATGAAACCCCATCATACTGTTGAAATCATACAACTAATAAAGCCATGTGTAATCCAAGAAGCCCAATAACTACATTGGACCGGGCTGTGGCACAGCTAGTTAGTAGCCAGCTGCATTAAATCACTACTGACCATGAGGTCATGAGTTCAAAGCCAGGCCAGGTCAGAGTGAGCTTCCGACCATTAATGCTCTAGCTTGCTGTTGACCTATGCAGCCCAAAAGACAGTTGCATCTGCAAAGTAGGAAGTTTAGATACAGCTTTATGTGGGGAGGCTAATTTAACTAATTTATGACACCAAAAAAGCTTCCAGCACCATGCATAAGAATGAGGAAGTACTCCATCAAAGACTTGGTGTCACAAGTGGACAGTGAAGCGGCAGCTCCCCCTGTGGCCGGAAGCAAGCATACCCTCATGAAATCTGGAATGTTACATTGCCTCTGTGTCTGTCTATATATGTTATACGTCTAATGGCATTGAATGTTTGCCATGTATATGTGCACTGTAATCTTCCCTGAGTCCCCTGCAGGGTGAGAAGAGCGGAATATAAATACTGTAAATAATAAATAAATAAATAGGAATCTTGGTGGTCCTGATCCATGGTAATTGATCATTTCAGGGAAGACTTCGCTCTCCCCCTACCTAGATGGGGAGAAGGTCAAATACTTTCTGTCACTTAATGTTCTGGAGTCCATGTGCGGTGACTCAGAGCCACAACTTCACAATTGCTTTCTCTGCCTAATCTCTTTATCATTAATTCCAGAGGCCTGAAATCCACTTAGATATGAATTCTAGTAGTGACGAGAATTTAGTGGCAGCTTAGATTCATCCTACAGAGCAGAAAACATTGGACAAGACTTTTCAAATTACTTCTTCATATGATTCCAGTAAAATTGGAAATCTCAGCTGGATTCTAGAGTTCCCTTGTTTCTTCTTCCATCCAAGTTTATACAATGAAATTGTCTGCAAAATGAGTGAGGCATTTGTTGGACCTTACATTCTTGGCAGAACGCGACTTCCAACAAATTGCTAGAAAGCCAAATAATGTAAATTTTTGGCTAAGATAGTGCCAAAAGAATCAGATGAAAGTACAGAAATCTGCCTTTGTTGTCATGAATGAGCCAATTCCAGTTTATGGAAGACTGAAGGTCAATTTTTGATCATTCAGTTGACTTAGTGTTTCCCTTACCCTATCCATTTTATAATGAATATGCATTAGGGCCCCCTGGCGGCGCAGCGGGTTGAACCGCTGAGCTGCTGAACTTGCTGACCAAAAAGTTGGCAGTTCAAATCTTGGGAGTGGGGTGAGCTCCCACTGTCAGACTCAACTTCTGCCAACCTAGCAGTTCACAAACATGCAAATGTGAGTAGATCAATAGGTACCACCTTGGTAGGAAGATAACGGTACTCCATGCAGTCATGCTGGCCACATGACCTTGGAGGTGTCTATGGATAATGTCGGCTCTTTGGCTTAGAAATGGAGATGAGCACCACCCTCCAGAGTCAGACATGACTAGACTTAATGTCAGGGGAAACTTTTACCTTTACTTTATACATATTTAGACAATCCAGATTAAGGTAAGAGATAGATCTGTTTTCAGAATTGTTCTTCCACCTATTGAAATACAGAGCCTAGTATGGTGCATTTGTGTTTCTATTTCCATTCTTCTAAGCCAGTGTTTCTCAACCTTGGAGTCACCCCGGGGGGGGGGGGGATCATGAGGGGAGTGTCAGAGGAAAATACAGTATTTTCTGTTGGGCATGGGGGTTCTGTGTGGGAAATTTGGCCCAATTCTATCCTTGCTGGGGTTCAGAGTGCTCTTTGATTGTAGGTGAATTATACATTCCAGCAACTACAACTTCCAAATGCCAAGTCTATTTTCTCCAAACTCCACCAGTGTCCACATTTGGGCTTATTGAGTATTTGTGCCAAGTTTGGTCCAGATCCATCATTGTTTGAGTCCACAGTGCTCTCTGGATGTAGGTGAACCACAACTCCAAAACTCAAGGTCAATGCCCACCAAACCCTTTTAGTATTTTCTGTTGATCATGGGAGTTCTGTGTGCCAGGTATGGATGAATTCCATCATTGGTTCAGAATGCTCTTTGATTGTAGGTGAATTATAAATCCCAGCAACACCAACTTCCAAATGACAAAATCAATCCCCCTCTAACTCCACAAGTATTCTAATTTGGATGTATCAGGTATTTGTGCCAAATGTGGTCCAGTGAATGAAAATACACTGTGCACATCAGATATTTACATTATGATTCATAACAGTAGCAAGACTACAGTTGTGAAGTAGCAACAAAAATAATTTTATGGTTGGGCGTCACCACAACATGAGGAATTGTATTAAAGGGTCACGGCATAAGGAAGGTTGAGAACCACTGTTCTAAGCTTATTTAGGCTGATCAGCCTTGGATAAATAATTCTCCGGGGTTGGATCTGAATGTTGCTTTTATCCCTTCAATCTTGGAATCACTCAACCTTGTAATCGGTCCAAATGTAATAAAGAAAAATAACTAATGTAGCAAAAGCTACTACTGAGTACATCATTAATACTAAGATCTATTTGTAATTGCATTTTCTATCCTGATGTTCAGTGCCAAAAACACAATGAAGGCCCACCACACCCTCTCTTTTGAATCGTCAACTGATGACACACATCAAGTTTAATTATAAAAACCTAATTTCAGATGATGGAAAGCTTTGTAAGTATATATAAAGTCTCCTCTGTAGATAGTGAATGACAACATCACCCCCAACTTGCTTTCTATCGATTCTATTTCTGTTGGGGAAAAATTAAATCCCCTAAGGGGATGGTTGTATGCCATTGTCTTCAAATGAGACAAATATAAATGATTCCACTTCTGTTCTAATCTATTCCCATTGGCCTAGGAGTCCTTTTAACAAAGTCTTTTCACATGCTACACTGCATTTGATTATTTCTTCCTAAAATTGTATGCACTGCAGTGATTCTCAATCACAGCAGAGACAACAATGCCTACAGAATCCTTGAGCGCTTAAACACGCTGGCCCTGGAACGCACAAAAGGGGAGGGAAAAACAATATCTCTTGGCATGAAACGTTGTTCATTCATTTAAGCTGAAATACATCAGCCTTGGAATCCTTTCAGAAAGGTGCAATGATTGCATTAGAAGAAGAAACTGGATCAAGGCCATTAGTTACTCTGTGATGAATGCAAATTTGCCACTAGGTTTGTTGTCAGCAAAGGGACACAGCTAATCACATGTTTCTATTAAAGTATACCTGTAACATATGCAGAGGTAGGAAAAATTATATTTTGACTATAGCTCCTAGAACGACACAATCAACAAGACCCATTAGCTAGGGACTTCTCGATATTGTAGATTTTGTATTCCCCTAAGACAAGGAATAACTCACACCACAAGCAACTTGCAGTTTCTCAAGTCACTCCTTACACTGAAAAAAAAAACCCATTACAGTGCGGTGAAGAGCTGAAGCTATGGTCAAAAGACCAATTCACTGGTCGTCTACACAAGCAGCTGAAGTTGCATTCATTTTCCCCCAGACACACCTAACATTTCAAAAACAGTTATCACTTTTTTGACAATATGTCCTATGTGACTTCTTTGCTGGTGTCTGAAGAGCCAGGCCTTTCTCCACACTTCATTGGGTCTCTGTTTTTAACGACCGCAGCTTCATGTAGTGTGTGTTTTCATGACAGCAGCACCTAGTGACCATGGCCATCCTCCAAGAATCTCATCTAAGGTTCACATGCTGGGTCTAGAAACATTACTTTTTGTACTGCCATTCTAGAATCCTATATCCAGTATGTCCAATAATCACACTAATTGTGGGACTCTGGATGCAGAAGTCCAAACAGTAATATTTCAAACCTTTCAACTGAATTGGACTTTCCTGCCCACACACTCACACTGGGGTGTGTCTACTTGAGCAACTTCCAGTGAGTGCTTGAAAGGTACTACTGTTAAGTGCTCATAGTACTATTGTTAAGTGCTCATCAATTATTGTGATTTTATATTGCATTGTGTGTTTACTTTGTATTTTTTATTATTTTCATTATATTTGATTGATGTATTTTTATTTTGTATATTTGCTTTGTTGTAATTGTTGGGCCTGGCCTCATGTAAGCCACCCCAAGTCCCCTTGAGGAAATGGTGGTGGGATATAAATAAAGTTGTTGTTATCATCATCATCATCATCATCATCATCATCATCATCATATCTCTAAAGCAGTGGTTCCCAACCTGTGGTCTGCAAGAACTAAAATATTGAACTCTCTTATAGTGTCAAGGCTTATTAAATATGGTTTTCTGTGAGTGAACAGATGGTGACTACTTACTTACTTAGGCAATCCCTCATTGTCTGAGTAGGACAGACTTCCAAGATCAGTGTACTGATGGGTACGTAGGTGACTGTGGAGCCCTAATCTTGATCTGCATCTTCTCCTGCAGTGAGGGCATTGGTTTCCAGGTGGAAGGCGGTCTCGGTCGGGGTTGGCTTGACGCACCTTCCTCTTGGCATGTTTCTCTCTTTTGCCCCCCATTCTTACCTCTTCAAATTTTGCAGCATTGCTGGTCACAGCCAGGCATGTAGCCGGGGGGGGGGGGCCTCGGGGGGCTTCAGCCCCCCCCCCCCCCGAAATTCTCATGGTGGTTCGCGAAAAGGCCTTACTGGTGCATTATTTAAACTGTTATGTTTATTAATATCACGATTTGATCACCATACTCAATATATGCCATATGCATGGGGGTATTGGGGTAATGATACAAAAGGTTTGCTAGGCTAGACCCTCTTTCACTCAGACTCAGCCCCCCCGAAACTCAGCCCCCCCCCCGAAAATTTTTTAGCCCCCCCCCCCCCCCCCCGAAACGAAATCCTGGCTACGGGCCTGGTCACAGCTGATCTCCAGCTGGAGCACTCAAGGGACAGGGCTTCCCAGTTCTCAGTGTCTATGTCAGAGTTTTTAAGGTTGGCTTTGAGCCCATCTTTAAATCTCTTTTCCTGCCCACCAAGATTTCATTTTCTGTTCTTGAGTTCAGAGTAGAGCAACTGCTTTGGAAGACAGTAGTCGGGCATCTGGACAATGTGGCTGGTCCAGCGGAGTTGATGGTGGAGGACTGTCGCTTCAGTGCTGGTGGTTTTTGCTTCTTCCAGCACACTGACATTTGTCCACTTGTCTTCCCAAGAGATTTGCAGGATTTTCCAGAGGCATTACGCACTGCCTCCAGCGACTACTGGATGGCATATGTTCTGTATGTAGAGCTGATGTGGTCTATCCAATGCAATTTTCTGAATCAGCACCCCAAATAACTAAACCAAATTTAAAGTTGACCAAAAACTGATTCGTAACCCTTCTGACATTAATGTTGGAGAGTGGTCCCTGGTCAAAAAAAAAAAAAAAAGGTTGGGAACCACTGCCCTAAAGCAACAGAACTCTGTGAGTACATTGAAATTACAAGAGACAATTTTCGCTGCAGATTATGACAAAGTTGCTGCTCACTATTGTTCACTATTATCATGCTGTTGTAAGAAAATCCATTACTTGTTCAAGGTCATGCTAAGGTCATTCTCTATAAATTATTCCTTCAATGAACTGGTGGGTCAATAACAAATGCACTGAGCAGGATGGCATACACAATTTGACTTCACAGCATCATCAGTATGGTAGAACAGGCAACAAGGAACCTTTTAATGGATCCCAGTGCAAGATAGATTCTGTATATGTAGTTCTAATGAATTGGAAGACTTGGCACACTATCAAATGGAATGCCAGCTATATTCCAGCTGTAGGGAGCAATATTCCTTGGCTGTACGAAAAACTGGATAATTAAGGACAACATTTCATTTTCTCTTATAAATATCAAAACAGCTTTTGATTCAAATGGTTGCTCAGCCTCCTTTTGAGATGGGCAGTTTAAGGGAAAAAGAAAAGAGGGTCATATCTGATTGCAAGAGGTACAATTTTAAAATGTTATGAGTTCATCAAATTTTATTGTATTAATTTTATTCACAGAGCAGTGCATTTATAGTTTGCTTTAAACAGGCTTTTAAATTTATGGTATTTGGTACTTTCTAAAGACTTTCAAAATAAAATCTGAATGGGTGTGCTTGACTCTTCTAGAACATTTAATAGCCACACACATCACGTACGTGATGACCTCTCAAAGGAACAGCACAGATCATGTACTTTCACTTTTTTTTGAAGCTGCTGTCCAAAAAATCCTACAAACATTTATGTGTATGTGACATTTACACTTTATGCACGCCATGCAAATGCAAAACCCACTCTGTGTTCTAGAGAAAATATCATACCATGACCTTTGCAAACACTGCAGTTCCTACCTGGACACAATCAACAAGTGCTAACTGGTAACATTTCATGTGATGCAGATGTATGTGTGTGTCTGCAGAAGTGGACAATTCATGGTCTTCTGCTGGACTGCAAGATCCATAACTCCTAGTAATTGTAGTTAATATTAAATGATGATAAAAGGTGCAATTAGACAACATCCAAGTGGTTCCTGATCTAAGGGTTTCTTTATTCTATATGACACCTAGCACATCACCACTATCTCAGTGGAAGTACCAGAAATCACTCTCAGGATGTTCCATACGGACATAGAGATGCTGCACATATTTAGACTGACACATCGATAAAGGAGCTTTTGAATATTATTTCTATTCATCACATAGGATTACAACAAAAATAAGCAATGTTTGGCAATTGATGCAAACTGTAAACATTTGAATTACCCTGAAATGTAAAATATGACTTATATGGATAAAATATAGTAAAGGTAAAGGTTTTCCTTGACATTAAGTCTAGTTGTGTCTGACTCTGGGGGGTGGTCCTCATTTCCATGTCTAAGTCGAAGAGCCAGTGTTGTACCATAGACACCTCCAAGGTCATGTGGCCAGCATGACTGCATGGAGCACCGTTACCTTCCTGCAGAAGCAGTACCTATGGATCTTCTCATATTTGCATGTTTTGAACTGCTAGGTTGGCAGAAGCTGGGGCAAACAGTGGGAGCTCACCCCGCTCCCTGGATTCAAACCACCAACCTTTTGTCAGCAAGTTCAGCAGCTCAGCAGTTTAACCCACTGCACCACCAGGAGGCTCTCGATAAAATATACAATTTGAAATATAGTAAAATGTATGGTTTACTTACAGTATTAATAATTGCTATGTGCTGCTTTGTGAAACAGAAGGCAGCACTTCAAATATTCTGAACAAGTTAATACTTGACAAGAATTAATAAAATATAGCAGCAACAAAAACAGATTCCAAGCTATTGAAATGACAGATGCAGTTGACAAACAATGCAACAAGTATAACATATTTTTTGTTTGCATGTTTTTCCCCCCATGCCATTTGTTAACTTAAGAATTTCAATTTACGCAAGAAATACTCAGAGGTAGTTTTTCCAATTCCTTCCTCTGAAATCCAGCGTCAGCACCTGTTGAAGCCAAAGTAGGTGGCCAGTTGATCTTCTTAAGAATTGAGGTGCCAACACATGTAGGAGTCCTTCTCTCATACAACCATATGTTACAGTTATTAGGTTTTCAGTTTGACACAGCTTGTGCAATGCCATGAAATAAGAAGATTGAATTACCAGGCAAGGGAATAAGGCCCATTTTCAAAGGCAGACTCATGTGGAATATATTGTAGGAATTTTTTAAAAAGTTGTCTGAATACAGATAAAAGTGAGATGTGAAGGTGTAAGAAAAACATAGCTGGGATACAACTTAAAGTAGTAGATTGCAGGTATTGAAAAAGTTACTGTTTTGCTCCTCACTATGGCCAGCCAGCATGGTCCCTACCTATGCTAACTAGGGAGCTCTGGGTATATAGTCCAAAATAACATTTCTGCATTCTGCAAAACTGTGTTTAGGTTTCCAAAAATGTGTGTCTTTTATGCCAAAATGGGAGGAAACAACCATATGACAAAGAGTTTCCCCGAGAGGCACTAATTTGATGCCCAGATAATGCTCATAAGCTAGGAACAGTGCAATACACAGGACATCTCTGGTTTTTCCCCAACTGCATTTCATACGCTCTGGATTTCTTGTTATTATTACTGTTATTATTTTGCCTTCTAGCTCCTTTACATTGTGGGATTACCCACTTTCCACATATTTTTCACTTCTGTTTTTATCATGCCTTCTGTTCTGGTGGCAGCCTCTCTCTCTATTTCATCCCAGCAGGGCTTCTCATTTTCTGTCACCTTTTCCTGCTCACCTTCACTTCCTATTTTCAGCGTGGAATTATTTCTCCCTTTTCATCTTTTCTCATGTTGTCCCACTGTTTTTCATCTGCCTCAATTCAGATCATCCAAATGCTTCAAAAACTCCATCAACATTCAAGGATTCTATATTCAGCTGGGATCCAGAAGGACTCCTGGAACCATTTTTGTTGAGCAGTCACTATGCAGCTTCCAGATCTCACCAACCACTCACCATAAACTTGCACCACTAGTTCTCTGTCTCTGGAAGATGAGCAGTGGCCTGCCAAGCATCACTCCAGCAGATGAAATAAGAGATTAGAATTACCTGGCACAAGAGTGAGTAGAGAGCAAGCAGCTATATTACCCATACCAGTAAGCTCTGCTGGAGCACCAAACTACAAATGGTACAAACTAATAACAGCCCTGCCTATATTCAACTAATAACTAGTAAGTTGGCTTCAATACCAGTAGGGTGGTTGAATCCATGCTTAATTTTCCTTTAGAACTATAGAGGAGTTATTCAAGGTGCTGAAAACATGTTTGGCACCTTGGAGAGCATCTTATAGAGAAGCAGGGAGTTGTCTCGGATTCCTCCTGGGTTTTTCTGCTGGCTTGCTCAATTGCTCTATACCAGTAAAGAGAAAGTTCAATTGACCATCAGTTCCCATGAACCTGGTGCTCACTGATGCCGAACCCCTGAACATCAGACACTGGAATGGTAGTATTTCTCTGTCCAATGTCTTCCATGAGTTTTTCAAATTGCAATCTACTATTTCTTGCATTTGTCCATACAAAATAGGTTCAGCACTGTGGACAGCTCTTCTAAAGTCTGAAGTAAAACACAGAACTGATCAATTGTCCCATTAATGTGAGAGCCACCAGTTACAACTGCTTCCAGTTCAAGCCTGCTAAACTTTCCATCTATGTCCTCTGTTTGCATTCTCCAGGACAGATCCAGATTCAAAAATTTCAGATCAGACTCCAGCTTTCCATAGACATTTATCTCCAGATCAGTTCTCCTTTGGTTCAGGCTTAGTTTGCTTGGATTTCAGTTCTGTACTTGCTTTCCTACTACATTTATTTATTTATTTATTTATTTATTTCAGGTATTTATACCCCATCCTTCTCGAGCTCTGAGGAGGGACACAGAATGGCTTCCAAACATGCAACAATTCAATCCCAAGCATGATAAATGCATCCATATACATTAAAATAGTTTTAAATATATACATTAGAACTAGTTCACCAGATTAAATTCACCATATTAAAATTGTTGTCCAAAACAGTCCAAGTATAGTCCAATAAAATCTTGTCTCCCCAGTAAAACAACTATTCTGTGAACACTTGATTCTATAACCATGATTTAAGTATCTTATGGAAGGTCAGAAGGGAGGGGGCAGACCTATCCTCATTAGGGAGGGAGTTCCACAGCTGAGGGGCCATCACAGCTGAGAAGGCCCTGTCTCTTCTCTCCACCAAACACAACTGTGATGGCAATGGGACCAAGAGCTGGGCTTCCCCGGATGATCTGAAGGTCCTAGATGGTTCGTAGAGACAAGACTTTGCAAAACTCACTAATTTGGATGAAAACTCCCAGAATTCTCTAATGATCATGGCCAGCAACCGAGAGAGTTGGAGAATTGCATTCTGAATAAGTATATTTTCCAGGCCCTCTCTCCAGCCCAGTGCCGACAAACAAATCAGCAGCTAGGTGGGTAGTAAATATTTTTTTAACTTAGCAAGAGCACAGAAATAGAACCATCACCTTCAATTTGGTTCAAAGTTGTGGGGACAGTGTTCAATTTGGTTCAGTGATGTTTTGAGGATGTCTGGAAATGGCTGGAAATAATTTCAGAAGCAAATGTAAGTTATTTGGGGAGACAGACATTCCATTTGTCTCCCATATGTTGGTTATTGTGATCTTTAAATAATTCCTTATACTCAAAATAACCAAGAACTCCCTTAAAGCAGACATTGGTGACATTAAACAATCAATTTCAGGAAGAGTTTGCAGAAGTAAAAAGTCCAGATATTTGTTTTTGGGAAAATCGGTAGAAAATTTGTATCACATATCTTGCATTATTTTTCTCACACAGAAAGGGAAGTTCAGTACCAATCTTTCAAGGAAAGTATACTGGAGGAACATTCTCATAATGTCGTGAGAAATCAATTTTAGGATATGCTTTCAAACAGCAGATTTTGCTGAGGTGGTTAACATCCATTATATGCTGCCTGATGTAGAATAAGGAGTTATCGTCCTATATAATATCCAGAATAAGGAAGTATCCTCATTTACAATATACTGAGGGACAATTATGCTTGGTTTTTATGCCCTTCACACTGATGCATGTTTTCTTTTTTTAACCACCTGGAACATAAAAATTCAAAGATCCAGTTTAGGCACATAGCTATAGATAAACAGATATGTGTATTTGTTGTTGTGTGCCTTCAAGCCATTTCCCATTTTTGGCAAGACTATCATGGGGTGTTCTTGGCAAGATTTGTTCACAGTAGAGTTGCCCTTGGCTTCCTCTAAGACTAAGAGAACATGATGTATCCAAGATGACCCAGTGGGTTTCCTAGCCACTACATGTTCATCCAAACCACTACATCATGCTGGCTCCTTGATATCTAAATATGTACAGATATTTATAAATATGTCATTGGCTTTCAGCTTTAAAAATCAAGAAAAATTCTAGCAGACACTTATTTCAAAAAATACAGATTTATTAGCTTCATTAATTACAGATCTTGAAAAGGCTTTGCTATGAAGACAAATAAAAAATGAGCCTTAAGGAGACCCAACAGAGTTTTCTAAAACTATGGAGATGCTTTCCTTAGCAACTACACTGCTCCACCTACATGTGTTTGATATACTATCATTGTTGCCATGTCACAAATACTACTTTTGTAAAAGTAGCATTTTCAGAACGATAGAAATATCTCTCTCTTCCTACTTCATCATGAAGAAACAACCATTCCTATTTGCTTTGGTAATAATAAGGACGGTGCATCCTAAATTCTGAGCTACCTAAATTCTCTATTTTTTATTTTTGGAAAATAAAAATAAAAATTGGCATGTTGTTTTGTCAACACAAACTACCTCAGATGCAATTTAGATCCATTCAATATATGAATAACCTCTTCTTGCACCTCCCACTTTTTCTACATAAGTATTTGGAAGTGTCAGAAAAATTTTATCTACTCAACGGTCAAGGTTATTGCAGGCTGCTGTAAGGTTATCAAAGATCAAAAGTTTCCTTATCCAAAACAATCTTGTACCTCTTCTGTGATGGACAAGTGCTAGCTGTATTTCTGAATTAATCTTTATTTTGAATAATTTTTTAAAATATCGCTTTTGCACTTTTCACCTTTTCTTAAAACCTGAGTTTTGAGATGAGAAACATGAATAATTTCTTATTTTTATTATTATAATTTCTTATAATTTGATTACTGACTTATTAAATAGAGTATTTTAATGTGTTGTCCAAGTCTTTCATGGCCAGAATTACGGGGTTGCTGTAAGTATTCCTGACTGCATGACCATTTCATGCGCTCAGGGGTGGAGAACCATGGATCAGGGGTGGGGAACCATGGGAGGTGGTGGTGGGGCTGCATTAGCACCCTGGAAGACCTTGGAGAACATACTGTCCTGCTGTTCCAGGAGTTCAAAAGGAGAAGCATGAAATCTGTAATAATAAACAGTCTGAGATCAAGAAGCCATAAATCAGAACAATCCAAGTTGAGAAGCCAGTGAGCAGTCCATGGGTCATAAATCCCAGGCATTCAATAGCAGGATCCAATGTCACAAGGTGGACTGAACTTGCTTTTAGTAACACCCAGAAAGACACTAGCAGCTATTAACAAAATTTATCTCAGCCTACATACTACATGGATGCCTGATAGTATTTAGAGAACATATCTCACAGTTGTGGGCACATAGCTTTTCACTGTGTCTGAGGCCCTGTGTCAAACACTTAATTCACTGGGTTGCTGTGATTTTTGCAGGCTATAAGGCCATGTTTCAGAAGCATTCTCTCCTGATGTTTTTCCCACATCTATGGCAGGCATCCTTACAGATTATGAGGTCTGTTGGAAACTAGGCAAGTGGGGTTTATATATCTGTGGAATGTCTAGGGTGGGAGAAAGAACTCTTGTCTGCTTGAGGCAGGTGTGAATATTGCAATTTACCATCTTGATTAGCATTGAATGGCTTTGCACTTCAAAACCTGACTGCTTCGTAACTGGGGGGATCCTTTGTTGGGAGGTGTTAGCTGCCCCTGATTGTTTCCTGTCTGGAATTCCCCAGTTTTTGAGTGTTCTTCTTTATTTACTGTCTGGATTTTAGAAGGTTTTTTTAAAATACTGGTAGCCAGGCTTTGAAGCTGCAAGGCCATTCAATACTAGCCCACGTGGCCAATTGCAACATTCACACTGGCCTCAAACAGACAATAATTCTTTCTCCCACCCTGGACATTCCACAGATATATAAACCCCACTTGCTTAGTTTCCAACAGACCTCACAACCTCTAAAGATGCCTGCCATAGATGTGGGTGAAACATCAGGAGATAATGCTTCTGGAACATGGCCATACAGCCTGGAAATCTCACTGCAACCCAGAGTATTTTAACCTCACAATTTTTATTTTTATTTTTTGGAAATTACCTATTTGGATTATTTTCAATATCTTTAAAATTCCAGTTTAAATGCATATCTGCAGGCCTAGTAATCTCTCTCTCTCTCTCTCTCTCTCTCTCTCTCTCTCTCTCTCTCCCTGTCTGGCTCTCTCTCTATATATATATTACAAGCAGTGAAATAAAAACCCAATGTTCATTTTCCAGGATGAACTCAGACTTTTCCAAAATACATTGCTACTTGTAGTAGCTGTATGTCCAGTATTATACTGTGGAAAGATGTACACACATAAAGAAAAAATGAAGGTTACGACAGAACATGGTTAGTATCATGTATAAATCTGCGGACAAACTGTCTTCAGCTGTAAATATTGCCTGACAGTGTTCTTTAGATAAGGGAGAGATATTCATCGCCTTATCATCTTTGACAAAACTATTTCTCAGAAGCAAAGCCACATCCAAAGATCCAGAAAACAGAACATTTTTCTCTTTTAAGCAGAACATAAGACAGCTCTCTGGCTTTCTCATGTCATGTCTATTTATGTTTAACTTTTGGTTATTTTTCATATTTTATTTTATATTAAGACTGTTTATCCACTCTTTTGATTTGTTACATGTTTGTTTTTCGGCATTGAATGTTTGTCAATTCATTGTTTTCATTGGAAACCACCCTCGAGGAGATAAGGCAGTTGATAAATAAATTTATTATTATTATTATTATTATTATTATTATTATTATTATTATTATTGAACATATATGTAAAATGGAATTCCCAATTAATGTAGGCAAAGTTGTTTTGCATTTCACACTTTGCATTTCTGCAAATCCAGACAAAAACGGCCAAGCAGGAAAGAAGGCAAGGGCATTTTAAAAAATATTTCAGATCTGGGTTGTTGTGAGTTTTCCAGGCTGCATGGCCATGTTCCAAAAGCATTCTCTCCTGACATTTCACTTACACCTATGGCAGGCATCCTTAGACATTGTGAGGTCTATTGGAAACTAGGAAAATTGGGTTTATATATATGTGGAATGTCCAGGGTGGGAGAAAGAACTCTTGTTTGTTTGAGGTAGGTGTGAGCGTTTCAATTCGCCACTTCGATTAGCATTTAGTGACCTAGCAGTTTCAAGATCTGGCTTCTTACTGCCTGGGGGAATCCTTGGTTAGGAGGTGATTAGCTAGCCCTGATTGTTTCTTGTCTGTGGAATTGCTCTGTTTTTTGAGTCAGCATTCCACAGAGATATAAATGCCATTTTCTAGTTTCAATCAGACTTTACAACCTCTGAGGATGCCTGCCATAGATGCAGGCGAAACGTCAGGAGAGAATTCTTCTGGAACATGGCCATACAGCCTGGAAAACTCACAACAACTCAGTGATTCCAGCCATGAAAGCCTGCGACAATATCTTTCAGATCTGATTCGGAATGTTTTCTTAGCCAGCTTTAGGTTTAGAGAAGCATTTTACTGGTGTGAGGAGAAAGCAAGGCTTTTCTGCCCAGTGTGCCAAGAACCAGTATCGTATCTGTGTCCATGGACTACAACTGTAGCTTTCGTTCCTGGAAACTTGCAGTGAACTGGCAATCAATTGCTCACAGAGTGGCATTGAATAGCTGACAATAAAAGCAAGGCTGAAATCCAATTGCTAGTCCAAACGAATGTGGACCTGTGACATCAATGGGAGCTTCACACGTCAGCTTATATCAGTTCAATTGATTTTTGGTTACTGTTGTTATGTGCCTTCAAGTCATTCCTTATTTATGGCAATCCTAAGGTGACTCTATCATAGGGTTTTCTGGGGCTGAGACTGTGTGACTCACTCAAGGTTACGAGTGGGTTTCCATGACCAAGAAGAGAAGCAAACCCTGGTCTCAGTTCACAGTTGAGCATTCAAACCACTACACAACACTGGTTCTCAAACCACAACATTCACACTGACTATATATTGGCATGGGCAGACTTTGTCCGTGCAGGTGTTTTGGACTCCAACTCCCACAATTCCTAACAGCCTCAGGCCCTTTCCTTTTCCCCCTCAGCCGCTTAAGCTGATAATATATAGTCTGCTAACAAGTACATTTAGTTCCATCCAACATAACTTATAAAGTTTACTATTTGATTAAAATGTCCAGAATCCTCATGGCAGCCAGAGAACTCTGGGAATTCAAGTCTTCAGATTCTTTCGCCCATTATCTTAAAAAGGATCATCTATCTCACCAGCTAAAAGACTAGGAAACAAAACAAACTCTGGGGAGAACCTCACACATCCACAATCAACAACTGCTGGATCAAGTCATAGCATGCGTGTGACTTCTACGTACATCGGAAAGAACAGTCGCAGGTCAAATGAGGCAGAATTCACTTCCACGCAACCTAATAATATCTCAAGCACAATGGTTTTAAATATGGAGCTACTTTGCACAATCAGGTGTGAGTCAGCCGAGAAGACACAACTTCGTGTTAATCCATCCTTAAGGGTTGGAGATCTTAAAATACACTTAAATTATGTCCATGTCTATGTTAATGCGAATGTAAGACAGTATGCTTTAATGTGTTGTCAAAGGTTTTTATGGCCGGAATCACCGATTTGCTGTGAGTTTTACGGGCTGTCTGGCCATGTTCCAGAAGCATTCTCTCCTGATGTTTCGCCCACATCTATGGCAGGCATCCTCAGAGGTTGTGAGGTCTGTTGGAAACTAGGCAAATGGGGTTTATAGATCTGTGGAAAGTCCAGGGTGGGAAGAAAGAACTCTTGTCTCTTTGAGGCAAGTGTGAATGCTGCAATTGACCAGCTTTGTAAGCACTGAATGGCCTTGCAGCTTCAAAGACTGGCTGCTTCCTGCCTGGGGGAATGTCAGACTACACAGAGAAGCAGTGAAAGCATGCGAACCATTTCAACAGAAAGGAGGAAACTATGAAAATGAACAAAATCTGTCTACCAGTATTTAAAAATTCTAAAATTGGGCCAGTATATAAAGAATGGTATTCAGAAAACAGAGGAATTCCAGGCAGTACACAATCAAGGCCAGTTAACACCTCCCAACAAAGGATTCCCCCAGGCAGGAAGCAGCCAGGCTTTGAAGCTGCAAGGCTATTCAATGCTAATCAAGCTGGCCAATTGCAACATTCACACTTTCCTCCAGCAGACAAGAGTTCTTTCTCCCACCCTGGACATTCCACAGATATATAAACCTCACTTGCCTAGTTTCCAACAGACCTCACAACCTCTGAGGATGCCTGCCATAAATGATTTCTAATTTGCTGTTAAGGAATATTATGCCAATCGCTCTTTTTTTTTTTTTTTGCATTACAGCAGGAAAATCGTTGCATATGAGCTTGTGGAAAATAGGCTTAAAATTCTCTTCCCCTCCATTTGCGTGTCTCTGGAGCAGTGTGTCTGTGTGTCAAAGAGAGAAAGGATACAGAGAGAAGAAAGGAAGGCAGGGAGACATCAGTCATTTTGTGTTGTCAAAGGCTTTCATGGCCGGAATCACTGATTGCTATGAGTTTTCCGAGCTGTGTGGCCATGTTCCAGAAGCATTCTCTCCTGAAGTTTCACCCTCATCTGTGGCAGGCATCCTCAGAGCTGGTGAGGTCTGTTGGAAACTAGGCAAGTGAGGTTTATATATCTGTGGAATGTCCAGGGTGGGAGAAAGAACTCTTGTCTGCTTGAGGCAAGTGAGAAAGTTGCAATTGGCCACCTTGATCACCACTGAATGGCCTAAAGCTGTGTTTCTCAATCTGGGGGTTGGGACCCCTGGGGGGAACACAAGGGAATGTCAGAGGGGTTGCCAAAGAGCATCAGAAAACATAGTATTTTCTGTTAGTCAAGGGGGTTCTGAGTAGGAGGTTTGGCTCAATTCGCTCATTGGTGGGGTTCAGAATGCTATTTGATTGTAGAACGATAAATCCTAGAAACTACAAATGACAAACTCTATTTTCCCCAAACTCCACCAGTCTTCACATTTGGACATATTGAGCATTTGTGCCAACTTTGGTCCAGATCCATAATTGCTTGAATCCACAGTGCTATCTGGATGTAGGTGAACTACAGCTCCCAAACTCAAGGTCAATGCCCACCAGACCCTTTACGGTATTTTCTGTTGGTCATGGGAGTTCTGTATGCCAGGTTTGGTTCAATTGCATCGTTGGTGGAGTTCAGAATGCTCTTTGACTGTAGGTGAACTATAAATTCCAGCAACTACAACTCCAAAATGACAAAATCAATCCCCCCAAACCCACCAGTATGCAAATTTGGGCAAATCAGATCAAATTTGGTCCAGTGAATGAAAATACATCCTGCATATCAGATATTTACATTACAATACATAACAGTAGCAAAATTACAGATATGAAGTAGCCATGAAAATAATTTTATGTTTGGGGGTCACCACAACATGAGGAATTGTATTAGGAAGGTTGAGAAACACTGTTGTAATGGGTCTGCATATAGTTTGTTGGTTGTGTTTGTTCATCTGCTTGTGAGGTCTGTTGGAAACTAGGCAAGTGGGGTCTATATATCTGTGGAATGTCCAGGGTGGGAGAAAGAACTCTTGTCTGCTTGAGACAAGTGCGAATGTTGCAATTGGCCAGCTTGATTAGCATTGAATGGCCTAAAGTAATTCTTTTTTCAGGATTCCAGTGCACATCTGATGCTGTAGGTGCCAAAATATCTGGCTGACCTCTTTGCCCTCTACAAAACGAGTCAGAGGGCAAACTATGGGCCCTTCCACACAGCCATATAACCCAGAATATCAAGGCAGAAAATCCCACAATATCTGCTTTGAAGTGGGTTATCTGAGTCCACACTGCATTATATTCCAGTTCAAAACAGAATATGTGGGATTTTATCTCTCCTGTGATATTGGAATGCAGCCAGACTCTGTAATCTGATCATGATGTTAATATAGCTTGAGGTAAAGGTAAAGGTTTTCCCCTGACATTAAGTCTAGTCATGTCCAACTCTGGAGGGTGATGCTCATCTCCATTCCTAAGCCAAAGAGCCAGCATTGTCCATAGACACCTCCAAGGTCATGTGGCCAGCATGACTGCAAGGAGCACTGTTACCTTCCCGCTGGAGCAGTACCTATTGATCTACTCACATTTTTCAAACTGCTAGGCTGGTAGGAGCTGGGGCTAACGGGAGGAGCTCAGGCCGCTCCCTGGATTCGAACCTGTGACCAAGTTCAGCAGCTCAGCGCTTTAACCCACTACGCCACCGGGGGCTCCAATATAGCTTGAAGGGGTCCAGATAATGGGGAAGGTCTTACTGGGTTTGGAGGGTAAACAAATGCAGTTTTGACACTACTGGAACAGCCCTGGCTCAATGCTATAGAATCATGGGAATTATAGTTTGTATGGACACCAATGCACTTGGACCGCGAAGGCTCAAGACCTTCAAATGCACCAAAATTGAAGGGAGATGTTGACGAGCTGGAATGTGTCCAGAGGAGGGTGACTAAAATGATCAAGGGTCTGGAGAACAAGCCCTATGAGGAGCGGCTTAAAAAGCTGGGCATGTTTAGCCTGAAGAAGAGAAGGCTGAGAAGAGACATAAATATGTGAGAGGAAATCATAGGGAGGAGGGAGCAAGCTTATTTTCTACTGCCCTGGAGACTAGGATGCGGAACAATGGCTTCAAACGACAAGAAAGGAGATCCCATCTGAACGTTAGGAAGAACTTCCTGTGAGAGCAGTTCAGCAGTGGAACTCTCCGCCCTGGAGTGTGGTGGAGGCTCCTTCTTTGGAGGCTTTTAAGCAGAGGCTGGATGGCCATCTGTGGGAGGTGCTTTGAATGGGATTTTCCTGCTTCTTGGAAGAATGGGGTTGGACTGGATGGCCCAGGAGGTCTCTTCCAACTCTTTGATTCTATCCCAAGGAAACAGATAGGAATTCCCTCTCTAGTATCTCACTCTGCTCAACTTCCAAGGAGGAAAGCCTGAGTCTCCATGCTTCCTTGAAAGGAAAGGCTTGTCCTTACTGTATTGAATAGGCATGGGCCAACTTGGGCCCTCCAGGTGTTTTGGCCTCCAACTCCCACAATTCCTAACAGCCCCAGGCCCTTTCCTTTCCCTTTCGAGGCGACCAGCGGGTTCCTTGGATTCGGCTGTTTTCCCCGCCAACGCCACCCAAATCGCCCTTTGAGAGGGCATAGAAGGGGAGGACGGAGGATGCTCGGCTTTACTGACCTGCTCCGGTGGAAATCCGCTCCGCTTTCCCCGAGGAAACGTCCAGCCAAGCCCAGGCGCGTCTCTCCGGCTCCAGGCGCACCGGCAGGACAGCGCTTCGCTCGCCCAGCAGCCGCTCCCAATAGCCAGGGGGCGGGGCCAAACACACAGGGGCGGGGCCAGGCTTCGGCCGCTGCCCAATCAGATCCACGCTCCAGCCCTTATTTCAATACAATTGCAAGCCTTTCTAAAGGTGTCTCTACAATGAAGAATAGGACACCAATTTCACTGCTCAGGATTCATAGGACTTGTAGTTTTACAAAGTCTGTAGACTTTTCTGCCCAAGAGTACTAGTGCCTTACCAAACTATAACCCCCATTACTCAATAGCACTTATTCTATAGCCTTACCAAACAATAACTCTCATGATTCTATAGCACTGATTCTATAGCCATACCAAACTACCACCCCCATGATTCTATAGCATTCATTCTATAGTCTTACCAAACTATAACTCCCATGATTCTATAGCCTTAGCAAACTGTAACTCCCATGATTCTATAACATTGAGTCTACAGCCTTACCAAACTGTAACTCCTATGATTCTATAGCATTGATTCTATAGCTTTACCAAACTATAATTCCCATGATTTTATACCATCGACTGTATAGCCTTATCAAACTATAACTCCCATGATTCTCTAGCATTGATTCTCTAGCCTTACTAAACTATGACTCCTAGGAATCTATAGCATCAAGTCTATAGCCTTACCAAACTATAATTCCCATGATTTTATAGCATTGAGTCTATAGCCTTACCAAGCTATTACTCCCATGTTTCTATAGCATTGATTCTATAGCCTTACCAAACTATAACTCCCATGAATTTATAGCATCAAGTCTATAGCCTTACCAAACTACAATTCCCATGATTCTATAGCATTGAGCCTATAGCCTTACCAAACTATAACTCCCATGAATCTATAGCATTGAGTCTATAGTTTCACCAAACTATAATTTCCATGATTCTATAGCATTGAGGCTATAGCCTTACCAAACTATAACTCCCATGATTGTATAGCAATAAACTGCATTAATTCTACAGTGTAGATCAGGCCTGGGCAAATTTAGATCCTCTTGTTGTTTTGGACTTCAACTCCCACCATTCCTAACAGCCTCAGGCCCTTTCCTTTTCGGGGGGAAAAGGAAAGGGCCTGAGGCTGTTAGGAATGGTGGGAGTTGATGTCCAAAACAATTGGAGGGACCAAGTTTGCCCAAGCCTGGTGTAGATGCACACCAATCCCTCTCTGAGAAAGTATTTTTCAGAAAACCCTTCTCAATGTGATGGTTCTCAATATGATGGCTATGGACTACTGCTGATCCTCAACAGGTTTCCAGGAAGGAAAGAAAAACAGTTGTTTCCAATGGGCACAGGAGAAGCACTGCTTCAAATTATTTCTGCTAGTCAAATATTATTATGATTATTGAATTAAATCATATGTGCGCTTATGTCAAATTGGACTACACTAGGCACACTAATAATTTAGCAAAACCTGCTGGCTGCTCAACAGATTTAATAACACAGTGTGGGCAATTTTATGCATAAATCATCTGAATGTTGTCCTGAAGCATGAACTATCCAGGTGCACGACTCCAATTTGCCACAGCCCCGTCTACACTCAATGCCGTTTCAAACCAGTACTGAAGAAAGTGGTTTCACTGTGCAGATGGTTACACACGAAATCATAGAATCATAGAGTTGGAAGAGACCCCATAGGCCAACCAGTCCAACCCCCTGCCAAGAAGCAGGAAAATTGCATTCAAAGCACCCTGAAACCGGTTTGAGGCCTGGATGGGGATTACATAAACCACAGTGTATTGATGCACATTAAGTGTTTTCTTTTGTGCACTTTTGTAGGAGTTTTTTTTTCTCTGGCCACTAAAGTTGGAAGTTAGATTCAAACTGCATTAAATGGTCAGTGTAGATGGGGCCCATGTGGCGCTCTCAGTCTTTCTTTCTTTGTATGCTCTACCTTATAGAGTTGCTTGTTGTGAGGATAAAATTGACAAGAACAGTGTATTCTTTGTAAGGTGCTTGGTGGAAAGACTGGGTAAAAACATAAATTATTAATCCATCAATCTCTTTGAACTGCTAGGGACAAAGATATGCAAGTGCACAAACATATATATATATATATATATATATATATATATATATATATTCAGCAGAATAGATGTTTTTGGGCACTTTTGAAACTGCTGTATATGTGTGTGTGTGGACATGGGCATATCTACTCTCACTTAAAATATATTTGTCTTTAAATCATGCTCAGGAGACAAAAAAAAGGAATTTTTAAAAAGTAAGATACCAGAGTTGAATGAAAAGTAATGCCTCCACCTTCATAACTCCTCAACAGATGGCAGTACTTGTATGCAGCAAGTACTGGCTTGTTCAGTAGACTCTTCTCTACAGTTTCATTTTGGCACGAACCATTAGTATTGAATGATTGTGTTGTTAAAGTGTGAAGTATGGAACCCTGCACAGACGATCAGTCAATGTGACTTAAGCAACGTGCAGTCATTGAATTCTTGACAGCAGATGGTGTCACCCCAAAGGACCCCATCAGAGAATGCAAGCTGTTTATGGTGATTTTGTTGATGTGAGTACTGCGCGTCATTGGGCGAGTAAGTTTAAAGATGTTGAGGTGGGAACATCTGACTTGTGTGACAAACAAAGAGTTGGACATCCTTTAACACCAACCACAGAGTTTCACAAGCAAAAGGTTGGCAGATTGATTCAGGATGATCATTGTATCATTCAGAGAAAATTTTCAAGCATAATCAGCATTTCACAAGAACGTGTGGGTCACATTATTGCTTTGCTTGGCTATTGGAAGATCTGTGCATGATGGGTTGCGGAAAGAGAATGTCGACTTCTTCCATGACGGCTTCAGAAAACTTGTTCATCATTGGCAGAAATGTATCCAATTGTCTGGTGATTATGTGGAAAAAATGAATAGTGGTAGTTAAAGTGCACATTATAAAATTGTTTCTGCGTTTGATTTATTAAAATATTCCCATCCAAACCCAAGTAATGAAGGTGGAGGCATTACTTTTGATTCAACCCTTGTAGTTGGTTTACTCACAAACTTCATATATTCAGCATATAGGTACTTTGCTTACCAATCCAGTTGCAAATAGGATTTGAAGTAGTTTCTCTGTGTAGGCAACACAGGACATTATTCTTAAAATCAGTAGTTCGTAGTCCAAGCACCTCTCTGTTCTGAGAGTATAATAGCATCTCTGCAGTCTGTTTCACCTAACTTCTGAAAATATACATCTGTTTCTACTGAAGTCTAAACCACACTGTTCCTAAAATGGAGCCTGAGCCCTGAAAAAGTCCAGTTCTGATCACATAGTCTGTAGCCCCTCCCACAACGAAGAGTTAAGGTAAAGTTGCAAACCAATACACTACAGTAAGTAAGCAATAACAAACAACTAGTGGAGGCTTGAGAAGATTGCTATTTCCATCAAGTTGGATTGGAAATAGCTCTAATTCATAAACACAGTGCAACAGTTGCCACTCAGTTACAAAGGCCACAGATCCATTGATTTTAAAAATAGATCAATTGTTTAACAAGTTTGAATTTTAATTGGAATTGGGTGTGTTTTTAATTACATAATATATTTTGCTCAGGTTAAATTTAATGCTCTAAACATTACAATCAGATCTCCATATTCACAGGAGTTAAGGGCCCAACACCCCACAAAAGTGGGAAAAAATGAATACTACAAGTTTCTCCCTCTCCAAAAAAACACAGGTAGGCAACAGACTCCTTTCTCACCAACTTCCCATCATGTATACCACATTTATGATGATGTGAGGCAAGGATGTGGATCATCGGGGAAAGGAGTTTAAATTCTGGCAGTGAAAGGCGAAGAGGTCCTGCTGAGTTAAGCAGCAGCTACAACAGGCATGGGCAAACTTTGGCCCTCCAGGTATTTTCGACTCCAACTCCCAGGCTTCCTAACAGCTGGTAGGCTTTTAGGAGTTGTGGGAATTGAAGTCCAAAATGCCTGGTGGGCCGAAGTCTGCCCATGCCTGAGCTACAAACTCTTGAATAATCAAATCCACGAAAGAAAAACCTGCAAATGTGGAGGGCAGGCTGTAGATTTAAAAAGCCCAAGTCAATGATATCATCATGAATAGTAATTATGGAATGTCTAATTATATTCTATGAATATATTAACACAGCAGTTTATGTGGAGGGGAGATAAGATGATTACCGATGGAGTAGGACTAATGTATGTTAAGAACTCTCTCTTTCTCTTTCGGTCTTTGCTCTCACTAAAGGCAGAGAGAGAGAGAAGGCCAATGAACAGAGAAAGAGTAGAGATGGATTAGATTTAAACAAGAAAGAGAAGACCGGATATGAAGCCAAGGGATCCCATTTTATCAGAAACCAAAAATTAAACAGAAAACAATTCAGAGGAATTGCTTTGTGTGTGGCTACATTCTAATGAAACTTGCACCTCCGAATATGCATGAAGGTGATATTAAGCAATAATGTACTTCTACTAAAAATGATGACTAAATAGAATCTTCTTCAGTTGCTATTCAAAGTGTGATTTGCATCATTAAAGATGAATCCTTCAGAGACGTAATTTACATCAAATTGATTTAAAGCAGATCAATCTTTCTCCATGGCTGCCCCCAGGGATTGGAATTCCCTTCCTAAAGAGGCTAGACTCGCTTCTCCTTGCTGTCCTTTCATCAGGAGATAAAAACCTCTTTATTCCAACAGGCCGTGGGGAACGGATTGTGTTACAAGGAAAGGGTTTTTCTTAAACCAATGTTGTAAATAGTTTTAATTGTATAGGTAGCTTCATAGAGGGGTGGACATGCAGCCCTAGGTGTGGCCTCTGAACTACTCAGATGCTCCCCCCCCCCCCAAGTTAATAAGAATCCACGTTTCATAGAATCATAGAATCAAAGAGTTGGAAGAGACCTCATGGGCCATCCAGTCCAACCCCCTGCCAAGAAGCAGGAATATTGCATTCAAATCACCCCTGACAGAATCACCCCTGACAAAATAATAGGACCAATTTGGGGATGATTTCTTTTTTCACCTGAAAATCATGCAAGAACCACCAAAACCACTTTAGCTTCTTTTCCAAACCTGTCTCTCATCTTTGTTTTTTTAAACTTTATGTTTGAACTTATTACACCAATATTATTTACATTTTCCACCACATCTCACCACTTTGTACTGTATATACGCTTGTCCAGAGTGGATTCACAGTACACATCTGATGTAAGTTAGAAATGTATTCTGTTGTCAAAGGCTTTCATGGCCTTGCAGCTTCAAAGACTGGCTGCTTCCTGCTTCCTGGGGGAATCCTTTGATGGGACGTTTTAGCTGGCCCTGATTATTTCCTATCTGGAATTCCCCTGTTTTCTGAGTGTTCCTCTTTATATACGGTTCTTATTTTAGTGGTTTTTTTTAAAAAATACTGGTAGCCCGATTTTGTTCATTTTCATGGTTTTGTCCTTTCTGTTGAAATTGTCCACATGCTTGTGGATTTCAGTGGCTTCTCTGTGTAGTGTGACGTGGTGGTTGGTATGCTGGACACAGAATATTATTTGAGAACACAGAAATGCTGGACCACTCTAATAACTACTATGTCAGACTACACAGAGAAGCCACTGAAATCCATAAGCATGTGGACAATTTCAGCAGAAAGGAAGAAATCATGAAAATGAACAAAATCTGGCTACCAGTATTTTAAATAACCCTAAAATCAGGACAGTAACTAAAGAGGAACACTCAAACAACAAGGGAACTCCTGACATGAAACAATCAGGGCTAGCTAACACCTCCCAACAAAGGATTCCCCCAGGCAAGAATCAGCCAGTGTTTGAAGCTGCAAGGCCATTAAATGTTAATCAAGGTGGCCAGTTGCAACATTCACACTTGCCTCAAGCAGGCAAGGGTTCTTTCTCCCACCCTGGACATTCCACAGATATATAAACCTCACTTGCCTAGTTTCCAACAGACCTCACGACCTCTGAGGATGCCTGCCATAGATGTGGATGAAATGTCAGGAGAGAATGCTTCCGGAACATGGCCATACAGCCCAATAAATCCTCAGCAACCTAGAAATGTATTTCTCCCACTTAGGCTTTTATTGCAAAATTATTGCATGAGGCAGGCAAACTGACATTGCAGCTGCAGATCCCTACTGCATGACACTGTGTACATCCTGCTGTCAGTCTGTTTGCTCCCTGTGATTCTGTCATCCCTAAATCCATCAATATTTCCCAACCCCACAGTAGTCTTATCACTTACCTTGGTGCGATATCCATGTATATATCCACTATCAATGACAGCATGACAACAAAAGAAAAGCAGATCCATGAGATAATGTCCTTAGTCTCAAAATTATATACTTTTTACATATATGATTCCATGTCAAAAACAAATAATGGAGGATTTTTGTTACTTTGTTTGAAATGCTAACTCTAATTGTCCTGGATTGTCACTCTAAAACTAGATTTGTGAGCACTTCAAAGTGACATATATCCATTACTCAACTGTCTTCTTAAATAAAAGATCCAGCCTTCCAATTATCTAGTGATAAGCAGTAGTAATTCGGCAGACCAGACATTTCACTTCAGCCATTTTTCCTATTCACTCACTGAAGAGCTTTCTGTGCCAGAATAACCTCATGAGGTACAATGTTCTTAATCAGAGTTCTCCAGAATATCAGGAAATCCATTATCCTAAATGTCATATGTATTATATTAACAAATTCATATAGCCTTGAAAAAGTCAAGACCCATCTCTCAATGCATACAGTTCTGCATAAAATATTAAATGCTCTGCTACACTGGATCCGTCAATTATTATTTGACATTGTCCTAAAGATGTGCAAAATGGTTTAAATGGTTTGACATTCTGTGGTTGATCTCCTTTGCACACTTGAAAACTGTGCTGGTGAAGTTGTATAGTAGTTTTTTCTACATTCTTCCCCCACAATAAAGATCTTTAAGCAGAGGTTGGATGACCATCTATTCTTATGCATTCCTGTATGGTTGGACTCTTGCAGTTCCTTCCAACTCCGTGATTCTGTCATTCCATATCTTAACTGTGAATGACAATGCTGCAAAGCTGATTGCATATCTGCCTAAGGTGCTTGCTCACTGCTCAGTTGTGCAGTGGGGAAAGTGCAGACATAATAAAACGGTTTATAAAGGCATGGCTTAGGGCCCTTCCACATAGCCATATAATCCAAAATATCAAGGCAGAAAGTCTCACAATATCCTCTTTGAACTGGGTTATCTGAGTCCACGTTGCCATATAATCCAGTTCAAATCAGAAAGTCTGGGATTTTATTTAGCTGTGTGGAAGAGGCCTTAGACTACCTTTGCAATTCCAATAATTAGACTGAATGCATTGAAAAATTGGCATGCACTGCTCAAGAAAGCACAATTATACAACATAAGTTATGTTTCCAGATCTGCACTTGCACACCTGTGAACTGAATACAATTTTAAGCAATATCCGAAGAAAGACAACTTCGTACAGAAGAAAATTTTTGGTAAGTGACACTAACTGGATTCCAGCCAGCATATCCATCTAACTATAACTATTTATTTATTTCGTATCAAAAGTATTGCATAAATTAGTATAAAACCGATAAAAATAGAAGGAGCGCAGGTGGCTAAATATCTTTTGACCAAAAATGGGCAACAGCAATGCCACTGTCTGTAGCCTCCAACAATTCTTCCCTTATTCTGGGAAGGCACACTGAAACAACCACGTTTTCAGGCTCCTCCTAAAGCTTGAAAATGTGGGATTAAAGACTCCTCCTTAATACTTACATTAAGCCTGAAGTCACACTTATCCAGAAGGAAGTGTCTATGAAAGACAGCTAACCTCATTTCTAAGTAAAGGTGTACAGAATTGCCTTATTTGAGGCACACAGAAGAGGAGTAGAGTCTAGGTTGAGTGAAACCAGTTTGCAAAGGTAAGGTTGGATTTTTACTCTTCGGCCTTGATCCAGCTAAAAGCAGTCATGACTAAGCCCTTATTGCTGCCTGTAGAATTGAGTCATGGTTATGTTTTTCTCTTCTAGAGCCTTTATAATCCAGTACAAATTTGCTGTTGAAACAAGGCCAAAACTAAAATAAAATAAATGCCCTGCTATATCTCTGTTTAACTCTTGCTGGCAGCTGAATACTAAATGATTAAATGAAAATCAAAGGACAGGGCTGCAACAATTCAGCCCTTGCTTTTTAGCTTCTGGTAGTAATGTGGTGAAGTACCCTTGGAACATTTAACTTTGCAGTGTAACTGCCCTGAATGATAAGAAAAAGAATGGATGCTCTTCTCTGTAAATGCTTCAGCTTCTTTTTAGAAGCCAGCTATGTTCTTTAACACTGAAGGACTCCCAGGTTGCAGCACCCTGATTAATGGTGTAATCTGGATACAGATTCACCACCCTTCCTGCTTTGCCAGTTTACAACATAATCTAAGACACTTTCCCTCCGCATATATATGTGGTTTTCTTAGAATCACAGGTGCTATTCTTATATATAAATAAAGTTTTTTTTCTCTTGATGGTGCTGACATTAGTATGCATCTTACAATTGGTTGTGTATTAGAATTGAAGAAATATGGGTATATTTCTTTGCCAAAGTATTAATAATAAATAATAATAAAACTTTATTTGTATTCTTCCCTATCTTCCCAAAGGGACTCAAGGCGGATTCCAACATAACAATGGCAAACATTCAATAAAACTAACAAACACTGACATAAAATCCTAGAAAAACCCCACATATGAAAATAACATTAAAACCTAAACATCAAATTAAAGCCTAACATCAGTAAATTAAACCTAACATCAATAAATTAAACTACACTTAGTCAGACAAAATTATATAATAACAAAACTTTCACATTAATTTACAACAACCAGCAAGTGTTTATAAAATAGTGTGGGTTGATTATGTAGTCAAATAATGTCATTGGGCTGGCATGGACCAGGAAAGCCCAAATAGAAATGGTTCTCAACCAGAGGCCCGGCAGTAATCTCTCAGCCATCTAATCCTCCTCCTCTCTATATGCTAGTAGGTCTTCAGTTGTTTTTGAAGGGGAGGAGGAAGAGGGCCAGCTTTATTTCTTTAGGGAGGGAGTTCCAGAGGTGGGGGGTGACCACGGAGAAGGTCCTCTCTCTCATTCCTATCAGCTGTACTTGAGATGGGGGTGGGACCAAGAGCAGGGCCTCCTCTGATGACTACTGTGCCCGATCTGGTTTGTAAGAGGAGATACAATCGGTCAAATAACCTGGACCCAAGCCATTTAGGGCTTTACAGGTAATGACCAGCACTTTGCATTTAGTTTGGAAGCAGATTGGCAGCCAGTGGAGCTGCTGCAACATGGGAGTGGCTCTCTCCCTGTACGGAAGAGAGCCACTTTCTGTTAGCAAATTAGCTGCTGATCTTCCAAACTATCTTCAAAGACAGCCCCACATAGAGAGCGTTGCATTAGTCCAGGCAGGATGTGACTAAGGCATTGACAACCATGGCCAAATCTATTAGTTTGTATGGAAACATTTGTCACTTAAAGAATGGCATCTACATATTTGAAAGCATGGCATTTGGTCAAGTAGGAGAAGCTGGCCACTAGTAATATTGAAAGGAAAATATAGACGTCATAATTTAGATGCATTTTTTCTATATGCATGCATATATCTGACAATCTTTCAATCTCTTAAAGGTCAAATGATGTTTTTTTTTATCCTCCTGACACTAACCTTTTCTTGTTGAAGCAAGTTGCAGCTTTAAGGTCCACTGAAAGGCAGCAGACAAATATCTCTATCAAACCATCACAGTGGCATGAAACATTAAACTTGCATAAAACATAGTAGCACCATTGTTGGCATTACTGTGAAACAAGATAAGGCTTCCAGAGAATGCATGAATCTAGGCGTATGTAGGCCGCTTCCTCTCTTGAGATTAACGTCTTTTCCCCAGCCATCCAGTAATGTAGTTTGTGCCACCAGCTGAGAGGAAAAAAAGGAATAACAACAATTTGTATCTCCTCTCATGATTGCATGGCATTCTTGGCTCAAGAGGACTCTGAATTTCCATTAGACTTGGAGTCTGGGGGAAAAAGAGCCTGCATTTAATAATAATAATGGAGAGATAGGGAATTTTCATACTGTATTTTCTTTTTCTGGTGTGGAGCACAAAGCCCATAAATGAAGCACCGCGGCGGCCTCAATAGATTGCCAACTGCTCCTGCGAGCTGCCAGAGCAGGACTAATTGTTTTGGATAACGTTCCCCTGATTTGTAGTTAGACAAGCTTTCCCATTCTGGTGCTGAATGAACAGCTCCTGCTTTCTGTCTTCCAATTCCCCAGGTGCACCGTCTGGCCTTCACTAATCCAGCATCCGTTTTGTACAGCATGTCTGAAAATCGTCAACACACACAATAATTTGTAGCTAAAGCTCCGCACATTAAACAAACAGGTGCTTTTGTGTATTATCTGGATCTGTTTGCCTGCTATGATGGATTATAAAAATGAATGAAACAATATTTACTGTATTTCAGATAATTTTATCCCAGACTGAAATTTTTATGCCACACATATTTCGTGGATATTATGAACCGTGTATCCTTTTATTGATATTTATCATTTTGTTCTTTCACACACATTGTCTAGGCATATCATAAAAGCAGAGCTTGCTGCTCCGGTCATTTATTGGAAGGAGGGGAGAAGTGACCAAGAAGGACACAACTTTGTTCTTCTGTGTTCTTGGCAAATTTATTTCACAATGACATTTCTCCATATCACTTCTCATTTTCACCAACAGATTATTTGTCATTGCATATAACAATTATCTAAACCAGTGGTTCCCAACTCTTTTTTCACCAGGGACCTCTTGACCAAGAACCACTTTGATCAGGGACCACTTTGACCAAGGACCACTCTCCAACATTAGTACCAAAAGGGTTACGAATCAGTTTTTGGTCAACTTTAAATTCAATTTGGGGTGCTGATTCAGAAAATTGCATTGGATAGATCACATCAATTCTAGTTTCTGATACAGAACATATACTATGGTCAGCGACAGGGAAGGAGTGGCAGGTGGTGTGAAAGAAGCAGAAATAAAATAAAATAAATAGGTAGGAGGCTTGCAAACCAGTTTTTCATCCTCGCGGCCCACTGGTGTTCCATGGCCCACAGGCTGAGAATCACTTATCTAAACCATAACATGGAAACTGTTCACATGATAGCAAAATAGCAATAGCTTTGTTGGCCAACTAAAATGCTAAAAACATGGAAGCTTTCAAAGCTTAATTGACTTCTTCATCAGGCAAAGATGATAAAGATCATATAGGACAGTGGTTCTCAACCTGTGGGTCCCCAGATGTTTTGGCCTACAACTCCCAGAAATACCAGCCAGTTTACCAGCTGTTAGGATTTCTGGGAATTAAAAGCCAAAACATCTGGGGACCCACAGGTTGAAAACCACTGATATAAAAGAAGAAAGGCAATTATGTTCTGTTTTGTGTATTTTGTTGTATTTTGCTGCATGGCCAATAGGCGCAAATAGTCTTACATGAGAGAATTTTCCAGGTTCTCAATGGAACTTACTTTGCTTGAAATGTCATTGACTGCCTTCTATGGCCCTTTGTTCCCACATTGTCAAGAAGAGGGTGACCTTGGCCAGCATTGTGATCTTTCCAGGCCATCTTAATTAGCAACAGATGGCTATATTCGCAAATGTGTCCACCCCAACACACAAACATCATGGCATAATTGCTTCTGCTGTATGATCTTTAACATCTTTGCCTAGTGAAGAAGCCAGTGGAGTTTTGAAAGCCTGTATGATGTGTTTTATACATTTGCCTTGGCCAATATCATTGTTTTGCAGGTTTTGTATTTTGCTTAGACATAGTCAAGCTTTAGCACAGCCGGTTAAACTGCCAGCTGCAGAAAATCTTGCAGATCAAAAGGTCAACACTTCAAGCTAGGTCTGGGGTGAGCTTCCAACCATCAGGCCAGCTTCTGCTCACCTAGCAGTTCAAAAACAGTAATGTGAGTAGATAAATAGGTGCCACTTTGAAGGAGAGATAATAAAAGGTGCCTATGCGGACATGCTGGTGATTCGAACGGGAGAACATCTAAGGACAACAAATCTCCTCGGCATGGAAGATAGAGTGACAGCATCTCCCCATGGGCAAAGTCAAGTACAGCCTCTAGATGCCAGAGATGGAAAAAGACGGGAGCCTTTACCTCTGTTTATGTACTGTCTGTCTTTGTTAATTGTATAATGGCATTGAATGTTTGCTGTATATGTGTACTGTAATCTACCCTGAGTCCCATCGAGGAGATAGGGTGGAATATAAATAAAGTATATTAATATTATATAATAGGTTGTGGAACATACATTTTCAGTATTCACAACTATACTGGCTAATGCTGATGGATGTTGGGAGCAGTAGTCCACTATCTACATTATGATTGAGAACATATACAAATGAAATAAAAACTTTCATCATGTGAAAAATACAACCATGTCATTGCACAATAAAAACACACTACTTGGTTTCGTTGATATTATGAATTGGGTCCAAGCTTAGAGTAAGCCTACTGAAATTAATGGGAATTAGGTTACTTGTGATTGTCTCATATCCCACTTATTTCAACAATTCTATCTGACCTGGAGATTACTAACTTTGTATCATAGGATTCAAATCTAGATGCAGAAAAGTCCATATTCATTAAAAAGTCCAACTCAAGGTAGCCAATTCTTCCTCCTACCTTTTCATCTGGAACAATCTAGTTTCATTATCAAATGGAATACATTTTGTCAGTAAAGTTGCATTTTATTTGATTTTTCTCATCCCAAGGATGTTTAAAATAGGTCAACTTGTACATTAACATAGTATTCCAGTTTTTCTCTCCACCCGTCGATTTCTATATTTCCATATTTAGCATGGCTTGGTTCCCAGCATTGATCTTGTTATATTTTTAAAATCAGCATGAACCTCAGCAAGATTTCACATATCTAAATAAAACCATCACAAGTATTTCAGGGATTTGTACTTATGTGCTGAGATATAAAATAATATTTGTCAGCGCTTCCAATCCTACAAATTAATACAAAATACACACATTAATCTGTTTCTTCCATTAATACTTGTAGGGAGCCTCTGGGTTTTTCAATTCCAAATGTTTTCTTTTTGAGTTTTAGTCTAATGGTAGGACTGGGTGATGCTCCTGCCTGAGTAAACAGGCAAAAAAACAAAAAACAAAACACCTTCTTAGGTCATTTTTCCCTGTATCCCCAACCAGGTGTTGATTAGGTATACACTTCCCTGTGTCAATGTGCATCCATTGCTCTGCACAGTGATGCAGCCAAACCCTGAGGATGGGATATCCGTAGGGAGATCAAGGTGCTTGTTTATAAAGCCTTTGTCCTTCCAACTCTGCTATACGCCTGCAAAACGTAGACTGTCTACAGACATCATACACAACTCCTGGAACAATTCCATCAGCACTGCCTCCAAAAACTCCTGAAAATCTCTTGGGAAGGCAGGCGGACAAATGTCAGCGTGCTGGAAGAAGCAAAGACCACCAGCACTGAAGCGATGCTCCTCCACCATCAACTCTGCTGGACTGGCCAAGTTGTCCAAATGCCCGATCCTCTTGGCATGTTTCTCCCTATAACCCTTCATTCATGCTTCTTCGAATTCTGCAGCATTGCTGGTCACAGGGGACCTCTAGTTAGAGTGCTCAAGGGCCAGGGCTTCCCAGTTCTCTGTGTCTATGCCACAGTTTTTAAGGTTGGCTTTAAGCCCATCATTAAATCTCCTTTCCTGCTCACCAACATTACGTTTCCCATTCTTGAGTTCAGAGTAAGTGGCAAACAGGCTTTTGGTGAAATGTTGAATGGGTAGCCATACATTGGACTACCTTTAGAGCAAGTTTGGAAACTCCAGTTATTTCAAAATATGGCAGCCAGATAGGTTATGGGTGCATCTAGAAATTAGCATATTAAAATCACTCTACTGGCCTCCAAGTAGTTTCTGAGCAAAGCACAAAGTGTGAGTTATTAGCTTTAAAGCCCTACATGGTTTGGGTCCAGCCTGCAGGATCACCTTCTCCCATATAATCTACCCCACACATCTTGGTCCTTTGAGGAAAATTAATTTCATCCAGCCAGAACTTGACTGACACCTGTCACCCAGAGGACCTTTTCATTCTTAGACTATGGAATGACCTGCCAGGAGCAATTCAACAGCTAAATTAGTTATCAGAATTTAAAACAGAATTAAAGACCTATATTTTCTGCCAGACCTACCCAGTCAATTTTCAGCTATGAATTTAAACTGGCATTTTACTGATATTATTTTAATGTGTTTTAATCTCAGGACTATGTCTTTTAGCAATATGTGTTTTAATGGTCTTATCTTTTTATCTATGTGCCCTAATTCTGTCATACCCCACTTTGAGGAGAGGTGAGTAATAATAATAATAATAATAATCATCATTTGATACACAACAAGATTAGTACACGGCAAACAAGACCACTACACTGGTGGTTATATTGGATCACACATCTGACATTTCCCAAATGTCTAGGACTGTGTGATGTGTTGGTGAATAATGTGTGCAGATCTGAGTAGGGTGGCCTTTTGCAGCTGACAGATGGTAATTTTGTCAGTGCCAATTGTTTTTAAGTGCAAGCCAAAGTCTTTAGGCACTGCACCTGGTGTACCATCATCACTGGAACCACCTTGTTCCAGAGTCTTCGATGTTCGATCTTTAAATCCTTGTATCTCATAAGCTTTACCAGCTGTTTCTCGTCAATTCTGTTGTCACCTGAGACTGCAACATCGATGATCCATACTTTGTTTTTTAACATGATTGTGAGATCAGGAGTATTGTGCTCCAAAACTCTGACAGTGTCAGTTTCAAGTGTTCATTTTCTGTAACCTTTTTCAGGCTTGTGATCCCACCAGTCTTTTTTCACAGGCAGATGGGATTTGTGGCACAAGTTCCAATGGATCATCTGATCAACGATGTTATGCCTCTGCTTGTAGTCAGTCTGTGTGATCATCTTGCAGCAGCTGAGGATGTGATCTATTGTTTCATCTGCTTCCTTGCAGAGTCTGCATTTGGGATCTGTTGTCGACTTTTCAATTCTGGCTTTGATGGCATTGGTTCTAATTGCTTGTACTTGGGCTGCCAGAATCAGGCCCTCCGTTTCCTTTTCCAGAGTTTCATTTGTGAGCCACAGCCATGGTTTTTCCTTGTCAATTTTGCTCTCTGTTTCCCCCAGGAACTGTCCATGGAGAGCCTTCATTTGCTGGTTTTCTCTTCTGCTCTACATTGTATTTTTACGGTATTCACTCTTTGTCTTTTGCACTTTAAGCAGTTTTCTACTATTGACTTCCATCAATGTTGGTTCTTGACTGTTTTTCACATAATATGCCAGTGCGTGTTTATCTTCTTCTACCATTTGTTTCACTTGCAGAAACCCTCTGTCTCCTGATTTTCTGGGCAGGTAAAGTCTGTCGACATCACTACGTGGGTGTAATGAGTAGTGGACAATCATCCGTTTTCTTGTTGTTCTGTCCAGATCATCCAGCTCTGCTTGTGTCCAGTTCACAATTCCAGCAGTGTATCTGATGATGACTACTACTTCTTCTTCTTCTTTTCTTCTTCTTCTTCTTCTTCTTCTTCTTCTTCTTCTTCTTCCTCCTCCTCTTCCTCCTCTTCTTCCTCTTCTTTTTCTTCTTCTTCGACAGAGGACAGATATTACCACTGCCATACAACTTCTCTCCCTTCCACTATGCCACCCTTCTTCACTCATGTGTAGAGGATGACAGGTCCACAATATGGTGTTCAAGAAATATTCAAGCCTCTCAGTCTAGCGAACCTCTATACCAAGAACAGGGGAGGGATGCCATGTTGTTTGTTACCAAAAGCAAGAAAATGTCGCTAGGTGCCTCTGGGGTGTACCTATACTGTAGAATTGATGTGATTTGACATCCCTTTAATTGCCATGGCTCAGTGCTATGGAATCATGGGAGCTATAGTTTGACAAGATCTTTAGCCTTCTTTGTCAAAGAGAGCCGATACCTCACCAAACTACAACTCCCATTAAGCTACAACTCTCAGGCTATGGAATGGCAGTGTAAATAGGCCTGTGTGTATATATATCCCCCAACCACAAAGCAGCAACTTTTGAAAGCTGCACTTTTGACTCTTAAGAGGAATGGATAAAACAGGATATATTAACAAATTCCAATTCCTGAGCAGAGGTGTGAACAGACATAATGGTTTATTGGCCCACTGCATTTATTAATATACTGGTTCCTATCACAGTTCCACATGTAACAAAAGCATTCTCTATAGAAAAGTTTTCTATTTCAAGGGAACCGACTTCCAGACAAGCAGAACATATTGCTTTGACACCTCAAAGATGAATAATAGGCAAGTGGCTTGACGGATATCTAGGAAAGATATTTAATGATAGCTGCACTGGCTATGCAACAAAGTGCAGCAAAATAATTATATATATATATATACACATACATACACACACACACACACACACACAAAAGTAAGACCTTTATTGGCTTACCAAAATGCACAAAATACTTCATCAGGCAAAAGATGTTAAAAATCAAACAGAAGAAGGAAAGTGACAATGATAGAATCACAGGACTACATTTTGTATCAGATGTTGTTTCTGTTGTAATTCGGTTGTTCAGTGTTGGCCGAGGCCACGTTCCTTGTTGGCCATATGAGACCTGGGAACACAAGTCAATAAAAGACTGATAATAAAATTTCATCTCCATTGGCAACAGAAAAGTAACTTCCCTGGAGATCCAGGTTGTCCTTGTCCTGTATGAAGCTGAAAACTAAATTTCTAATAAAAATGGTATTTCTATGTCTGGAAAATCTTTGAGGTGCTGTATAGGAAAAAAATGTTGTTGGGCATTGAATTGTTGCCTCTGTAAACCACCTTGAGTCGCCTGCAGGCTGAGAAGGGTGGTATATAAATATAGTAAGTAAGTAAGTAAATAAGTAAATAAATATTGTTGATGTTGTGCACATTAGGGTAATTTCCCATTTGCAGGGATGCTAAGACAATCCAATTGTGGAGTTTTCTTGGCAAGACTTGTTCAAGGGGGGGGGGGGGGTTCCCATAGCCTTTCTCTCTGGCAAACAGTAACTTACCCAAAGTCACCCAGTGTTTTTATGGCCAAGCCAAATGTCGCATTCAGCCCGGAAAACTCACAGCAACCCAATAATAATAATAATAATAATAATAATAAGAAGAAGAAGAATAAGAATAATAATAATATCTAAAAAGTTAAATATCTTAAGATTATGCTCTCCCAAATCCTCCAATACCCCATGATAGTGTTGCCATAAGTTGGATCCAGCGGCACACAACAATGCTGCTGTTCTTGTTGTTTTCTGCCTTTTCCCAAGCCTGGGAATTGAGACAGCTTGTAAAGGTTAAAAAGATACAGCTAAAACATTCACACTGCATAAAAGCTAAAAATGTAATTAAACTAACAGCATACCTAAGAACAAAAAAATACCATATTTTTGGCATCTGAGACAGAATCAGCACTTCTCCTTTTTCTCATAGTAAAATAAAATAATACCTATAATATGAGTATTTTATGACTGAGTTGGGGGTGTCTATGGTATTTCAAATTGAACAGTCTGTGACAAGATAGAAAAGAGGAGGGATACTATCTTGTCCTTTGCCTTTAAGGTATTTGCATTGGCACTGGATTCATACTGCCAATTGACAAGTTTGGTCCTGAACATTCAGAAAGTAAAGAGCATGCAGAGAGCTCTGGGGTGTCTACTTCATGTACAAAGAATCAGAAAAAGGGATAAAACTTTTTAATCATGAATCATTATTGCTGTTTGTGACACCACAAATTATCCAATCTCAATATATGCTGTCTTCTTTTTTCTTCCAGGTAAGGTAAGTCTCTATTTAAATTCACAACATTCAAAGACAGAAGATTTTATTCCTATTTTGAATAGATTGTATTTAGCTCATGTGAAAACTCTATGGCTGCATCTACATTGTTGAATGAATCCAGTTTTACATCCCTTTAATGCTTTGCCCTAGAGGCTTGTGTGTCACCAAACTATTAATCCCAGGATTCCATAGCACAGAGACTTGGCAGTTAAAGTGGTATCAGACTGCATTAATTCTACAGTGCAAGCCCACCCTGTGTCTCCCTTCCACCTGAAAAAAGCCCCTTTTCTTCCTGTTAGATATCATTTGCTTTTCTTACCTAACGTTAAAATATGCTTAATGAGAAAATCAGAGGTTACAGTAAGGATACTGTTGTTGAGCATGTACCCACATGGAGTGTTTCATCTTCAGAGCCACTCAAGTGTAATTCAAGTAATTAGTTTTTTTTTCAGCCAGTAGCAGCTGATGATTTGCATAGATGAATAAACTATCAATCTGTCCATCATTCCCCCCTCACTTTATATTTTAAGATATAAGCCCCCAGTGTCACAGTGGGTTAAACCATTGAGCTGCTGAGCTTGTTGGCTGAAAGGTCACAGGTTTGAATCTGGAGAGCAGCATGAGCTTTTGCTGTCACCCCCCGCTTCTGCCAACCTAGCAGTTCAAAAACATGCAAATGTGAGTAGATCAATAGGTTCTGCTTCGGCAGGAAGGTAACCTTTACCTTTACCTATATGTTAAGTACCTGAATGGATGACATTCTCCTGAATCCAGAAAGGAGAGCGACAGAATGACAACTGCAACAGAGCAGGGCTGGCTCTATCATCAGGGAGGACCACTGTCATCAATATGGAACCACAACTATTTCTGGTAGTTCTTTCCTATTAGCAAACACTATTTCCCAAATAACCAGGTCTGCACATTGCAAGTGAGTGTGCTGTCCTCAGCTGAGTGCTGAAGTAAGGTTCATCTGCCAACATACTTGACGTTTAATAGATTATGATTTTTAAAAGTAGACAGTTAAATGGAGGAAAAAATATTAATAAGTTGATTAACCAGGAAGTATTTCTTATGTCTGTGATTTAAGATGGGGCAAGAGAGTAGGCGAGATAAAATAAAAAATAGCTTGTGGTTTGTATTGACTGTTATATAGTATATATTGTTAAAATTCAATTAAAAATAATGTTTTATTATTTTTAGACCACCTGGAATCTCCTAGTCAGAAGGGCAATTCCATTTTGACTGACGAATTCTAAAGTCTTAAAAAGTAACATTTCTGATTTGAGTACTTTCTGGTAGATACAATTCCCAAAAGTGCCTTTTCAAATTTCTGAATTAAAAGGCATTTGCTGCTTTTTCTCAGGCAATAAAATATCCTAGGTGAGCTCTGTAAGTTGTATTGATATTGCTAGGTGGGCAAGTCTGAATTATCTGGAATTCCATGCTGTGCTGTTGTTAATAGTTTTTATGATTTGTGCTAAGGGGAAATTTATAAATATTAAAGGAATGGGATGAATATTAAATAACAGAAGGCGATGCTGGATTTTTCTTTTTGGTGAAGTGTGCGAAACTTGATATGATAATAATGAAATCCATGCTGTCTTGTCAAATGTTTGTAAAACATTTGATGTGCATTCCCCCAGTTCACACTGTTTTCTCCCCAGTTGGAAGGCTACAAAAAATCATCCATTATTTAATGTGTGCAAAGTTGCTTGGAGCAATAAGCTGTCATCCAAAGAAGTACGCAGCTTGTTCATAAACTTCCACATTCCAGACCCCAGGTATTAAAAAAATACCTCCTTCTTTTGCCTTCTTCAAAGACAGTTTCTACAAGACTGACTCAAAATGACTTGACTGCATGAGGCAGCATAATTTTTGTGTCACGGAAGGGCAATTATTTCTTATTAATTTCAATTACTTCAAAGAGGGGAAGGTGGTGGAGCAACCGTGGTGGTGCAATGGGTTAAACCTTTGTGCTGCTGAACTGCTGACCTGAAGGTCGGCTGACCTGCTGACCTGAAGGTCAGCAGTTTAAATCCGTGAGACGGGGTGAGCTCCCATCTGTCAGCTCTATTATTTATTTATTTATTTTATTTACTATTTTTGTGTACCACCCTTCCCAGCCCTTAGGTGACTCAGGGCAGTCTAGCTCTTGCCAACCTAGCAGTTTGAAAACATGCAAATGTAAGTAAATAAATAGGAACTGCTTTGACAGGAAAAGGCAATGAGATGCTCCAAGCAATCTTTCCAGGAAGTGACAATGCAAACTCCTTGGCTTGAAATGGAGAAAAGCACCTCCCCAGAGCCAGAGATGAGCACCACCTTCAGAAGCCAGAAATGAAAGGAGAAGCCTCTGCCTTTGCTTGTGTTTGTGTGATTCACTGTATATGATTGTAAAGGCACTGAATGTTTGCTTATGTATATAAATGCTGTAATCCGCTCTGACTTCCCTAGGGCAGAAGGGCGGAATATAAATAAAGTGTATTATTATTATTATTATTATTATTATTATTATTATTCATATGCCAAAGTAATTTGACTGACTTAAGAAACTACATTTAGACCTGATGATTTGACTTTTGCCTGTTTAATTCAAGGATTTCATTAAAAGCATCTTTCTAGGAATCGCTAGGAGCTCTTGTGTGCTGAAAGACCAACAAATTGCTTGAGAGAACACATCTCTAGCAATCTTTAGTGCTTCAGTCTACACATATGCAAAGAATAATGTGTGCCACGGACTGCCATACCAAAGCTGCGTGGAGTGCAAAGCACTAGGACCCCCTAATTCCTAAGAGTCCAGGGATGTACTCTGTACTGTGGAATTAATGCATTTTGACATTAAATGCCATGGAATCCTGGGATTTGCAGTTTGATAAGGCACCAATATTCTTTGGCAGAGGAGGCTGAAGAACTTATAAAACTACAGCTGCCAGGATTCCATAACATTGAGCCGTGGCAGATAATGTGATGTCAAACTGCAACAACAACAACACTTTATTTGAATTCCAACCTATCTCCCCAAGGGGATTCAAGCATATACAGAGACACAAGGCAAACATTCAGTACCTCAAACCAATGAAACACAGACACACTGATAAAGGTAAAGGCCTCCCATTTCATCTCCAGCTCTGGGGGTGGTGCTCATCTCCATTTCTAAGCCAAAAAGCCTGTGTTGTCTGTAGACACCTCCTGGTTTTGTGACTGGCATAACTGCATGGAGTGCCATTTACCTTCCTTCCAAGGCTGTACCTATTGATCTACTCACATTTGTTTGTTTTCAAACTGCTAGTTTGGCAGGAGCTGGGGCTAACAGTGGGAGCTCACCCCATTCCACAGATTTGAACTGCCAACCTTCAGGTCAGCAAGTTCAGCAGCTCAACAGTTTAACCCATTGTGACACCTACATTTCTACAATATAGCTGCACCCTGAAACCTTCAGCACAGGGGACTCATTCCCTGCTCCACACCAGTCATTCATGAAACACATTTATTATGGTGGTTTGTCCTGACCTCATCTGGCATTATCTCTCCTGCCCCTTCTCCCTTCTCTATCTTAATATGTATTGAAATAGCCATTCAGAGCTGCCAAAATCCCTATTCATGTAGAACAGTCATACACCTAACCAAAAGGGTTTAGAGATCTGATTAATGTATGTTCAGACAAAATTGGGAGAGTTCATTCTCTCTTATGTATTTTGCAAAAAAGTCCACAATGAACTCTGTCACTGATGAATACTGTAAGAGCAGACAATATTTTAGCCCACTGTAGGATGGGTTGTTGACAAAGTTTTCAGGTGAAATAAAGCATGGGGCTCCTCCAAGTTTGCAGATGACACCAAATTGGGAGAGATAGCCAATAGTCCAGAGGACAGGAGCAGAATTCAAAACGATCTTGACAGATTAGAGAGATGGGCCCAAACTAACAAAATGAAGTTCAACAGTGACAAATGCAAGATACTCCACTTTGGCAGAAAAAATGAAATGCAAAGATACAGAATGGGGGATGCCTGGCTCGAGAGCAGTACGTGTGAAAAAGATCTTGGAGTCCTCGTGGACAACAAGTTAAACATGAGCCAACAATGTGATGTGGCAGCAAAAAAAGCCAATGGGATTTTGGCCTGCATCAATAGGAGCATAGTGTCTAGATCGAAGGAAGTAATGCTACCCCTCTATTCTGCTTTGGTTAGACCACACCTGGAATATTGTGTCCAATTCTGGGCACCACAATTCAAGAGAGATATTGACAAGCTGGAATGTGTCCAGAGGAGGGCGACTAAAATGATCAAGGATCTGGAGAACAAGCCCTATGAGGAGCGGCTTAGGGAACTGGGCATGTTTAGCCTGAAGAAGAGAAGGCTGAGAGGAGATATGATAGCCATGTATAAATATGTGAGAGGAAGCCACAGGGAGGAGGGAGCAAGCTTGTTTTCTGCTTCCTTGGAGACTAGGACGCGGAACAATGGCTTCAAACTACAAGAGAGGAGATTCCATCTGAACATTAGGAAGAACTTCCTGACTGTGAGAGCCGTTCAGCAGTGGAACTCTCTGCCCCGGAGTGTGGTGGAGGCTCCTTCTTTGGAAGCTTTTAAGCAGAGGCTGGATGGCCATTTGTCAGGGGTGATTTGAATGCAATATTCCTGCTTCTTGGCAGGGGGTTGGACTGGATGGCCCATGAGGTCTCTTCCAACTCTTTGATTCTATGATTCTATGATTCTATGATTCCCCCTTTAATAGTTTAGAGAAGAGATTTCATTTGGCCTTGCTAATATGACAAAGAACACTCGCTTTTCTACCTAATCATCAAAATTACAAAAGGCTGGTTCCTTATTTCACTTGATAACCCTAGATGGCAGGAAGAACACAGCATATATTAATTTACCTTTATTCTGCTTTTCTCCAGGGGTAGGACCCAAGGCAGCTTGCAACACAGATTCAAGCAGAGCAAAGCTAAAAGCAATCATAACAACAAAACAGGCAAATGAACAAATAATCAAGTAAAAGCAACATCAATTTCCAAATTACGTCAGGCACATTCGTCCTCCTCAAATGCATCTGATGCAGTTCTGGAATTGAGAGACTTTCAATAAAGACTTTCAATAAAGACTTTCAAAATTTGAGGAGGCTCACCTTGGGAGAAATGTCCTAACATCTGGAGATATGGTTTTGGGTCCCACTCCAAGGGGAAATAACACTAGTGTCTACATGGGGGGGAAGCCACGGGTATGGCAGCAACGATATTTTTGGGTGGAAGGAAATGACCAGGGGAATTTGAATCTAGAACTAATTTGCAGAGAAACACTCTACTCCAGTGGTTCTCAATCTGTGAGTCCCCAGATGTTTAGGCCTTCAACTCCCAGAAATCTTAACTGTAATGGCACGCCTGAGCCTATGGGAAAACTGGCTTTATTTGGGGGCTTTCTGTATACTTTCTGTAAAGATTAAGACCCTTAGCAAACAGAGGCACTTTTGGCAAGGTGAAAAGATAACCAAAATGAGTTTACTGCAAACAAAATAAATAAAGAATTAACTCCACCCAGGATCATCATATGGTAACTTAAAATACATTACAAAGGAGCCTTTACTGGCTGCAGTCATCTCTGTGGAGTCTTCTGCCTCTGGTGCAAAGTGATGGTTATAAACTATCTCAATCTTCTTTCTTGTTAAGCATAAGTTGGTCATAATCTTCTGTTGTCCTTTGGACTGCTGGTATAAAAATACTGCTGAATGTATCTGCTAAGGATGCCTGTTTTTAGATTGCTTGTGCCTAGGATACCAGACAATGCCTAAAGCCTCTAGTGACTGTAGAAAAAAAAGGGAGGAGTCTAGCAAGAGACAAATGGAATAGGCCAACTAAGACTGGCCTCTGAGGGGTGTTATGCTCCACCCAAAAATTAATACAAAGGAAGGTATCTACATTATTAGGAAAACCTATGAACAGGCGGGACTGAAGCAGAGGAGAGGAAAAGGCAGAGTCAAGACAGCTGGTAAATTGGCTGGGATTTCTGGGAGTTGTAGGCCAAAACACCTGGGAACCCACAGGTTGAGAACCACTGCTCTATTCATATGAAACTCAGCCATTATTATTATAAACTCTGAAGTAGTTCCAGCAGTATTGAACTTGGTTTCCTTTGGGGCCTTGTAGCAGTGTGAAATATTTTAGTTAATTCACAAATCTAAGCTCTAAGCAAAGGTGTTACCATGATTTATCCAGATGCAAAATCCAATGGCTTATGTTAGATTTTAAGAACACACATTGAAATCCTCTCTCTGAACTTAACTCAGTCCTTCCACAGTGTCTCTTTTGACTCTTGCTTAGAACCAACACCCTGCAGCTTGTATCCCAAAATAGTGTTATTCATTCACACATAATTTGCCCTCTTCTACTGGCTGGAGGTGGGAAATGAGGGTGAATCATCTTCAACCATCTGTTAGCCTTTGAGGGCCATTTACCTGCAATTTCTCTAACAGGAGGTGTACCTAATGACTTTGCCACTGACTCTTAAGGTATATTTGTATTCATTCTCACTCTCTTATGCACATGCAGACAGCTGAACTCACAGCTCCATCACTCAACCTATCCCATGGGATTGAAGCAATGGTATCATTTGTGGGCATGTTTAACGTTGCAAGTCACTTAAGGTTCTCTTGTGAAAGAACAAGATGTACGCTTTGATGCTGTCCCAGAAGAAAGGAAATAACCTTGTTTTCTGCTGCTCCAGAGAATAGGACACAAATTGATAAATTGTGAGGACAAGAAAAGAGATTCCACCTAATCTTTATAATGTAAGAACAATCTGTATAATGTAAGAACTTTCACACTGGAATAAACTGCTTTGGGAAGAAAGAAGACTCTCTTTCTGAGGTTGGATCTGTACTGCCATATAATCCAGTATCTGATCCCAGATTATCTGCTTTGAACTGGATTATATGAGTCTATACTCATATAGCTGTAAGCTGCTCTGAGTCCCCTTTGGAGTGAGAACAGGGAGTAGAAATATAGTAAATAAATAAATAAATAAATAAAATACACTGCCCTATAATCCAGTTCAAAGCAGATAATCTGGGATCAGATAGTGCGATAAGTCCCCTTGGGGAGATAGGGCAGGCTACAAATAAAGTATATTATTATTATTATTATTATTATTATTATTATTATTATTATGGCAGTGTAGAAGGAGCCCGAGAAGATATTTAAGGAGAGGTGAAATAGCCATCGCCCAGAAGTGGTTTATTTATTTATTTATTTACGGTATTTATATTCCACCCTTCTCACCCTGCAAGGGACTCAGGGCAGATTACCATGCACATATACATGGCAAACATCCAATGCCATTAAACATACAACACATATAGACAGACACAGAGGCAATTTAACATTCCAGCTTTCTGGCTTCATGAGGGTATGTTTGATTCCAGCCACAGAGGGAGCTGCCACTTCACCATCCACTTGTGACACCAATTCCTTGATGGAGTACTTCCTCATTCGTATGCATGCTGCTGGAAGGTTTTTTATGGTGTCGAAAATTAGTTACATTAGCCTCCCTGCATAAAGCGGTACCTAAATTTCCTACTTGACAGATGCAACTGCCTTTTGGGCTGCATAGGTCAATAGCAAATTAGACTATTAATGGTCGGGAGCGCACTCCAACTCGGGTTGGCTTCGAACTCATGACCTCTTGGTCAGTAGTGATTTAATGCAGCTGGCTACTAACTATCTGTGCCACACCAGTCATTCATCAAACGCCTTCTCTCTTTTGTATTTTGCAAAAAAGTCCACAATGAACTCTGACTGTCACTGATGATGAGCAGACAATATTTTAGCCCAAGGATGGGTTGTTGACAGGGCTGTCAGGTGAAATAAAGCACAGGGCTCCTCTCCCTTCAATAGTTATTTAGAAGAAGAGATTTCATTTGGCCTTGCTTACTTCTGCATGGAAAGGGTTGAATTAACAGTCAACATGGTATCGTTATTTGAGTGTTGGGCTATATTTGCAGTTCAGGATTTGAATCCCCATTTAATAATCACTTTATTTTTGTATCCCGCCACCATCTTCCCGAAGGGACTCAGGCAGTTTACATGGGGACAAGCCCAGTAGAACATAAGTTAAAACATAGCACAGTAACATTTATAAAAGTAACAAAGTAAAGCAACATAAAATAACATCAACGAACAACCAGTGGCCTGACATAGTAGCCAAATGCTAAACTCGGACAGGCAGAGCCTGCACAATACAGTTTCAAAGACAGGGCAAATGGAAAAAGTGCAGGAGCCAGATGATAAGTTAGGGCTAGAAGGGCAATGTCAATTAGGACACTACATCTATAGGGCGGGAAACAGTGGTAAAATGCAGGAGCCAGATTTATTTATTTATTTATTTATTTGCTTTATTTCTATACCACATTTTCCAGCCCAAACAGGCGACTCAATGCGGTTTACAAGGTACAAATTATCATAACAGTGTCAGTGCAATTAAAAACAGATAATGAGTTATGGCTGGGGGTGGGGAGGAATTATATAGTGAACTGGTTAATCAAAGGCACAGTGGAACATCCACATTTTTAGGTCTTTACAAAAAGTGGATAGGGTGGACGCCACTCTAATTTCCCCGGGAAGAGAGTTTCAGAGCCGGGGGGCCACCACTGAGAAGGCTCTTGGTCATGGAAACCCTCTTCTGGACATACTTGCCAACAAAACCCCATAATAGGGTCACCATAAGTTAGAAATGACCTGAAGGCACACAACAAAAACAAGTGTTGGATTAGATCAGTGTTTCTCAAACTGTGCTCCTCCAGATGTTTTGGACTTAGCACCCAGAAATCCCAGCCAGTTTACCAGCTGTTAGGAATTGTGGGAGGTGAAGTCCAAAACATCTGGAGGAGAACACTTTGAGAAACTCTGGATTAGATTATCTTTTTGGTCCTTTAATTATGTCATTTAATAATGATTAGAGTCCTGGACTGAAATCCAAAAAATCTGGATAAAAGTTTGCCCTGAGCCATGGAACTCACTGGGTAACTTGAGCTGGTAGATCAGTATTTCTCAAACTGTGCTTCTCCAGGTGTTTTGTACTTCAAATTCCAGAAATCCCAGCCAGCTTAATAGCTGTTAGGAATTGCAGGAGTTGAAGTCCAAAACACCTGGAGGAGCACAGTTTGAGAAACTCTATTCTAGATTGTTATTAAAGGTTAACATGGGGAGAAGGAGTATGGCAGTTAACAAAGCAAACAAACAAAATTGTGCTACCTGATTCCTTGCCACCTACTTAGAAATAAGTAGAAATAAGTTTCCTTCCTCGCACAAAAATCAACATGAATAGGTTTCCACTTGCATGGCGAATTTGTTCCAAAATATCCAGACAGTCAACAGTAGAATTGATGCCGATGTCCAGTCAGTATTAATTACATGGCTGTCTTGGAACTGGAAATGTGGAAATGCAGTTAGTTTGCCAGATAGGAAGAGCAAGTCTATCAACCCAAGTGCCACTGTATTGAAGAGAGAAACAGTTAGAAAAAATACTAGTGTTGACAAGAACTTCTAATGGGCATGCTAGTTGTGGAATTGTGAAAATCTTGGTCAAAAATGTAATTTAATAACCTTGGGTTTGTCTACACTGACCAAAAAATAAATCTGTTTAGCATCACATGTTCCTGATCTGCATTGACCCAGGAGTGTAGCCAATTTTTTTTTTATGTCAGGAGCAACTTGAGAAACTGCAAGTTGCTTTTGGTGTGAGAGAATTGGCTGTCTGCAAGGACATTGCCCAGGGGATGCCCAGATATTTTTAATTTTTTTACCATCCTTGTGGGAGGCTTCTCTCATGGCCCCACATGAGGAGCCGGAGCTGAGAGAGGGAGCTCATCTGCGCTCTTCCATTAATGCCACACACATTAGACACATCATAGTGAGATCTACATAACCGGTTACACATTTTCCCCTGGTGAACATGCCTCACTGTTAGGGGCAGTCTATATTTCAAATTTCCCTATAATTTCTGTGAGCGTGTGTGTGTGTGTGTGTATATATATATTATATCACATGGGAGTCCACTAATATGATATGTAAGTATTCACATACATGCATTTTCTTTTAAAAAAAAGTTAACCTGGGAAATAACTACTTTCTGCCAGGCATGTCCTACCAACCCGTTCTTGGCACCGATAACTCTTCCCTGTAATTTCCCAGTGAAGCCATGTTTCTAAGAGTGCTGGCTGTGCACACACACATGCAAATCTAGATTTTCTCAAAAACTGTTGGGTAAAAGGCAAAATTTTAAAAACTGGATCGAAGCCCCAAGAACTGCATTACAAGCTAATTGTCAAGATGTTGTCTATCAGGCTTGTAGTGCCTACAACATGAGTATGATTCTTTTTAATCTGTGTAGACAAGGCCTTCAATACATCTGAAATGTGTTTTGAAACATACAGACAACAGTAACCTTATCAACAACCTTTTGCATAATATTCACTGCTATTCTTATGTTCAGTGTATATGGAAATTGCACTCTGATGCAGAAAGGCTTACATGAACTCCTGCAGTTATGATCGCTGCCAATTTTTTTCTGTGTTGACATCTGCTGACGCCTCATTCTACCAAGAGAGGCTTCAGACAAGTTCTCTCATTATGTCTGCCAGTGCTCTATTTATTTGTTTGCATTGCCTAAGAGCAAGTGTCTCCATTGGAAACATCTCATATAGATAGCACATTTTCACTGTCAGTGTCTGCTTCAGTTTGGGGAAGAATATAAACATAATTGTTTTGATACTACTAAAAGGTCTGAAAAGAAAAGTAGTACCAGAACATTACTAAAGATTTTCTCAATCTGGTGCCGACCTATTATTTTGGTTTACAACTCACCACAACTTTAGACAGCATGCTAGACTAACTGGAGTGTTCTGGACCTGCACTTTTAGAGGGAAATAGGTCAGTGAAGACTAGCCTAGGCAAAAAAAAAATCTTTATCTGAACTAAGATACAATGAGCAGAAACAACTATATGGATTATCTGGTTTGATCAAACTGAATTCCATCTGTTCCTATATTTTCTGTAGAGTCCAGAGGAAGTTACTTTACTGCTACTCCTTGCCTTTCAACATTTCAAAGGGAAAAATTGATTTGAGATAAGAATGGTTTGAGTTAAGAGCTCAGTGAATGAATGAATAACTCGAGGTATCATTGTATGGTTTAGGCATCCCAAGGAAAAGGAAAGGTACAGTAGGGAATGTGAACAAAGCAAATACACGAATCTAGGTGTGAATAAGTTTCCATGTCCCACTCTGCTATGCTAGAAATTTGAGGCCTGAAGGAAACTTTTATGGGTGTGTATGTGTGCAGAATCCTTATCTGAGGAAGCAAGGCTCTCATATTGCCCTTCCCCATAGCTACAAATTTTGAGAGAATACTGGGAAGGAGGAAGACATGGAATGGGGTCTCCTGGAAAAGGGCAGGGCTCTGCTGGCTGAAATCTGAACAAGAATACACCATTGTAGGCCCTACTTATAAGAATTTAAATAGCAATACAATACAGGAAACATGTTAGGTTACTCTCCACAAGGATATATATGGCCAACTTTGCTTGCTTTGATGTCTGAGCTTTCTGAGAATAATTGGTATGTTGTTCATATCTTTACTTAGGATGTTTGAAAACCACCTCCCGTAACAAACTGGCACTTTTCTTCAGGAAGTAATCAAATTCACAATACAGTTGGAAAAACCTTGGCATTTGCTGCTTGATGAAATTATTCTTAACAAATTAATTCTTCTCTGTTTTTTCCCTTCTTCATTAGACACTCATGACAGGTTTTCAATTTGCCAGCTGGAATATTTGCATAAGCTTCTGTTAGCTGGCTGTAAACACACTGCAAGACTTACTGTTTATATGATACACTTACTGAAGACAGTTCCTTTTGTGCAGACTGTTTGCTATTTTTACTTCATGACTGCACACTCAATCCTAAATATTGACGTATCAAGATCCAAGGAAGCAGAGCTACATTGGCAAGGCACCAGTCAGAGGCTTGTGAAAGCCATGGGTTGCCCTCTGTTTATTCTTGTAGAAAGCCTTCTGTCATATCTGGAATTTGTTATTCTGTTTTGTTCAATAGCAGCTGCAGGGAGGTAAGGATTGGCACTGCCACAAAGGGGAAGTGGGTTCACATCTGGATCAGAGGAAAGACCAAATCCAGTGTCTCCAATTTGTCCATCAGCCTGTCAGAACAAGGGTACAAGCTAAGTCTGTCTCAAGAGACCTCAGGCGCATGGCTGTTGTGTTTAGAACCTGGGGTATCCAAAAGCAACAATGCAGATTTTCCAGGCTTTGCTTTACTAGTTTGGTTTCAAACCAGACTTCCAGAAAATGACCATCCACACTGAAAATGGTTATTACTGGGCCAAATATGACATCAGGAACATTGGCATCTAAAGTTAATCGGTTTCCAGTGCCTGAACATAGATGACCAGATGGTTGGATAACTTATGCCACTTCCAGCCAGAAACTATAGAAGCCACCCCAACGGCTCATTGACAAGACTCTTAGTGGGGATAGCTGTCTCAACCCTGATTCTGAATGGCGCCTCCAGTTTTAATCCACCCAAAGAAAAGCTTTAGCTGGTTCAGGAGCCATTCCCTGGACTTTAGAGTCATTGTGAGCTGTATTCCTACTCCATGCCACTAAAATGCACTCACAGAAGGAACCAGACATGCATTTCCTATCTCATAAAGAAAGTTTGCTTGCTTGTTTGCTATTTAAGCCCTGAACTCCTTGCCCCATGTGATCGACTTGGTCTGCATCTGCTGCTGAGCTAGTTCTGCTTGTTTCAAAGCAAAAACGTAAAGGCTTGCTGCTTGTATGCATTTAAAGTAATGAGTAGGTGACCCTTAAAATTTGGATCAAGCATCTTCAGCTGGAATAAACCTATCATCAAAATTCTCTCCACTTTCCTTGGCACATCTGCTATTAAAGGGCACATCTATACTGTAGAATTAATGCAGTTTGACACCACTTTAACTGTCATGGCTCAACGCTATACTATCAGGAGAGCTATATTTTTAAGATCAGAGTTTCTATGACCAAGTGGGGAATAAACCTCTGGTCTTGCATAGTAGATGTAATCCAGCACTCAAACTATTACACTGTACTTGTTCTCATAGTGCTAAGATACAAGAAAAATGATAATGGAAACATTCAAAAGTTGAAAAGAGGATGGCTGTCTTTGGTGTTCAAGGCTATCAGTGAATAGGGCCAGCAGGAGGAGGAGTGGAAAGCAGATTAAGGGTTGACTAATGTAATGAGCCAGGAGAAGTACATGTCATTTCCCAAGCTTTTTATTGGAAAGAGAATGCAATTCTGGATTTTTGTTATGCGTAGGAAGCCAAATAATACATCTTTGGGAGGCACATGTAGTATTGCACTTGTTGATGAGTGGAGAGGGGCTAGTTCTTTCAACCAATCTTTTGTACATGGGTTATTTATTTATTTACAATATTTTTATCCCACCTTTCTTGAACCCGAAGGTGACACAAGGTAGCTTACAACCCGACAGCCATTCGATACTGTAAGCATATACATAGGGGTGACCCTAGGTAATTTTCAATGGTAAGCAAACTGTATTTTGCCCCCCCCCCCCAAAACCAATCACTGATATATATTTTCTGTTCGTCGTGGGAGTTCTGTGTGCCATATTTCGTTCAATTCCATCATTGGTGGAGTTCAGAATGCTCTTTGATTGTAGGTGAACTATACATCTCAGTAATTACAACTCGCATATGTCAAGGTCTATTTCCCCCCAAGAGCGCCCCTGGGCAAAATCAACTATACAGCAAATGCTTACTTTGTGTAATGAGTTGAGCCTCCCCTGCATATACAGTATGAAATGTAAACATTTAAACAGATTTATCATGTTGTTGGTGATGCTTTGGCTATTAGGCAGAAGCCGTTACATCAATAGATGATTTTTTTTAAAAAAAAAAAGGAAAAGAAAGGCATTCACTAAATTTTACTGGGTTTAAAACTCAGGTAAATGTCACAGCTAAGGAGGGAGGGATGACCTATTACAGTATTTCTTTTCTACTGTTAAAAGTAAAATCCATACTGCTTTAATGAGTCCTATGAGGGTATTTCATGATTATTTTATAAGTATTCACAAATATTTTATAAAGAAAATCAAAACTGAATATTTAATGTTGAAGGGTGAAAGGGAGTGCCTTTATTCAATCAGCTCACGTTCCTTTCCCACTTTAAGTTTCACGTTATTCTCCATGACTAAGTTCAAGTCTGTCAATGATTATTAGTCATAATGGCTATGTATTAGCTAGAGTATTAAAGGACATATGAGTTACAGGTTGAATATCCCTTTCTATTTTGAAGTATTTAAGAATTTATCATTTTAATTTTGTATGTTTTAAAAGTGCATGAAAGGGGAACAGTGGAAATTTATAACTGGTATATAAATTAACTTTACAGCTCCAAAAAGGTAACTTTCCCAAGTTCTGTGTTCTGCATTGAATGTTTGCCTTTTTTTGTTTAGTGTTGGAGTTCAGCCTGTGATTGTGTCTAATGATCAGGGTACTCTGGATGTTGGGAGTGACAATGAGGTTCATGTATCTAATGATGTTTCTAAAAATGAGGTTGCTCTAGATGCAGAGACTGACAATGGGATTCCTGTTCAAAGTGGTTTTTTTCTGATGAGAATGTTCCCGTAGGGTTTGAGGATGATGTTATTTTCCCTAGGCCTGAATTGCTACCAGAGAATTCCCAAGGCTTTGAGCTTGAGAAAAGTTCAGCTCCTGGGCCATCTGCAGAAATTAATGAACCAGCAGATAGGAGAAATGCTTTCAGTCAGCACAGACAAACAAACCAAGCTCTCAAGTGCTCTGCCAGATTGCGAGAGAGATTGCTAACAGAGTCAAGGCTGAAAAGAAATCCATTCCTGGCTGCTTGGGATATAGAGTAGATTAGGGGATAAAAATGTCAAGTACAGATGAAGCAACGTTGGAAATGGGTCAAGATGTTGTCCCAGGTCCCTGAAAGCCTTGCCTTAGATAGATTCCTGTGTTAAGTGCCTTGTTTGATTCATGTTCAAGTTTTGGGGGTTTACCTTGGAAGTTTCAGTATTTGTTTTCATGAACTCTGATGGACTAATTTCCTAGACTATTTGTTTCTATCTTTCTTTCTTTCTACCTAATTGGATTTACCCATTTTTGTGGACTGCTTTTTACTACTACTGTTTTTCAAATATCTTCAATAAACTGCTTGCATTTTTACTCAGCTGTGTGGTGTTTAAAGTCAGAGGGCTTTCCCTGCCTGGAGTGCAACATTTGGTGGAATCCACCCTGAGTCACTTCACGGAGATAGGGCGGAATATAAATTATTATTATTATTATTATTATTATTATTATTATTATTATTATGCCCCTGGTGATGCAATGGGTTAAACCCTTGGCCTGGCTGAATTGCTGACTGATAGGTTGGTGATTCAAACCCATGGAGTGTGGTGAGCTTCTGTCTGTCAGCTCCAGCTTCCCATGTGGGGACATGAGAGAAGCCTCCCACAGGATGGTAAAAAATCCTGGTATCCTCTGGGCAACATCCCTGCAGATGGCCAATTCTCTCACACCAGAAGTGACTTGAAGTTTCTCAAGTTTCTACTGACACGAAAAAAAATATTATTTTTATTATTATTATGGCTGGGAAAGTGAGGTATACAGAAGCTCATATCATCTTCAAGTTGCTGCAGTATTCTTTCTATTTTTCTTTGCTGCAGCAAACTAAAACAGCTACTTTTCTAGAAATTGTATGGTGAGACAAATCACCTACGCAGTGAGCCACTCATTCACAATTGCAAATTCTTTCCACAGACAGCTCGGTCAATGATTAAAAGTGGATAGTAGTGATTATTACGTGCCTCAGGAGCAATGTAGCAAATATACAGCATGTTCCTATCTCATCATTCAAAAGAATCATTCAGGTTTTTTGAAGATATACATTTTGAAAAGACAATGTTATCTTTCATTTTTGACTGTGCTGTCACTCACCACTTTTCAAAGCCAAGAGTGATTTCATTGCTTCTCTTTGCATTTAATAGGAACACACTGGCTTGCTTTCATTATTCTTGTTGCATTCCCAATTACTGCGGCATCACTTTCTTCAGTGACCTTGAGCCTGTCATATTGATCAGTTAGCCAGTGATTATTTCAAAATGTCAGGAGTGGGTTTTTCGGAGTGACAGGGGAAACAACCCTTTAAGCTTGGGGCAATTCAAGTGTTTTCTTTATCAGACCTGCAGACAGTGGTTTATTTATCTGATTGAATTCCTGTATTTATCGCTGTGCTACAGAGACATTCCCTCTTACAGAATGAAGTCCATATGTCTAGGTACTTCAAAGGCAGATATATTCCGATCCATATGCAGACTCCCAGATTGCATCAACATTAAACAAAACAAGTAGCAGCTGGGCCCTCTCACTCTCTGGCACAGCTCCTCATAGTAAGCAGCATTACAGAGGACTTTCAGGATGGTAAGGAACTTCACTGAGGCCATTAGCATCACAGGTGGAAGAGGAGGTTAAGAGGAATTAGTTCCATGGATGGTGTCAAGCCCAGAACACAGTAATGCAATAGTTTTGGGGACAAAAGTATGCAGAACCTCTTAGCCAACATGAGAGTGATGCAGCTTTGGAAATTTTAGCCTGATCTAAAGGTTTCACCCAAATAAGTATTATTTATTATTTATTTATTTCAAACACTTGTACCCCATCCTTCTCAACCCCTGAGGGGGGACTCAGGGTGGCTTACAACAGCAACAATTAGATGCCAGCACATACAAAAACACAACACAACATGACATAACAGGGTAGATTATGTTGTGTTAGGCTAAAATCCATTTAAAAATTATTATCAACCATATTACCATATCCAAGTCCAATTCAATGACCAACGACCCAGTCCAAAGACTGCTCATAATCCGTTCTAAAATATTGTGATTGCTGTCAAGCCTCTTACCCAAAAGCCAGGTTCCAAAACCATGTTTTGAGCTTCTTCCTTAAGGAAAGGAGGGATGGAGCTGACCTAATTTTGCTGGGGAGCGTTTTCCACAGCCGGGGGGCCACCACCAAGAAGGCCCTGTCTCTCTTCCCCACCAAACACATTTGTGAAGAAGGTGGGATGCCTGTATGTCACTCTAGTGAGTAATTTGGAGTTTCCGAACAGTCTTCAAAGACAACCCCATGTAGAGTGAGTTGCAGTAATCGATTTGGAATGTTACAAGGGCATGGTCCACCATGGCATGGTCCAGACTTCCCAAGGTATGGGTGCAACTAGCGCACTAACTTTAACTGTGCGAAAGCTCCCCTGGCCACCACCAAGACCTGGGGTTCCAGGCTCAGTGATGAATTCAGAAAAACTCCCAAGTTTTTCTGCGCCTTGCCTTCAGGGGGAGTATAACCCCAACCAGCATAGGCTGTAACCATGTTTGGCCTTTCAACTGACCAGGATGACCTCTGTCTTGTCTGGATTCAATTCAGTTCGACACAGCTGCCAAGCACTGGTTCAAGGTCTGAATAGCCTCCTTAGTAATGGGTGGGAAGGAGTGAAAGATTTGGATGTCATCTGCGTAGAGATAATACCATACACTGAAAGTAGTCTTCCCAAAATAGTTTTCCCAAGCTCTGCTAATGGTACAGGGTGTACAATAAGGCAAAGCATTAACTAAACTTGAAACTATACCATTGGCTTCAAGCCTAAAACAGTGTGCAAAAAAGCAAGGGGGTGCTCCTAATTTCACAAAGACAAAGAAAACAGTAAGGCTGTGGTTCTCAACCTTCCTAACCCCATAACACAGTTCCTCATTTTGTGGTGACCCCCAACCATAATTTTTGTTGCTATTTCATAACTGTAATTTGGCTACTGTTATGAATTATAATGGAAATATCTAATATGCAGGATATTTTCATTCAATGGACCACATTTGGCATTAATACCCACTATGCTCAAATTTGAATACTTGTGGGGTTGCGGGGGGATTGATTTTGTCACACTGAACTCCCATGGCCAGCAGAAAATACTGAAAGGGTTTGGTGGGCATTGAGCTTGAGTTTTGGAGTTGTAGTTCACCTACATCCAGAGAGCACTGTGGACTCAAACAATGATGGATCTGGACCAGACTTGGCATGAATACCCAATATGCCCAAATGTAAACACTGGTGGAGTTTGGGGAAAATAGACCTTGACATTTGGAAGTTGTAGTTGCTGAGATTTATAGTTCACCTATAACCAAAGAGCATTCTGTACCAAGCCCACAGTGGATCTGCACCAAACTTAGCATACTACTTACATGCCCTACATTGAATACTGGTGGGGTTGGGGAGGGGGGGGGGCAATCACAGCAGGAGGGGGGCTTTTGCTGGAAGGATTCTCCATCTGTCTCCAAAAAGGACAGGTGGAGAGATCTTCAGCCTTCTCTACCAAAGGGGTTCCTAAGACTATCAGAAATATGAGTTTTCGGGTGTTCTTTGGTGACCCCTCTGAAACCCCCTCATAACCCCCAGGTTGAGAAACTCTGGGGTAAGGCTATGGTCTCAGGCCAGAAGAAGGTTGTCCAATCTTGGGCCTGACCAATTCGCTTAGAAAGCATTGTTCTGGAGAATATGTAGATCATACTCTGGGTTTATCTGTGTTAGAAGCACACTAATTCTTGGAGTATACGCAGACAGGAATGCTAGGAAGTTTTTTAGGTATCATATGCAGGCATGTCTGGGCTATGCAATAGTTCTCAGCCCTGCCATCAGTTTTTCTCCCATCAGTCTGCCCCCTCAGTTACTTCCACAATCCCACAATGTTACACTGGTTATACCTATGTTATACCTACTCTCAGCAGGATCTCAATCCCTGCTTTACCTTGTTCTTTCCTAGCTTTTTTATTTCTGGTCATTTTGTTAAAGCTTAAAGCAGAAAGTTAGCGAATCCTGGATCAACCATCTCCATCTGATCCACAGGATTTCACATAAATGGGAAGCAGTTGCCTTGTGATCTTGACCTTGTGTTGTGTGTTGAGTTGGACCACAGTTCCCAGAGTGTGCCAGCCAACATGGCCAATAGTGTTGGTAATGTAGGAAATTGTAATGGTATAGGACCACAATTTCACAACTATTCCGTCTCATTGTGAGATAAACCCATTTTGTTCTTTACCCATTTGTGACAAGCTGCTTGTCCTTGTTTTATGGGCCTTGTTTTCTACATTTGTTGCAGAGTCTGCAGTCAGAGCTGTTTTATGCTGTTTTCTAGTGTTTTCAGAGGTGTATACTTGCTAGGAGTTGGAAAGTCCATTGATCTTCTGTGGGACCTTGAACGCTTGCACACCTCACACCCTGTTGTACCCGACTCCTTAAAATATATTTATCTTATATATTTTGTTTTTTTTGCCTTAAAGCCCAATGCTTTCTAGACTTTTTCTGTAATTTTATGTGTTTTTGCCCCATTGCCTCTGGCCATTTTACACCTTTTCCCCTCATCCCTTTTGCAACAAGAAGTCAATTGGAGTCATTTTTGAACAAACAAAAATGAAAAAGGCTGGGTATTAGAAGGACCATATAGCCTTGAGGGATATATGTGGAACATAGACTGTATTCTATGAGATTATGGAAGGGAAATTCTGTTCAGACTAAATTTATTACAGGCCAGCATGATAATTTGAGATGAGTAGCTGTGTCTTATCTGCCAAAAGTGTGAACTGATTTGACCAGGCCACCTGCTGATGATCATTTTGGACTGCTTCTGTGACTCTCTGCCACAGACACTTACAGAAGGGGAGTTCTCACAGCTAAGCAAGCTCCTGTTTTTCGCAGGCTGTTAGGTGCTCCTTGGCATACAAATAAAGCATCAGCTTTGAGCTGTCTTATCTAGGTGTGAGAGCTGATTCTCATATTCTGTACTTGCGAGAGTTTTCTATAGCCTAATATTTGTACTCTTGAGCAATTGTCGGCTCCTGTTTTTATACCATCTGTCGTATTTATTTACAGTTGGCAAGCCTCTCCTCCTACCTGGGAAATTGGTAGCAGAGCTGACTGGCTGAACTAATGGGCTGAAGCAATCACTGCCAGAAATGTGAACTAAAACTTGCATTGATGTATCATGAAAACCACCTTACCTCTCTATTTGGATTCATGTCCAGCATGCTCTTGAATTTCAGAGATGGCTTTTGGAAACTTCAAGATCCTATCACATCTCTTCCTCTACCCAAGTTGCTTTTTCCAAGGAGGGGAAGGAAAGATGACAACATTAAATAGAAGAATTCTTTTTGGTCTCGTCAGCCCCTACATCCTGCATCAGGAAAAAATGCAGTCAATGCTGATAGTCACAAGTGCTGCCTGGAAGTGGATTGCCTTCATTCTGCCAAAGGCACTGTTCCCCTGGGGCAGTCTGTCAGAACTGCAGGTAGGATAAATCATAAAGTTAAACAGGGTCATCTCTCCCTCTTCCACCCCTTCTTTGGACCGCAAGTCCCAGAATCTTTCAGCCAGCATAAATGGAACATCCTTCCTGTGAGATTCTGGTAATGCAAAAAGAAAAAAAGTTAACTAGTTCTGCCTTAAGACCCCTTTGCCTTCAGCTGAATTTTTAAAATCTAATCTACCAAGCCTCCAATGGTGAGAGTGAGAGCGAGAGAAAGAGAGAAGTGGGGGTTGGTGATATTACATACACTTTGAATTGTTCTGTTCCTGCATAGCAGGGGGTTGGTCTGGATGGCCTTTATGGTCTCTTCCAATTCTATGATTCTATGATAAATAGATTTAAAATACTTTTAGGGGGTGCAGGGCATTTTCACCACATTTCCTTCAACATGCATCCTATACAGCATTTGGAGATATTTATACTACTACTACTACTACTACTAATAATAATAATAATAATAATACTTTATTTACATTCCACCCTCTCTCCCCATGGGGACTCAGGGAGGATTCCAACAAACAAAAAAGGCAAACATTGAATGTGACAATGATCCCCGCCCCCCTGGTCTGATGCCATGCCTGCTTAGTTGTCATTCTTACCATGGGTATAGTTACTATACTCTCAACTGAAGACTGGAAAACAGAATAATGGTGGACAGGAATAGAGATTTAAAGATGAGCTTTAAACTAACCTTTAAAACTGTGGCATATACACCAAAAACTAGGAAGTCCTGGCCCTTGAGTGTTCTAACTGGAGGTCAGCTGTTACCAACAGTGCTGTGGAATTCAAAGAGGCATGAATGGAGGATGAAAGGGAGAAACTTGTCTAGAGGAAGGTGCGTCAAGCCAACCCTGACCAGGACCACGTCCCACCTGGAAACTGATATCCTCAGTGCGAAAGAACATGCCGATCAAGAATAAGTCTCTACAGTCACATATGGACCCACTGTCCTTCCTCCTCCCCAGGAATTCTGTCCCATATCTAAAGTTTTACCGCAGTTTCCAAATTTCCAGCACTGCAAATGAGATACTGAAAAATGTGCCCACCTAGAATGTTTTTATTTACTCTTCCATATTCATGGGTTCTTCATCCATGGATTCAACCAACCATGGCTTGATTTTTTAAAAATCCCTAAAAGCAAAGCTTGCTTTTGTCATGCAGCAATAACTGTGCTGATGTGCAGCCATACCCTGCTGTAGCTTTCCCCCATTTTACAAATCCTCTGGCTCTCTCTGGCACATGTTTGATTTGTTTACTATTTTATATCAGGAATGCTATTATATATAAAAGAACTTGAGCATCTGTGGATTTTGGTATTCATGGAGGTCCTCGAATGAAACCGAGAGCCCACAACATCCTTGGGAATGTTGTTTTCTTTGGATGACTAAACCGTATTTCTAAAGTTCAACTGAAGTTTTAGGTTAGTCATTTGGGGGCAGAAAAAGTAGATTGTTAAGGTAAAAGTTTTATGGGGAGCAATGCCGCAATTGTCCCCTTCTCCTCCCATTGGCAAATCATTGTTCTTGCCCCCATTCACTCTTAGCATTCACTCCTTTTAGATTATTCATGAGCAAAAACAACCTTTGAAATTGCCAGATTTCTGTACACTGTTGACAATGCAAGAGACTAAGCCAGGGGTCCTCAAACTAAGGCCCGGGAGCCGGATGCGGCCCTTCAAGGTCATTTACCCGGCCCTCGTTCAGGGACAACCTAACTCTGAAACAACTTGAAAGCACACAACAACAACAACAATCCTATCTCATCAGTCAAAAGCAGGCCCACACTTCTCATTGGAATACAAATAAGTTTATATTTGTCAACATTGTTCCTCATTTTAATTATTGTATTGGGGTTTTTTACACTACAAATAAGCTATGTGCAGCATGCATAATATTCTTTTTTTAAAAAAAAAAATTATAACCCGGCCCTCCAATAGTTTGAGGGACTGTGACCTGGCCCTCTGTTTAAAAGGTTTGTGGACCCCTGGACTAAGCTATGACTGTACTCACTAAATGCTAGCTTCCTGTATCCCATATTTCCCTATAGCTGTGTGGAAAATTCTGCTCTTTATGAAATGACCCCATCATTTCTTTGAGATTTAAATCATAAACTGTATCACAATGTATTCTGTAATACAAAAATGAAACAATGGGGTATATCAGAATCATATCAGAATCATTGAGACCATAGTAGTTCCCATTTCTTCATATAGTTATGAAAGCTGACAGTGAAGGAAACCATATCCTCAAAAAACAAAACAAAACACCTTGACTCCTTTGAAATGGGCGTTGGACTAGGATTCTAGAGATATCATGGACTGCCCGAAAGACAAAGGAATGAATCTTAGAGCAAATCAAGCCAGTACGCTCACTAGAAATGAAAATTACTATACTGAGGCTGTCATACTTTGGACATTTCATGAGAAGTTGTAATTAACTGGAAAAGACAATAATGCTTCATAAAGAGGAAGGTCATAATGAAAGAAGGAAACAACATTACAAGCAGATGGATTCAATTTCAATTAAAAAAACAACAACAACAACCCATAGTTCTAAGTTTGCAAAACTTGAGAGGGGCAGTTGATGACTGAACTCTTGGAGATCTTTAGGGACACTATGAGTTGAAGTCAATTTGATGGCAAATGACAGCAAACCCAGAATGGACAAAACACAGAGGGATTATCAAAGGGTTGCTCAAAGTGTAAGATTTGCAGAAGAAGGGGAATGGTATATTTCATATTAATGCTCCCACCCTGATTTAATTTTCTTTGAAGGAATTCCTGCTGAGTTTGCTACAGTTAAATTTCTGATGCAGCTTAAGTTTCAGTTATAATTTCAGTGTGGAAAAAGGTTTCTGTGTTGGAAATAGCAACTTTCTTCAAGCCTCCACTAGTTATTTGTTATGTATATAATTCAGATTACTTGCTGTATTGTGTATTTGTGCATTGGTTTGCAGTTTTCCTTAAAGTCTTTGTTGTGGGGCGGGGAGTGGGACCATGTGACCAGATCTGGGGATATTCAGACCTGAGACTCCATTTTAGAAGTCAGTGTGTGTTTGCATCAGAAGCAGTACAGTTTAGAAGTTGTAGAAACAGGATGCTTTAGAGAAGTGGTTCTCAACCTGTGGATCCCCAGGTGTTTTGGCCTAATAACTCCCAGAAATCCCAGCTAGTTTACTGGGAGTTGAAGGCAAAAACATCTGGGGATCCACAGGTTGAGAACCACTACTTTAGAGACTATTGGGCTGACAGAACAGAGAGATGCTTTGGACTTCGAACTATTAAGATTGTAAGAAAGATGCCCTGGGTTATCAACACAAAGAAAAAACTCCTTCAAATCCTATCTGTAACTGGTCTGATATACAATGTACCTGTATGCTGAATACATGAAGCTTGTGAGTAAACCAACTGTTACTTTTTAAGAAGTCTATTTATTTTTGGTCTCTTGAGAATATAATTTAAACCAAGATGTTATAAGGGAGAATACATGTTTCTTGGGCAACTGAAAGAACACTTCTGAAACTCTGCTGTTTTTGTGCATTGGCATATATTTGTCCCTAACAGTTCAAAGAGATATCTAGGATTTCAGATTAAGAGCTGAGAAACCTGGGTTGCCTTGCATGAATACTAGTGGATATTTACCACTAAGGAGAAGGTTGACTCAAGAGAGTTTTTAACTTTTCTCAGAAGACTCCTGATTTTCCCAAATAGTTATGAATGCCATTTTCAAAAGGTTATGCTCTCTAACAAGGTCATGCTTTTCCTGGGACCAGTGGTTTTCCAAAAGGTTATGGAGATTCACAATTTCCAAAATTCTGTTTAAGCAAGACCTTAGTATTATTCAATATTGGTTGAGCGCATACTGCTTGTGAAAGGATATGTGCTCTCCATATCTTTTTAGAGTAAAAGAGCCTTCGATAAGCCTTACTGACTGGCATTCTGTCCTTTGATAAGCCTTACTGGCTGGCATTCCCACAGCTAACTTCATTTTTTGGATGGGGCATAGAGGGCTATCCTACTGTCCTTGCATTCTGATTTAAACCTCCCATATCCTTGAGATGTCAAATCCTATGACTGACCCATTCTGCTGTCACTTGCCATTGGAAAAGGAGGTATGGGCAATTCAGACAGTGATCTGGCTTCTCTGAGTTTCTGGAAAGGAAAGTCACTTCATTGCAGAACACAACCTCATTTCTCTTTCCAGACCAGTTAAATCTTTGCGATCTGAATTGCTTCTTAAATATCCCACGTGCTTAGTTTTCAAAATCAGAATAATTGGGTGTGTGTAAGAAGATGAGAAAGGTGATGATGGAGTATTTTGAGAAAGAATAAAAAAATAAAGTGATGACTATTGGAGCATGCAAGAAATCAGTGTGTGTGTCAACTGTTAAATAAGATGCATGAACCTGATTGGTTGAGCTTCATGTGGGGAGATAGCTGAGCCTGGGACTTTTGGTTACTGATACATTTTTTCAGACTCAAGCTATGCAGGTGCTTGATGAGCATCAGAGGGAAAGAGAGAGAGAGAGACAGATTTTGGAGTATGCTCTCATTTCTTGAGCTGCTGAAGGATTTTATCTGCATGGACAAAGAAAGATCATTTGAAATCTCTCATAAAAGGACATTATGTGAGTTGATGCAACTGACCACATTGTACATATGTTGTTCTGAACTATAAATAAGGTAAATAAAACTACGAAGAGTAAACTATTTGTTCTTTATTGTTCATCTGCATGGCATATTTTCTTTCTCAGGCAAGGCAGTGTGTGGGCTGATCAAACGTGAACTACATGTGGTTTATTTTAGATTATGCCACAATGACTACATTTGGGAAATCTACACCTACATTTTGTAAACCTGCCTGGGATCCACAAGCTGACTTTTCCTCATCTTAGAACTACAGCACATGTGAAATGGCTTCTCCTTGTTAAGAAAATGTTTAATGCCTAAGGAACATCAATAGTGTTGAACACCAATCCCCACTCATGTCTCATGGCAGTGTAACCAAAAAATGTTACTTGATGAGAAAGGGCAAAAATTGCCATGCTTATCAACCTAGAAGCACACATTCAAAAATAAAGGCAGACACAGAAAGGTAAATCACAATCAGCAAAACTGCTCCATTTATATGGCAGCATTTTATGAGCATTCTGCCAGTACACTTATGAATCTCATTACAGAGTAAGTATTTTTATTTCCTCAACCCTGAAGTACATTTTTATTTTATTTCTTTGTGTCTACTTACAGCAGGAAAGTTTGCTAGAAGTGACAAACCTCAGGATGTCTCAGCAGGGTTAATATATTAAAAATAGCTTTGTGCTCTGCAGATATGCTAGCCTGTCACTTGATTAATTATAAACCTGTGAAACACCAGAACTGAAACAGTGTGAAAGATGGTGATAATTCGTCCTAGCAATTGTGTTGGGGGACGGGAGTATGATCTCAAATTTCCTATCACCTCATTTTATTTCATATGGCTTGCACTATTGCTCCAATTTTTTGCATCATGTTATTTAATTAAATTATTTTATTTATTATTTAAATATCAGACTTTATTTTGGTTTCCATTGGGCTGGAATTTCCCAAAGTGACTTTGTGTCACTTTGAAAACTGACAGACTTTATTGCTCAAAGGCTTTCATGGACACCAGTCTGCATCTGATCTGATGAAGACTCCTACAGTTCATGAGAGCTTATGTCAGATGAAATCTATTAATCTTTAAGATGGAGGACAACCCTTTAATGCTTTTAAAATTTCAAAATGCACAGGCCCGTAGCCAGGATTTCGTTTCGGGGGGGGGGGGGGGGCTGAATTTTTTTTCAGGGGTTTTTTTGGGGGGGCTGAGTTTGGGGGGGGGGCTGAGTCTGAGTGAAAGAGGGTTTAGCCTAGCAAACCTTTTGTATCATTACCCCAATACCCCCATGCATATGGGATATATTGAGTATGGTGATCAGATCATGATATGAATAAACATAACAGTTTAAATAATGCACCAATAAGGCCTTTTCGCGAACCACCATGAAAATTTCAGGCTACATGCCTGAAAATGCATGTCTTATGTGTCAGGAAGGTGGTAAATTTGCTCCAAACTTAAGTAGGGGTATTCAAAATGTCTATTTGGGGAATAGGATTCAGTACCTTGGATAGTTCCATATAACATTTAAATAAAACCCGAAGAGTTTTCAAGACATTATCTCTCTCTATATTAAGTCTGGGCCCAAATTAATTTGAACAAAAAAGATTTCTAGTATTCAGTGGGCCGTTTTATATAATCTGCAAAAACAGACCCGGGCGGATGGAACTGAAAAGCCTGGCAAAACAGATTAAGAGAGCCAGATTTTATCAGCTACTGGAAAGGAGAGAGTTAAATCTGCAACATATCTGAGGCAGGGGCTGCCGTGGGTCTCCTGGGAGAAGATGAGATCATTGTAGCATCTTTTTCTCCCTCCCCAGCAGCAGCACCATCCACCATTTCTTTTTGGAAACATTTCTAGGCTCCTCCTCCAGAACTCACTTTCCCAGCAGGACTTACATAGGATGGGCATTGAAAAATCTCTGAGTTCCTCTCAGAGAATGATGGGAATTGAAGTTTTCTCTCTCTTTGTTTCTCAGCCAATAAAAATCCTGATAGTGCCCATGTTCTGATTGACTGAGAATGGACACAACCACTGACTACAATTCCCAGAACCCTCTCTTGCAGTTTGTCTTATTTTAAAAAAAATGTTATGGGTAAAACTTAAAAGGATTCTAAAAAATCAGTAGATTGGTGAAATGTTTTGAAACTTGGTATGCCTGCAGTGGTAAATGGGGGTCTAAAACTGAGATAAGTTTCATGCAGATAGGCCTTAAAATGGCTGAGGATTGAGCATTTAAAATTTCCCATTGTATCCAATGGGTCAAGCTTTGCCAAATGAAAATGGCAAGTAACTTCCCAGTAGACAGAATGAGGAGTCAGCCAACAATGGGCCCCAAAACTGGAGCCTTGTGGCCAAATTGCACACCCTTACTCTGTATATAAGTCACAGGAACTATTAGGAATCCAGCAGAATGCATTGTTCACATTTGCTCCAATATAGATTGCATTTTTTTTATATTATTGTGCACACAGATCCCATTAGCCAAGACTGCTGGGCATAGCAGGTGCACAATCTTATATTCACTGCTCCATGATTATTTTTTCCCGGACTGTAAAAGGGCTTTTCTAGTTTCTCATTATTACTGGGCCCTTTGATACCGCACAGTTAAAACACTATAATTCCACTTTAACTGCCATCCTGAAGAATCCCAAGGTTTGTAGTTTTGTGAGGCACTAGAGCTCTCTGATGAGAATGCTCAATATTTCCTCCCTAAAGTCCAAATCCCAGGTTTCTATAGGAACATAACATGCCAATAAGATGAGTTAATTTGCACCAAGACTCTCAGTTTTGGCATTGCTGTGAATTATGCTCAATAAATAAAGAAATGAATGAGCCCTTTCACAGTATGCTAATTGAGGAACACTGAGAGTCCTAGTGCAAATTAAGGCCTGTCACGGGAATATTGTATGACATGGCCAGAACTTAGAAAAGTTCATTTTGGGGGTGAGGGTTACATTTCTCAGAACCCCTCAGGATTTGTAAACCTGCTCTTCGGTAGGTGAATCTGTTGACCATGTCTGTTTTTTTTTTTGCACTCCATGTTCTTTCATCTTTTTTCACCTTCCAGACAGAGCCAAAATAGCTGACATGCACGAAGATAGCTGACGTGTAGGTGACTGAACCAAGAAGAATTGCTGTTTCAGCAGGGAAGTGGTAGGGAGATGATGCCTTTCTCTGGAAGTCTAGCTGAAAGCATCACTGATAGCAAGGCGGAATCTATATCTGCATTTTCAGCTCTTTCCCGGAGGAAATTTTATCACCAGGTACCTCTGCTAGTTTTGTCCTGATTCTGTCACATTAGCTCGTACATGTAGCCCTCAGCAAAAGCACAGAAAGGTAATAGCACCATCTCACAGTTTGAGATGATGATAAATCGGAACGTAAAGGTTAAGAAGTGAGAAACTTGCTGGGAACAATTTAGTCTGGAAACAATTGGTTTCTGTCTGTGTTTTGGCATGTTTTGACCCATAAGGGCCTGAAGGAAATGGTATCTCATAGGATTAGTCTCCTGAAATTATCAGTGTACCAACTTTTTACAGAAACTTCACATATTTGGTTCACTTTCTATTGGCAAAAGATAGCAATTAAAATGTGGTGCTATAATATGGATATCAGGGACAAATTTCTGAATCCAAAAAATAGAACAGTACCTTCTTTGTAAAGTGATTCCTCTTTCCTATGCTGCTGATGCATATTTCAGTTGACAGTACAGGAAGCTGCTATGAGGAAACACTTGTTTTCTGCTGACTGGTTCCAGATTTGTTTTGCAAGCTCCAGCTCCAGAAACTTTCCAATTATATTAGAATTAGTGACTAGAGTTAGCAATTTTTCCATGCCTATAACTCACCAAATGAGCCTAAATACCTTGAAGACACTAGATCCTGTCTGATCTGAAGCAGAGTCAAACAGGTTAGAACTTGGATGGGAGACCACCAAAAATACCAGCAGTTGGCAGCTATATTTCAGAGGGGGGGGGGGGGACTGGAACAACCAAATTTCAGTATTCTGTGCCTACAAAAACCCTATTACCATAAATTAATGAGGATCAATGTAAGTCAGTAGCCAATTTCCATGCACTTGCACCCACTAACTACTGCGCCATCAACTCCGCTGGACTGGCCACATTGTCTGAATGCCTGATCACCATCTGCCAAAACAGTTACTCTACTCTGAACTCAAGAATGGGAAACAGAAGGTTGGTGGACAGGAAAACAGATTTAAAGATGGGCTTAAAGCCAACCTCAAAACTGTGGCATAATCACTGAGAACTGGAAAGCCCTGGCCCTTGAGTGCTCTAACTGGAGGTCAGCTGTGACCAGCAGTGCTGCAGAATTCAAAGAGGCACAAATGGAAGGCAAATGGGAGAAATGTGCCAAGAGGAAGGCACGTCAAGCCAACCCTGACTGGGACCACCTTCTGTCTGGAAACCGACATCCTCACTGCGGGAGAACATCTGGATCAAGAATAGGGCTCCACAGCCACCTACAGACCCACCACCAAGACACCACATCTGGAAGACAATCATCCTCGAGCTACAAGGGACTGCCTAGGTAAGTAGGTAAAGTAAGTAGCTATGTTTTTTCCATTTCTCTTTCTTCTCCATAAGATCGTGTTTTTGCCTTTGAACAGGGAATTAATAAGAAAAGCTACCTTTTTTCAAATATTTTTCAAATAAGATTTAACTATTTCTTTTCTTTTCTAAACTGGTGTGTGTGTGTGTGTGTGTGTGTGAGTGGCTGATTTACTGTTGTTCATCTGCTGTCTTGCCAATCTGATTACTTTGCTGAGAGATCCATTGCTATTTGTAACATTTCCCAATGTTACAGCCACAGTACAAAACACAGCTTTTCTTGATCCGGGCCAGTTCGAGGTATGAATATGCAAGACTGTGGCACACTTACCCCTACAACATTCTCCAAGGAATACTGTAGATCACAACTAAGTAGTTTTTGCCTAGAAATATAGATATTATTTTCGTTCCTCGTGGTTGAATTCAGTAGGGTTTACTTCTATGAAACTTGCTCTCTTGTAAATAATGAGGCACAGTGGGTTTTTGAACAGATTGTTCTTCATAATCCATTTTGAAAAATGAAAATATCAGAATTAGGTGGATTGAATAGATCATATCATTACTTTTAATGCAAAAGTCCCAAAACTTCACAATGTGTTACTGCATTTTCTCTTTTTGGTATCAACAGTCTTGGGAATTGGGTTTCTCTTAGTTTTATTTTCAGACATAGGTTTGAAGTTGCACCTTGTAGTTGTGATTTACAGAAGACAATGCTCAAGAAAAAATGTATGTTCTGGACCACAATTTCCTGAGTCAATCATTGGGGGAATTCTGGGAACTGTAGTGGAAAAATGTAACTTCTATTAACTTTGACTAATAGAAGTGGCCAGGCCATTGATACCAGACCTTAACAGTCTTCTGAATTTCCTTGATGTCTTCCTCTATGTTTTAGAGCTAATCCCTAAATGTATGGAAAAGTCAGATTCACAAAAAGTGATTTATGCAACCCTTTAAGAGAAAAGTAGTTCCTGTCACACAGGTATAAAGGATATCTCCATAAGGAACAAGAGAAAACTATTTCTTCTATTTCATTTGTAGTCATATATCTCAAACAGAACAGTTGTTCTTTTTCACAATCCAATTATAAGGCTGCCAGCTGGGTTATGTAAATAGACATGACATTTATGGTGCCTTGGAAGTATGCCAGCACCTTGCCCAGCCAGCTCATTTGGATGGGACATTGTTATATCGTGAAATAAAAGAAAGCATAGCAGAGACAGTAAGTGTCTCTCAAAGCCCTCTCCTGCTCAGCTTTGTTAATGTATTTTACACCCCACCCCACCCTCCGATACACACACAATATTACTGTGCTTTAGTTAGCATCCAAATAGTAGATGCTATCCAAAAGTGTCTAGCCATGTAGTGAACTGAATGGCTGGCTTGGGAAAACACCAGGAACTTTAAAAGAAAATATCAGGTATGCAAAAAAGTTTGGGAAGGATTTTGGGAATAATGGAAGAACTTTATGTAAACAAATAATTAATTGGGCCAACTTTAGCACAGCAGATTAATCACCAGCTGCAGTAAATCTTGCCAACCGAAACATTGACAGTTTGAAGCTAGGGCAAGGTAAGCTCCTGACTTTCAGTCCAGCTCCCCGCCCACCTACTGGATCAAAAACAGCAATGTGAATAGATGAATAGAAACCGCATTAAGCAGGGAAGTATTTTATGCACTTTTACTACTTTTACTATTCTTCCCTCCCTTTCTGGGTCAAGTCTTTCAAATGGGGGGAGAGACGAAATGGAAACCTGTGCATTATGTAACATCACACCAGTTACTGTTCCGACCAGCAGTAACTTGCTTCCATCACTTGCAATATTTTTAGCCTGAGCCTTAATTATGGCAGAGCATCTGTTTTGTACACCCAAAGTGTTGTGTCCAATTGCAGTTGCTTCCCTTAAGGTGTTAAACAAATCTTCCAGACTGATCTAAAGACTCAAAGGTTCTCACAGTGTAACCCTTCTATTTCCAGCTGTTGTGGTGTCACAATGCCAGGGCTCTGCTGATACAGGGGCAGAGATGAACCAAACAAACTCCCAGTTTGTGCTAAACAATGTAATTAAAACAGCACTTACTTTTTGACTGTTTTAATAGTCCAAAACATAAAACATAAAGATAGCACTCAGCCACTGAATATAAAACAAACTGACAGAAAACACTGTTGCAGATTCAAGATAACACCATAGTCAAAAGGTCCAGTCCATTGGTTAAACACCAAGAGTTCAATGAGCAAAGTGCAGGGATTAAGAGTCTATACCATAGTCAAACGCCAGTCCAGATATTCAAGGTTCCAGGAGACAGGTCAGGATACCAAAAATCCACAAACCTGGGAGGGAAACCAGCAGCATCTACCACCAAAATAAGACAAATACTCTTCTCTCAAAGATCAGTCCCAAGTCTAGTTCATTATATCCAGAAAAACCAAGCTGCAACTTATCTCTTGCATGTCTCCACCCTTAATTGCTTTCACCCATGAACTCTTCCTTACAGATTACTCAACCCTTTAGAACTAAGACTTTCATTAACCCTTCCATCACCAACTGCTAGGCCTACCACCACCAACCACCATCAACTGCAGAACATGATACATGACATGTAGCCCCTTGTTAGGAGGCCATTTTCAGCTTTTTGAAGTGGGGGGGGGGGGAGGGGGATCAGCAGCCAGTCAGGGAAGTTGTTTTTAACTGTCCCATATTCGTTTTGTGATGTTTTTGCTTTGAGTCGCCTGAGGGCTGAGAAAAGTGGTATATAAATGAAGTAAATAAATAATAAATAGTTGTATGTTTCCTTCCACACATCCTGATCCAGTCCCTGATGTGGATGCATGAAAAGGAAAGAATGAGAAACTTGGTGGTTTCTTAAGAGAACAACAACAACACAACACTTTATTTGCATTCTGCCCTTCTCCCCGAAGGAACTCAGAGCGGATTACAGCATACAGTATAAACAGATACAGGCAAACATTCAATGCCTTGTTACAATGACATACAATGAAACAGAAACACACACACACAAAGGCAAAGGCAAAGGCTTCTCCTTTTCATTTCCAGCTTCTGTAAGTGGTGCTCATCTCTGGCTCCGGGAGAGGTGCTCGTCTCCATTTCCAAGCCGAGGAGCCTGCACTCTCCATAGACACCTCCTGGTCATGTGGCTGGCATGATTGCATGGAGCATATTTTTGTCTTTTCTCATCAAGGCTGTACCTATTGATCTATTCATATTTTGCATGCTTTCGAACTGCTAGGTGGCAGGACCTAGGGCTAACAGTGGGAGGTCATCCCATCCTGCAGATTCAAACTGCTGATCTTCAGGTTAGCAGTTCAGCAGCACAAAAGTTTAACCCATTGCTCCACCATGGCCCCTTAAAGGCAGAGAAAGACCTAGCAGTTGGTGATGGAAGGGTTAATGTAAGTCTTAGTTCTATAGGGTTGAGAATGCCTTTTTCACAATAGTATGAACTGCTGCTGTTGCTGCCATCTTCCCTTTCTCCTTCTTTTGTGGCAGAAAGAGTACAGAGGTTGTGCAGGCTGTGTATTTTATACCCTCCACATTTTTACACATGACACAAGATCAAAATGGTGAAGAAAGAACACACAAATATTACCAATTAGAAAGAGCTAGAAGAGACTGAAGCATGTGTTTGGATGAAGTCCAAGCAATAGCCATTTCTAGGAATCGGGAGCTCCCCATCTAGAAACTCCAATGCATTTTGCTTTATAGAAAGATTCCTTATTGAGTGAGATGATTTTGTTTCTTCAGCTATTAAGATTACATTTCTGTTCTCCTTTGGAAGACTTCTGAGTTAGCTCTTTGATTATTGCTGAATGCCCCCTATTTGGTCACACTGTGCAATTAGCAATTAGGGACTCATTAAAATTCTCATTCTGTTGAGACACATGCAAGTAAGGACACCCATCTATCTTAACAATCAGTCAGTGTAATGAGTCATGACACCTTCTGCCTATTGCAAGCCTTCCTCTCGGTCCATTGAACTCTACTGTGAATTTGCACTGCAGCTGTTAGCAAGGCTCCATAACTCAAAGGCAAAAACTGTGGGATAAAAGTTAAGTAAACAACCATTAATTAAAATGGTTAACATTCTTTTGCCAGCACACAGTTGTTGGATACCCTTCTAAGTATGAGTATTGGAATTACGGTAAGTCATTTACAATGGGTTTTTGGCATGCGCTGGGGTTTTGTTCCAGGACTTCCTGAGAATACCAAAATCCACAAATTCTGAGATCCCATCATATACAATGATGTCCCTTATATTATATGGCAAAAACAAAGTTTGCATTTTAGGATGGGAAATGAAAAAAAAAACTCAAGTCATATATAGTTGAATTTTTGAAAGCAAAATCTATGGATACAGAGGGCTGTCTGTATTTATTTTTAATATATCATCATTATTTACAGCCTACCCATCCCCAATACTAGGACTTAACGTAGCTTATAAAAATTAAAACAAATACCCGAAGTCCTACACCACATCTGTGTAGTTGAGCAGTGGTTTTGCTGTACGACCCTTCTGAGGAATATCAACATTAAGTTGTGTATCTCTGAACATGCTTGCTGTTTCTGCAATCCCAGTGAATCATGCGCTACAAAATCAAACTCTGTACATGGCACTCATTGACCTTTCAAAGGCATCTGACACAGTGAATTGCAGTGCTCTCTGGACCATCCTCCCAAAAAAAAAAAATCAGTTGCCCTGACAAATTTGTGAAAATCCTGTGGCCCCTCCATGATGACATGATGTCAACAGTCTTGGACAGCAATCGCTCCCAAAGTGACCCATTTAAGGTAGATTTAGGTGTGAAACAGCAGGGATGTGGTATTGCCCCAACCTTATTTTCCATCTTCATCGCTATGATACTTCATCTTGTTATGGGAAGCTTCCCACCAGAGTGGAAATCATCTATCGAACAGATGGCAAGCGATTTAACTTCAGCAGACTGAAAGCCAAAACCAAGGTCACAGCAACATCTGTTATAGATCTCCAATATGCTGATGACAATGTAGTCTGTGCACATTCAGAATACCTACAAGCCACTCTGTACACCTTTGCAGAAGCATACGAGAAGTTCGGTCTCTCATTGAACATCAAGAAAACCAAAGTGCTCTTCCAGAAGTCACCAGCCAGTCTCTCTGCAATGCCAGAAATACAGCTTAATGGTGTAACATTAGAAAATGTTGACCATTTCCACTACCTTGGCAGCCACCTGTCCACAAAAGTCAACATTGACACTGAAATATAACACCGCCTGAGCTCTGCGAGTGCAGCATATTTCCAAATGAAGCAGAGAGAGTGTTTGAGGATCATGACATCCGTAGAGATACCAAGGTGCTTGTTTATAAAGCTATTGCCCTCGCAACCCTGTCACATGTCTGCAAAATGTGAACTGTGTATAGATGTCACATTCATCTCCTGGAATGATTCCATCAGTATTGCCTGAAAAATCCTGCAAATCTCTTGTGAAGAAAAGTGGACAAATGTCAGTGTGCTGAAAGAAGCAAAGACCACCAACACTGAAGCAATGGTTCTTTGCCATCAACTGGCCACATTGTCCAAATGCCCGATCACTGTCTCCCAAAGCAATTACTATACTCCAAACTCAAGAGGGGAAATGTAATGTTGGAGGACAGAAAAAGAGATTTAAAGATGGGCTTAAAGCCAACCTTAAAAACAGTGACACTGAAAACTGGGAAGCCCTGGCCCCTGACTGCTCTAACTGGAGGTCAGTTGTGACCAGCAGTGCTGCAGAATTCAAAGAGACACAAATGAAGGGCAAAAGGGGAAAATGTGCCAAGAGGAAGGCATGTCAAGCCAACCCTGACCAGGACTGCCTTCCACCTGGAAACCGATATCCTAACTGCAGGAGGACATAAAAAATAGGTCTCCACAGCCACCTACGTATCCACCTCCAAGACACTACATTTGAAGGGTCATTATCTTTGGGCTATGAGGGATCACCTAAGTAAGTAAGTTCTACATTGAAAGCTCTGGTGAGAGGTTAGTGCACCATCTGAAAAGGTGTGAGTACATGTGCAATAGTTACACTTAAGAAACTCCACTTCCTTCCTGTTTCTTGTTCCTGTACCTTAACTTCCCTTGTGACACATTCCCACAATTGGAGCATCACCACCAAGAAGACCCTGTCCTATATCCATATCAACTATGCTTCCTTCTTCTGTTCATGGAATGAAGAGAATCAGACGCATTGTAACATGCCCCACCACCTGCAATGAAAGGACTCACGCTGCATCCCCACTCCTTCTCCCACCAGGACCTCATTTTTGGGATCCTTTATCACAGCAAGCATTGTGAGTGATACAATTTTTTGAGACACCTATATTGTGGTGGCAGAGACAGTTTCCTGAACACTTCACCATAATGTCCTACCTTGGAGAAGGGACTTGTTCATAGCAAAGTATTGAGTTCTGATGGGCTCTATGGAGTTTCCACTCACAAAATGCCTTGCTCTCTGGGGTCCTTGAGGTGGGTTATCTAGTCAATTGGTCCAGTAGGGCTCTCTGTATCACTTGTCCATATGCTTCACACTGAGGGCCCCCCACAGTAGGAGATCAAACTGATCCCTCCAGTGAACTCCACAGCAGAAGAGAGGCTTGCATTTGAGTTTGTATAACAAAATGTTGCTCGATTTAGTATTGAGTATGGCATAGTGGTTTGAGTGTTGGAACTATGACTCTGGAGAACAGGGTATGAATCCCCATTCAGCCATGAGAACCCATTGCTGACCTTAGTTGTCTCAGCCTGAGACAACCATGTGATAAGTTCACCTTAGGATCAGCTTGAGTCAGAAATGACTTGAAGGCACACAACAATTATGTAAGGAGCTGTTGAGGGAGATTATTGTGGTGTTAAAGTGAATGCTGTGAAAAGTTTTAGGAGAATAGCAGGAGACAGTCAGTGACTGGCAGTTGGGTTATTTTTTTTCAGCTGGAGTAGATATTTCAGTTTAGCCTGGGGTTTGAGGAGAATGCCGAAAAAATAAGTGTTTCCGTGAGGTTGGAGTTAGACAACATTTGGAATGAGAGAAAGGTGTTTGAGTTATTTGGTAAGGCTTTAATTTAGTCTGAGAGGAAAGAGTGTGGTGCTTTAAACATGATATACAAAGGATACATTGTTTTGTGTTTAGTTTCTATAATCAGAGTTGTTAGTTTTTTAAAATACACATTTGTTTTCTAGAATCACTATTATTCTGAGAGCTTTTTTCAGACATTGGTGTTTATGGTGTGGCAGCATTGAAGGGGAAGGGTGGAATCTTGCGGGGGAGAAAGTAGTATAAATCTTCATAGAGTCTCCAAACAGTTGGTGTTTTCCAACAAAAAGAAGTCTTCATATTTTTTTTGTTTTTACCACAATTGTTCAATTTCAGCAACCCCCCCCCCCAAAAAAAACCCACAAGCATACATATTTCCGCGCTTTCTAAAACTCTGTTTATTAAGAATTTCAAGAACAAATTACATCAATTTTCTATATAGTCACCTTCCTTTGCAATGCATTTTCCCCCAGTATCCTACCAAGTTTTTAATGACATCAGCAAGAAATGTTTTGGTTGAGCGCTTAGCCACTGATGCACTACTGCTATCACATCATTATCACAGGAAAATCTCCTTAAAAGTTCCTCTGTCAGTTACTTAGGCACCCATCTGGCACACAATTTACTGAATGTAAGGTTTTCATGAATCAGGGCATAGGTAGATCAAACACTCACATTCATTGGGTTGCTGTGAGTTGTCCGAACTGTATGGCCATGTTCCAAAAGCATTCTCTCCTGACATTTCACCACATCTATGGCAGGCATCCTCAGACATTGTGGAGCCTATTGGAAACAAGGGGTTTATATATCTGTGGAATGTCCAGGGTGGGAGAAAGAACTCTTGTCTGCTTGAGCTAAGTGTGAATGTTGCAATTGTCCACCTTGATTAGCATTGAATAGCCTTGCAGCTTCAAAGCCTGGCTGGTTGCTACCTGGGAGAATCCTTCGTTGGGAGGTGTTAGCTGGTCTTGATTAATTATTGTCTGGAATTCCTGCTTTCTGAGTGTTGCTCTTTATTTACAGTCTTGATACTGTAAACACTAGCAGCCAGATTTTGTTCATTTTCATGGTTTCTTCCTTTCTGTTGATATTGTCCACATGCTTGTGGATTTCAATGGGTAGTCTGACATGGTAGTTGTTAGAATGGTCCAGCATTTCTGTGTTTTGAAATAATATGCTGTGTTCAAGTTGGTTTGTCAGATGCTCTGCTATGACTGACTTCTCATCTAGCTTTCTTGCAACTTTTTCAACTATCATCCTTCAGTTCCACTTCTAGGGTTCCTACTTTACTCCTTGTGTTTGTAGTTGGAGCTCTGCATTCATCACACTAGTATGGACATTTTCAAACATTTTAATCCACTTGTAAATAACTCTATGAGAGAGAACTTTATCCCCATACTGAGTGCATATGTGGAGATGAATTTGTGCTCCTGTCACACCTTCTGCCTACAAAAAGTGTATGACAAAACACCATTCCTCTTTGGTGTCATTTATAAGTATCACAGTTATCTTCACCACAGTGTGACAACTCTTACACTAAACCGCAAGATCAGATGGTTTTCCAGACAGACTATTCACATTGCACTCTCAGAAACAAGCAATTACTACTCCTTCTGCCTTCACTGTTTCCAAAGAAAAATATTAAAGTGTAGAAACTTTTTGAAGATTCCTCGTGTGTGTGTGTGTGTGTGTGTGTATGTGCTCCAAATCTCTCCAGACTCCTCAAAGAAGAGCAAAAAAATTGATTTCATCACACCATGACCTTCTCATAGTCATTCATTAAGAAGTAATATCAACCTATGAATAACCTTCTTAATAGAACCTCCAGCTCCTGCTATTCCCTAGAAAGGAGGTCCAATGAAGCAGTAACTCCAGACAATTCAGAGGCTTAATAATCAGATTTATGGGTACCATTGGCTCTTCCCTGCACACATGTAATGTCAAATGGAATGGGCATGGGGTATCTAGTAAAGTAAGATGAATAGGCCATTAGATTTCCACAAGAGAGGAAGGCTTTTGGTAGCCAAAGATTCAGAGCTGGACAAAAAGATGCAGAGCAGAATAAATACCGTGTTATGCCTTGAGACCTCATTTCTCCCAAAGCAGGCTATGCAAACAGTCTCCCAATGTCACCACTCTGCTGCTATATGTTTCTATGTACAAACACACAGGAGAAATTAGATGTGCAGGGACAACCCATCAACATTAGATACATATTTACCTGGTCATGTGCAAGGCAGGATAGGTAGGTCTATTGTTTGTGTGCAAAATAGAACATTTGAAGAAAAGAAACACATCTGAATTCAACTCATTGTGTTTCATAGCTTTAAAACTGGTTTCCTTTCACTTGGAAGATAGTGGTAATAGCAGACTTGAATGAGTCAGAGGATATAAGATGCTTAATAACATGGAGTGCAGAAAGGTAAGGCCAGGGACGAGAGGGCACAATTTTATCTACTCTGCTTACTCCATTTTATGTACAGAACAGACGTATAGTCCTGCTTTATATGAGGTCAGGCCAAATGCATGTTTTAAGATATCCATATTTGCTCAATGAATCTAGATTAGGCCATAAGTAGACAGGAACTATTATTACATGCTACCTATTGCAAACCTAAATCATGGTGTGTCCAGCTATAGCTGGACCATTCTGCTCAATTCAATTCATTGCTCACCTTGTCTCAAAGCAATGGGATAGATAATAAACTAATTACAAAATCCTCAATTACCTTGGCTTGGACACAAAGAAACGTGAATAGAAGAAGAAATAGTAATGAGGCCATTCTGTTTCACTAGTTCAGTTCCAATGCTTACCAGGAACACCCCCCTCCCTCTCTCTATGTATCATACATACTCGAGTATAGGCCGACCCGAATATAAGCTGAGGTACCTAAGTCTACCAAAAAAACTGGGAAAATGTATTGACTCAAGTATAAGCCGAGGGTGGGAAATGCAGCAGCTACTCGTAAGTTTCAAAATAAAAATAGATACCAATAAAATTACATTAATTGAGGCATCAGTAGGTTAAATTTTTTGAATATTTACATAAATCCGTAATTTAAGATAAGACTATCCAACTCTGATTAAACCATTATTCTAACCTTCTTCAATGTAAATGTGCTTATGTATCCTTCCAATAATAATAGAATAAAATAATAAATGTAATAATAATAATAAAAATAGAGTAAAATAATAAATGTAATAATAACAATAATAAATAGAGTAAAATAATAAATGTAATAATATAGTTAAATAATGTAAAATAATAATAATAACAACAATAAATAGAGAAAATAATAAATGTAATAAAAATGATAACAGTAAAATAATAAATAACCTCAACTCAAGTATAAGCCGAGGGGATCCTTTGTTGGGAGGTGTTAGGCAGCAACTAGACAGGCTTTGAAGCTACAAGACCATTAAATACTTATCCAGGTGGTCAATTGCAACACTCACACTTGCCTGAAGCAAAGAGTTCTTTCTCCTACCTTGGACATTCCACAGACATATAAACCTCACTTGCCTAATTTCCAACAGACCTCACAACCTCTGAAGATGCCTACCATCAGGAGAGACTGCTTCTGGAACATGGCCATACAGCCCGGAAAACTCACAGCAATCCATTGATTCCGGCCATGAAAGCCTTTGATAATACCTGCTTTCCCTGCTTGCCCTTTCTCACTTCCCTGGTTGTTTTCCTGTATCTGTTTTAATACATAAATCCAGGCGTGTAGCCAGAGGGGGGGGGGGGCTCGGGGGGCTTCAGCCCCCCCCCCCCCGAAATTCTCATGGTGGTTCGCGAAAAGGCCTTACTGGTGCATTATTTAAACTGTTATGTTTATTCATATCATGATCTGATCACCATACTCAATATATCCCATATGCATGGGGGTATTCGGGTAATGATACAAAAGGTTTGCTAGGCTAGTCCCTCTTTCACTCAGACTCAGCCCCCCCCCCCCGAAACTCAGCCCCCCCAAACCCCCCCTGAAAATTTTTTAGCCCCCCCCCCCCCCCCCCCGGAAACGAAATCCTGGCTACGGGCCTGCATAAATCCCTTGGGATTGGAATGTGTTGTACCTGGGTTTTTGCATAGTACTATATACATAGACAGTGGAAAAAAATAAACAATGAACTGTAATCAGTTTATTCTTACAGCATAGAGTAGATATTAAAATAATTAAGCCCCAAGTTATCTGTGACCAGCTCAGCTTGATTGCATTCAGGGCATCCAAATCCAAGTACAAAAACATTTGAAACCTCCAAAGAGGAAAGCCATAATCCTTATTTTAGCAGAAAGGTAGTTGTAAGTGGAGCCAATATGCTGTTTGAAAGTATGCCAGTTCAAAGCTTCGAAATATTTGGACCCAAACTAAAAGCATCTTGTACACAGCCAAAATGGCAAGTGACCATGTTGGCTAGGGGACTGAAAGGGTTCTAGACTTTAAAAGCAACATTTCCAATCAGCGAGCAACTAAATGAAGTACATGCCTCAAAGAAGTGCAAAGGAAAATAGAGGAGTTTGGGGGAAATAAAGGCTATTGAAATTTTGGTCCTTTTTGCATGACACAATTAAAGAACGACCCTTTCACTTTAAATGCCATGCCTGGATGCTATGGAATCCTGGGATTTGTAGCTTTGTGAAGAACTGGGGCTCTTTTGCTGAGAATCTTAATTACTCTTCTTTAAATTGTAAATCTCAGAATGGAATCATGGCCATTTAAGTGGAATCATAGATTATAATTGTGTATTGTCAAAGCTTTCATGGCAGTTTCAAGGTCTGGCTTCTTACTGCCTGGGAGAAACCTTTGTTGGGAAGTGATTAGCTAGGTCTGATTGTTTCTTGTCTGGAATTCCCCTGTTTTTGTGTGCTGTTCTTTATTTACTGTTATGATTTTAGAGGGTTTTTTTTAAATACTGGTAGCCAGATTTTGTTCATTTTTATGCTTTCTTTCTTTCTTTCTGTTGAAATTGTCCACATGCTTGTAAGAAGCCAGGCCTTGAAACTGCTAGGCCATTAAATGCTAATCAAGGTGGCCAATTGCTACATTCACACTTACATCAAACAGACAAGAGTTTTTCCTCCCACCCTGGACATTCCACAGATATATAAACCCCATTTTCCTAGTTTCCAACAGACCTCACAACCTCTGAGGATGCCTGCCACAGATGTGGGCGAAACATCAGGATAGAATGCTACTGGAAGATGGCCATACAGCCTGGAAAACTCACAACAACCCAATTATAAGTGTGTCATGCGAAATGAGAGGTGCAAGGTTCACAGTTCCCCAATAACTCTCAGAAACCTTTCCAAGGGCAGTTTAGAATCATGCCCTCTCCAGATGTTACTAGATAGCATCTCCCAACTGTTCTCACCTGTAGTTATCCTGTTTACATTCATTGGGAGTTTCAGTCCAAGAACTTCTGGAATGCCATGTAATTCCCAATCCTGCGCTTCACAAATTATTTGGACTCTAAATGATCATAAATGTTAATATGTGTCATAAATATGGCAATTACAAATTGATGGGACTTCTCTGTGTGCCCTTCTTGTAGGTGTGCAAACAACTGACAAAATGTCGCGCTTGAGGCATTACTGGTTTTTATACTGCACGGGCAGAAATTATAGCATTCTCTCATCATTTATAAAATCAGCAGTTCATTCAGCACTAGGAACTGAAAAGTTAATTAGATAGATACATCAATTCATGACAGATTTATAGACTCAGTTTTACTAGACATGGTACTTTGACCAAGCAAAAAAGATTCTATTTAAGCTATGATAAGCAATTCTGGATTGGCAGAAATGTTTAGTTGACTTTGAGCTTGTGTTGATACTTTTATTATTGTTTTCACCACGGTGAGGGATAGTGCATTAAAGTTGTCATTCTGCCTTCATTTTTATGGGTGCTTTTCTTAATTTGAGCCAGCATGGTTCAGTGGTGTGAATGTTGGACCTAGGCTATGAGAAACCACAGTTCAAATTCTGACTCAGGCATGGTAATCCACAGGGTGATCTTGAGAATGTCACACTCTCTCATCCTCAGAGGAAGGCAATGCAAATCCCCTCCAAGCAAATTTTGCCAAGAAAACCCTTTCACAGGGTCACTTAGAGTCTCCAGAAATCAGAAAAGACCTGATATCACATAATAGCAGCCTTTCTAAATCATTCAAGAATTCATGTTAATGAAGAACAATAAAATAGAGAGACAGTTTAATGTCTGTGGTGAAGGAAGGGACATGAGTTATGTCTGGAATTTCAGATAACCTGTTTGCTACCACAGTGATGACATCTGCCCTTGCGCTGTGCTACTCTGCTGCTGAGTATGCATGCCCTGTGTGGAACACATCTCACCACACTAAAACAGTGGATGTGGCTCTTATTGAGACATGTCTGCGCCCTACACTACTGGCGAAATTACACTGCTTAGCTGGTATTGCACCACCTGACATCCGCCGGGAAGTAGCAGCCAATAGTGAAAGGACCAAGGCAGAGACATCTCCAGCTCATCCCCTGTTTGGGTATCAGCCAGCATGTCAACGACTTAAATCTAGAAATAGTTTTCTAAGATCTACAGAGACATTCACTGGAACACCTCAGCAAGTGAGAGTCCAAAAGTGGCAGGCTCGAACCCAGAACCTCAACCAATGGCTGATACCAAATGAGAGACTCCCCCCTGGGCACACAGAAAACTGGGCAACTTGGAAGGCACTGAACAGACTGCTCTCTGGCACCACGAGATGCAGAGCCAACCTCAAGAAATGGGGCTACAAAGTGGAATCCACAACATGCGAGTGTGGAGAAAAGCAAACCACTGACCACCTGCTGCAATGCAACCTGAGCCCTGCTACTTGCACAATGGAGGACCTTCTTGCAGCAACACCAGAAGCACTCCAAGTGGCCAGATACTGGTCAAAGGACATTTAATCAACTACCAAACTCACAAATTTTGTATTTTGTCTGTTTGTTTGCTTTGTTCTGTTAGAAATGTAATATAATTGACTGGTTGCCCTGACACGACAAATAAATAACCTGAACCTCTATGATCTTTGTGTTAAAAATATAGACTTTATGTAAATGTATATGTATAGTAGTACATAAGATAACATGCACCTTGTGAAATCCTATACATTATATATCTACAGATATTGCAATAGCCAAAGTGTACTGTTGTTATTATGATGGCCAGAATGTGGTGGTATACATTTTGAGATCTCTTGACCATTCCCTTTGGATCAACAAATTATAATGTTCCTGGGCTATTCAGTGACAAAGAGTAAGCTTCTTACTATGTTTTACGACAGGTCTCACCATTGGTTATTGGGTGCTGTTTTGAGTTTAAATCGTTGTTTTATATGCTAGTGGTCTTATCTTTTATTGTATTGTTTGTTTATTTTATGTGTTGTTCTAGGCACATTGTACTGTATGTAAGCCGCTCTGAGTCCCTTCGGAGAGATGGAGATGGGATACAAAAATAAAGTAGTTGTTGTTGTTCTTCTTCTTCTTCTTCTTCTATTATTATTATTATTATTATTATTATTATTCTGTGAATGTGAACTTTTATGGTGACATTTCACATTCTAAAGCTAGAGAGATATATCAGCTGGCTTGCAAGAAACCAACATCTTTAGAAATACCAAAAAATTGGGGCAGAGCATTCCAATAGGTGCAGAATAACACAGAACGTCTTCATGAGAAACAATAGTACTGAAAGATGTCGATTGAGTGGAGCAAAGCTTCTTAAACTGAGGGTCACAATCCCATATGGGGTTTCCTAACTGAATGTGGGGGTTGAGAAAAAAACTGTATCTTGCCACCTAGTGGCTGTTTTAGACATTTACATGTGTCTGTTAGCAATGACATGCAGCAAATGCTTCAGCTGTACTTCATAAAAAAGCAAAGTTGATCTGCCTTGTTTAGCAAGTCTTGCAAATGCTTTCCTTCTAGTTTCAGAATGATCTGCCTTCAAATTTTGATTCTAAAAAACTAAATTGGGTTAATAAACCATGTTAAGTTGAAGTAAAAAAATCTCATTCATCTTCCATTTAAAGTTCAATAAAAACAATAACATGTTCAGGGAGGAAATGATTAATAGCACCTATTTCTTTTGGGAGGAGGAAAGGATACGGATTTCATCCATGTATGTGAACAGATCATGATGGGAGCAAGAAGGAGATGGTTATGGGCCTATTTCAGTTGGAGGTAAGGTAAAGGTTAAGGTTTACCCTGACATTAAGTCTCGTTGTGTCTGACTCTAGGGCGTGGTGAAGAGCCGGCATTGTCCATAGATACCTCCAAGGTCATGTGGCTGGCATGACTGCATGAAGCGCCGTTACCTTCCTGCAGAAGCGATACCTATTGATCTACTCACATTTTCATGTTTTCAAACTCCTAGGTTGGCAGAAGCTGGGCCTAACAGTGGAAACTCACCCCACTCCCCAGATTTGAACTGCCAACCTTTCGGTCAGCAAGTTCAGCAGCTCAGTGGTTTAACCTGCTGTGCCACCAGGGGCATTAAAAAGTGTTGAAGATGCTCTACATCCTGAAGTATCAACTATTCAGCCAAAATTAAAGTTGTTATGTCAAAATAAACAAGCACATCCATGTCATTAGTATGTAAATTTGTCTTCATCTTTTATAAATGGTAAAATTATCTGTATAGCAAACAATTGTCAAAAGTAAATTTCTTTAAGATTTATTATCAGTAAATGTTGCATTTGTGTATTTATTTTATATATCTATATACCCGAGATCATTTAAAAGTTGGTCAAGCAGAGAGAGGTTGCAAGTGGAAAAAGTTTGAGAATCCCTGGAATAGAGTATTGTGGAAAAGTAGAGAAGACAGAGGAAGAATACTGCAACACCTTGTGCATTTGTATTCCCCAATGTTGATATTTGATTTAAAAACAGCACACTCAATAAATTGAACAGACTACTGAAATCTTGTCAAAGAGAGATATATTCAGAACGATTTAGAAGGGCTAGAACGTACGTGCTTGGCACTCACATTGATCAAAAGCCTATGACCTTAAAAAACCTAGCAAGTTTAGCCGTGAGGCATACACATATCACCCATCTTGTTTTAGCCAATGTTATTCAGATAGTTCTAAATGAGGTATGCTATTATCCTAATTAAACCTCCTTCTTTAAAATTACATCCACTGAGATAGTATAACATTCATTTTAATCAGATATCAAACCCAATTATATAGCTAAAAGGAGGGAATTTTCAGTCACCTGTAGTAATGGGAGTCATTTCGGAGAGCTAGAACCAGTGTGGTGCAGTGGTTTGAACACTGGAATACTGTTCTGGAGACCAGAGATTGCATCCCTGCTTGGCTATGATTTGGTGACCTTGAACCAGTCACATTGTCTCCACTTCAGAGGAAGGCTAAGGAAAACCAGACCCTAAGTTAAACACATCACAGATTTGTTCAGAAGAGATCTGGCCAAGAAAACCATATGATGGATTTGCTTTAAGATTGCCATAGGTCAGGAATGACTTGAAGGCACACAATGGCAGCAACAACAAGGGAAATAGAAAAATTAATGGAGAACCGGTTATCGTGGACTTCTGTCCATGAACGTAGAATTATAGAGCTGGAATAGAGTATGTGGGGCATCCAATCTAACACCCCACCATGAAGGAAAAGTATAATCAATTTCTCTGACAGATAGCCATACAGTCTCTGTCTAAAAAATTCCAAAAAGGAGCTTCCACCACACTCCGAGGAATTGAGTTCCATTGTTGAACAGCTCTCAAAGTCAGGAAGTTCTTCCTAATGTTCAGGTGGAATCTCCTTTTCTATCATTTGAACCCATTGCTCAGAGTCCTAGCATCCAAGGCAGCAGAAAATGAGCCTGCTCCTCCTTCCTTTCAGATATTTGTACATAGCTATCAGGTCTCCTCTCAATCTTCCCTTCTACAAGATAAACAAACCCAACCACGTTATCCAATAGGCTCTGTGCTTCCAGTGTCTTCCAAGTATACTTGGACATTGAAAAGGTAATGTGATGAGGTCCTTACTATTCAGAGGAGTGTAAATATTACTTTTTAAAAAACATCAAATTCCTGTTATGCATCACAATATTTTAAAGAGTATCCCTGCCACTTATTCCACTGTACTAAAAGGTTGTGTATTCCACTATATGTTCCTTTTCACAGCTTTTTATTATATTTTGTAAAATGAGCATTAGAGGTGATGATAAGGGGGAAACTCTGGAAAAAGGTCTTATCAAAATATTGCTAAAACAACTAAAATGCCTTTTAATGGGAACCTTTGATAGTAATTAGAAAAGGACACTCTCAACATCCTTAAAGTAACTCCATTCCCATTCAATAGTCAGCTCTCCATATCCACAGATCCTGTATCCACAGATGCAGCCATCCATGACTTGAAAATATTTGCAATATTCACTGTATGTCACTTCTGAAATGCAACTTCATAGCACCTTGCTTACCAAAAAAAGAGAAGGATAACATCTTGTTCCAAATAACGATGTCATTTGTGATCCAAATTTTCAACACATAATATTAAATGGAACAATAGACTATACTCTTGTAAATATCATTGCTGGTATGGAAAGGGGAAATGAAAGAAGAGGGAACAGCAACCATTTCTAAGCAGGCAATATACATCCCATGTACCATTCCAATGGTTTTTGAGTTTGGAAATAATATTGCTCAATTGCCATTCATAGCAATGCCACATTTTTCTATTTCCATGTATATTAAAATTAATAATACATTAGCCCAATTCTGTATTCTGTTTTGCTACGATCTTCTCACCTTTCTCCAATTTATCCCTCCACTGTGTTTTTATTTCTTTCTGCATTTTCCTTCTAGCATCTGCTTTCTGTAGTATTATTCTTCCCTAGCACCATTCCCTACTTCACTGTACATTGGATTTACCTTATAGCATGGCTTCTTAGATTGTCATCCCCTCGTGACTAATTTATGCAAACACACCTGTCTCTATGGATGATCCTTTCCAACTCCCTCCCTTGTTTATCTGCTCATACACCTTTTTTGCATTTGCCAAATCCTGTGCCGTGAATTCTCAAAGGTAGCATTTGTGCTCACATTATTTGTCTTATACAAAGCTTCTGTCATTCTGCAAGCCTCTCTGGGATCTGCTGTAAGCCTTCCCACTGCAGGAAGAATAATTCTGTCAATTTACACTGCAATTCTATGCATGTCTAAGCAGAAGTAAACTCTACTGAGTTCAATGGAACTTGTGCCCAAGTAAGAGATACTGAAGAGCCAGAGTGTCACTGTGGTTTGAATTTTGGACTATGACTCTGGGGACCAGGGTTCGAATCCCCACTTGCCCATGAAAACATAACGTAGAACCCTAAGCAAATTGCACACTCTTTGCACCAGAACCCCTTTTGAAAAGGTTCACCTTAGAGTTGCCATAAATTGGAATTACTTGCAATGAAAGTTCGAACTCGGAAAAAATGCTTCTAGCCCTTGCTAAAGGTTTATATTGCAGAAATAAGTAAAGTGAACTTTTGACAAAAGAAAATGTAAATTAACTCCTCAATGGGATATTGCTATTAGGGATATTTTTTAATGTGTCTTCAGGTTGATTCTGACTTTTAGGTAGCCTAAGGCTGGTAAAGGTCAAATTGTCAAATGTTACGTAGTCGATTTCCACTACACCACACTCATACCACTACACCATACTGGTTCTCAGAGTGCTGATTTATCAAGGACCCGATCAAAGGGTTCTCTTGCAAGATTTATTCAAATCAGATTTGCCACTTAATTCCTCTAAGACTGAGACAGTGTGTCTTAACCATGCTCAACCAATGGGTTCCCATGGATGAGTAGGCATTCAAATCCCAGTCTCTCAGCATCCAAGAAGATAACATACAATTACTCTAGGTAAAGGTAAAGGTTTTTCTCTGAGATTAAGTCCATTTGTGTCCGACTCTGGGAGTTGGTGCTCTTTTCTGAGGGTTGGTGCTCCATTTCTGAGCCAGAGAGCCAGCGTTGTCCGTAGACATCTCCAAGGTCATGTGGCTGGCATGACTGCATGGAGTATTGTTACCTTCCCAACAGAATGGTATCTATTGATCTACTCCCATTTGCATGTTTTCAAACTGCTAGGTTGTCAGTTCTTATATAGTAACTAGCTTATATAGTGATGGTCAATAAAGCACTTGTACTAACATTTTCTTGTTGGGGTTTGGCTTCCTTGAAGGCTGAGAAAGCATGGCTTCTCTAAGGTCAACCAATGTATCTCCATGACTAAGTATGTGAACCCTAGTCTCCCAGAGCCCTTGTCCAACAGTCACACTTCTGTATGAGATTAAATTTCACACCTCTGTGTGACACTAAATCCAATGGAATTGATTCAGGGTGTTTTAAAAAATAGTTAGGAATAGCATCAGCTGCACTAACTGACTCAATAACTTACTCATCAAGGCATTTATTAATGTGCCTCATATGTGTGAAGCTGGAGGTCTTGCATCAGCAACATATCTTTGGTAGGCTTTTCAAGCTGTTTGTCAGAGAGGTACATCATATTTTCAAAGGAGTGGACACCTTTCATTCTCTGAACCAAATCTTGGAAATACTATCAACTCCAAAAACCTTCAAAGAGGCTAGTGACTATCCTGCGTGGAAACATCTGTGTCTCTGGGGAAAAAAACCTGGAAAATATGTGACCAAGCAGCATCAGAGTACAATTAAGATAGCAAAAGTTATAAATGAGGAAGAAGACATGAGCTGGAGTTTGCTTGGCCTGAGCCTACTGGAAAGGGCAAGAATCCACCCCCCCCCCTGCTCATTTTTGTTGTTGTGCACCTTCAAGTCATTTCTGACTTATAATGACCCTAAGGTCAGCATAAGTCTGTCAATGACCATGGGGTGCTTCTTTTATTCAACTCCCAGGCAGCTGGATGACCTGTAGGGTTGCTTTGGAGCTGCTGGCACTGCTATGGACAAAGCTGCTGTCACCAGCCTTGGGCTTACCATGGCCACCCTGTTGTTCAGGAACCAGAGAAGAGTGGTATATTGTCACCAGAGCTCGACAAGAAGTTGGAACAGGAGTGTGAGTGTGGGGCCTCACCTGGCAAGGAGAGGATGGTGGCAGCTGCTGCAGCATCAGTAGGAGCAAGTAAGACAGGAGCTAGCTTAGTGCTATGAGTCCTTTGAAGTCATGCAATAAAGGTGAACATGGGACTACAATTGTTGTATATATACAAGGTCCTTTAAGTGGGGATTATAAAGAGGGAAATCAAGGAAGCAATAAAAGTTTATTACTCAGAATTTGAAGGGAGGGAAAATTAGAATCCCTTGCCAGAGGGGTGCGAAGGGTTAAAAGTATGATTTATGACCTCAAGGGTAACTGGCATGCAAGTCTTTATAAGGAAAATTCTGGAAGGACTTTCAGTTCTGAAAAAAAAATGCCATGCACTGGTGGATTTCTGTTGTGTGTTCACAATAAAGTGAACTTGGAAGACAACCAGACTTCATTGCAACAAATAGTTTCAAATCCTAGACAAAGAAAAGTGACCCTTCACTCACTTACTTGTGAATACTGCTGCTCTGAATGGAGATTGTGCTAACCACAAACATTTAAGTGGACCTGTAATGTTACCAAGCATGCATCCCAACAGGTAACACTGCACACATTTTTTTAAATTGCAACACTTGCCACCTGAGAAATCTATCATCTCCCATCCTCCAACACCACCCTGATTTAGATTGTATGCACATAGCAAAACATAGCAACAGAACCAATTTTCACGGAAAAGGCATTGCAGGTAAAGAGCTCTGGTATATCACAATAAAGCTTAAAAGAAGCTTTCATTGTTAGAGGAGTTATACATCATGTGTCGGAATCAAGGCAGCTACAAAGTGAGTACATTTTTTAAATCAGTGTATCAAAAAAGCAATTGAAAAAGTGGCGTGGTGGAGGATTAACTGGGACTGTCTCTGCCAAATCAGGACAGCTGGAGAGTGTGGACCTGCAATCCAAAAGCTCGCCTTTCATGCTCCAATCCAAACTCATTCATAGTCATTTCTCATTTACAATATATGGCTATTTGGAGATAGTGTCATGTATGGATCATGTTTGTAAAAAAACTATCACTGTAAAGGTTGAATTGAGAAATTTTTAATTTAAGATTTCTGTGACTGGTTCCTTGAGTCAAAACATCTCACGACCTCTGAGGATGTGGTGTAGATCCTGGAGGCTAAATCCCTCAAGGAAAATTGGAAGATTTGTGTACACTGAAGCCAAAGAAAAGACAATTCATAACCATCTTGTGAAAGGGCTTATAAAAAAATTAATGGAGCAACTTTGTTTTGCTGCTCCAGCATGTATGGTCAGGGGGTGCATCGGAATGAATGCAATTTGACCCCACTTGAACTGTCATGGCTCAATGACATATGACCCCACTTGAACTGTCATGGCTCAATGCAATGGAATTATAGAAGCATTTAGCTTCTCTGAAAAATAGTGCTAGTGCCTAACCAAGCTACAACTCCTATGAGTCCATGGCATTGAGCCATGGCGTTTAAAGTGGCGTCAAGCTGTGTTAATTCTGCAGCACAGATGAACCTTGCATTAAATAATTACATATACAAGAAATAAGATTGACTATTAGGAAGAACTCAATAAACGGTTCAATAGTGGAAAGGCTGCCTTAGAAAATGATGGCTTTCCTGATTTGTGGCGAATTAATTTGGGTTTGTCCAGGATGTCATCTGGACAGTTCCCTTTTTATTGCGGTAACTTTCCCATTATGATTCTATGATTCTATGAAATGCTTTGTCCTTTCATCCCAAGCATTTCCAATAAGAAATAAATGTAACATGCTATCAATAACGATATGAGATTCCAAAGTATTCGTTTATATTAACTGAAGTCCAGTGAAATTGAATAATGACGTCTGTTTGTACTGCTTGGAAAGATCCATAGTACAAATATTTTTTAAATTAATGTTTAAAATTGATGAGTTTTAATAGTAGCATTTAACACTTTAGCAGTATTTAATCATATATTATATTTAATGTATATTTTATGTCCTGCATTAAAACATAATCAAATCTCTAGACTAGAACGTGATGTTGCTTTACAGTACTAACATAAAATTTACGATAATAGCTGAAAAAGAATTAAATAGATCTATCTCCATAAAAGCTAACAGGGCAAAAGGAAAAAAAATCAAATCAAGAGTGCAATTTTAAAAGAATAAGATGTTTCTCTTTCTCTTCAGCTGAATTTTACATCATTTGATATCACTCTTTAGGGAAGCGTTTTTCAACCTCTGGATCGGGACCCCTGGGGTGGTCTTAAGGGGGATATCAGAGAGGTCACCAAAGACCATCAGAAAACACAGTATTTTCTGTTGGTCATGGGGGTTCTGTGAGGGAAGTTTGACCCAATTCTATCATTGTTGGGGTTCAGAATGCTCTTTGATTGTAGGTGAATTGTAAATCCCAGCAACTACAACTCCCAAATGTCAAGGTTTCTTGTCCCCAAAATCCACCAGTGTTCATATTTAGGCATATTAAGTATTCATGCCAACTTTGGTCCAGATCTATCATTGTTTGAGTCCATGGTGCTCTCTGGATGTAGGTGAACTACAACTCCCAAACTCAAAGTCAGTACCCACCAAACCCTTCCAGTATTTTCTGTTGCTCATGAGAGTTCTGTGTGCCAAGTTTGGTTCAGTTCCATCATTGGTGGAGTTCAGAAGGCTCTTTGATTATAGGTTTACTATAAATCCCAGCAACTTCAACTCCCAAATGACTAAATCAATCCCCAGTATTCAAATTTGGGCCATCGGGTATTTGTGCCAAATGTTATCAATTGAATGAAAATACAGCCTGCTTATCAGATATTTACATTATGATTCATGACAGTAGCAAAATTACAGTTATGAAGCAGCAATGAAAATAATTTTATGGTTGGGGTCACCACAACATGAGGAACTGTATTAAGGGGTCATGGCATTAGGGGCTTTCATTTATTTTATTTATTTATTTGGAAAATAACTAGACCTACCCTCAGACTCCTATTTCAAAAAATAACACATGCCCCGATGAGCATGTTCAAAGTGCAACTTTTTAATCTTGTAATTGATGGTGAATATTTGACAGGTATTGATAACATTGCCATAACACACACCCCTACTCTTTCGGCAGTTTAATGTTGAATATATCCAAATCAGTCCATTGACATTGGCTGAAACTTTCTCATCTTCCCTTCCTCCATCTGCTTGCCATTTCCTATTTTCAGAAGGTTTTTTTAAAAAACCCTCTGGATATAGGAAAGCTAGGTACGAAAACATCTCTTGCTCAAGTCCTAACACGTACTGTAATGCTGCATTTCGAATCAGCTCAAAAAACCCCGTGGGAAATAAAAGGACAGTTCTCTATTAGCTCTGCTGCCCTTCCTTTCATCCAAATAATCAAGTGTCAAGAGGCGAAACCGAAGTCCACTGAAGAGGACATTATCCCAGGCAATTTAGCAAATATAATTTATTCCCATTCCAACCTGCAGGACTTTTAAAGGTCCAGATCATTTGCCTATTGCCCCTGTGTGCGATCTACATGCTGTCATCAACATTTATTTGAACTTCTTTATTTTTCCATGGAGTAATAGCTGAACCATACATTATAGACTTTGACAGTTAAGTAATTTCAACTGCCCTGGTGTGAGCATCCCCAAAATGAATGCACTGATCCTGGAAATGTACTTTGAAATCTGCATTCAAGGTTACTCCACGGCTACACAAAAGGTACAATGAATAGGGCATGAAAAGCAGCATTTCTGGGTTGCAGTCCCATCCATCTTGCCTGCAAATTACACAGAGATAGATGAGCAAGCTCTGCAGCATCGCGGTGGGATGTGTGCTAATGACATCTCGCACACTGGGTGCCCTTAACTCTCATTCTTAATTCCACCATCATCCCACCAGTGTTTGATTTTAGCTCACCTTCCCCTCATGAAATATTATGCAATAAATCATTAAAAAAAACAAATATTGACACTCTTCAACAGCATATTCATTTTTCTCACAGCTGTGTTTTATACAAATTCAGTAAACATAGTCCTTTACCCTCCAACTTTGTTTTAAATTACTCTGGCGGTTCCCCAAAGTATCAATGTGACACCATGATTTTGCAGAACATAAGGGTAGTTTTAAAACCAGCATCTGAAATGTATCTCAGAAGGATTATTTGCCTTTAAACATCACACAATAAGAAACATATTCATTGTAAAGGTGTCACAAGACTTGTGGGGTTCTTTCTTGCCGTGGTGATTTTGGATGTGGTTCCTGCTGCTGTTGTAATGAAAGGTACGTTGCCAAATGTTGTTGGGCTGAATATCTCCTCATCCCTCGCTGCCGGCTTAGGGCTGATGTGAGTTACAGTTTAATAATCTCCCGGAGAGAACAATTTATCCAATCCTATATGGTGTTTCAAAAAGATGGACCCAATTTGAAATCGCTATCACTCTGCCACTGCAAACTTCTCAGGAATGAAACTCTGGAACTCTGATGCATTGAGAGGTCTTCTCGTCATTTGTGTGTAAAGAAAATATGCTGTAATGAACACGTTTTTACTCACAGAGCATCATACAAGTGCACGTGTCGGGGAGCTGGGCTATATACATCTCCATATCTCTCATCCAGGGCAGTTTTGCAGATGCTCTTACTCCTCGCCTATGTAAATGCTGGTGCTTGGAATAATCGACAAAAAATGGACAGAACATTTTATTAGAATGAAAAGCATTTTTTTGTAGAGAGGACAGATGAATCTTGGTCAAATCGCACAAAGCAACTACTCCATGACAGTTACACAATTGCCGATAACAGCTACATACTGACATGAGCATCCTTATTATCACACCACTCTCCATTTGTATAATAGTGCTGATTTGCTGATCCCTAGTCCTGTGGTTCTACTTCCGAATATCTTTGTAGCCCTTCCCATACTTCTGCTGCTCCATAATGAGCTTTACAAAGTTAACTGAAAAACACCTGATGTATTAAAAAGGAGGAGCAAGAATGAAGCACTGACCAATATCAAGTCATTCACAGACATTCATTATACAAGAAGATAAATGGTGATCTGATGTAGAATCATAGAATCATAGAGTTGGAAGAGACCTTGTGGGCCATCTAGTCCAACCCCTTGCTGAGATGCAGGAAAAGTGATAAAAGATGAAGCATAGTGAAGATGGACCAAGTTGTTTTCTGCTATGCCAGAGAGTATTTATTTATTTATTTACCATACTTGTATCCCACCCTTCTAAACCCCAAGGAGGACTCAGGGCGGCCTTACAAAGGCAACAATTCGATGCCGCATGTACACATACATCAATGAATAAACAAAACATTAAAAACCAACAAATTAAAACATAACATTAAAACAACAATTAAAATCACAAAATCCACATCATATTCCGGGACCAGTCCAAGTCATCATTATGTTAATTTATAGTCTTTTGTTGCATTGCTCTCATTATTAACCAAAAGCCTGATCCCAGAGCCATTATTTTAGTTTTTCCTGAAGGCCAGGAGGGAGGGGGGCGATTTAATTTCACTGGAGATGGAGTTCCACAGACAAGGGGCCACCACTGAGAAGGCCTTGTCTCTCGTTCTCACCAGTCGTGCTTGTGAGAGGGGTGGGACTGAGAGCAGGGTCTTCCCTGATGATCTTAGCCTCGGAGGTGGATCAAGAGGGAGATAAGTTTGGACAGATAAGCATAGGTCATGGAACAGTGGATTCAAACTACAGGAAGAGATTCCACCTAAACATTACGAAGAACCTCCTGGTGCTAAGAGCTGTTCAAGATTGAAATATGCTGTCTTCAGAGTGTGGTGGCACCTTCTTGGGAGGTTTTCCAATAGCTATCTGTAAGAGTGTTTTGATTGTGTATTCCTGAATGGCAGGGTGTTGGACTGGATGGTGTTTGTGGCTCCTTCCAACTCTATAATTCTATGATCTGGCATGTAGCACAGAAGAACAGCTGCAGAAGTGAAGGAAGAAAGCAGATTACTCCCATGTGAACATTTCCATTGTATTTTTTTCCATTACTGGACTCATCTCTGTGAAATTTTCAAACAATAAACTGAAGCTGAAGCCATGAGTGAAGTTGACTACTACTCCCATGGGATGTTCTCATTTGTTAGTTGGAGCTATTTCATCCTATTCTCTGTGATTTCTCTCTGGTCTCAAGAGCTCTCCCATTACCATACATGACTCATCTTCCTCATGCTGACAATGCTCCCAACTTCCCTGCTGTTGGTTGCTCATAGCATTGAGGTTGCCATTCAGTGAGCTGCTGGATACAAGACAAATTGGATTCTTTGCTCAGGTATGTGTTTTGCTAATCGTGGTTTTACTTTTGTCAACAACCTAACTAGAAATGGTTAAAATGAGAACTGAGCTCAGTAGATAAAATAGCAGATTACTTTGCTGTAATTACAACACAACCACCGTGAAACTTACCTGCAATGTTTGCTTGAAAGAAGTGAGTCAGTAGATAAGAATTCAATTAAAGGATGAGCTCTGTGCTAAACCTCGTTGCAGTGGGGTTATAAGGTGGTCTTTACTGCCACACATTTCATGGGAATAAAGATAAGAAAATACTTTCTGATAGGATTAACTTTCCAAAGATGTTCTGTAAGCACAGGAACAGAAAAAGACCCATGGTTTCTTGTATCAAACATTTGATTATGTGCTCAGATTTTCAAATACCATGGACAGTTGTCCTAATCTAACAAGGGAAGAAAGCTCTTCCCATGTTGCAGAAAAGATCTACTCTACAGCTAAAGGAAATTATTCAAAGGCATATCAGTTCCCCAGAGCTTGTAGTTGTTTAGACTACGCTTCTCAGAATCTCAGTGACCATGCTTGCTGAAGAATTCTGTAGTTCAAAAAGTAATGTTTTCAAGCTCAGTGATTAATAATTGTTAGAATCTCAGTTTGGGAAGATAATTGCTTCCTCCAGCCAATACTTCATGACCGGCATCTTCTTTTCCACAAGTATTGAACTCCTTCCATCCTGTTTTAACTGCAGGACAGGAGAAAGGATCTAGTTAGCTATTCAAAATTATCTAGAAAGGAGGAGGCCACCAAAAAGTTCTGTGAATCTTTGAACATGCATACATACCAATGACCAAGATGTTGATCCCAGCAATGGAGGAGCCATGTGGTGTGACATAAGGGTCAAAATCCTTTTGATGCTTATCGTATTGGTCTCACAGTTCTGGCGAGGATGGCTGACAAAAACTTGTCAACTATGAGCTGCCCATTTCCCTGATGCTTTTTTTTTTTTTTTGTTCAGAGCTACTAGACTTGTAACCTTTTTCTTTCCGATGATAATGCCAACTATGATGGCATAATTTTGCAGGAGTATTGTGCCAACAGGATTGGGGCCTTAGCTTGATGAACTATGGATAGATAGCTGAAATAGTTGCTCAACTCAATAGAAGTCCAGTTCCAAATTAGGCCTGATTATGAATTTGTTTGGTAATCATAGCACTACACACACACATATATAAACACATACACACACACATACAATACATACACTCACACACACATGCAAACTCTTGAATAAAGTACAGCATTGAAAAACCATAACAAGAAAGAAAAAGCAAAACGCAAATTGATTAGACCCTCTTTTAACTATAGAATATTTTTTTCCATGCTAATAGAGATTTTAAAAAATGTCTTTGCCCAATGGATGGAAAGACACAGTGGCTTTTGGCTCCAATTCCACTTTCGAGACCACAAATTTAAGAGACAACAAGGGAGCATATTCTATTATATTTACCTATCTGAATGCATCTCCCTTTAATGAACCACTGCAAAGACTATTATCTTCTGGGGAGGCCCTACTCTCAGTCCCACCACCATCACAGGCGCGTTCGGTGGGGACAAGAGAGAGAGCCTTCTCAGTGATTGGAACTCCCTTTCTGGTGAGAATAGCTCAGCCCCCTCCCTCTTGCCCTTCAGAAAGATGGTAAAGACCTGGCTGTGGGACCAAGCCTTTGGGGCAGTGCAATGAGGCAATAATAGGAAACCCACTCTCCTGACTGGAGCCAGCATGGTGTTTTGAGATGGTTTTCAACAACTCATTTTAAAGTAGATATAACTGATTTTAGTGTTTGTATATTTTATAGTTATTTTATGTCCCAGCATGGAATGCTTGCTGTATAGATGTTGTGCTGAATCCCCTTCGGGGTGAGAAGGGTGAAAAATAAATGTTTCAAATAAATAAAATAAAATAAATATGTGTGTTTATTATGCATTTTTGTGTAGGACTTTAAAGTTGCACCCAAAAGTTGCATAGGTAGTCGAGTCCTGCATTAGTACCTCATTAAATGCATAAGAACATTGGGGTAATTTAATATCATATTGGGACTTACATTGTGATCATGTTTGTAATATTCTATTATTATTGGCGTCATAGAATCCAGAAAGTAGTACAATTGAAGATCATTTATGTAAAACAAATGCCATTTCATTGTCAAAGCACACCAATCGGGGATTGGAAAGAGAAGAGATGTGCAATTTCATGTCGGCAGATGCTCAAAACATGTCTCCCCTGCCATAAATTATTGCTGCAAAAATGACACTGATACACAACAAGAGGCACAGTGGGATTTTGGGTGACAATACATGGCTTTGATAGGGAAATCTTCTTGATGTCTCTCCAAGTTAACTGTGTTCATTTGGTGTGTAAATTTTATTAGCCCCTGCACTGCTGTCACCAACTGTGATGCATGAAATTAATTGCTGTTCTGAAAAGTATCTTGGAATGACAATCTCAATGACTTCCTAGTTTTGCATGCAGGTTGTGTTAGATGTATCCCACTTCTGCTCAGTTCAACTACTCTCCTCAATGTAGTGCTGTATTAATTTGTTTAGAACAAACAAGGTACCCTATAACAATGAAGAAGAATGTGCTTCACTTTTATGGCAGTCCCATGCCCTTAATCCCAGGGAATATGGAGGGCTGGCTTTATAACAAGAGTATAGTATATGTGTTCACAAATGACACTTTTTATTTCAGTTTCATACCATTTTAGTTACCATCACTGCATCCTCAAGAATTCTAGGATTTATAAATTAGTCAGATGCTGAGATTTCACAGCTAGAGATCAATAACGCATGCCCTTGAATAACAATAAATAAAAAGAGCTGTGTTGGGTCAAGCCAAAGGCTTATTTATTCCTACTTTCTCCTCACACAGCTTCCAATCAGCTGCCTATGAGAGGCCTGCAAGCAGGACCAGAGGGAGACTGTGCTCCAGATACTGTCATTACCTGTCTACACCACATAATTAAATTGATTTAGTCCTCAATCCACCTCTTCTTGGAGTACACTGGTACCGTCTCGATACCGATGAACCTACCAATCCCAGAAGTCATCAGGATGGAATCATGGCTATTCGAGTAGTATGAAATTGATACAACAGTGTAATGCGGATACACTTAAATTCTAGCAGCATTCCTTCTTTTTCATTAGGAGCATTGGAATGAGTGAAGATACTAATGACAGCAAAGAAGATAAGACATCTAAATGATGCAGAATTAGGCCAACATTATTTACAGATAGTTTTCCTCATATATTGTAATATGAGTAACTAAAGATATCTGAATAACCCAAAGACAAGTAACAACTCAGGATTTCATATCAAGGGAAAGGCAAGGTATGTATAAAATAACACTTCATTAAATATAAATCTGTATTCAGAAAACATAATACCATCAAATATTAAAAATATAGAAAAAATAGTAACAAACACTCTGAAATCAGCTTAAATATTGAATGCTATAGGCCATAGTTCACTATTTAAGATTTACAAAGAGACCACGCCTGAAAGTAAAATACTTGGGGTAACAACAGCATGTGTATGTCCAGTTTGGAGCACATATTATGTCAAAGATGATGATCCACATCAGGAATCTGAGTTGTGCCTGAGGTTGCTGAAATGGATAGTGGGATGTTGGGAGTGTTGCATATATTTACAGTGTTATGTTTTGTTGTCTTTGACCTGGAGTGTACTGAACAACTTCTTCCTCCTCCCCCTCCTCCTCCTTTTTCTTCTGATTATTATTATTATTATTATTATTATTATTATTATATTATTCAGGTTATGTGTGTAAATAGCAATTTGTGTGTTCCTTCAGTCACCTTTTGACTTATGGAAACTCCATGAATTTCATGAGTTTTTCTAAGTTTTGACAAGTTTTTCCTCTTAAATATTGCTTATAGTACCTAGTATTCAATGACAGTGCCCCAGCCAAATGGTAACTAGGACTGATTGTGTTTAGCTTCTAAGATCAGGCATGATCTCGTGCTTTTGGGATATATATGCATTTCACGACCAAACAACCAAGTAGCAACAGTAAGAACAGGCCACAGAACAACAGACTGGATGAAGATGGAGAAAGGAGTACGCCAGGGCTGTATACTCTCACCCTACCTATTTAACCAAACCAAATACCTTACATCTGAATCCATAAGGGATCATAGACAGCATTTAAAGCAGCTCAGTGTGGAAACAATACTTGGTTCATTTTATTTCCCATCCCAGTTGTTTGCCTTGCACTTATGGAAGAAGAATTTTCCATCAAGAGAATTTATGAAGTGTTAAACATTTGTCCTCATCGCTTTTCTTCTTTGTCACATAAGAGCTTTAGAAACATTTTGACAGCTCATTCGAAAGACCTTGGGGCTTTGAGACTTTGTGTATTATCAAAGCTTGGAGTTAAGAGCAACATCTATGCCTGCCTTGAATACAACTTCTTCCCTCTCGACCCTGTAGCTCAGGAACCTAAATATAAAGCTTGCCCACACATGTCATATGTTAATACTGAATGATGCACATGTGCATACATTTTCATAGAGGTCATGGAAGAGGTACTTAATGCTTTCCTGATTATTGATTTTCCAGAATAAAAAAATATATAAAATATATAAAGTATAGTGATTTGAGCACTGAATTAAAAAAGAGAGAGCAAGAAAAAATAATGCCGTGAAGACTGAAAGATACACATTTGGGTGCACTGGACCCATGGTACCCACTGGAGTTTGGTTCCAGGAACACCCCATTCCCCATGAATACTGAGATCCATGGATGCATAAATCCTATTATATACAATGGCATAACAAAATATTATTCCTGGTATGAAATGATTTTGAAATTATATATATATATATACAGGGGCGGCTCAACCCATTAAGCAAAGTAAGCCTTTGCAGTACAGTTGATTTTGCCCAGGGGCGCTCTTGAGGCGCTCTTGGGGGAAAATAGACCTTGACATATGCGAGGTGTAGTTACTGGGATGTATAGTTCACTTATAATCAAAGAGCATTCTGAACTCCACCAATGATGGAATTGAGCCAAATATGGCATACAGAACTCCCATGATGAACAGAAAATATATATCAATGATTGGTTGGGGGGGGGGGGGCAAAATACTGTTTGCTTACCATTGAAAATTACCTAGGGCCGCCTCTGTATATATATATATATATATATATATATATATATATATATATATATATATATATATTCAAGCCAAAGATGGTTGAATTTATGGTTACAGAGGGCAGTTGGCTCTCCATATCCACAGATTCAACCATCCCAGCATTTTGGCACAATGAGCTAAGCCTACACTCTCCCCAGCAGTACTTCTTTAAAACAATCTTGTTCAAACTTTCTGCCTGCTGCTGTGCTGTACCAAATGAGCAGAGTTTCAGTCTTTTAAACTCTGAGTGCTTTTACAGAACATGACTTCAACCAGCAGGAAATGATAAAATGGGCCATTATTGTCTGCTTAAAGACATGGCATTGTCCAAAACTTGCATAAATTTCTCAAGGTGTTTGGTAGTTTCAGCTTTATGGCTCCTTAGCTTGGCTCTTTTAAAAAGGATAGTGCCAAAGAGTATCAAAATGCATCCTTACTTTCAGCAGTATTTAAAAAGGTTTTACTGAAAGGAGAAGTAATGAGTTCTGCTCACTCAGTGTAAAGGCAGTGGTTTCTTCTTGACCAGTGCTACACTCACTGGGGCCATACTGGGATTTGTAGTTTGATAATGCATGGTGATGCAGCAGGTTAAAGCGCTGAGCTGCTGAGCTTGCTGACAGAAACATTGGCAGTTTGAATCCGGGGAGCAGGGCGAGGTCCTGCTGTTAGCCCCAGCTTTTGCCAGCCTATTATTTATTTATTTATTACATTTATATACCACCCCTCTCAGCACAAGGGTGACTCTGAGCGGTTAACAATAGGCAACAATTCGATGCTAGTACAGTTACAACAACTTAAAATAATGATAAATACTTTAAAATACTAACAGCAATATAAAACATAAAAATCATACACAACATTTAAAAACATTGTCAAAGTGTCTCCATCTCAAATCATTGTCCAGTTGTGTCATCAATTCTCCATAATATCATATATCTATGCCATATTTGGGAAGGCCTGTTCAAAAGCCAGGTTTATACCATTCTTCGAAAGGACAGGAGAGAGGGGGCAGATCTTATCTCTCTAGGCAGGCCTAGCAGTTTGAAAACATGCAAATGTGAGTAGACCAATAAGTACAGCTTCAGCAGGAAGGTAACGCTGCTCCATGCAGTCATGCTGGCCACATGACATTGGAGGCATCTATGGACAACACCGGCTCTTCAGCTTAGAAATGAAGATGAGCACCATCCTCTGGAGTTGGACTCAACTAAACTTAATGTCAAGGGGAAACCTTTACTTTTACTTTAATGCAGCAGAGCTCCTTGGCTAAGAATCTTAAAAGCTATTGTTAACTCCTGTCAAGCTGAGTTCAACTTATGACAACCCCATGAATTCTAAGTGCCCCTTTCCAAACTTCAAATCTCAGGATTTCATAGGATGGAACATAGCATTAAAGTATTATACTGCTGTTATTACGTACTGTGAATGTGATATGTATCTCTCCTAGAATGTCATAGATGAAAAGAGGGATCCATGTGACCAAGCAACACCAGTGTGTGATCAAATTGTCAGAAGATATTCACAAGGAAGAACAGACAAGCCAGGAGAAGCTGCAGCAGTTTGCTTTTGTTTGAATCTACAGGGAAATGCAAGATGCCACTCCTGCTCTACTCTCTCCCTGGCCAGTTATTTGAGTGCAAACTACTTCTGCACTTTGAATTCAGTATTCAGCAACTGACATAAGCTGAGAAAGTGGGAGGAGGAGAAACTGGGACAAAAGTAGGATGACAGTGGATCAGTTGTGACTGTTTCTTGATTTAAGGCATTGGTGTGCTGGCTGATATCCTTACAGGAGATGGGCCGGTGATGTCAAGAAATAGTTTTATAAGATCTACAGAGATACTCACAGGAACACCCCAGCAAGCAAGAGTTCAAAAATGGCAGGCTAAAACCCAGAACCTCAATCCATGGCTGATACCAAATGAGAGACTCCTTCCTGGGCACACAGAAGACTGGACTAAACAGACTGTGCTCTGGCACCACAAGATGCAGAGCCAACCTTAAGAAATGAGGCCACAAAGTGGAGTCCACAACATGTGAGTGTGGAGAAGAGCAAACCACAGACCATCTACTACAATGCAGTCTGAGCCCTGACACAGGCACAATGGAGGACCTTCTTATAGCAACACCAGAGGCACTCCAAGTGGCCAGCTACTGGTCAAAGGACATTTAGTATAATGCCAAGTTTTTACCTTTGTTTGTGTTTTTAAATACATTGCAACTGTACCCTCGGTTCACTTCTGATACACCACAATGAATTAGAACTATTCCAGCAAACCCAAAGAGTCCACTTTGACTGGCTAGTTAAATAAATGGAATAACTTCACAGTACTGAAAACTCCAATATCAGATCACCAGACCCTGACAAGTAACTTATTAATAAAATATTAAACTAAAGTAGCAGCACTAACAAACTCAGAAACTGGCAGCAAACATGGTGACAAAGGGAGTTACTTTTCTCTTCCCTAATGCATAATAACTACTTCAGTGCATTCATCTTGAAAACTAAGGCTCACAGCATTTACCGAAGCACTGCATGCCTGTGTGTATCTTATTTTTATTGTTAGGAAGTGCTTCTGAAATTGCTTTGAAACTCCCACAGTCTGGTTCTATCCAATCTTGTCTGCCCTTTTGAATTGCAAGTATGTATCACTATCTATCTATTCATGAGCCTAAGCATAACTAAACCAGAGGGTGATTACATAGCTGCAATTTCTGGGTCGCTTTTTTGAGAAACAAAAAACAACTGCCGTATCTGCCTTTGTGGCTGTAACATATGAGCCTCCTTCTGCAGACTGTGATATTGATGAATACAATGTTTTGTTCTCAAGTATCCATCCAAACGAAATGGTCACTCTGAAGTTCCACAGAAGCTCAAGAATACTAATAAAGCCAGGCTCGGCTCACTACCTGGAAACTGATGCAGCATTAGAGATCATGTCACAGCTGCAAACTCAATTGGGGGAAGGTGTTATGGAGCTGACTTTTATTTTGTTTCTCCACCTGCAATCATTTCCTCTAATCCGGAGGTGAAAAAGATAAGACTATGGGAGCTACACTGTGGCCACTGGGAAAGAACAGGTAGGTTAATCCCTATGCTCAGGATGAATACATAGCATGCACATATACAAAAATGTATATATATAGAAGTAGGTGTATGTATAGATGTTGGTATGTTGTTTAGTTTTTGTCGAAGGTTTTCATGGCTAGAATCACTCAGTTCTTGTGGGGATTTTCGGGCTATATGGCCATGTTCTAGAGGCATTTCTCCTGACGTTTCTCCTGGTCATTCCACAGATATATAAACCCCCTTTTTCCCCAGTTCCAGCAGACCTCACCTCTGAGGATGCTTGCCATAGATGCAGGCAAAACGTCAGGAGAAATGCCTCTAGAACATGGCCGTATAGCCCGAAAAAACCCACAAGAACTGAGTGTTGTTTAGTTTGTTTGTTTGTATCACAAAGGCTCTCATATGACGTGATGTGTCTGTACCAAACTTGACACACATGCTATTCATTACTCCTTAAAATAATTGCAAGGATTCAGCTACAAAATCACCGTTTGGAAGCGAGGAGCCCCAAAAGTAAAAGACATGTATGAAGTGCCCAGATACAACCAGAAAAGGTCAGTATATAGATAGAAAGGATTAGCCACTGGTAGACAAAATGGCATCCAAACCTTGAGTGCTACCATAAGGCAAAGGCATAGTCTTGAAGTTGGGACTTCTGCCACATAAAGAAGTAAGCAATTTAATGAAGATGTAAATTTTGGAAGGTGTGTGTGCATGTGTGCCTGTGCCTTGCTCTGAAGTTGAGAGACTTTGACTTCCAATAAACTGCTAGATGAAGGAAGACAAAGAAAGGGGGGGGGGGGGGGAATGAGGGAAGGGAAGAAAGGGAAGGAAAAGAAGAAAAGGGAAAGACAAAAGGGGCAAAAAAGGAAAGGAAGGAAGAGACTAAACCACAAACCCCACTCCCCAACATAGCAGCCCAATGAAGACTGGGTGTGCCTAGATAAGTCCTAGGATATTGAAAAGGAGGGAAAAGAGGTGGGTATTGGAGGAATAGAGAATTGGTTCCCTTTCAGCTTATAATATGCCAGGGGTCAGGCGCACTACACCATTAAAGAAGCATGATCCCATTTTAATGCTATAGCTGCATTCCATGGCAGTTGCAGTTTGATCAGGCACTAGTGTTCTTTGTTTGGAAATCCTGAATGCCTTTCCCAAAACTGCCTGTCCTAGGATTCTGCAAAACAGAATCTCAGTGGTAACGTGGAATAATAGTGGTATAATTCCATAGTGTGAATGTGCTCCTGGAGGAGGAAACAGCAGTCACTAAGGTTCTGAAAAGAAACAGTGCAATTAAGAAGGCAAAGAGAAATTCTTATTGATTCAGTTTCCATTCTGCTGCTCCTCACAAGAGCTTGTGATAGTAATAAATTCATTACCATGCCTAAATTTAAAGGAACTCTCCGGCATGCTGAATTTATTGTTCAGCTTCAGCACTTTGGATATGTTCTTTAAAGTTCAGAGTACAAGCCACAGCAGATTTCCATCTCTGTTGACACTGAAGCCAACCAGCTGCACCAATAAAAGCAGGAGCCAACATTTGTTGGCAGCATTTTCTTACAGCTTTGCTTCATACAGGTGAACTGGCAGTTCTTGTCAGGAAAATAAAAAAAAATGCGTGTGCTATGTAAACACTAAAACATGATTACCAAAGTACAAATATTTCAACAAGCAAACAAGTCTGTTTGCATAGTCTGTGCCACTTCCACAGATCAAGAAAATGCCTTGCTGACTGGCAGGAGGCTCTTATTGAATAATTCCAGGCTTTCTCTCAGTTCTCATGTCAATGGTGTTTTATCCGTGACTCTCCAGAGTTGATGCTCTGAGCATTTCTGGGGTAGTAAAGATAGAGCCTAATAAATGTTTGGACTTGCATTCAGTTGTGCTGAGACTTCAATATGTTTGTTCCTTAAGCCTTCATAGAAGAACATGACAAGAATGAAAAAATAACAATCACACCAACAAAACCACAGAATAATTATGTGACGATGTGCTATGCCACCATCACTGCTCAGCAGGCCATGTCTCCTGGAGCAAAGCTTATCTGGCATTTCTTGATCAAGAAAAAGGTCTTGTTCAGATTTAAATTATCCTGGCTAATTTTCTGCTACTGCTGCTTCTCTGAAGAAGCCAGCATTTTGGTATCAAGAGTATGTTATCTATCTATCTATCTATCTATCTATCTATCTATCTATCTATGCTAAAACTACTAAACAAGACAAAATCATAGAATCACAGTGTTAGAAAAGACTACAGGAGCCATTTAGTCCAACCTGACCCAATTAAAACATCCTCAACAGATGTTATGATGGCACACCTGAGCCTCTGGGGAAACTATAGTGCCTGGCTTTACTTGGGGACTATCTGTATACCTTCTGTTAAGATTTAGACCCTTAGCAGACAGAGGCACTTTAGGCAAGGTGAAAAGATAATCCAACGAGTTTACTGCAAACAAGATGAATAAAGGGTTAACTCCACCTGGGACTATCATAAGGTAACTTACAACAATACAATACAAAAGGAGATTTTGCTGGTTGGAATAATCTCTCTGGAGTTTTCTGCCTCTTGTGAAGCTTAAGCTTCTGTTATCCTTTGGACTGCTGGTGTAAGAATACTGCTGAATGCAGGTGCTAAGGATGCCTGTTTTTGGATTGCTTAGGCCTAGGGTTACCAGACAATACACAAGCCACTGTGCTCTGTAACTCTCCTGCAGAAAAAGGAGGAGTCCAGCAAAGGAGCTTTATACAGGAAATGGAATAGACCAATTAATGCTAGCCCCTAGGGGTTTTTATGCTCCACCCAAAACTAATACAAAAGAAGGTATCTACACTATTGGGAAAACATATAAACAGGGGGAACTGAAACAGAGAAGAGGAAAAAGCAGAGCCAAAACTTCACGGATGGCCATCCAGTATATGCTTTAAAACCTCTAGAGAAGGAGACTTTATCACACTCCAAGGTAGTATATTTCACTGCTGAACATCTCTTAGTGTCAGGAAGTTCTTGCAATTTGAATCCACTGCTTTGTGTTCTAGTCTCCAGAGCAGCCAAAAACAAGTTCTCACCTTTCTTAATATGACATATTTTATCATATTTAAACATGACTGTTGTGTGCCCTTTCAGCTTTCTTTTCTCCAAGCTAAATATGTCCAGATCCCTAAAACATTCCTAATAGGGCTTCATTTCCAAACCACTGATCATTTTAATCACTCTTCTCTGGACACCTTCCAGTTGTCAATATCCTTCTTGAATTGTGGTCCCCAGAACTGGACACAGTATTCCAAATGAGGTCTGACCAAAGCAGAATAGTGTAGGGCTATGACATTCTTTGATCTTAACGCTATGTTCCTGTTGATGCAGCCCAGAATCACATTGATGAATTGCATCAGATTAAAGCCCTTGTTCTGCAAGATGTTGAGAGCCTCAAAAGTGTTGTGGAAGAGTTCCTTTTTCAGTCAGTGATGCTGCCTGGTATGTTCTGTACACCCAACTGTGCCATTACTGTTCTTCCTGTGGGCTTGGATTCAAATTTTCTTTTTTCCTGTACAAAAAATGGCAAATGTGTTCTTTTTTCCCATATTCAATATTTATGTATATGTGTATAGAAAACAAGTAAAATCCTGGCTTTGAACCAGGCATTCGGAGAATAGCTACAATGCAATAGAGAGTTAGGAATCAATGTGACTGGAACTGGAACGGCTCATGGACTCTGATTATGGACTATGAGGTTGTTTTAATTGCTGTTTTAAATCCTGTTTTAATTGTATTTATATGTGATTGTTTTATGTTTAATGGTTTAATGTCTAATGTATTTATAATTTGCTATGTTTATGTTCGATGTGTCATCAAATTGTGCCAAGTTATAAGCTGCCCTGAGTCCGCATTGGGGTGAGATAGGGCCAGATAGAAATATGGTAAATAATAGGGCTGGGCGGTTTCGTTTCGTAATTTCGTAATTCGTTAAAAATTCGTTATTTTTTTAATAACCAAGCGATTTTGAACCATTCAGGAGCATCTAAAAAACGAAACGAATTTTTCAATTCGTTTCGTAATTGCTTCGTATTCGTTTTGTATTCGTTTCGAAATCGTTTCGAAATCGTTTTGTTATTATTTCCGCATGTCTGGGGCAAATTTTATAGCTGTTGTTTGTTTAATCAGTGAAAAAAAATTATAAATATCACACCAACAGTCAACAACAGAGGGAGAGGGAAGCTTCAAAAGTTCCCCCTGTCCCATATGGAGGTTTTTTAGCGTATTGCACGGTCGCGTCCGCCATTAACGTATCGATTCGTATTCGTTTCGAAATCATTTCGTAATTGTTTCGTAATTTACGAAATTTTGTAAATATCGAACTTTTTTAAAGAAAAATTTCGGAATTCTTTTAAATATCGAAACGCAAAAAACCCCAAAAACGAATCGAGTTTAGAAACAATTTTTTCCATGGTTGCCCAGCCCTAGTAAATAAATATATAAATAAATTGAGTTTTTAAGCTGCTGCATCACACTGTTGACTCATGTTCAGCTTGTGGATTAGTAAGACTCATAGATCCCTTCTACATGTACTGTTTTCAAGCCAGGTGTCACACGTCCAATATCTGTGTAATCTTCTGAACTGGACTGCAATACTAGCAATTGTCATCAAGCAAAGCAACCCCCATCATTTTATATAGTTCCCTCCACCCTTCAACATCCATCTTTGCTATCCAATGTGTCACTTAATATTTGAATTCTAGTATCTCTCCATTAACATATTTTAGTGACAGCAAGTCAGTGCTCTTTTCACCTCTCCCTTTCTTTTTTCTACACGCAGCCTACTTAAGACAGGACAGGGGACCTTTTCCTTTTCTTTCAGTGCTTGCCGCCAACTTTAAATTGGCACAAGGTTACCTGAGATTGCTCTTCCTTGTCTCACCACTGCTACAGCAGTAAAATCTATTTTCATTTCAATGTATTGTCAAAGGCTTTCATGGCTGGAATCACTGGGTTGTTGTAGGTTTTTTCAGGCTATATGGCCATGTCCTAGAGGCATTCTCTCCTGACGTTTCGCCTGCATCTATGGCAAGCATCCTCATTTCCTCCCACAAAATATATGGTACTATACATGTTGATGCTCATATTCCCAGCCATCCTAACAAGCAGAGTCAGAGCCAATTGCAGTTGTATTTCAACAACCTCTGGAGGGGCAAACGTTCTCTTAATTACGCATAGAAGGTCATGATCTCCTTTGGCTTCCCCTGCTCTGACCAAGTTTCACCTAATACCTTTTTACTTGCCCGTTAGCTGTAATAGGCACAGATACCCTGTCCGTATAAAAGTAAAAAATCTGCACCCAGTATTGGACCATTAATGTTTATAAATACATAGAAAAACACCTTATTTAAAAAGCAGGGGTATTTCTGGGTCCTACATTTTTAACAGAAAAGTTGGCACCAGTGGCAGAAATAACATGGAAATGATAGATATAGGTTCTTATATCACATATATAGAGAGGAACTGTTAAGTTTTACTACTGTTCACTTATACTGAGACAATCTATTACCAAGTTTGTTGGGTACTGATATTAGATACTGGTTGAAAACCTGAATCACATATTACACAAATGCTGATTGTATTAAAAAGAAAGGAAACAACATCAATGGCTTTTTATCTATCTATACATATATAAAAGTGAAAATCTGTATGTGTATGTGTGGCAGAGGTGTCCACTTACACAAACAGCCTCCCATCTCCACAAACCACTACAACCAACAGTGCTGAAGAGCCACGAATGTCCTCCCTCCAAGGACATTTCAGGTTACAGTGGGTGCCATGAACATGTAGCCCAAACCCTGCAAATGTCCTCACCAAATACCATACTGCCCACCACCCAAGGAAAGCAATACTTTCATCTGGGGACAAGTTCATCCTCCAGAATGGACATCCCAGGGTTCCTTATTCTTTCCATTGCTGTGAAATTTGCATGACCCCTCCCACTGCCTCTCACTAACCCTTTCCTATGCTTTCCTATACCACACAGCAAACAGGAAATGATCAGCAAGAGCCAGGTCTCCAAGCTAGTTTGTAATAAAACAAAATGGGATACATTGGCAAAACCACATTCTTACTAGCTGGTTATAACTCCATTGTACCATCAAAAGTTGCCCTTTAAAGCATTTAAAAGGAGAGCAGAGTACATTGATCAGATTGGTATGCAGTGTAAAGGGGATGAGGACATCTGATATATAAACCTAAGATTAAGTTACATTTGGTTATAAGTTGGCCATCCCCATAATTTTATTTGGACTTGATGTATACTATATGTTGTGTTTATATTGTCTGTTTTGATAAGGCCAACTGGTTGATCAATAAAATCATTTCACAGATTTTGGTGAATGCACTGCACGTTTTTTGTTCTTTCTCTAAATGCAGGGCCGTTTTTCTCCTACTTCGTATGATGACAGTTTCTTTCTACAAATAGATTTTCTAAAGCTCATTTTTCCAATCACACACTTACAGTCCTTTGCTAAAAAATTGGCTTGAATCTCAACTATTTCTGAAAGTCGTACCCTTTATCTGTAGATATACAAAACACACACATGCACAAACAAACATTTTCCCTTAAGTAGGTCAAAATAAAAACCCAACAGGATCACGGCTATGCATTGTATAGAGAGATACTGTTGAAGATTTAATTAGCCCAAAATGTAGCAATTTCGAGTAGTAATGTGACTTAGATTCCTGCAAGCTTAAGCAACTTCACCAATCTCTTTGCCTTCTTGACCAATTTCATAGTGATGGGCATTTATTTTAAAATTTCTAAGTTGCTTGGGTGAGAAGACAGGAAAGCTTAGAGAAGACAAGGTGAGAAGACAGGAAAGCATAGAGAAGACAATTATGCTGGGGAAAATGGAAGAAAAAAGGAAGAGGGGCCGACCAAGGGCAAAATGGATGGGTGGCATCCTTGAAGTGACTGGCTTGACTCTGAAGAAGCTGGAGGTGGTGACAGCCAACAGGGAGCTCTGGCATAGTCTGGTCCATGAGGTCATGAAGAGTCGGAAGCAACTGAATGAATAAATAAGTTGTTTGGGACTCAAATACATGAACAAGGAACCTCTTCCCATTCTGTCCAGCCTGCTCATCTAGTAAAGTCACTAACCAATATCCTCTTTCAAATGTCACCTCTCAAGGTAGGGCTTGTTACCAAGGCAAGGCCCTTTTGGTAGTACTGGGAAATAAGCAGGATCAACCCTGGCTAGTATTTGGATGACAGACCACCAAGAATTTCCATGTGCTATATTTCAAAGAAAAGGAGTGGCAAATCACTTCTGAGTATTCCTTGCCTGCGAAACCCCCCCCCCCCCAAATCAGAGTCACAAGTCAACAGGTGACTTGTAAGCCTACACTGTACATACATTGCTCTGGAATTCCCTCCCTGGACTGGCATACCAGGCACCAACCTAAGCTATTGCTTTAAATTATAGGGACTTTTATTTATTTACTCAGTTGCTCTGAAACATTTTTACTGTTTGGTTGCTTTAAACTCCAGTTTTTAATTGTGCTTTCATCTGATGCTTGTTTAATACATATTGATGGCCTTGTAAATGTAAATGGCCTTGAATTCACCTGAAAAAAATGTTCTGAATAGATGAGGAAAAATGTAGCTAGGCAATAAAAACAGCAAGGACAATAGACCGGTGTTATAGCAATCTCCAGCATAACAACCAAGCCCAGTAAAAACTAGGTCTCCACAAGGTGATGATCCAAAAGATTATGGTCCTGTTTATTTATCCAAACCTATGAATGAGGATCATGCCAGCCTGCCCACCTAGTGAGATTATCATCTTTTCACAACAACGATGGAGTAAATTGTCAATTGTAGGATTTATGCCAGGTTTTAACACAGCACGTTAAACTGCCAGCTCCAGAAAATCTTGCCGATCAAAAGGTTGACAGTTCAAGCCCAGGTTGAGTTGAGCTCCCAAGCGGCAGCCCAGCTTCTTCTCAGCTAGAAATTTGAGTAGATAAATAGGTACCGCTTTAGCGGGGAAATAATAAAAGACACCCATGTGGACATGCTGGCGATTCAATCAGGAGAGCATCTAAAGACAACAAAGTTCCTCAGCATGGAAGATGGAGCAACCCCCCCCCACCACCACCACCACCACCACTACCACTATGGATGGAGTAGGTCACAGCCGCAAGATGTCAGAGATGGAAAAAGATGGGAAGCCTTTATCTCTGATTATGTAGCATCTTTGTTAATTGTATAACGGCATTGAATGTTCCCGGTATATGTGTATCTTAATCCACCCTGATTCCCCTCAGGGAGATAGGGCAGAATATAAATAAAGTATATTATAATAAATTTTATGGATTAGAAGATCGTTGCCAAATGTAGAAGTGCAGTTATATAATATCTAAAGGGAATAGAATGACCATAAGATAGTGATCAGAAGTTCATAGAACAGTTTTCATGTTTGTATGAAGTTTAGTTTGTGTGTGTGTGTGTTTGCACTTTTGATGTAGGTTTGTAGCTAGTTCTAGAAGTTAAAGTGTAGCTGTGTAGTCTAAGCAGTATATACTATAAAATCTTGCTTCTTTGTATTATTACTCTTTTGTTATTATGCTATCCATTTTTGTTGGGTAAAAAGTTACTAAAAAGTGTATTGCATTACACTCAGCAGTTCTTCCTGCTACAAAGATCAGGAAAGCAACCGGTTACAATCCTCTTCCAGCACATCCTTGCGGTTATTGTGGGTTTGTCCAATAGTAGAGACGGTCCTGAAAAAGAAAAAAAAACTTTTGCCCTGGCATATTTATATTGCAGTCAGAGCAAGTTTGCACCTTCACATATCTGGGAATTGTTTTTTCTGAGACCGGCTCTTGGCTACCACACCATCAAAAAAGTTCAGTTAGGGCAAGAGTACGTGCAAATCAACTACTTAAACTGACAAATCACAGCCAACCAGGATCCTTAGACCACTTCTCAAAGTATATAAAGCAAAGGTTACTCCCATGCTCTTGTACGGAGCTGAAGTTTGGGGTCTAAACCAGGTACCATTATTAGAGCAATCACAATCACAGCACCTGCGAAGTTTCCTAGGAGTGGACAGGACGACCCCAGCTGCCGCAGTAAGAGTGGAACTGGGAGTACACACAGTGGATGGCTTATCCAAAATCAGGGCCTACAACTACTGGGCAAAACTGATGGCCATGGAAAATGATAGACTCCCCAAACTGTGCCTGTTAGAGCAGATAGAAAATCAACATCAGACCTCTTGTCAGGATACCTCTTGTATCCTGACAAAATACATCAGGAGCTGTGGACTTCCGACTCGGTATCCGAATCTCTTAGAAGAGTTAGACCCAAAAATAGTTGCTCAACGAGTATTGGATATAGAAGGCCAAAAAGATATCGCTACCCTCAGTAAAGCTGGCTCACTGAAATGGTTAGGCCGCTTTAAACATACTTTCCAAACAGCTCGATATCTAAAAACAGAAATGCCTAAACACCTTAGGAGGGTATTTACCAGAGCTCGTTTTGAACAGCTGGATACAATGGACAAGCACGGAAGGTTTAATCAAGTCCCATACAACGAACGATTTTGTATTTGTGGAGCACCAGAGGTGGAGGATATCACACATGTATTGTTCAACTGTGAGCTGTATAAGAAAGAGAGAGACCATTGCCTTGGACCATACATTATTCAAAAAACACACTGGGACCCATATATTAAAACCTCATTTTTGTTGGCCGGACAGAACCCTAAAATAACACACAAAACAGCCCTCTTTCTATTCAAAGCAACACAGCTGAGAATTGCACATTTAGAATCAATTGGGGTAAACTGTGGAGGTGACGCAGACATTTGATCTGAACGAGATCCTGTTGACAGCTTGTTTATTTTAACTCCTTTTATACCGAGGGTTGTATGTTGTATGTATGACTATGTATGACTATGTGTTAACTGTGTTATGTGTTAAATGTTTTGATACGGCCAATAGGCCAATCAATAAAACATATACTATACTATACTATTGCAGTCCCAATAGGGAACTTAGGAAAGAAAGAGAGAGCATGATGTAGCAGTAAGAAGGGCGCTTTCCTGCAGGGTTGTGACCTCAGCTACAAAGTCATGACAGAGGAGAAGGAAGAAAAAGAGCAGGCAGATCCCTCTGGCAGTAGAGTCATAGCTTTACTGCAAACTGGACCGGAGCACATTCCCAAACTCTGATAAACCCTCAATATGCATGGACATACAGGAGAAATGGCTAGGGCAGTCAGTGCAACAGCAAACAGAAGACGGGTTTTTTTTCTGTGTCATGAGTGACTTGAGAAACGAAGTCGCTTCTGGTGTGAGAGAACTGGCCGTCTCCAAGGACATTGCCCAGGGACACTCAACTGTTTTTCCATCCTGTGGGAGACTTCTCTCATGTCCCCACATGGGAAGCTGGAGCTGACAGATGGGAGCTCATCCTGCTCCCTGGATTTGAACTGCCAACCTTTTGGTTAGCAGTTCTGCCAGCAAAAGGGTTTAACCCATTGCACCACTGAGGGCTCTGGCATAAGAGTGAGAATATGCCTCAAGTAAAGAAAAGGAGAAGAAATACAGGAGGGCACACACTGGACAAGTTTCAGTTAGGACCAGACATAAGGATTACACATGCTGGAAATTACCAACCAACAGTCCTCTAGTTTGCACGTATTAGATGGACAGATGAGATTTTATCCAGTCTCTAACTATCTTGCTTTACCATGCTATTTACAGGCCTTAACAATCCTCGCAGAGATCAGAATTTAGATAGGAACATTAAATGAAGTTGAGTCAGACTTCAAAAAAGCAGATTAGCGATTCAGAGCTTTAAAAGGGTGCAGCGCTCGATTCCTAGCAGCATGTTTTGGAATTTTTAAGTCAGTTCTTTTGCTTGGTCCCACAATGACATATTAAAATAAATTGCCCAATTCTATATATGTAATGAGAAAGAGACAGCCTGATATTAGCATTCATGTCAGTGTCGAGGAACCCTCCACCCGCTGGTCTCCTCCAGCAGTGCCACCAGCCTCTAATAAGCGTATCTGTGCTGCAGAAAAGCCAAAGTGTTGCGGGGCTTCCCAGAGCACATTCAAAGTAGCAGATTGGTGAATGTACTGAGAATATTCTTTGGCATCTGCCCACTCTCACAGATTTGGGGCTGGAGAAAAGAATGACTGCTAAGATAGTTTATTCTGCAGATAAGCTTTTAAAAAACTCTCTAGGTGACATTTCAAAGCTTTATTCTGGTGGCAAATTTAGTATTCATTCTACGAAGTGCCATTCTTCAGAGGTGATTGACCAAAACAGTCGAGGTGGGCATAGCTTTCTGGTTCAGAATGCAAAATCCATTTTGTCAGGAAGTACTTTTTAAAAAACCACACACACAATGTTTCTAGTTCTTTTGAAGGCTTGAGATTTTTTTAATAAGAAAATGATATTTATTAAAATGGCTTTTAGTTTATGTTAAAACCACAGTCCTGAGTCCTTGCAAATGCATTACAGCTGTACACCAAGAAAATATTCTAAAAATAGATTAAGCAGGAGATTCGACACGTGGCCTGCAGTGCCCTATTTTAAAAAAGCAATACTAATTGGCCAGATCAACTCTATTGATCAGGAGGTAAGTGCTGTTGTGGCTAATTGTCACGTTGGCATTCACTGTAGAGGGAGAACGACTGGAGGCTCCAGGAGGGATACTTCCAAATACCTGGAAAAGAAAATAAGCCATTTATCAAAGGGAACAGGTGATCGCAAATCAATAATGTCTCAGCTGTCTCTTTAAGTCCAATTGTTTCAAATGCTTACACTATATAACATGATTTTTGTTCCTGGGTTATAAATGTCATTTCCTAATTGGTTCTGCCATAAAAACATGGAAAAGGGTTATTAAACTGCAAAAACTTTGGTTTTGCAGGACATCCCGCAGCACATTTTGTGATAGATTTCAATGAATATTACTTAGGGCCCAGGAATAGATCCAATGTTTTCTGCATTAAACTGGATTATATGAGTCACCACTGCCGGATAATCTGGGATAAACAGAAAACCTGGGATCGGATCCTGGGATATAGGACCTGTCTGGAAGGGCCCATAGAGTCTCAACCAATTCAACATAGTTTGTGGCAGCCACAACAAAGTTCCTGGAGCATAACTACTACTTTTAAAGTAAGTACGACACAATTAAACAGGAAATAACACTTTCAAACCAGGAAAATATTTTTTTCCAAAGTTTATTACATAGTTTTATAGAATCATGATCAAAAACACTACACTGGATTTACTTTTTCTTCTTTAAGATCTATATTGACAGATTGCTGGTATTCTGTCACATCCAAATTATCTGATATGACAGACAAATTTGGCTTGAAATGCAGAATGCAGAGTTAATTTATCAAGAGTCACTCAGATTACTTTAATAATCACCAACACAAATCCAAGTTCTTTTTGACCACAGTTCTATATTTTTGGGTATCAGTTACTTCATGCTCAGTTGATAAACTCCACTGTTTTTTTTAAAAATCATTTTTCAAATAATTATTGACAATAACGTATGATCCCCATTTATATGGGGGATACATTCCTGAGTTGCTGTGAGTTTTCCAGTCTGTATGACCATGTTCCAGAAGCACTCTCTCCTGACATTTCACCCACATCTATGGCAGGCATCCTCAGAGGTTGGAAACTAGTTAAGTGGGGTTTATATATCTGTGGAATGTCCAGGAAGGGAGACAGAACTCTTGTCTGTTGGAGGCAAGTGTGAATGCTACAATTGGCCACCTTGATGAGCACTGAATAGCCTTGCAGCTTCAAAGCCTGGCTGCTTCCTGCCTGGGGGGATCCTTTCTTGGAAGAAGCTAGCTGGCCCTTATTGTTCTGAGTGTTTAACTTTATTTACTGCCCTGATTTTAGAGGTTTTAAAATACTGGTAGCCAGATTTTGTTCACTTTCATCGTGTTCTCCTTTCTGTTGAAATTGTCTACACGCTTGTGGATACATTCCTGAACTTAAAGTGGAAACAGAAAATGGTGGACAATGGTGAACCCAATTGAAAGCAACAACTTCCACTGGAAGTTACCATAGAGCTGCCCTAGAGGTCCTAGAAAATTCCAAGAGAGTTATCCTTGCAAGAAATTTTTGAGGTCCTCCAACCTGGTGCTATGGTAGCTTCCATAGAATTGCCTAGAAGATCTAGAAATTCCCTAGAAATGACATATTTTGTCAGATGCAGGGTAAGTGAAACCACAGGGATTGGTCCCAAAGGTATGGGAGTTATACTCTACAGCAGATAGGATATCCGAACAGGCTCTTCAGCAGTTATTATGGAGCAGTTTGATTATCCTGATTGGCAACTTACTTTGCTCCATGACTAGAGAAAAGGGGACACCAGGTAACATTAAACAGATTGTTTTATATATGTTAAAATCAGTTATTCATTGTTCCATTGGGAGATGAAGAGAGAATACATATGTACACATATAGGATTATACGTATCCTTCCCATACGTTACAACTGCCTTAATTATTGCTAAAATGCTTTTGAATGAGCAGTGTTCTTATAATGGTTAGATTCTGCACCCAGTTTGTCCTGATCCTGTCCTTCCTTCCATACACTGGGGATCTCTCACCAAAGCTCAAGCATCTGAGAAAGCTGAGTGTAACCCATCAAGGCTTGAGCTGTAATAAATCTGTTTGTTTTGAAGAGACCTCCCAACTTTCAGCCTGAAGAGCTTCTGTATCAAATCAGCAAACCCCGTGAGTCATTCTGACCAGCTTTATTGCTCCTCTAACTTTGCTCCCATCAATCACAATTTTAAAGGAAGCTGTGGCAAGGAGAGCACAAAGATATTTGCTTCTGACCCAATCACTTACTTTGCCAGCTTGTATTTCTCTCTTATTGCTTGCTGTTGCCAATGAGGAGCTTCAAGGCAAGCTCTGTGCAGGTCACTTAGACAGGGCACTATCTCACTCAGCGAGTATCCGGTGAACACAGCAAGGGCTTCGGGCTAATTGGGGAAAAGAGAGTGAGCAAATCTTTAATGCACATGGAAAAAAAGAACGATTTCTATGTCAAATGATTAACCTGCTGTAATATATTAGGGCTTTACCATGAGACAAATGGGTTTTAGATTCATTCTGTTCATCATGGCCAAATGTTAATGGCTGTCCATTGGTGTGAAAGAGTTATCTTATATTAGAATCAGAGTTGGAAGAGACCTCGGGGGCCATCCAGTCCAACCCCCTGCCAAGAAGCAGGAAAATCACATTCAAAGCACTCCTGACAGATGGTTATCCAGCCTCTGTTTAAAAGTCTCCAAAGAAGGAGCCACCACCACACTCCAGGGCAGATAGTTCCACTGCTGAACAGCTCTCACAGTCAGGAAGTTCTTCCTAATGTTCAGATGGAATCTACTTTCTTGCAGTTTGAAGCCATTGTTCCGCGTCCTAATCTCCAGGGAAGCGGAAAATAAGCTTGCTCCTTCCTCCCTATAACTTCCTCTCACATGGTTATGTCTCCTCTCAGCCTTCTCTTCTTCAGAGTAAATATGCCCAGCTCTTTAAGCCACTCCTCATAGGGTTTGTTCTCCAGACCCTTGATCATTTTAGTTGCCCTCCTTTGGACACATTCCAGCTTTGAAACATCTTCCTTCAATTGTGGTGCCCTGAATTGGACACAGTATTCCAAGTGTGGTCTAACCAAGGCAGAATAGAGAGGTAGCATATCTTCCCTGGATCTAGACACTATATTCCTAACGATGCAGGCCAAAATCCCGTTGGCTTTTTTTTTTGCTGCCACATCATATTGTTGGCCCATGTTTAACTTGTTGTCCACAAGGACTTTAGCGACTCCATTTTGCACTCCTTTGCAGATTAAGGCTGGAAATGGACAAGGAAGTGAAAATGTCTCTGCTGCTAGTACAGTTGTCATGGGGAATAGCAGAGAAATGCCTGTACTCTTGGTTGGTTTTTTAGCAAGATGTCCTGGGTTTTTGGCAAAATAACAAATGTTATATTGACATGTATATAGCATTTCTCATAGTCCCACAATCTTGTATATTCTGAGTTACAGCCCAGAACATTTACTTTTCCAATCTTTAATTAATACTTCTACTTTATGTCAAAGCAAGGGCAATGCCAAAAAGTTTAACTGAATTTCTAATAGTAAAACTTAGCCCCTGTTGAGCAGACCTCCCCCAGTTATGCTCATATAATATATTCTGTCCCACGTTAGGTTGGAAAACTCCCCAGTGCAAAAATAAAATCTCTGGAAAAACAAGACATGTTGACTAGTGACCTTATCACACAGGGGAGCCCCCCTCCCCAATGACATTTTGCCAGCAAGTGTGGTGAAACGGTAGGCAGGAGAGGCGATTCCATTGCCCTGTGCACTCCTCCATCACACAGGGGAAGCATTGCCCAAGTGGCCCATTAGCGTGCTGGCTCCATTGGAGCTAGCACAACACAGGCAAGCTCCCGTGTTTGGAGGGAAACATCATACAATGCTTCCACTCTAGTTGTGCGAAGGGCCTCCACCAGAAATCCGGCAATGTTGTGGGATGGGCAATGTGTCAATCCATCTCAAGCCCCATGTGATGAGGTCATAAGATTTTATTTATTTCATATCAAAAGCATTGCATAAATTAGTATAAAACTGATAAAAACAGAAGGAGCACAAATGTCTGTTCTGTTCCACAGTTGCATAAGATGGAGGATTCTTTTATGACTATCCTATCTGGTCATAGGATAGGAGGAGGGCATTGGGAAAATGTCTTGCTATAACTGTTTTGCATAGCAAAACTTTCACCCCTTCTTAGCATCCACATTTTACTTCACAACAGCAAAGATATCAACATGTTCCTACTGGGACACGGTGCCAGCAAACATGCGGTTTACAGCAGTGCAGTTGATATATTTCAAACGGGTGCAACAACAACAAAAATACATGAAAGTTCAATTGAACTAAAATGGCAGCGAGTTGTTTCTCAACTCTGGAAGCTCTCATTTGAGTTTTTAATAGTTTTATTAGCGTTGCAGTGTTACAGTCTCCAGATTGAGAAAAGACAGGAATTCATTTTGTTAGAAATGTGGATATTTCTGTTGCATCAGCCATTTTTGCTACAAATGCTAAAGCAAGCCAATTACATGCAGCTAAAGCGTGATGTAGAAGCCTTTCAGTCTTGCATATTCTTCAAAAACCGTACAAGCAATTTTAAATCCCAACTCCCACCACTGTATTTGAAAGGCTTACCCAGAAATGCCTATTCACAGTGTAGTTTGCCAGGCAATAAGCAGCTGCTGCCATTTGGGAAGGAAGATACTTCAGGAAAGGATCAACTTCGAGGAGACTCAGTTCTGCTATGTACTGGGAAGGGAATTGTGTACTGTTTGAACACTGAGGAAATCAACAGGGATTCAAGAAGCTCATCTTTAAGTATCTGTATCAACTATACTGAAGTCCACTTAAAAACTGCATTGACATTTAAGTCCAAACTACCTGGTTCTTTATTTAGTAAGATGCTTATGACCTTTTTTTAAAAAAAAAAATTACATAGAGTTAATGTACATCAGCGGAGTTATGATATGCTTCCATTGCACAGCCCCCATACTGAACATTAACACATCACTATGTATAAGGTCAAGGCACATCGGTGATTTTATCCATTCACAATGTACATTCCTTTACAGATTTGACTTCTGCAGATCTGATTAAAATGTTAGTTCACTGAATTTCTAGGTCCTCCAAAGCAACTCTACAATCAACTTCTACCAGACGTTGACCATTGAATCACACAGGAGGACCTAGATATTTCCTAGATGGAACACCTTTTGCAGGTTCAATTATTTGTGGATTTGATAACTATCTTCTCTCTAGCATCCTCCAGTAATCATAATATCCTTCTTCTGGATATCATGATCAATGTACAGCAGAAGTTGATCAGAGAATTGTGCAGAAGGACCTAGGAGTGAGGTAATTTTTCATATGAAAAAAACAGTGCTTTCATTCACTTTTTTCTACTGTCATGGGAGTCACATGGGATTTTGTAGGGCTTTGGTGCACATACTGAAGCATGTAACACTGGTATTAAAGCAATAGCACTGGCTACCAATATGCTTCTGCTCTGATTGCAAAGTGCTGATGATAATATTTAAAGCCCTAAATAATATCAGCAGAGTCCTTCTCCTTATATATGCATGCTCAAGAATTGAGATCTGCTTGAGGTGTTCCCCTTTGTACCCCATTAGTGGGGACAATAGACTACTGGTGGACATGGTGCCTTCTCTGTGGTGGCACCATGGGTCAATATACTGCCTTCAGAGGACCAAGACTGGTGTCATTCCAACAATAAGTCAAAACATGACTTTTTGTTAAAGCCTTAGGGGACTAACCGATTTTATAGTTGACAATATCTTGAATTGCTTTAACTGGCTTTAGGTTGTCTGGTTGTAGGTGATACATGGTTTGATATATTTCTAGTCTTAAAAATGATTTGATATGATTGGTTTAGCTCAGTTTTATTGTAAACTGCACTGAGTTCTTGAGTGGTATATTTTAAGAAATAAGTCAAATTTACAAGCCTCTTTGGTTCTGACTCCACCTTATTCACTGTCATCCTAATGTCCCCATCCAATGACCATTGAAAGAACAATTGAAAAAAGCTCCTTTATGGACCACAATTTTCTAAATTCCTGAAACACCATACCCATTGGCTGACGTATTCCATGGGCTGTGGTTTCCAGAGTACATTTGCACTTATCTGCCTATTGGGAACCTCAACAGAATGGTTGCATACCTGTTTTGTCTACAGAACAGCTAAGTATTGATCATAAATAAAGGAAAGCCAGTTTGAAATGGTACTAATTCCCAGTCAAAGCATCAATTTGTTGTATGCAATAGGACCCCCATATTCACAAGGGATGTGTTCCATATCCCCATGGATACTTGAAACTGTGGATAATAGTAACCCTTATATGTTTGCTATATCTGAGCTGGAAGCATACTATAGAATCATAATGGAGGACCTAGAGAGGCTTAACGAAAAATTTGTGAAGGAGATTTTTTGTCGCGTGAGTAAGTGATATTCAATCTGTGGATACTTTGAATCTAATTACACTATGTAACACAATTTTTGTTCCTGGGTTAGAAATGGTATTTCCTAACTGTTTCTATCACAAAAACATGGGGGGGGGGGGGGGAGAAATAAAAATGGCATATGAAAGGTTAAAAATGGCACACTGAAAGGCCACAAAAACTATATTTCTGGAGTATAGCAACTACATTTCAAAGTACCACGAACTTAAATAGGAAATAACACTTTTAAACCAGGAACATTTCTTTTTCAATTTTTTTTACATAGTGTTAATTCAGGCAAGCAAAATAACCTTCTCTGGAGTAGAACCATGGTAATATCATGGAAATTACACAATAAGTCCTTTCTTGCCTAGGTGACAATATAGGACACAACACATCCTTACCTTGGCAAAGTTCTCAGTCTTAAGACTGACGCCATGCCTCTGTAAATACTGAAGGAGGAACTGGTTGATGGTAGGCACTGTCAAGTCAAAAGCTAGCACTTTGAGGAGCAGATGTTCCATTCGCAGGAGTTGTTTTTTGCTGTAAGTGTCATCCGTTATGTACACAAACTCTTCTACTTCGGGTGGATAGACTTCTTCATATTTCCTGGGAAGATAAAAAAAAAGCCTGGATGCTGAAACATTACCTCTTAATCCAGGTCTGGAAATCATTCCTCTTTCCTGATACTGCTGGACTGAAGCTCCCAGTATTCTTCCATACTGATTGTACTAGCTAATGGCCTCCAGCCTGCCTCATTTTGATTTTCAAACAATGCCTACACATAGCCCAGGACACTTTTGCCATGTTTTTAAATTCCTGTGGACTGTTTTAGGTCTTGATTTAAATACTCTATAAAACCAGAAAGTAAGTCCTCTTTTAAAAGAGGTAACTCCTGAAATTAAAACAGTTGGGGAAGCTGATAGGGAGAGGACAAGGCAAAACTGTCTCCTTCTGAGATTTCAAAAAACCACAATCAACTTAAACATTTTTGAAAAAAATCAAGTCATATATAATTTTTAGTAGAGTCATGAGGTCTTCTGAAGTCATGTAACGAGACCTGCCACCCAACCTTAATGTATAGGGTAGGAGTATTTAACTCTTCCTTGTTTTGTGAAGATTTTCAGATAAATGGTGAGATCTAGAGATAGGTCTGCTTTCTCGGTGTGTTTTGGTGAAAATAGCATCCACTGTTGAAGTGTGTCTAGATAAGTGCCTTGCAAAATTTCATGTAGATGGAAGAACTGACAGAAGCACGTCTGTTAAAAGAATTACATAACTATATCCACACCGAGGTAGAAAAAGGAAGCTCCTACACATCACATCCCAGATATATTGAACTTCATTTCCCCCTACAAATCATTGGTAGGTCACAGCTGGAGATTTCTAATTAATTCTCTATGCTAGGAGTGAGAAAAGGCTAGTTTTATGCCTTGTAGATTGCCAAAAATTAACAAAAGAATACTGGAAGTGACCAGAAGTTTACTTCTGGTTTTGAAAATTGGGTAATTCTTATGCTAAACAATCATAACATGGGCCCTGAGACCTATTTAAAAGGTGAATCACAGCTCCCGAAAACATTCCAAGAGAAGCAGTTCAGTTGTTTCATATGTGAAAAGTAGGGCAGCTAGGTGGAAGGCTATAAAAACTATCCAAGATGGCCAAGTGATCCCAAGTCTACATTTTGCCATCTAATTCTAAAGAAGGGGTGGACAAAGGGTAGCTCATGGGAGGCATGCAGAACCTCAATCCTACTTTTGTAACTCCAAAGCCTACCCCTACCCAGAAACCCTGATAGTATTTTAAAAACTGTGATTTTTCAAACATTTTTGTCTTCAAACTCTAACCTTGCAAAAACATATAAAATACTCCATTTATCAGAAACTCTCCAGAACCTCATACTATTGCAAGTTTCCTTTGAAATGTCTTATAAAAGTGATGGGAACTCACTTTTTCTTGTCATTTTGAGAGGGACTGCTGAAGACAATTGGTATCTGGGCTCGGTATGGGGTGGCTGTGCCCTAGAGGGGGCTTGAGAAGCCAGTTGCTGCCCCTCATCTGGCTGTCCAGGGAATAATTGTGGCTCAATGGTACATTACACAAATTGGAGACAGGAGGCCTTGAATTTTGTTCTCCAGTATCTCAAAGCAGAACTGGGAAAGGCTTGTGTCTGAAACCCTGCAAAATCTCTGCCAATATAGACTTGGACTAGTGTCAGTGTGACTCAAACTATTTGTCATCTGCCGGAGGCTGGCTCATTCATGCAAACATACTTACGCAGCTATAAGCATTGCTGCTGTTCCGACAAGCTGCAGCTTCCCTCTCAGGACAGACATGCAAGAAAGAAACCTGTCCAAGTAGTTCACCGCAAGATACAGTGTCTCTGTCTGGAGCTTGTATTCCTCCCCAACTTCCACCAGCCAGTCTACTAAGATGGCACGCATTCCTGAAGTGATGTCAGGCTGCTTCCTCATGTAGCATGGTTTGGGTCTGTATTTCACCTACATGGAGAATGTTCATTTTCAGAACAAGTGAAATCAATCACATGAACTGTTTTAATACACAACTCACAACAGATAAAACTAAAGTTATATTAAGCCTGGGGGTGATTAAAATCTGTCTAGATGAACATAGTCTTAATACACAAGAAGAATAGTGCAACATCTGCAAAAGTGTAAAACAAGCCAGTCATTATGTACTCATCATTTAGCTAAACTGTGGAAATCTAAACTTCTGTAAGATACAGTTGTCAATTTGGTTGGCTTTAAAAGTAGAAATTAGCCCCCTGGTGGCACAGCAGGTTAAACTGCTGAGCTGCTGAATTTGCTGACTGAAAGGTCAGCGGTTCAAATCCAAGGAGCTGGGTGAGCTCCCACTGTTAGGCCCGGCTTCTGCCAAACTAGCAGTTCGAAAACATGCAAATGTGAGTAGATCAATAGGTTCTGCTCTGGCAGGAAGGTAACACTGATCCATGCAGTCATGCCAGCCACATGAACTAGGAGATGTCTACAGATAACTCCGACTCTTGGGCTTAGAAATGGAGATGAGCACCACCCCCCAGAGTCAGACATGACTAAACTTAATGTCAAGGGAAACCTTTACCTTTACCGAAAGTAGAAATTAATGTAGGATAAACCTATTACAGTTGGCCTGCCACATTGGTGAGTTTGGCTTTGCAGATTAGATTAAAATGTTCTCTCTAGAAAATTCCAGGTTCTTCAGTGTGATCCTATGGTCCATAGGGTTGCATGAGAAGAGACATGCTGGCCATGTATAAATATGTGAGGGGAAGTCATATGGAGGAGGAAGCAAGCTTGTTTTCCACTGCCCTGGAGACTAGAATGCAGAACAATGGCTTCAAACTACAGGAAAGGAGATTCCACCTGAACTTTAGGAAGAACTTCCTAACTGTGAGAGCTGTTCAGCAATGGAACTCTCTGCCCTGGAGTTGTGGTGGAGGCTTTTAAACAGAGGCTGGATGGCCATCTGTTGGGGGTGCTCTGAATGTGATTTTCTTGCTTCTTGGCAGGGGATTGGACTGGATGGCCCATGAGGTCTCTTCCAACTCTATGATTCTATCTGAAGTTGATCACAGAGTCAGGCTGCAGGACTTAAAAGAATGTTCTCTCAGGGGAGAGATAATGTTTTTATTTACAAGTCCTTTCATAGGAGTCCTGTACCTCTAGCCCCAGTGACTGTGGAGAGTTGTCTGCAGTTGCAACTGGATAATTCCATGGAAGATTAGATGCTACTGAGAATAGTCACAGATTGCCACCATTAAAGCCAGTCTGTCCTAATGATTTGAGTCTTGGATTAAGACTCTATTATATCATGGTTCCTTCCTACTCATCCATGGAAACCTTTGGTAATGCTAGACATTGTTTATGCCTAACAGAAACTTCCTCTGCATTTATCTCTCCAAGAAAACTCTATTACATGGTTGCTGTAAGACAGAATCAACTTGAAGGCTCAGAACAGAACCACCATGAATGAGAGAGTGATGTTGTTTTCAATGTCCTGTTTATAGGTATACTCTGAGCAAAGTATTGGTACTGGGAAGGTCCTGGGTCTGATTCACAAGGGCTCTTCTCATGCTCTCATTACCAGATTTAACTTGGAGCATAGATTCATTTGATATTTTCATTAATGACCAATAAACAGGAAAGAGTGTGGGACACTTGAATTCATAGGCAACCCAAAGCTGTACGGAATTACTATAATTCTGGAAGAAAACAATACGAGATGATCTCAAGCAGTGGAGGGAACAAATAAGGAAAACAGGTGAGAGCTGTACTTAAGCAAAACGTTCTGTACTGAGGTAAGAGCAGTCAAAAAGCACAGTTAAAACCTGAGGGATCTCCATCTGGCAGTGCTAAGAAGGAGCTAAGAATAAGATTACACAAGCACCTGAATACAAATTAATACTGAGGCATTTCAATACGGACACTCACATGCATTCTACTGAGTGTTTATTACTAAAACACACCAGGTAGCATTCTGGATGCTGGCCATTTTCTGCTGGGCCAATTACTGGTTAACAACCAAGGTTGCTAAGAGAATGGTGACTTGATAGGACACTGTTTTAAAACAATGTATTTTAATATTAAGACAAATATTTTTAATGTTTATATATGCATCCAATGATATTATGTCCCACTATTGAATGTTTGCCATAAGTACACTGTGCTCCTCCCTGAGTCCCCTTCAGGCTGAGAAGGGTGGAATATAAATGTTTTAAATAAATAAATAAATGTTTGTAGGAGAATGACCAAAATGGTAAAAAGTCTGAAAGCCAAGTCTTATGAGAAGTGGCTTAGGAAGTTGGGCATGTTTAGCCTGAAGAGGAAAAGGTTAAGAGGTTACATGACAGCTATGTTTAAATATTTAAAAGGATGTCATACTGAAGATGGAAACAAATCATTTTCTGCTGCTCTAGAGATGAGGTCACGGAGCAAGGAATTCAAATTGTAGGAAAAGAGATTCCACCTAAACATTAACAAGACCTCCCTAATGGTTAGAACTGTTCAGCAGTGGGATATGCTGTGTCGGAGTGTGGTGGAGCCTCCTTCTCTAAAGGTTTTAAGATCAATGCTGTGTGGCTATCTGTCAGGGGTGTTTTGACTGTTCTTTTCCTAGATGGCCCTAGATGGCCCTAGTATTCTAGGCTTCCACACTGAATGGTATGCACCTCACCTGCTGAAAGAATCCTACAGAATTATTATTCTGCATCTCCTCTGTGTGTACAGCTATACTGGAGAATTAATGCAGATTGACACCACTGCCATGGGTCAATGCTATGGAATTATAGGAGTTGCAGGGAGTTGGTGAGGCAACAGTCCTCTTTGCTAGAGAAGGTAGTATTGACCCATGTCAGTTAAAGTGGTGTCAGGCTGCATAAATTTTACAGTGTAGATGCATCCTATGGGAGCAATACACTCTTTGAGGAGAAAGAGTAGTGTACAAAATGAGAAAAAAATTCAAATAAGAGCTGAACAGTAAAAATATCATTCATTTCCAACTAGTAGCTACCGATTTTGATAATTAGTTAAATCAAAATCACTAGTTATTTGGTATTACCCCACTTGTCCTTCTCATTAAGGTACCATCTACGCTGCCATTACAATGCAGATTGAACTACATTATATGTTCATTGTAGACTCATACAATACAGTTTAACTGCATTGAGCTGGATTATATGTCTACATTGACCATATAATGCAGTTGAATCTGCATTATAATGGCAGTATAGATAGGGCCTCTCAGTCTCAACATTAAGGCTAATGGAACAAAGGATATACTATTGGAAGGCAATATAAGAAAAGTGGGCCATGATGGAACACCTAGAACAGGGGTCGGGAACCTTCGGCCCTCCAGGTGTGGTGGACTTCAACTCCCACAATTCCTTGAGGCTCGGCATTCGCCCCAAAGGCTTACCTTGGCCCAACGAGGTTTGTTTGGCTCTTTTTCATGGAGGACGGGCAGCAAAGGGGGAGAGACGAGCGTAACGTAGCTGTGCAGATGGCGAGGAAGGATGCGGAGCCCACAGACTGGCCTCGGAGGGAGAGAGCGGGCGGAAACCCCTGCGGGCAACGCGCCTCCTCGCCGCTTCGGCCCTTAGCAACCGCCCCGCATGGACCCCCTCCCTAGCTATAGCCACTTTGAACTGCAGGTCACATGTTACTAGCAAGGCTATTTCTAGTGCCACAGAACTTTCTTGTGCCCCTCTCCCCCAAAATGCATGGCAGGACACTACAGGGCCTGGCCATGCCCCTCTGTATAAGTGTGACATCCCCCCCCCCATTTTGTCCAAGAGGACAACAACATTCCCTGTCTCTGTAAACAGCGCAGAGCCCTTTCCCTCCAGCCTTCGCCTTCCCTTTTCCCCGACAAGCTCTGCACGACGTCACTCAGCCGCCGTCGTTGCTAGGGAGGGGGTCCATGCGGGGCGTTTGCTAAGGGCCGAAGCGGCGAGGAGGCGCGTTGCCCGCAGGGGTTTCCGCCCGCTCTCTCCATCCGAGGCCAGTCTGTGGGCTCCGCATCCTTCCTCGCCATCTGCACAGCTACGTTACGCTCGTCTCTCCCCCTTTGCTGCCCGTCCTCCATGAAAAAGAGCCAAACAAACCTCGTTGGGCCAAGGTAAGCCTTTGGGGCGAATGCTGAGCCTCAAGGAATTGTGGGAGTTGAAGTCCACCACACCTGGAGGGCCGAAGGTTCCCCATGCCTGACCTAGAAGATTGCACCATTCATATATGATCTGAGTTCCTACAAGAGTACACACTGCATGACCAGAAGCTATTGGCCAATGTGATTAGACCCTTAGATATTCTACTCACTTCAGCCCCTCTCAAGTAGCAGTGAATATCTTCCTCATACTCTACAAAGTTCATGACATCCACGTTGGTATCCCGATGCTCTTCATTTTGCTGCTGCAAAGACCTATCCACTGACATAGGAGATCCTAAAGTGCCAAAATATTGAAGAAGAGTTATTTTCAGAGATGAATATACAGTTATTCACAAACTTCAGTTTATCCTTCCATCGTTAAGAGGCAGAAGTAGGCAAAGTGCAGTCCTCAGGTTCTTGTTAAACTACAACTCATATCAGCACAAGCCAGCATAGTCAATGGTGAGAGGTTCTCATGGATGCAACCCAGCACCTAGACTAAGCGAATGCAGCATTAACAATCCCATTTCTACTATAAGATATTAAAAATTTTGTCGGAATACCCAACAAGTTACCTGTACTCAAAGTCAGGAGCAGGTGAAAACTGGGCTTTAGTGCACTGCTATTGATTTCACACATGCTGGGTTCCGCCTCTTCTACAGCCATATAACTACACCGGTTCCTCTCTTCCATATCATCAACATAAACATTGAAGTTTTGTTTAGATGGCAAGCAAATGGACAACACATTCTCGCTAGCAGCAGGAAAGACATTTTCAGCTCCAGAGAGATGCTTCACTATGGCCATTCCCTGAAAAAAATGCATTGAGAGGACAGAACTTTGAACAGTAAAGGAATAATATACCATATATACTCGAGTATAAGCCGACCTGAATATAATTTATTTAATTTTTTATTTACAGTTCTTATATTCCGCCCTTCTCACCCCGCAGGGGACTCAGGGCAGATTACAGTAAACACATATATAATATACCATATATACTCGAGTATAAGCCGACCCGAATATAAGCCAAGGCACCTAATTTTACCACAAAAAACTGGGGAAATGGATTAACTTGAGTATAAGCCGAGGGTGGGAAATGCAGTAGCTACTGGTAAATTTCAAAATAAAAATAGATACCAATACAATTATATTAATTTAGGCATCGTTAAATGAAATATTTTTGAATATTTACATAAAACTGTAATTCAAGATAAGACTGTCCAACTCTGATTAAACCATTATTCTAATCTTCTTCAAAGTGAATATGCTTACATGTCCTCCAATAATAATAAATAGAGTAAAATAATAATAATAGAGTAAAATAATGGAATGTAATAACAGTAAGAATAGAGTAATATAATAAATGTAATAATAACAATACAGTAAAATAATAAATGTAACAATAACAATAATAAATAAATAGAGTAAAATAAATGTAATAATAACAACAATAATAAAAAATAAATGTAATAATAACAACAACAACAACAAAGTAAAATAATAAATTACATTAACTCGAGTATAAGCCGTGGGAGACTTTTTCAGCCTAAAAAAAGGACTTAAAAACTAGGCTTATACTTGAGTATATACAGTAATATAAGGCAGACTTTCTTAACTTTACATGTTTAGATATTAGACAACAGTCCCCACCATCCACACTCACTGTGGCTTAGGGGGATTGTAACCAATTGTACTATGGAAACCACTGATTTGTGTAGCTCTAGACTTCTAAGAATCCACAATACTCTTTTAAATAGATTCTCCAGCTAGTCATAAAGAAAATATAAAATGCTGTTTTTCTGTTCAAGCAATGAAAGGTGTGAAATAAAGAATCCCTTTGTAATTCAGTGTCTTGTGTACTGATCTTGCAATAATACAGAACAGGGTAAGAAAAAGGAAGGGATGGCTCTCTTTGCAGACATGCATTTCTCAGTATCAGTAAACACACCAATAAGACTGCAGAGGTTTTAATTTAAGCAAGTTCCCAAATATTGACTGTAATACAAGAAAACCTAGTTATCTGCAAAAGGCAACAAAGTAGTAAAACAACCATCACAACAACAATGTTTAAGAATCGCTGATGTGAGCCATGCTGAATACATGCTTGTTAATGAATATTTCTGCATTGTTGAAACACAAAGTCATGGAAGTTAATCCTAACAGTCCTAAAATGCTGCAGTCTCACCAACCAAAAATATGAATATCTCTTTCAGTATCATGTCAGCAAGACTGATCATTTAGTAGAGTGCATCTGCCAGTGCCATGTTGCCAGCCTCCAGGTTAAATCATTTTACACCAAGTACGAATGAACCTTAGGCTCAGTTCCAGTTTATTGCTCACACTGGAAAGCACAGACTAAGGCCATCTTCACAGTTCAAACAGGCACTGAAGAAAATGGTTTCACTGTGCAGACAATTACATAGAAAATCCTGCAAACACTTTGAGGCCCAAATGGTGATTATACAAATCACAAAGCACTGATATTCCGTGATTTGCTAAACAAAAGTTTTATTTTGTGAACTTTTGTGGGAGTTTGCTATCTAGCTCCCACAGTGTGACACTGGCTTCAAATTGCATTAAATGGCCAGTATAGACGGGGCCTTAGGGTACATCTACAATGAAGTATGACTACAATTTGACACCGCTTTAACTGCCATGACTCAATGCTATGGAATCCTGGAAGTTATAGTTTTACAAGATCTGTTGCCTTCTCCGCCAAAGAGGGGTGGCACCTCACCAAACTACAACTCTCAGGATTCCATAGCATTGAGTTGTGGCATATGAAATGGTTTTAAACTACATTAATTCTACAGTTTAGATGCTCCCTTAAAGAACTCGTCACTCTAGTTACCAATGCTAGGAAGTAACCCAGTTCAACCTGTCACAATATCACAAGAGTGCCAGAGAAACAATATGCTTTTACAGCAGCTGTCAGCAATACTGTCTGTTAATATAATATAATGCATAGTGGGATACTCACCACACAGTGGTACACAACACACATGTCATTTCAGGAATAGCCTACGATTACTATGACTAAGTGACAGGTTTTTCAAAACTACACAAAACCAAAAATTCTAAATTTAGTCCAGAGGAAAAGCCATGCTGTTTATAGCATGAGAGCAAAGTACAGGTTGCATGTTGCCCTTAAGGCTGTGTTTCTAGCCCGAAGGGTCTCCTGAAATCCTGTTCACACTGCAGAATGACAGTGCTGTGGTTCCACTTCAACTGATATGCTTCTGGAATCCTAGGATTTAAAGTTTACTTTAAGAGAGTCTGCATCTAAGCTATATAGGGTTTTAGTAGTCATAACCAGCACTGTGAACTGTGATTCCTAAAATGACAGGCTAAAGCCCAAGGGTAGCTGCACCATGGCATCCAAAGTACTGTTCAACTAGTATTAGTCACACAAAGCTTCAGTGTGTCATTCTCTTTATGCCTTTCAATAGTATTTTTCTCCAAGTGATGCCTGAGATGGTCAAATTAGAATTGTAATAGTTCTTCCCCTGGCCATGTTCTATTGGGCTGGAAGTAATTGTAGGGGGTAAACCCCTGAGAGATCTCACGGTCTCTCTCATGCATAGATTCACTGTATTGAAAAATGTTGCGGACTGAAACTCATCTGAGAACCACAAAGTATATATGAAAGACACACAAAGTAGAAGAGGAAAAAAACCTAGGACTGAAAAGCCATGAAGTGCAAAACAGTTGCTCATCTTTGAACTCTGCATATAAGTAGTACAAGTCCTGTTAAATTCATCATCGCTGGCCTCACTGTTTAAAATTCTGAGCTCTCTCTATATACATGATTGAAGTACAATCTTATTCATATCATATTTGCTGTTGGAGATTGTGTGTGCCTTCAAGTAATTTCTGGCATATGGAGAATGTCAGAAATTTATTCAAAATGTGTTTCCTTTTACACTGCCATAGAAAATCCAGATTATCTGCTTTGAACTGGATTATATGGCAGTGTAAAATTACCCTTTGTCTTCCTCTGAGGCTGAGAGTGTGTGACTTGCCCAGGGTTACTCTGGGTTTCCGTGGGTGAGCAGGGTTTCAAACTCTGTGGCTTTTTTTGACACAGAGATACCACACTGAGGACAATGCCCTCCATTGGTGAATTGGTGTAACCAGGTCGGCGGTCCCCCCGGATTGAAGGTGGTGCTGTTGAACGCCAGATCTGTCAATGGCAAAACAGCTTTCATCCAGGATTTAATCCTGGATGAACGGGCAGATCTGGCGTGCATCACGGAGACCTGGCTGGACGAAGCTGGAGGTGTGAATTTGACCCAGCTTTGCCCGCCAGGTTTCTCCGTGCAGCACCAACCAAGATCCGGGGGGCGGGGAGGCGGGGTTGCAGTGATCTATAGAGACTCCATTCTTCTGACCAGGGCCCCCATCCCGCAGTCAACAAATTTTGAATGCGTCCACCTGAGGGTGGGTGACCGGGACAGATTAGGGATTCTGTTAGTGTACCGTCCACCTCGCTGCACTACAGACTCCCTGACTGAGCTAGCGGGGGTGATCTCGGACCTGGCATTGGAGTCCCAGCGGCTGCTTGTGCTGGGGGACTTCAATGTCCACGCCGAGACCACCCTATCGGGAGCGGCTCAGGACTTCATGTCTACCATGGCAACCATGGGGCTGTCCCAACAGGTATCTGGCCCCACCCACAGTGCTGGACATACATTGGACTTGGTTTTCTGCCAGGGATGGGAGGAAGGTGGCGGTGTCCATCTCTCCGTTGCCATGGACCGACCACCACCTGGTCAGCTTTAGATTAACTGCACCCCCTAACCTCTGCAGAGGTGGAGGACCCATTAAGTTGGTCCGCCCCAGGAGGCTTATGGATCCGGATGGATTCCTGACGGCTCTTGGGGAATTTCCTGCCGCCTCGGTTGGTGATCCTGTTGATGCCCTGGTCGCTCTCTGGAATGGGGAGATGACTAGGGCAATAAACACGATCGCTCCAGAACGTCCCCTCTCAAGTAGCCGAGCTAAACCAGCTCCTTGGTTCACTGAGGAGCTGGCAGCGTTGAAGCGAAAGAAGAGGGAACTAGAGAGTGTGTGGCGTTCGAATCCGAGCGAGCCAAATCGAACACGGTTTATGTCCTTCTTAAGGGCATATGCCGCGGCAATAAAAGCCGCAAAGAAGACCTTCTTTGCGGCCACTATTGCGTCTGCAAAGAACCGTCCGGCCGAACTGTTCCGAGTTGTCAGAGGCCTGTTAAAACCCACCATTCAGGATGGGTGCCCTGATGACTCGGCAGCTCGCTGTGAAGCCTTTGCTCAGTTCTTTGCAGACAAAGTCGCTTTGATCCGCTCTGGTCTGGACACCATATTAACGGCAGTCTCTGAGGATGTAACACGAGCATCTGCTTGTCCGGTTTTGATGGATTCATTTCAATTGGTTCAATCCGAGGATGTGGACAAGGTGCTTGGAGGAATGAGAGCTACCACATGCATCCTAGACCCCTGCCCATCCTGGCTTCTGAAGGAGGCCAGAGGGGGATTGGCCGAGTGGGTGAAGGTGGTGGTTAATGCCTCCCTCCGGGAAGGCATCTTTCCAGCCAGCTTAAAGCAAGCTGTAATAAAACCGCTGTTGAAGAAACCATCACTGGACCCCACTCAATTCGTCAACTTCCGGCCTGTTTCCAATCTCCCCTTTTTGGGCAAAGTCCTGGAACGTGTGGTGGCCTCACAACTCCAGGCATTCTTGGTAGACACGGATTATCTGGATCCGGCACAGTCTGGCTTCAGGCCGGGGCACAGTACTGAGACAGCCTTGGTCGCCTTAGTGGATGATCTGTGCCGGGAGCTCGACAGGGGGAGTGTGTCCCTGTTGGTGCTTCTGGACCTCTCAGCGGCCTTCGATACTGTCGACCACGGTATCCTTCTGAGACGCCTCGCGGGAATGGGTCTTGGAGGAACTGTTTTACAGTGGCTCCGCTCATTCCTCGAGGGTCGGTCTCAGAAGGTGTTACTGGGAGACTCCTGTTCAACCCCACAACCTTTGTCTTGTGGGGTTCCTCAGGGCTCAATATTGTCTCCCATGTTGTTTAACATTTACATGAAGCCGCTGGGTGAGATCATCCGGAGTTTCGGAGTGCGATGTCATCTGTACGCGGATGATGTCCAACTCTGTCACTCCTTTCCACCTGCTACTAAGGAGGCTGTCGAGGTCCTGAACCGGTGCTTGGCCGCTGTGACGGTCTGGATGGGGGCGAACAAATTGAAATTGAATCCAGACAAGACAGAGGTACTCCTGGTCAGTCGCAAGGCCGAACAGGGTATAGGGTTACAGCCTGTGTTGGATGGGGTCGCACTCCCCCTGAAGACGCAGGTTCGCAGTTTGGGTGTGATCCTGGACTCATCGCTGAGCCTGGAGCCCCAGGTTTCGGCGGTGACCAGGGGAGCATTCGCACAGTTAAAACTCGTGCGCCAACTGCGCCCGTACCTTGGGAAGTCTGACTTGGCCTCGGTAGTCCACGCTCTGGTTACATCCCGTTTGGACTACTGCAACGCTCTCTACGTGGGGTTGCCTTTGAAGACGGCCCGGAAGCTCCAACTAGTCCAACGTTCGGCAGCAATGATACTAACGGGAGCGGAGCGCAGGGAGCATACAACTCCTCTGCTGCACCAGCTCCACTGGCTGCCGATCTGCTACCGGGCTCAATTCAAAGTGCTGGCGTTGGCCTTTAAAGCCCTAAACGGTTCTGGCGCAACTTACCTATCCGAACGTATCTCGGCCTATCAGCCCGCCAGGACCCTAAGATCTTCTGGGGAGGCCCTGCTCTCTATCCCGCCTGCTTCACAGGTGCGGCTGGTGGGTACAAGAGACAGGGCCTTTTCTGTGGAACGCCCTGCCCTTGGAGGTAAGATCAGCCCCTTCATTGATGATATTCCGAAGAAGATTGAAGACCTGGATGTTTAAGCAGGCATTTGGTTAACCCAATGCAACGAATGGTAACTGACTAAAGGACTGGCAACATGGATGACGAACTGGATCACGTTTTTAGTTAAGAGTCGAACTGGATTGGTATTGATGTATGAATTGTGTTTTTATGTTTTTTATGTTTTTTATGCTTTTAACTTTTTTACTGTTGATTGTTATATTATGTTGTAAACCGCGTTGAGTCGCCGGCTAGGCTGAGAAACGGCGGTATATAAATATAGCAAATAAATAAATAAATAAAATCTCTACTGAGGATCACTGAAGATTAAAGCTATGCCCAGTTTCCAAACATCTGAAAACCACAAATATGGGTTTCAGATGAGGAATACAATACTAGATACATAAAATGAAGGGCATTCAGCAATGTGATACTTTCTCCTACTCCACTGTTTCCCAGCCTTTTTTGAACAGGGACTACTTTGACCAGAGATCAGTCTCCAACATTAGTACCAAAAGGGTTATGAATCAGTTTATCAACTTTAGATTTGGTTTGGTTTTTTGGGGTGCCGATTCAGAAAACTGCATTGGATAGAGTGATGTCTTGAATAAGGGAATTACTAAAAGATTATACATTGTGGTCTTAAAGAAGCAAAGACCACCAGCATTGAAGTGATGGTCCTCCACCATCAACTCCACTGGACTAGCCATGTTGCTTGGATGCCCGACCACCGTCTCCCAAAGCAGTTGCTCTACGCCGAACTCAAGAATGGAAAACTGAATGTTGGAGGACAGGAAAAGAGATTTAAAAATGGGCTCAAAGCCAACCTTAAAAACTCTGGCATAAAACAGAGAACTGGGAAGCCCTGGCCCTTGAGCACTCCAGTTGGAAGTCAGCTGTGACCAGCACTGATGTAGAATTTGAAGAGGCACGAATGGAGGTTAGAGAGAAATGTGCCAAGAGGAAGGCACATCAAGCCAACCCCGACTGGGACCGCCTTCCACCTGGAAACCGATGCCCTCACTGTGGGAGAAGATGCAAATCAAGAATAGGGCTCCACAGTCACCTACGAACCCACTGCCAGAACACCAAACTTGGAGGACCATCATCCTTGGACTATGAGAGATCACCTAAGTAAGTAAGTAAAATAATAACTCCACGTGGATACCAAAATCAGTCCAATTATATAACATAATATGGTAAAATAGTGTCTCTTATATCACATGGCAAAATCAATAATTACTTTTTGGAACTTTTATAGTGGGAATATTTTCAAGCCATTGGATGGTTGAATCCATGGATGCAGAACCCATGGATACAGAGAGCTGACTGTAATGCTGGTCAAACTGACTGATTATTTGTGAAATCAGTTTGCAGAATAAGGAGAAGATGTCTAGATAGTCATTTAAAACATCCACCATAACCAATTCTCAACATTTAGTTTAAGAGGTTGAAGACTTGCTCAGACCAAACTGACTGTGCCATGAGTTTCCTAGGAAGCCCACTCTTCCCCAATTTACCTGGGCACAGGGTCTCGGGCGCTGTCCATTTTCAGAGATCTCTCTCAGAACAGCCCTCTGAGGGGCATTTTGATGGGCATGAGGCTCAGCCATTTCCAACAGGTCATCCCAGCACCCCACCTGTTCCTTCTCTTTCTCTTTGCTGCTGGGATTCATTTTCTCAAGGACAGCAACTGATGCTGGGGTGAAAAGGAAACACACATTTAGTTATTTTTCATGATAACAGCTCTGATCTCTAGCCTGGTGCTTTAACTTTATTAAAAAAACCTGCAAAGTGCATTCTGCTTTTGAATGCTTGCCTTTGGTATTGAAGAAATTTTATTAATGGCATCATCCCCCAACTTAGAGTCTTGCAGATAGATTGACCTAAAATAACCATTCTTTTTCACACCTAGGGATGGTGGGATTTGTTGTGCTTCACATCCATAAGACTGCAGGTTGGAGAAAAGGTTAATCAGACCTTTCTTCTAGTTGCTGCTGCTGGCCCCTTATACACTGACTGGTCAATGACGTTCGAAGGAAGCTTCAGGCTGTGGCAGCTAGACAACAAACTTCCACAAAAAGTGCAAGAAAGACAGCCCTAAATGTGCTTCAGTGCTCGGTGATTTGTGTAATCACCATCTGGGCCTCAAACTGGTTCCAGAATGGAACGCCAAAGGCCATGTGCCTTTGAACCCCTCCCAATTTATGGCAACCCCATCACAAGGGTTGTTTTTTTTTAAAAAAGCTTTGTTCAGAAGGGGCCTACCATTGCATTCTTCTGAGGTTGAGAGCATGTGACCTTCCCAAGGTCAACCATTGGGTTTCCAAGACAGTGTAGCAATTCAAACCTTGGCCTCACAGAGTCCTAGTCCAATACTTAAACTATCACTCCATTCTGGCTCTTTCATCAGTACTAGTTAAAATATATACAAATACATTAAACATTTTGTTGAGAGGCATCCTGTTTCAGTGAGAATCATAAGCATGTTATCCTAGGTGGTAAGTGGCTTCCCAAAGCTATTTCACAGCAATTAAACCTCCCAGATTCCTCAGATGGCCTTTCATGCCAAGAAAAGGATGAATTGCTTCTTGGGGTTTACAGGTTGCAAGACTGCCTTATTCAACATCCAAAGCTACTTGTTTTTCAAAACCTGGAGTAAACATTCAGCTATTTCTTACAATACTCAATTTTCAAGCAATCCCTGTGGCCCTCACGAGCAAAATACTGGGTATAGTTTGACCACAGATTCATTCAGACATACTGATAGCCATGTCAAAGGCTATCAGTAAACATATCAGGAAATTAAATAATGCCAAAACTTAAAACCGGAGCATTATATGAACTTACCTGCAGCTTCCCCCAAACTGCAAACTGGTGTCACTGACCCATCACCTGCTTCCTTCCCTCCCTTCTCAAACCAAATCCATCTGTTTGGAACCAATGGGATTAGAGTGATTTAAGGGGAATGGAGCTGAAGATCCTAAGGTTTAAGGACCTCAGGTGGAACCAGGTTTCACTGCATTTACTTCCAAATGACTACATCAAAAGATGAGGAGATATTTAAGTGTTCCCAGGAGTATGTCCTGCAGAATCCAACAGGTCATGTTTCCAAACAGTTTGCAACTCTGTTGCTTTATTTCCAGAGGTATTCCTGTTGTATTCAAATCATAAAAACATGTTTCACTTGGAAAGAATCAGAGGGGGGGAAATAGGTGCATTTACACTCCCATCCTTCCTCTAATACTCTCAATACAGCATACACGTTTATTTCTCCACCTTGCAACCTCAAAAGGTAGTTCAGGCAAAAGTCGGTCCAATTTCCCCCAGTGACTTCCATGGCTTTGTAGACACTATACACTAGGCCTGAGCAAACTTGGGCCTTCCAGGTGTTTTGGACTTAAGCTTAAGCGGCTAAAGGGGGAAAGGAAGGGGCCCGAGGCTGTTGTTATTGTAGGAGTTGAAGTCCAGAACACCTGGAAGCAGGCCCATAGCCAGGATTTCAATTCGGGAGGGGGGCTGAGTTTGTTTCGGGGGTGCGGGGAGCGAGTCTGAGTGAAAGAGGGTCTAGCCTAGCAAACCTTTTGTATCGTTTTCTAATAACCCCATGCATATGGGATATATTGAGTATGGTGATCAGATCATGATATGAATAAACATAACAGTTTAAATAATGCACCAGTAAGGCCTTTTTGCGAACCACCATGAGAATTTCGGGGGGGGGGGGGGCTGAAGCCTGGAAGCCCCATGTTTTCCCAGGTCTGCGATACACTGAGTAATGCAGTTTGGCACTTGAACTGCCATAGCTCAATGCTATAAAATCATGGGAGTTTGTCGTTCAGCAGTTTGCCTTCTTTAACAATGAGAGCCTCACCAAACTACAAACCACCAGGAATCCACAGCATTGAGCCTTGCAGTTTTCATTCACACTGTACAATTAATGCAGTTTGGCAGCATGCTCCCTGCTATGGAATCTTGGGATCTGCAGTTTGGTGAAGGACCAGCACTCAATATTGGGCAGAGAAGGTTCAAAACCTTGTAAAACTATAAGCTTCCTTTCTCCTTCCTTTCTTCCTTTTTGTCCTTCCTTCCTTCTTTCTTTCCTTCCTCCTTACCTTCCTCCCTTCTCTCTCTCTCCTTCCATCCTTTCCTTCCACCCTTTTGTCCTTCCTTCCTTCCCTCTCTCCCTCTTTCTCATTCCTTCCCTATTGTCTTCCCTTCTCTTTTTCCTTCCTCTTCCCTTCCCTTCCACCCTTTCATCTTTCCTTCCTTCCCCCTTTCCTCCCTCTCTTCTTCTTTCTCCTTCCATCCTTACCTCTCTCCCTTTCTCCTTCCTTCCTTACCTTTTGTCTTTCCTCCCTTCTTCCATCTCTCCCTCTTTCTTCCATCCTTCCCTTCCTCCCTTTCGTTCTTCCTTCCTTCTCTCTTTCCTTCCTTCCTTCCATCACCAGGCAGTCATTCCTCCTAGCAGGGAGGCCCCCAAGTTAGAAAGTTTGCCCTTGCCTGCTCTACAGGGCTAAAAAACCATAAAAGAAAAGTTTGCTCCTCCTCTTCTGCCTGGCGTTTCCCCAAAGAGCAAGTGCCCACTGGTGGGGGTCTGAGGTTGGAAGGGCTTCCCATGCTCCCCAGCAGAAGCCCCCCCCCCCCCCGCTTCCTTTCTGCCCCGCATTTCCCTGCCAAAGGAGGGAGACCCATTTCTATGACGCAGCCGCCCAGTCCCCGACCTGTTGCGTCCTTTCCAGCTGGCAGCGGAGGTTTCCCTCCTGGCCTCTCCTGTCCCAACCCAAAGCAGGCCAAGGCTCCGAAACAAAGCCGGGACTGCGAATGGCCCGTGGGGACGCCCTCCTCGCAGCCTATATAGAGGACCGGACGCCGCCTCTTCCTCCGCCGCTACTTGGAAGCCGCCCGCGACTGTCTGTTGGGGATGGCTGTTGGTTGGAGCCTCTCGCTCCTTCCTCGGCATGCGGCAGGGAAGCCCAGGGAGAGCCAGCCTAGGCCCCTTCCCGCAAGAGAAACCACCACCACAACAACGCGTGGCTCAGTCTCGTCGCGTGTCCCGAGGTCCTTTTCTCCCCGGGCACAGCCACAGACCTTGTGAAGCAACAACTCCCAGGAACCCATAGCCTTGAGCCATTGCAGTTCAAAATGAGTTGATCTTACAGGGTAGATCAATGCACCCAAGGAGGTCCTTGGCCTCCATGGGTGCATCTATATCAGGCATGGGCAAACTTGGGCCCTCCAGGTGTGTTTTGGACTTCAACTCCCACAATTCCTGGCCTCAGGCCCTTTCTGTTCCCCCCTCAACCGCTTAAGCAAGGGCAAACTTAGGCCCTCCAGGTGTGTGTTGAACTTCAACTCCCAAAATTCCTGGCCTCAGATCCTTTCTGTTCCCTCCTCAGCCGCTTAATCATAGGCAAACTTGGGCCCTCCAGGTGTGTTTTGGACTTCAACTCCAAAACACACCTGGAGGGCCCAAGTTTGCCCATGCCTGATCTATATACTGTAGAAGTAATCCAGTTTTGACACCACTGGGAACTGCCCTGGCTCAATGCTTATTTGAAACACAAGATTTGTACACAGCCAACAAAATCACTATGCTGGCTGTTGTATTGATCACACTTCCCAAGTCTCTACAACTGTGTGGTGTATCAGCCAATAATGCGTGTAGATCTGAGCCTTTTGCAGCTGACAGGTGGTAATTTTGTCAGTGCCAATTGTGTTTAAGTGCAGAACAAGGTCTTTAGGAACTGCACCCATGTGCCAATCACCACTGGGCCCACCTTGACTGGCTTGTGCCAGTAAAGTAAAGTGTTATTATTATTACTATATTTATACCCCATGGGATCCTTTGATTTGCAGTTTATTGAGGCACAAGCACTCTGGCAAAGAAGGCCTTGTCAAACTACAAATCCCAGGATTCTGTAGCCTTGAGAAGGCAACCCCAGGTCGTGACAAGCTTAGTTCACTGTGCAATATACATCACAAATGTCAAACTCAAGGCCTGCAGGTGGAATCCGGCCCGTCATGTCATTTCATGTGTCCCCCTGGATGCTGGACTACAACTCCTGTATTCCTCATCATTAGGTATCATGAGTAGAGCTGATGAGAATTGGGATACAGTGGCATCTAGAAGGCTGCAGTTTGTTCTCTTTAGTCAGGAGAGTGGGCTCTGAATTTAGATATGTGAATATGGTAGAATCACTGAGTTGGAAGAGACCTCGTGGGCCATCCAGTCCAACCCCCTGCCAAGAAGCAGGAAATCACAGTCAAAGAACACATTTCAAATAGAAATAAAGTGGACATGCACAAAAATAAACATACTTTTTCATCTTACTGTATGTTTTGTTCCATTTTGAGAAATATTTTTATTTTATTTATGGTTTGCCATTGTTAATATTTTGAGTTAGATATATACCCACATGCCTGCAACACCTTTATTAGGACTGAGGACAGTTTCACAACAGGGTGCAACCTTTTGTATTCTCCAGAACGCTTTATCTAGGATGGCAGTGGTTTGACTTATTTATTTATGAACTGTTTAAATTGACTGTTTTTAAATTAACTTCAAGTAAGCCTGGTGATGCATTCTGGAGAACTGGAAATGCCGTTCACTGTTGTGGAAGCGTCGTTAATCCTAATAAAGGTATTGCCTCCTTATAAACTGACCTGGTAGAATTAATTTGCTCATTTATATACATTTGGCATGTAGGCTATGCAAGGAAATAAAATGGTATTAAAAATCCCCAGGAGGCATTTTTCAAAGTGTGACTCAGTTCTAGGTTTTAATCCGAGAGCAGTAAAGTTTTGCCATTGTTTTCCTGTTAGTTTCAACAGAAATTAATTATGCTTTGCTTTCCGTTGGTCTCCCTCTATGTGTTTGAGAGGATACTTAAGACTCCCTGCTTGAGATTTTCAGGGCTGTTCTTTTAATGAATGTTTTATTCAAGCCTCTTGTGTTTGGAGAGGTGGTTTAAGCAGCAAGAACAACAGCTGGAGCTCCCACAGTGAGCAGGGCTAATCTATAGGTGCAGCTGGAAGCTTGAGCTCTTTGTGGTTGTTATATGTTGTCAAGCTGACTTTGATTTATGGTGAATCTATGAATGCGAGACCTCCAAGAGCCCCACTCATCAAATGTCCTGCTCAAGTCTCCTAAACTCAGGGCAGTGGCTTCTTTGGGGGCATCTACACTGTAGAATTAACACAGCTATACACCAATTGAACTGCCATGGCTCAGTTTAGTTTTATAATGCCTTTCACCAAATTACAGTTCCCAAGGCTTCACAGTACTGAATCAGGGCAGTTAAAGTTGTGTCAAACGACATTAATTCTACAGTACAGACACTCTGGAATGTGTCCAGAAGAGGGCGACGAAAATGATCAAGGGTCTGGAGAACAAGCCCTATGAGGAGCTGCTTAAAGAGCTAGGCATTCAATTGACAGATCAGTCCTGATTTGTACTAGCCCTCTGTCTGTCTGTCTCTCTCTCTCTCTCTATTTTATCTAGTTCCTTCATATTTGCTCTTCCAAGTTTTATCCTTCTTCTGGTTTCTCGACTATCTAAATTTTGATCAATGAGTGAGTCAAATTATGGAAAATCTTTCACTATTTGAGGTCTTCAATATACCCACTTCAAAGTTATGTAAAGCATCTGTGGTCATTATTTTGGTTTTTAATTTTTTTTAGCTTTAACTCTGCTTTTGAACTGCCTTCCTTAACTGCCATCAATACTCGTTCAAAGTCTTTGCTATATTCTGCAATGGGATCAACTCCATATCTTACATTTCTGGTCTTCCTTCCCTCACTTTTGATGCCACCTTCTTCTGAGTCTAATCCTGCTTTGCATGTGATCTGCTTTGACCCCATTGCCAGTGTTTCTCTATATTGTGTCATTCTAGTGGCAGTTTTGTCAGGATATAATTCTGACAAATATAATACATCAAGTCAAGCAAACTGACATTTTTATTTCTTTTAGAGCAAACCCTATGGGTGGCCTTGGATAAATTATATCTTGCAGAATCAAAGGCTTTGTTGCAATCAAAGGATTACATGCTTTATTGGCATATATATATATATATATATATATATATATATATATGGTTATGTTGATTGTTTTTAATTGCTCTTTTGTGAATGTATGGCATGGAATTGTGCTAGCCTGTAACCTGCCTTGAGTTGCCATATCGCTCAGAAAGGCAGGCTTTAAATATAGCAAATAAATAAAGGCATAGGTGATTTCCCCCCTAAAATGTAGAGGTGATTCCATTATTCAACATATGTTTGCAAAAAATAACTCTTAGTAGTTTGCCTTTTTGTTAAAAAGCAGTTTAGACATTGGTTTTTCTTGCTTCATATGTAGCAAAAGTCTTTTCTTGTAAGATTTTAAGCATCCCTTTGCATGTATAGGAGACCAGGGCAGCAGCAGCAGCAATCACTCACATCTGAGTAGGATGGTGGCCTTCCAAGCCTTGGGTCCGTAGGTGGCTGTGGAGACCTTTTCTTGACCCACATGTTATTCCACAGTGAGGACACCAGTTTCCAGATGGAAGGCGGTCCTGGTCAGGGTTGGCATGATGCACCTTCCTGTTGACGTGTTTCTTCCTTTCGCCCTCCATTTGGCCTCAGCACTGTTGGTAACAGCTGACTTCCAGTTAGAGTGTTCAAGAGCCAGGGCTTCCCAGTTCTCAGTGTCTATGCCACCGTTTTAAAGGTTGGCTTTAAGCCCATCTTTAAATCTCTTTTCCTGTCCACCAACATTACATTTTCCGTTCATCAGTTGGGAGTAAAGTAACTGTTTTGGGAGACAGTGATTGGGCATTCAGACGTGGCCAGTCCAGTGGAGTTGATGGCGGAGGATCATTGCTTCAATACTGGTGGTCTTTGCTTCTTCCAGCACACTGATGTTTGTCCGCCTGTCTTCCCAAGAGATTTGCAGGATTTTTCAGAAACAACGCTTGGGGAGATAGGGCAGAATATTTAATAAGTTATTATTATTATTATTGCTGATGGAATTCTTCCAGGAGTTGGGTGTGAAGTCTGTAGATGGTCCACATTTCACAGGCGTATAGCAGGGTTGAGAGGACAATAGCCTTATAAACAAGCATTTTGGTCTTCCTGGGTAACAGTCCATGATTACTGCAGTCCATGGCATTCTCTTTCTTGAGGATGTGAATATATATGGAGCATTAAATGTACATTGAGCTCACTTTAGTATGACCTCTGTAACTGTAGAATTGGCATTTGCAGCTTTACCTACCCGCATTTGACAAAGTAGGGCCTCTCTGGCATTTTTCTAGGTCCTTCAGGCTAACCCATAAGAAGTTAACATAAATTTGAACTAGCAAAGGATACTTCTCTAGGAATGTGGATAATTATAAATGCTGATGAAAGGAACAACTTCCATTAGAAGCCAAAAAGGATGAACAGTGGGTCCTAGAGTTTAGTTCCAGGACTCCCCATAGATACTAAAATCCCAGGCTCCTCAAGTCCCATTGCATACAATGTTGTAGTAAATTGGTGTGCCTTATATAAATGGCAAAATATAAATATATAAATGTTTTTTTTTTTTGGAGGGGGATATTTTCAAGCCAATGGACAGTTGAATATGTCAATATGTAATATGTAATAACAGAGGGCTGGCTGTATTTTGCTATGCAATCAAAACACTTTTTTTGGCTATGCATTTTACAGCAAATCAAATTCTATCCTTAACTGGAAGTAAAAGACGAATACTTCATCCATGGTAGAAGGTTAAGATACAAACAGAAACTTCTGTTTGATAACCTTCTCTATTATACCACAGTAGCAGAGCTTTACAAACTTTTCCACCATGACTCCTTTCAGCCAGAGAAATGTTTACATGACCCCAAGTATACAGTTACTTGAAATAGGAATAAAAATATTAAACATTTACTGGTAACAAATCAGCATTTACAAGGCTTGTTAAATAGGTTGATTTTCCCTTTCTGTTTCTACAAACTTCCAAGACAGAGTCCCACGAAGCTGATCAAATGATGCATTTCCCATTTCATGAGTTGCTCACGGAATTCAGTTTATGCTGTGTGTAGAAACGGGAGGATTTGAAAGACTGGCAGAAATCGACTTCACTATGGTTACTGCCTGTGGCATCCTGGGCTATGTAGTCTGAATTGTAAATGACCCTCTCTCAACTGCAAAAAAATAGGGCTGCATAGGCTATTGCTATGGCAGTTCAGTTGGAATATAGCACTGCATTATATACACATTGAATATTTGAAATGCTTGTGCAGGTGCGACTGGTGGGGATGTGATACAGGGCTTCCTCAGTGGTGGCCCCTTGGCTGTGGAACTTCCTTGCCAGTGAGATTAGATCAGCCCCCTTCCTCCTAGCATTTAGGAAACAAGACCTGGCTATTCAATCAGGCATTTGCTGAATGACAGAAATATGGAAATAGTTAAAGATAACATCGGGATTATTGTTTTATAGTTTTATTGATTTTAATCTATTGTCATATGTTGATGATTTGATATGTGATGTTTTTATACATGTGAGGCATTGAATTTTACCGTTGATTATGTTGTGGAGTGATTATGTTGTGGACTGCTTTGAGTCCCCCAGGGGTGAGAAAAGCAGTATATAAATGCAATAAATAAATAAATAAATAAATAAATAAATAAGATGGGACTGAATTCTAAATATGAAATTCATTTATATTTCATATAAACCAGGCACATAATCTGGAGATAATTTAATACAATATTTTAATACTGTTGTACATGAAATGAAGTTTATGTACACCGGACAATTAACAAAACAAAGCTATCATGATCTCAGCCACCCATATAGACAGTTTCAAATTTTTGAGTATTCTGGATTTTGAAATTCCAGAGAAGAGATGCTAAACCTGTAATGTGAAATGAAGCTTAGCTTTATTAAGCTTAGTAGGATTTATTCTCCAGTAAATGCATAAAATTTTAGAGAAGGAAACTGTTACACATCTTATGACTTTTCATAAACAGAAAAAAGTGAGAAAGCGCCTGTTCAAGGTCAACCAAAAACTACAGCATCTTTCTTAGGTTCTGATAGGGAGTCACCCTTTCTCAGGACATCATGAAGGATGTACCATTGAACACTTCTTCCTGCCTTTTAGGTGTACACAACTATAAAATGATAGCAAGGCATAGCATTTCCAAAAGAAAAAAAAACATCCACACTGTTATTCCCTGAAAGGTTTATTTTAGGCACTCCATTTTTATCCTCTCCCTTTTCCTCCAAGGAGCTGAAAGGCAGCTCTTTGTCATTCTCATTTTATCCTTGTAGCAGTCCTGCGTGGTAAACTGAGCTGAGATAAATTGACTGTCCTTGGGTCACCTACAGAGAGTTTTATTATGGCTGGAGGGGTTGACCTTAGTCTTCCTCAGCAGTAGCCTAAGAACCTTCTATCCTATACTGATTCTCATAAAGAAGGTTATTCTATATTTTGCTGTACTGTTGACCCTCTCTCTCCACTGATTCTGCATCCATGGTATCAATCATCCACAGCCCCTATCTATCTCTATCTATCTATCTATCTATCTATCTATCTATCTATCTATCTATCTCCAAATCTCCCCCCCCCCCCCAAAATCTCATTGATTTTGCCATTTAATACAAGGGACACCATTTTACTGCATCATTCCATTTAATGGGACTTGAGCTTTAACAAACATCAACAATGTGGTGATGGTTCTGAAACCAAACCCCAGCAGATTCTATGGGTCCATGTAAGAGTAGATGTACCTTCAAGTTGCCTGTTGACTTATGGTGATCACACAAATGTCATATGGTTTTCTTAAACAATGAATACTATGAAGTGGCTTCACATTGCCTTCCTCTGAATGTAGCCTATGTCACCTTATATTTTTTTGTGGTCTCCTTAACAAATAATTACCAGTCCTGATCTGCTTAACTTCCAAGATAAGTAGGGCCTGGGGCCTTTGAGATATTTACGCTTATTATGTCGTTACTCTATGCAAAATACATAGAGTTTTAAAGGTTTGCATATAGTCTTTAAATGACTTTTGATATTTTTTTATTTTTTTTACTTTATAAATTGTGTAATCACTTTTAAAATAAGTCAGCTGTTCGTACTTTTATGAATGACTTTGTATATTGCCAACATAACTCAATGATAGATTTACCGTAGGGTGCCATAAGTTGGAAAGGGGGAAAAGGTAGGATATAAATCAGTGGCCCCCAACCTTTTTTTGACCAGGGACCCCTTCGACCAGGGACTCCTTCGACCAGGGACCACTCTCCAACATTAGTACCAAAGGGGCTATGAATCAGTTTTTGGTCAACTTTAGATACGGTTTGGTTATTTGGAGTGCTGATTCAAAAAAAATGCATTGGATAGACCACATCAGCTCTAGTTTCTGATACAGAAAAAATGCCATCCTGTAGTTACCATTTGCTCACTCACAGACAACCATATTCAATATCTAGAGGTGATGTGTTAGTAGTAATCTTTCATGAGTAGTCAGCCTCTCCCCTCCTGACATCCCTATTGCCTCGGCACTATAAGAGGGCTCTGCAAGACCATTTGCTCTCGTTGCCACATGGTTTCAAGGTGATGGTGTAGTAATGGTGAAGCCGCGGACCATATTTTCATTCTTGTAGACCACTGGTAGTCCACAAACCACAGGCTGGAAACCACTGTTTTTATTTGCAAAATACAGGGTTTGATTTGAGCCTATGTGCCACATTAAGAAATATGGTATAGGATTCCTTCCAACTCTGATACTATGGTAGCTAGGTTTCATTTTCTCAGGTTATTTTATGTTACGTTTTGCTTTGGGTTTTTTGCTTCAATCATTGTGCAAATTTTTATGAAAGAATCAATTCAGGACAAACATTAAACTTTGCTTGATGCCATCTCCTCATCTCTTGCTTTCTTCACTCTCAGAAACAAACTGGTTATTTCTTTCATTTCTATTAACTAGAACATATTCTGCTGTAGTCATCCATAAAAATTGATAGGAAAACACTGTATGATCTCAGCAAAAATAAAAAATAAACACTTTATTTCCCAACAAATGTTTACATTCTATTGGTGTCAGTGAAGAGTTCGGTTCTTGCTGAAAGCTCTTTCTTTAGTATTAATGATACCTCAAGGTATTTTGCACTGTATCGTGCTAGAATAAAAATACAGTAAAATTATCTGCAACATCATGTACATGCAGTCCGCATTTCTGTAATAACCTATCTTGTATTTTGATTTATTTCAAACACAACTACTGCTGTGAATTCTCATTGTACATTATGCATAGTCACGGTGTGTTATTGGACAACAAAACACTCACACAAGTTTATAGAAAGTATCAAAATTCCACATTATATTATAATAAATCATATTACCTCCAACACTAAATCAGAATAGATACCATATTTTTTTCTGTAACACTAACATACAGGCCTGTTGAACATTATTTATTTGGTGGGATAACCAACATTTCTCATGTCTAGATATAAGGAAAACATGATGAGTCAGAATATATTGGCATCATACTGTGTAAAGTCAATATTAGTTTTGTTGGATTTTTGTTACACTTTATTTAATTCTGTAAATTTGCTCTATCTACTAGAAAAGTTGGAATTAATTTGTGCAGCAGATGCTATAATTTTTCATTGCTGATGGAATTTTAATGCTTCTTTTGATGTCATGCATTGCAAATACTTCGGGGCATTTTATTGTAATGTCATTTTTTATTTTCTGTTAGCTGCTTTGAGGGATCTCGTTTTGGGGTTAAAAGTGGGACATACATTGAATAAATGGCAATTACCCAATAATCATCCTATTAAATGCTTTCAGAATCTGCTGTAAACTGAGGGGGGGGGGGGAGGGGAATATTGTGGATGACAAGCCGGTAAGGCCATGGTTGAGGATTCTGAGTGCTATAGTCCAAGAAAGTAACCTTTCATGGCCCAACTTATAAAATACCTTCCCCAACCAATCACGCTCCAAATGTTTAGAATTACATTCCATTATGGCTGGAAATAATGAGAGTTTCAGTCAAACCCACATCTAAGCAGCATCAAGTTGGGCATATTGTCCAGTGTATCTGCACTGTATGATTAATGCGGTTTGACACCACTGTAACTGTCTTGGCTAAATGCTATAGAAACATGGAAGCTGTAATTTTACACTTTATTTAGTGTTCTCTGTGAAAGAGTGCTGGTGCCTCACCAGACTACAAACTGAAGGATCCCATTGTACTGAGCCATGGTAGTCAAAGGGGTGTCAAACTGATATTTCTACAGAATAGATGCAACCAAATACTGTGCAGATGGGATGTCAAATCCTATTGGGCCATGGAAGACCACTATTGTGTGCCTCTAAGTCATTTCTGACTTGTAGGCTCTATGGTGGGATGTTTATGGAAATACGTGTTCATAGGAGGTTTATCTTCTATATTAGTCTGATTCTGATAGAGCATTGTTTATTTATTTATTTACTTCATTTGTATACTGCTTTTCTCACCCCGGGGGTGGGGGTGGGGGAGAGAGGACTCAAAGTGGTTTCCAGCTTATATATGGCAAAATTCAATGCCTCATATACACAAAAAGCTAACAATAATAACATACAGCTATCAATTAAATTTAAAAAAAACCCTTAATGACATTTAAACTTTAAAATGTGGAGTTAAAATCATATTAACATAAACATTAAAATCACACAATTCAACAATATTAGCCCAGGGCCGTTCCAAATATCAATATCCACTGCACACAATCCTGGTCATTCCAGGTTTTTACTTTTTTTTCTGAATGCCAGGAGGGAGGATGCTAATCTAATTTCCCTGGGGAGGTAGTTCCATAGCCAAGGAGCCACCACTGAGAAATTCCTGTTTCTTGTCCCCACCAGTCATACCTGCAAGAAAGGTGGGAATGAGAGCAAGGCCTCCCCGGACTATCTTAATCTCCAAGAAGGTTCATAGAGGGAATACGTTCAGACAGTTAAGCTGGGCCAGAACCGTTTAGGGCTTTATGGGCTAGAGCCAGCACTTTGAATTGTGCTAGGTAGCAGACTAGCAGACAGTGGAGATGACATAGCAGGGGGTGGGGATTGTGTGCTCCCTTTACCCTGCTCTAGTGAGCAGTCTGGCTGCTGCCTGTTGGACCAATTGGAGCTTCCGGGCAGTCTTCGAAGGCAACTCCACGTAAAGTGTATTGCAATAATCTATAAGGGATGTAACCAGAGCATGGACTACCGTGGCCAAGTATGACTTCCCAAGGTACAGGAGCAACTGGCACACAAGTTTTAATTCTGCAAAAGCTTCCCCGGCCACCACTGAAATCTGGGGTTCCTGGTCCAGCGATGAATCCAGGATCACTCCCAAGCTGCGAACCTGTGTCTTCAAGGGGAGTGTAACCCCGTCTGACTTGCCGAAGATCACACAGGAGCTTTCCATAGCTGAGTGGAGATTCAAACCTTGGTTTCCAGAGTCACAATCCATATGTTTAAAAGTGATCCAGAATTGTGTCCAAAGTTTCTAAAAGTTATTCTTTGGAATTAAATTCTCAAAGATTGCCAGCAATGGTGGCCACTTGTTGGCTCGGGGATTCAAAAAAGAAACCTTTTCTATGCACCTACTGAATCCATGAGAATGTTAGCACAAAATATCTATCCTTTCCAGATATTTTCACTTTGCCTTAGTAGCAGATCCAGTACATTGATTCCACATGGGCAAGTGCTCTTGACCATGCATTACAACTGAAAAATGCTAGTTCTACAAACCCTTACAAAACAACAGCAAGAAATATGGTGACTACATCACCATAACCATCATCATCTCACTAGAAACACAACTTTTTCTGCCAGTTCTATGTTAGAGGCCATTCATCTTGATGAAATTGTGAAAATAATATCAAAGTCTCTAAGAAGTCTAGCTTGGAAAAATATATATTTCCAATTCTATGGTGTTGGCTGCGCATCCATGTATTATTCATTAACTCTTCAAATGAGTTTTTGTAGTTCTTTTAGCAAGGGTTCACCTGATAGATTAAACCTGCACTAGTTTGAAACATTCCTGATGTCTCTGAGGACGATCACCCATAAGAGCTCAAGATGAATGGAATCCCATTTCTGTGAGAGCTCACAATTTCTTTGCCTATTTAAATTTATTTTTTAAATAATATATAACGAGAAATAATTTATCAGCTCTGCTTTCCTAACCCATGAAAGTCTGATAATTAGTTTTATTTTTAGAACATTTGTAAAAGCAGGTCTGTGTCTCATATGCAAATACCTAGTAAGAAAAATTAACTGCCTTTTGAATGAGAGAACGGCTTCTTGAAGTTTTGATTGGTGATTCTGAAATCCGAACTAGATGGAGTTCCAGTTTTGACTACAGCAAAGCACTGAATGTGATGCTGCCTTTGAAAATCAGGCAGAAAACAGAGTGTGTACAAAATATAGCAGCTCAGTTAGTAATATAGCTATTTGAAGAGTCAGAGCCAGGGTGATGAAGTGGTTTGAGTGAAATACCATTACTTTGGGAGAGCAGGGTTTGAATCTCTCCATTGATAAGGATACCCACTGAGTTGCCTTGAGTAAATCATACTGTCTCTGCATCAAAGGAAAAACAACTCTGAACAAACCCATGATAGGTTCGCCTTAGAGTTGCCATAAGTTGGAAAGGACTTGAAGGCATGAAACAATAGCAAATTTAGAGTCTGCCTTGAGTTTGAGATCCACAGTAGAAACTGTCCTTTTTGTTTCACTCTCTCAGGAGGTTGTGCTGATAATACATAAGAACTTTCTCTACAGCAACACTTCAGTTGTAAATATCCCTCCTAAATCAGGTTGACTTTATCACTGCAGAGTTATCCTACCATTTTTATTCTAGTTTGTATTGTTAAGAGATGGCCTGGTGTAGTTTCCGTGACATCATTTCTTCTTCCTGCTGTCATTTTACCATGTCAGATTGTTGTTTGAAACTATTTCTGTGGTTTATGTGATTGGGAAGTCATAGGGCAGCTCTACACGGGACTGATCTGGAGTGGTGAATACCAAATTGGCTCTGGGATGGTTATGACTACCAACCTCCTCGCCGCTGCAGGAGCAGGAGGGGGGTCTTGATTGTTTAATGGTGCTGAACCCAGTTTGGCATCACAGAACAGTAGCCCTTACCACCCCCTCTCCCGTTTTCATTATAGAGGTGGCCAGCCGGTGCAACATGGTTAGTCATAGGCTATCTTCTTGGTTGTGGGTCTGTACATGACTGTAGAGATCTATTCTAGATTCACATGGTCTTTCACAATGACATGGATTTCCAGATGGAAAGTGGTTGCAACAAGGGTTTGCTTGACTGAATCCATATCCACTGCCCATTTGCCAGTCCGTGGCCAGGGGCTTGTGGGTTTCACAGTTCTGGCCCTGTTGCCACTCACCAATCACCATGGGATTTTTGTTAGTTTTGTTAGACGCCTGTGTGTGAATTTGTTTTATGAGTGGAGATCAGTGCATAGTGATCAATATACAGTCTTCACAAAGGCATGTTTAACATGAAGACTGGTGGCTTCTCTTCAGTTGCAGCCTTCTTGACCCTGCTGCCATGGGAGATGCCTCTGAGAGTACATGACCCCAATGGCTTCACTCATAGGTTCACTGGAACGCACAAGCCTTACTAAGACAAGGTGGCAATCCAGCGAGGGGGACATGGCTAATGTTGGTCTCTCATCACATGGTGTGATATCTGCTAGAGCAACAGAGCGTCATTGGTGGGGGAGGACAGAAGCAATCATTTATCCTCTTCCTTTTTCAGTCACTTCCTACTGGCCAGCATTATGACAGCAACAGGATGAGGATGGTGCATGCCATCATGTGTTCATGGGCTGCCAGAGCCCAAGGAATACAGAATGGCTGTGTAAACTGTTATGGCCAGATCCATCTCAGATGTGGCACAACTGCCTATGGAGGGTCTTTTTCAATGTGCCCTTGGTTCTTTCAAAAAGAAATGCATATGCCACAACATTTGACAATCCTGATGCATGACCTAATTTCTTGAGTCTAGACAAAACCTATTGTGAGGACAATTTTCCATTTAAAGGGGACCAGACAGGGTTGCATTTTGCCACACTATTTGATTAATTTATAAGCAGAACACATCATATGGAAAGTAAATTTGGACTCAGAAACAGAAGGCAAGCATACTGGTGAAAGAAACATCAATAATTAAAGATATGCAAATGACACTATGTTATTTTCTGAAAATAGCAGTCTCAGAATACATACAAGTAGAACATTCCTCATCCTGAAATCTTAAATATGCCAAAATCCATGACTGCTCACATGAGTTTGCCTCTTTATGTTTCAGGGTACACAAACTTTGGTTCATGCCAAATTACTTTCAGACTGAAGGCGTATATGAAACATTAATTAATGTTGTGATGTTGTGTTTCGACTTGTGTTCCTTTCCAATGTTGGTCTCTGTCTCCTCTCCCCCCCTCTCTCCCTCTCTCTCGGGAGGGGGGGGGGTGAGAAAAAAAATAGCAAATCATAAAGAGTAGTTCCATAACACAAAATAATTTTAAAAGTATGGTTCATTCTACATTTTATATAGACTTAATTAAATCAATTTAATGTTTGCTTCTCATAGACTTAGCATGGGGATTTGGTTAACCAGTTAAAATTCATGAGTAAACCAGGATTTTTTAAACCTGGAAAATTGGGGGGGGGGGGTTGAACCCCTACCCCCCCCCCCCCACTCCCAGCTACAGCCTGGTGTATTGGTAAATATATATACACACACATACACGCAAGCAAATACAGGGATTCAAAAATCCACAATTAATAAATAAATTCCAAATCATAGAAGTTGCCAAAATGTGCTGGTGGCTCACCAAGCTACAATTCCAAGGATCCCCTAATATTCAGCCACAGCAGTTAAAGCGGTGGCAAAGTACATTAATTCATTAATTCTACTGTATAGGTGCAGCTTTAAATAACAAGTGGGCCTACTGCATTTGCCTAGTTATTCAGATCACTGGAACCTAATCCAAACATTGCCTAAAAGTCAGGATCCAGCTTCTTATACTTTGCAGCATTTCAAATATGTGCAAAGTTTGGCTGCAGCCAGGCATGTAGCCGGGGGGGAGGGGGGGCTCGGGGGGCTTCAGCCCCCCCCCCCCCCCGAAATTCTCATGGTGGTTCGTGAAAAGGCCTTACTGGTGCATTATTTAAACTGTTATGTTTATTCATATCATGATCTGATCACCATACTCAATATATCCCATATGCATGGGGGTATTCGGGTAATGATACAAAAGGTTTGCTAGGCTAGACCCTCTTTCACTCAGACTCAGCCCCCCCCCCGAAACTCAGCCCCCCGAAACCCCCCCTGAAATTTTTTTAGCCCCCCCCCCCCCCCGAAACGAAATCCTGGCTACGGGCCTGGCTGCAGCCCTAATATTTTCCTTTCCCATTCAGAATGGCTGCAAACCTTGCCTACCTTGTCCAGTTTGAGAGCTTGATGGCATTTGGCTGCCATTCTTCAGTCCAGGCATTTCTTCCCAATTACATCCAAAAGCAGAAAAGATTATTCCCTTGTAAGAAAGATAAATCCTGTGTTGAATACAGCACTCCACTCTCAAGAGATATGTGAAAGAGAAAGGAACCGTCACAGCTTCTGAAGAGTTTCCCATCGGTTGAGCAAGCCAAGCCTTTTAGTATCCATGTGAACTGGACAATCATTGCTGTTTGTTTGCAGCATTCAGGCTTGCCTTGTGGCACTTATGAGATAACCAGGAACAAACAAACAAATGCCCCATATATGAGAAGATTCCAGTTGATTAATTGTTCTATATTTTTCTTCTTATTTCCTTTGAGATTATATACAAACATTAGTGCCACATTTTGCAGTGACACATGCAAGGAAAATGTAGTCACATAGAAACCAGAAGGCTGGTTTTACAGACAGCAGCATGCATTGATTATAGAATATTTAAAAAATCTCTCTCCAGATCCAGATGGTCATTTACAGGTTGCCAAAAAAGGCCATATCAAAGAGAAGGGTTGTCAAAAGAAAGCACTGCATAAAATTTGCTCTGTCTTGTTAATATGTATAGGGAAATTTAGACATAATTTCTATGTTATAGTATCTCTCACTCCCAATGGGCAGAGCCTTGACCAAAAAACCCACAGGTTCAGCTCAGACTGATGTCAACTATTGGTAAGGACTTCGAAAATGCTGAGAAAGGACATATTTTGTCAAATACATGTAAATGAAATTTTGGATGTGCTCTTAATTCTTCCACCGAAGAGACCTAAAAGTTTTAACTTTGACTGGATTATCAAACAGTATTGTTTACTAGAGGTGAGCAATCATAAAAAAAAGTTTCAATACTCATTACTAAATTGGGGGGGGGGGGAGCAAATAGTTTTTAACATGTTTCTAAAATATCCGAAGGGGTCCGCATCGTTAACTATTATGATATAATGAAATTTTTGTTACTTTTTCGTTATGTAATTGCGCAAGTAGGGGAACTTCTGGGGATCCTTTCTTCCTCATTTTTAGAGCTATCAAAATGAAACTTGCTACAATTGTAGAACACATTTAACACTGTTATTCCCCCCACAAGTTTCAGAACATTTCACACATCTACTGATGTTTGGGAATTTTAAAAAGTTTTTATGAACAACATTTTTTAAAAAGAATCTACAAGTGCTATATCTTTGAATTTCTATTTTCAATTATAGAACATAACCAGGGCATCATTCTCCTCAAGTTTTGAAAAAAAATGAACATCCACTGCATCAAATCAAATCACTGTACATCCACTGATTTTTAAGGAATTTTAACCAACATAAACTTAATACTATTTCACTGGAAGACCCCAGGGGACCCCAGCCCCCTTCTGCCAGGCAGGAAAAGCACAGCCAAAGCACCCCCAACAACCTTTGAAAGAAGAAGAAGAAGAAGAAGAAGAAGAAGAAGAGAAGGAAGAAGAGGAAGAAGCAGCCTACTAGGTAAACTTTGGTTGCTACCTTTCCACTTTACCTGTCTCACAGGATTGATTCAACTTCAACAATCCCCTTTTATCTTAAAATCCCTTTAGAGAATGAACATGGGTTCTCCCTCCCACCAAAATGTTCAGGATGGAATTCTGGGAAATGTAGTTTGGGAAGTCGAGGACCCCACAAACTATTCAAAAGTCCCCACTCTAAACTACATTTCCCTGAATTATGCTCATTTCAGAATACTAGGGCTGCCCATGTTAAAGCCTTGAAGTCTCTGCCTGTTTTTCTCGGCTGGCCATGTGCTGGAGGGGCTTCTTCTTTGCCCTGCCATCCAGCCAGGCATCCCTCCTTACCACCTGCCCCAGGGGCCCCTCACCACCCCCTTTGGGGAAAAAGCGGTGTTCCTCCCTTGATTCCAGGCCTTGCCATCTTCCTTGAGGCCTTTTGGGTAAACCAAACCCAACCCTTTTGGGGGATATGTGGCACCCACGATGGAGATCTGGAGCCACTAACATAACTCTTCAGAAAAGTTATAGGTTAGTGTTTTGAATTGTAAGTTTTTTGCATGGGTGTCGCTCGCAGTTCAAAATCATGTCATATGTACAAATGTTATGAAATTGATCTGACATATAATGCACAAATGACTTTTTGCACAGCCCTATTGTTTACATTCTTCAAAATGCTTTCCTATCACGATTCCAAACTGGGTATGAGATACAAAAATCATGTCCCATCTCCTGCTCCTCTTTCTGTAGCCTTATAATGAACCACTCATTCACATTGCTACATAATACAAACATTGTGTAAACCACTTTCATGTGTGAACCGCTTTGAGTCCCCTCAGGGGTGAAAAAGCGGTATATAAATACTGTAAATAAATAAATTTCTACAGGTAAACAAACAGATAAATTAAGTTGTACCTGAAGCATTTCAAATAAAAAACTGGGAACGTTAAAAACAGGAAAGCATCTTCAGAGTGTGGTCAAAGATGGCAAACATTATTAATAAGAAAGAATAAAACAGCTGCAATAGTTTGCTTTTGTCTGAGCCTACTGGGAAGAGCAGGGTTTCACTCAGTGTTCTTTTATGCCGAGTTATTTATGAGCAAACCGCTCCAAAACTCTGAATTCATGTTTACAACTGAAGTAAACTGAGGGCAAAGGGGAGAAGTGGTGGAGATCCAGGATATTTCAAAAACAGCTGGAGAGGTAGGAGGGCAAAGAATTGGAAGGTCAATTGTGACCAGAGATTTTTCCTGCTGACTCTATTGCAACCTTCTCCAGTTTGGTGCCACCTTGAACTATAGGACTACCATTCTCAAAATCTCACAGCTGCTTAGCAGCTGGATTGATGGAACTGTAGTCCAACACATCTGGAATGTACCAGGTGGGACAAGGCTGCCTGACTGTTACATGAAAACAACTGCAGTGATTACTGCTGGAGGGTCCAACATGATTACCAGAACAAAACTGTGAATGTATTATAAGGTAGGTCATCCATTATTTATTATATTTAATTAGATATGGAGAAGTAATTGTTGGCCCTCTAGATGTTTCAGACAATAACTCCCACAATCATTTATCACTGACCATGTAAGAGCTGGGAACTGTAGGCCAAAACATCTGGCGGGATAATCTTCACCCATGTTTTAGTCTGTGCTTGTTTATATATGCCTTCAAGTCACCTTTCAACTTATGACAACCACACAAATTTCATAGCATTTTCTTAGGTGAGGAATATTCAGAGGAGGTTCTGCCAATCTCTTTCCTGGAAATATAGCCTACAATGCTTGGCATTCACTGGCAATCTCCCTGCCATACTTAGTGTTTGATTTCTGTATGTGTTTAATTTGAACAAGTGATTTAACTTAAAGCATTGGTTCAAGTTTCCTTTCTCTTTAAAATCACATTAGGTTTGAAAGTGCATTAGAGGAAGTTCTAAGCCTTCCAAAACTCTATGAAGATATGTTGTGACATTTTTCTTTTCCCAATATTTGTCTACTTGTTTCAGTGACAAATCACCAATCATAACTGAAGTGAAATGAATTATTCCCTGTTTTTTACTCTCTCCCTTGCTTTCTAACTGTAATTTATTGTGCAAATTAGAAGCAATACATCAGAAGCTTTTCCCGACAACTCAGTTTGGTAGAACACAAATCTAGCATTAAGCAGATTTACACAGTTATGAACAATTGGCGGTTTCGTTAAGGAAATGAAATTCATACATGCAGTTCTCCATTTTTTATTGGACAGCAAGTCCTCGCCAGCATAGCCAATGTTGAGGAATGCTAGAAGTTACCATCTAAGAACATTTGGAGAGCCACATGCTTCTCATCCCTGACCTGAATGTCCATAAATGTGGCATTCCTTGTAGATTCTTGTTAAACAGAATAGCAAATACATCTCCAGTATCACTGTTATGTTTCTGTAGACTCAGTCTCAAAGGTGGTTATTAGAATAATTAATATCAAGACAATTATCTATGTTTTATTCTATCTGAATGAGATGGGTGGCTCTCTGAATATTAATGGGATTATAACCATATTTTAAAGTTCTACAACACATTGAAAATGGAAGAAGCACATAACAGCAAACCATTCCACATATTATTTTCATGTTTGTATTTGACAAATCACTGCTTCTCCCATTTAAGGAAGGGACTGGTTGAATGCCTTTTCATGAACTTGCCTATTGCTTAACATCGCTAGAAACAAAATTAAATGTTTGAAACACTTTAGTCAATTTTGCAAAGCAAGTCTCCCAAAGAGTTTATAATGCATGCAAATATATGCTTACACATATTTCACAAAGCCCTGATTTTTATTCTTGCTAGAGACACACAATTTTTCAAAACCCAATACTGTCTCATTAATGAAGTTGCGTTGCTTCTAGTGCATAGAATATTGAAGTCTCATAAGTATTAACGTGTTTGCTCAACTAAGACATTGCATAATAATAAAAATGTTTGAAGTGTGTTGGGGGAAAAGTGAAGGGCTTTTGTTGGTACTGCTATTAAAAATATGATACACACACCATGTTTGTGCGTGGAGAGAAATTAATTGCAAATGCAAATTACAGTGCAAAGAATAAAAGCAAAAGAAGTTTTGTAAGATAGCTTGGCGTCATTGTTTTCCAGTTTAATTTATTGCCTAGCATATTTCACTTCTGCTTTTATTTCACATCAAAAACTAAAATATGTTATAAAAAGCAGCATAAAAAATTAGAAAAGTAATATCTACCAAAGTTTTTCTAAATGTAGAATTAGTAGTCAGGATTGTGGTGATCTGAAGAGCTGAACAATTGTTTCCAAAAGAGGTTCTACGCTTTTTAGTCTAGTGTAAACCTTAAACTAGTGTAAACCTTTTTTCCATTTTGAACTCAGTTTTCAGCAACTGAAAAAAACCGAGGACAAAAAGGGAAATTGGGAGAAAGAGAGAAAAACCGGGACATTTAAAAAGCAATTGATGAAGTAAGATGACAAGATGGCCTGTCAAATTGTCAATTTTACATCACTTTTAAATCATACCAAGACTAAATGGCAAGTAGTCTAGAGGCCAATGATAAAATATATTTGGTTTGCCATCCCTGGGGAGAGGAATGTGCTCCTAGTCATTTATGTTCTCTGTAATAGCATTCAGCAAGTGGAACTTTTCTTAGCTGGAGATGTGTAACTTTGATGCATTGAATATTTGCTTCTTGCACAGATGTTAATGCCACAGGATATCAGATGAACATATATGTTAATGATCTTAATTATATTGTGCAGGCATGACTACTAACAAGCTAAAATGCAAAGGTATCTCATAGGACCTTTGGACCTAATTGAGAGAAAAAAGTTGTCCATGTATACAATGAAGTTGACTAGACGGTTCAGGTCCAGGCTATTTGGCACCACATCCCCTTATGCAAACCTGCTCAGGCCCTGAGATCATCAGGAGATCATCAGGAGATGCCCTTCTCTGGTCCCACCTCCATCTCAAGCTCGGTTAGTGGGTATGAGAGAGCTGGCCTTCCTTCTAGGTGGCTGCCCCTGCCACCAACCGAGCTTGAGATGGAGGTCAGGCTAAAACCTTTCTATTCAGGCAGGTGTTTAAAGATGAAGGTATTTAAGAATATCAAGGGCTGCTGTGCTTTTGCGATGTGATTTTATATGCTTTTATGGTTTTAACTTGGATTGTTTTAATATTAAAGTTTTTAATACGGTTTTAATAGTTGTATAGCTGCTATGAGTATCCATTTGAAGAGAGAAAGCAGGATATAAATATACGTAATAATAATAATAATAATAATAATAATAATAATAATGTATTGTGTGTAATTTCTTATATGTATGTTATTGAGAAATTAGACACATATACCAACAATATGAATTATATCAAATAAGATGTGACTCTATTGGAAAATATAGCCAGCCACATGATCATTTTTAATTGCCCTAAAAAGTAACTTGCCATGAATTTCATTGGGCTGTTGCTTCACCACCCCTTGACATCTCCTAATAATGATTCCACACACCTAACAATGCAACAAACCACATAAGATACCCAACACCCTCTTTTGTCCTCTTCCTGGGAACTATTCAGGCTAATTCACATCCATTATTTCACCAGCATAGAGCATTATCCTCACCCAGGCTGGGAAAACTACAATCATTAGCATCCATTTCTTCACATTATTTCCTTCCACTGGGTGCCATGCCAAAAGATCTCAGCCAGCATTTGGAAACAAGAAACATTGACAAAATCACGATCTGTCAACTGCAAAAGGCCACCTTACTTGGATCTGCACGCATCATTCGAAAATACATCACACAGTCCTAGACACTTGGGAAGTGTTCGACTTGTGATTTTGTGATTTGAATTCCAGCATATAGATCTCATTTGCTGTGACATACTGTGCTTTTGTGTCAATAATAATAATAATAATAATAATAATAATAATAATAATAATTTCCTCTATGAAAGCTTATGCTAGCAACATATTTCTTTCAGTTTCAAAACTACTGCAAAGTGCATAATGATCCAGACTAATATATCTACATTTTTGAACAAGTAAAAACGGAGCAACAACAGGTTGAAATATTGCGAAATGTGAGAACAAGTATGAGAGAGGAGTACAAAAGCACAACATCTAGCTCAGATGGAATGGCCCTATTTGAGACCTTGGAAAACTAATGTTTTATGACTAGACTTTATTGAGCATGCCCAAGCTGTATGGAGAATTCCAGAAGTTTCATGTATCATCCCAGAATTAGAATTCTCTTGAAATTTTACTCTGGGTTGTTTTAGAGCCAAACATTTGATATATATTATTGCATATCAAGGTTGGATTACTGCATGCCATAACATTTCCAATTGCTATATGTGGGTGTAAAAGCTGAACAGTGAAAATAGTGGGCAGAAAGAAAACCAACTCACATGATACTTGGAGCTAGAGAGATATCTCTCAATACTTTGGATGGCTAAAGAGACAAATAAATGTGTCTTAAACCAAAGCAAGCTTGAACTAGAAACCAAGATAATTAAGCTGAGGCTATTATAATTTGGACATACCATGAGATGACATATTTTATTGTAAAAGATCATAATGCTTAGGAAAGTGAAAGGCACAAAGAAAAGAGGTATTTAATGCAATGGTGGATGAATTCAATCAAGAAAGCCAGCATCCTGAGTTTGCAAGACCGGAGTTAATTACTGGCATTGCTCTTAAAGACACAACCACCGAGAAGAATGTAGCAACAGTAATGAAGTGAATTCTTTGCCCAGTCAATAAAAACAGGTCCAAACACCTGCAGAATGAAAGCTTACTCCAGATTAGTGTGATCTGTGGACAACATGGAAAGCCTTGATATTGTTGTGTCCTGCCTGTTGTCAGATTAACTTGTTCATAACACCATGCCCAGGCACCTTGAGTGATATGGCAACTTAAATTTCGCCTGGTGTGTTTTCTTGATGACCTTTGATCTCTTGACTGTGAAATAATGAAGAAGCTGGAAGTGGAAGCTTGTTTCTGCAGACTTTGAAGATCAAAAAAGGACCTGGCAGCTCAGAAACTTCACAACTATTGATTTTAATCTACTTTCCAATACACTAGCCTTTGAACTTCTCATCTCAGTTATGAATTTTGTCACAACCCCAAGAATGTTCAAGCCCAGATTTGTATGCACGGAAGCCAACCAGAGTTTTTACCTCCCAAGGCCAGCAGACTTTGGAAGGAGCCTTGAAAAATGAGTAGGTGAGCAGTTCTAATCTTTATGCTAAGTAAGTCTGTGTCATTAAAGTGGAGCTTTTGAGTGTGTTAAATAGGCTATCAGAAATAACCTTCCTGTGCATAGCTTTCAAAATGGAGCCACGTTAGTCTCTCTCAGCATGTCACCAAACTATATTTTGTTTGAACCAAATAGATAAAAATGGAAGATAATTTTCAAACATCAATATATATTCATTCTCTACATTAGGGATGGTAATCATAGATTTAAATTGGAGCCCTGGTGGTGCAATGGGTTAAACCCTTGTGTCGGCAGGACTGAAGACAGACAGGTCGGAGGCTCGAATCCGGAGAGCGCATATGAGCTCCCTCTGTCAGCTCCAGCTCCCCATGAGGGCAATGTCTTTGCAGACAGTCAATTCTTTCTCATGCTGGACACACACAAAGATTTAAACTGCAACTCCCAGCATTCCTCTCCTTTGGCTATACCAGCCAAACCTGATGGAAGTTGCAGTCAACAATATCTGGTTTCAACATGATTTTCATCCATGTATATAGTGATGAGGGTGGGATACGTGCAGAAACTAGGGAGGCAGAAAATAGCAGTGACAGTTTATTTTCTCTGAAGCAGTAAAATAATGAATCTAGCTTTCAGAGAAGCATTTGTTTAGACTGACCCCAGCAGCTTAAATCATTTCTAGGCTGCTTCATCTGGTGCTGACCAGAAGGCAGAAGCTGGTGCTGGGGAAGCTACTGAATTCCAGTTTAAAGGTGGATTTGGGCATGGATGTGGACAACCACCTCAGTAGAACCCTGTCGCTGTTTGGTTGGATCTTGTGTATAATAAATAGGTGAAAACAATATTAGACACTAGAGTAGCACATTGAACCAAAGGGATTTTTATAAGTGTTGATTAAGGACCTCATCACATGGAGGTCCAGAATCTGGGGGACAGCAGGGGAAACCGTAGAGCAGCGTACTTTGTCTCCTTATCGTCATGGGTTGCTATTCCCACAACGTTTCCCCATTGTCCCCACTTCCCTTTGTATTCTCCCCAGTTTCTTCTATGAGAAATCAGGTAGTCACCCGACTCCTCATAGCTCCATCTCTGTGCTCTGTTGGCACAATGCTGGCACAGAACTCAACAATGTCCCATTGGAAGTAGCCTTGCATCATTTGATGGCCTACATCAGACTCCATCCCAACAACATGCTGGCAATGCACTGAGATGGGAAAAACCACCCATCTGATGAAGTCCTTACTCTTCAGCAACTGATTCAATGAATCTATTTTAGTTGTGACTAGGACTTGGACTAAGGCCAGTGCAACTGAATTCACTGCTGTAATAAGTGTGAATTCACTCTTAATTTTACCTCTACTCCTACACTGAGAATAATAAAAAAAGATAATATAAAAACAGATTTACACTGTTAACCCCATTTTCTGGGATATAGAAGAAATCTGGACACTGTTGGTGAGGGATATGAAAAGACACTATCTGCAGACAAAAAGAGAGAAAAACCTCAATGGATGATAGCCAAAACTCTTCACCCAGTTGAGACCAGATGAAAAACAAAAGTTAGAGGGACCAAAATAGGATCAGAACCCAGAACAACTATACAGTAACTTTTGCAGAGGGACAAAGAGAACTGTTATAATCAGTGCATCATGTATATAGTGAGAAATGACATGTGTCCAAGGTGGGTCCAGGAAAAGACAAAATCAGACTGCAAATACAGTATATGCTAGACAGTGGAAAATGCCAAAGAATTCCAGAATAAAGTTAGCTTGTGATTTACAGATGATAGCAAAGCCTTTGAGTGTGTAGATTGTAAAAAAGTTATAGATCACTTAAAAATTGCACTGGGTATCTGTTTCTTGACAGGTTCATATAGGACTACTAGCTGTGCCCTGCCACGCGTTGCTGTGGCCTTTAGTAAAACTTATTAAAGTTGAGGTAGATATCTGGACTATTATGAAAGAAAGGTCCCTACCTATTCCTTCCCCCTTTTCCTCCCCCTTTCTCTCCTTTCTTCCTTCTCTACCTCTTTCTTTCTTTCCTTCTTTCACTACTTGGTTTCATCCTTCTCTCTTTCCTTCATTCCCTCCCTCTTTCTTCCTTTGCCTTTCTTCCCTCCCTGTTTGCTTCCTTCTTTCGCTTTTTATTTCCTTTTATTTCACCACCATCATAACAATAACAATAATGCAATGCATTGCCTCCGGGACCTGACACCTCTCCCATTCCCCCTAAAAGGGTCTCAGAGGAACAATAGCATAATAATAATAATAGAAATAACAACCTTTACCCGCCACGTGTTGCTGTGGCCAATCTTCCCTCTTTCTCTCCTTCTTTCTCTCCTTCTTTCCCTCCCTCCCTCCTTCCTTCCTTCCTTCCTTCCTTCCTTCCTTCCCATCTTTCCTTCTCCTCTTCTTTCTCTATCTCTTTCCTTCCTTCCCCCTTTTTCTTTCTCTTCTGCTGTCTCTCTTTTCTTTCCTTCCATATTTCCTTTTCTTTCCTTTTCTTCTTCCTGTAACTTTCCTTCCTTCCCCCTTTTTCTTTACCTCCCTTTCTCTTTCTTCCTTCTTTCCTTCTTTCCTGTCTTTCCTAGATTTTGACAGGGCGGGAAGGGGCGGGGTGGGGTTTGGAGGTGGCCTGAAGTAAAAGGAGGTAAGATTGGGGCAGGGGAGTGATGGAGTCTGGGGTTGCGTGTGTGTGTGTGTGCGGCGGCGGGGGGAGTGGGGTTGCGTGTGTGTGCGGCGGTGGAGGGAGTGATGGAGCATGGGGTTGTGTGTGTGTGTGTGGCGGCGGGGGGAGTTGGGTTGCGTGTGTGTATGCGGCGGCAGGGGGAGTGATGGAGCGTGGGGTTGCATGTGTGTGTGCGGCAGGGGGTGTGTGTGTGCGGGAAGCGGCGCGGCGGGGCTTGGAGTGGGCATGGTTTCCGCAGAGGGAACGTTGGCCGGAAGGCCATGTGTGCGCGCCAGGGAACTTGCGGCTGGGCGCCAATGCGCATGCTCAGTTGTTTTGCCGTTTTGTGAGTGTGTTGTTGTGTTGTTTTTCATTTTGAGTAGATATGTTTGTACCTTGAGGGTTGTGTTATGGGCATAGGAATTTTGGTTAAGTTTCGTTGGGGTTTTTTTGAGTTTTGTTCTTTTGCCGTTTTGTGAGTGTGTTGCTGTGTTGTTTTTCATTTTGAGTAGATACGTTTGTACCTTGTGGGTTGTGTTATGGGCACGGGGATTTTAGTTAAGTTTCGTTGGGGGATTTTTGAGTTTTGTTGTTTTGCCGTTTTGTGAGTGTGTTGTTGTGTTGTTTTTCATTTTGAGTAGGTATGTTTGTACCTTGTGGGTTGTGTTATGGGCACGGGGATTTTGGTTAAGTTTCGTTGGGGGATTTTTGAGTTTTGTTCTTTTGCCGTTTTGTGAGTGTGTTGTTGTGTTGTTTTTCATTTTGAGTAGATATGTTTGTACCTTGTGGGTTGTGTTATGGGCATGGCAATTTTGGTTAAGTTTTGTTGGGTTTTTTTGAGTTTTGTTGTTTTGCCGTTTTGTGAGTGTGTTGTTGTGTTGTTTTTCATTTTGAGTAGATATGTTTGTACCTTGTGGGTTGTGTTATGGGCATGGGAATTTTGGTTAAGTTTCGTTGGGGGGTTTTTGAGTTTTGTTTCCTTGTTGGATGCCCCTAACAAATTTATATATATAGATAGACCCATACTGCAAGAACTAGAGATGCCTAGAGATGTGTTTTCCTGGGCAGAAAAAACCCCAGCATTTTTAGTTTGTGTTTTTTCTACTTTCATAGGATTCTTGCATCCCTAACCCCAGAAAAAGTGGAGGGCTGTTAATCCCAATGTCAAATGAAAACATGATTTTGGCTATTCTTCCTTCATGTTTTTTTTTTTGGGGGGGGAGGGGTGGAATGTTTCTTTAAAACTCACTCACAGTGTAAATGTAATAAACTCTCAACTATTCTTTGGTTAGCTTTTCAATAGCTTAGAAGTCTTTCTTGGAGGATCAGAACAAAGGTATGTCAGCAGGAGGTCAAAAATGTGACCACTGGCAAAATGTATTCTTTTACTGTCACAGACTCACTCACTCCTATCAGCAGATGTGCAAATGTATACAAAGGTTTAATTAGCTTTGGGTGAGAATTGTCAGTTTTTAAGGCAAACATCTATTTACTATGGTTTGTAGAACATAATGAAATGAGGCTGATGTTTTTTGTTGTCATTTCCACCTGCTTCTTTCACTAACATTTTTCAGTGCTGTGTGCAGCATAATGTATTCAGTCATTTGAAAATGTAAAACCAGCAGTTCAGAGCAAAGTCACACCAGCTATCCCCAAGAGACAAACCACAGTTCTGAATGATGGGTCACATTTTAGTGGCATATAAACCTCAAAGTCATTGATTTTGTTACTGATGGCTGGCTAAGAAAGCACACTGACAAGCAGCAGAACTAAAGAAGAAAAGGAAGAACTGGGGAATGCTCCCATGATGTGTCTTACCCTTGGATGTGCACCATTTCACTGACCACTAATGCTGTCCTTCTATTTAGAAACTGTATAACAATGAGCATAATCAACACACTTGTCAGGAATCTGCTTGAGAGAGAAAGAAGGTGCTTTCAGCAATGCCATGGAGGGCAAACTGTATAGGAGCACGGTTCCTGCATAGGAGCAACAGCATCAAACCCTACAACATTCCCAATCTGGCAGGTACGCATAGCCCAGTTTTCAAAAATTTGATTTGTCCCATTTTTCACCTCTTCCACTTCCTCCCCCTCTCACTTGGCAGGGGGTTGGACTGGATAGCCCACAAGGTCTCTTCCAACTCTGATTCTATGATCCCCCTTTTTGCATTGACCTACTTCCATTGATGCAAGGTAAAGGTAAAGGTAAAGTTTTCCCCTAACATTAAGTCTAGCCGTTCCCAACTCTGGGTGTTGGTCCTCATCTCCATTTCTAAGCCGAAGAGCAGGCATTGTTCATAGATACCTCCAAGGTCACGTGGCTGGCATGACTGAATGAAGTGCTGTTACCTTCCCGCTGAACGGTACCTATTGATCTACTCACATTTGCATGTTTCCAAACTGCTATGTTGGCAAGAGCTGGGATTAACAGCAGAAGCTTACCCTGCTCCCCGGTTTTGAACTGCCAACTTTTCAGTCAGTAAGTTCAGCACCTCAGTGGTTTAACCCACTGTGCAGCCAGGGGGGTCCCCTTCCACTGGTACGAACTGACTTCAATTGCTCAGCCACATAAACCTGGTTTCCATTTATGAAAAGTTGGAGAGTATGTGACTTTATTTGCTGAGGTTCCTTGATAATCAATAATCAATGATAATTCTCTCTGGCAAGTGAACAAGTGGATAATAAGTCTTTCAAGATGTACTGGTGTTTGTGACAGATTAGCAAGCAGTCTGAGAATGAAGAAATAATCAAAACTTTCTCTCTGATATGGTTATGTTCATGCTAATCGTTTCAATCATAATGCTCCTCTGCAAGATTGTTTGCATTTCAAATTAAAAGCTTAAGGATGTGTTTCAACTAGCTGAAGATATTAAAGCTCTGCATGTTTTATAAGCTGAATCAGATGTCAGCACAGCTTTTAATGGATCTTATATCCGAATAACTATACAAAATTACATTGGATTATTATAATTTGCTAGTGGTTTCAGCACTAGATGTCTGTGTTTACTATGAAGTCTTTCTACTTAGAGCATTAACTGTTCTGGGTACAAATAATGGAAATTTGGAAGGCTCTACATGTATTCATCTATGAACATCACCTCCACTGTCCAACTCCCTTCTTATGGCAAGACATTTACACAATTTTTTGGTTTATCAAATTGGGCTGTAGACAAATCATTTTGACTAATAGTTTTCCCCGCTCTGCCTGAAAAAGAATTGTGTGCACCTCTAACACTGTTTGCATTATCATGCTCCAACAAGAGATTGATTTTTTAAAGTAACTCCTGTGACCTAAATGAAAAAGTCATACAGCTTAAAACAGATCAGGGATTGTATAAACAAGTTTGCAATGGCTGATTAGATATGTGCATTTCTTTTTAAAGAAAATAGACTGTATTGACTCACAGTGTTCACAGTTATAAAAACCATTTGTGAAATACTGTTTACACAAAGGATTTTTTTCTCTGTACATGTGTTGATCTTTGTGAACAAAATTGAGCATTTGCATGTGATTGTTAGCTGGAAAGAGGCCACAGTCCAAAGTAGCATGCTGATAAGGATACTGATTGCTAATGCTTTAAACACACAAACTACTGTATTTATCCAGATATAATTCTGAAAAGCATAGACCACATAGATTAAATTCCAAAAGGGACCTGGACCAATCTGGGATTCTGCCTTCAGAATGCTATTCTTCTGACATTACTTATGTATTTATTTTGGGCATTTTAATCCTGCCTTTCTCCAGTTGGGCCTAAAGTGGCTTACAACATCAATAAAACATCATCCTAACAATTCATAAAACAAGTCATAAAAGTAGCAAAAGCCATAAAAAGTAATAAGAGCTATAGTAAAGGTAAAGATTTGCCATGGCATTTAGTCGTGTCCAACTCTTAGGGGTGGTGCTCATCTCCATTTCTAAGCTGAAGAGCTGGTGTTGTCCGTAGACACCTCTGAGGTCATGTGGCTAGCGTGACTGCATGGAGTGCCGTTACTGTCCTGCAGAAGTGGTACCTATTGAGCTAATCACATTTGCATGTTTTCCAATTGCTAGGTTGGCAGAAACTAGGCCTAACTATAAAACTATAAAAGGTTGTTAAATTGTATTCAATAAAATGCATCTAAAATTCCCAAATAACTATAGAAGCAACGACTCAATAAAATCAGTGAAAAGCTTTGTTGAACAGGAAAGTCTTCACTCCTTTTCTGATAGACATCAGAAATATTCTTTTATTGATAATTTAGTTTAGTTAAAGCGGCTACCTATGAACTTGTTGTTGAAACCCAAGATCACCAAAGACCCCAAAACCCTTAGCTAAGGGAGATGCCATGAAGGGTCCCACTGGATAAAATCTGAGGACAAACTTTCCCCCAGAGACAGGGTCCACTGCCTTCCAAAGGCAGAGATAGAGTTGCACAAGAACACACCAGGAGGGCGCACCGGACTAATCCCATTACTCCTCAGGGCAATTGGTATAATCACCCATACCCTCAAGAACAGTACCAAACCTCAAAACAAAGGGATTCCCCTTCCCCATAAGACTGACAACCAGAGACACACTCAAAGACAAAGGAAGTCATAAACTAGTTTGCAAGAAAAAAATATTGCTAAATTTTGAAGTGCTTTTGGAGGCACATGACATACTTCGGGAGTGGAAAAATCATGTCCCAACACACAGTGTGTCCTGGGATAATTGTGTGTTCTGGATCTTCGCTAAATTTAGGGAATGAGACTTGTGGCCAAAACATTATGGTGCAAATGGCACCTATGAATAGTCAAGCTGTACAGAACATATGTTACTAGAATGGGTCATGCACTATCACTGCCAACCAGCTGGGTTAAGGACGGTCTGCCTAATCTTCCCATTAAGTGCCTGGTCAGTTGGCAGACAAATGAGGGACAAAGAGCATTTTATTGCCCTCTGTTTTCTTGTGTTTACTATCAAGTGTACACGGTCAGATACTGTTAGGCAAGAAGAGATGTCCAACTACACTGTGAGCACAGCTTTAAACAGAATTAATTTTAATTATCCCGCTAAATCAAGATATTTGGAGGATATGGAATTACAAGTTATCATCATGAAACATGCAAAACAATCTGACTTATTAAAATGCCTATTAGCCTTAAATGTGCAGAAGCAGTTTGCTTTTGCCTGTGCTTGCTGAAAAGGACAAATTCTGCCTTTTCTACTAATCATTTATTGAATAACCGTTTGTACTTCAAATTCATTTTGCAGTGATTGAAATAAGTTGAATACAAAGGGGGAAAGTAGAATAGAGAAAATGGGGGTATTTTAAAAGTAGCCGGCAAAGTTGAATGACAGAGAATTTATCTGGACTGTGCTTGCCTTCTGGTTGCTTCTGGTTGCTTCTGCCCAGTGTAGAACATATTTCACCTCGTTAAAACAATGAATATGGCTCTTAATGAGACATGCCACATTATCACAGGATGTCTACACCCTACACCACTGGATAAATTATACTGTTTAGTTGGTATTGCACCACCTGACATCTGCCAGGAAGTAGCAGCCAATAATGAAAGGACCAAGGCAGTGACATCTCTGACCCATCCTCTGTTTGGATATCAGCCAGCATGCCAATGCCTTAAATCAAGAAATAGTTTTCTAAGATCTACAGAGATACTCGCTGGAACACCTCAGAAAGGGAGGTTTTTGCCTGCCAAAAGTGGCAGGCAAAAACCCGGAACCTCAAACTGTGGCTGATACAAAATGAGAAACTCCCCCGGGTACTCAGAAGACTGGCTGACTTGGAAAGTGCTCAACAGACTGTGCTCTGGCACCATGAGATGCAGACCCAACCTTAAGAAATGGGGCCACAAAGTGGAGTCCTCGATGTGTGAGTGTGGAGAAGAGCAAACCACAGGCCATCTTTTACAATGCAGCCTGAGCCGTGCCACATGCACAATGGAGGAGTTCCTTATAGCAACACCAGAGGCACTTCAAGTGGCCAGCTACTGGTCAAAGGACATTTAATAAATGCCAAGTTTTAAAACTTTTTGTTTTTTAAATACATTACAGTCGCATTTGGTAGGGACAAGAGACAGGGCCTTCTCTGTGGTGGCCCCTCGGCTATGGAACTCTCTCCCCAATGAGGTTAGGTCTGCCCCCTCCCTCCTGACCTTCAGGAAGCAACTGAAATCCTGACTTTGGAATCAGGTATTCAAAGATTGTTAGATTGAACCGGTAAAGCAGGGGTCCTCAAACTAAGGCCCGGATATGGCCCCCCAAAGTCATTTACTCTGCCCTCGCTCAGGGTCAACCTAAGTCTGAAACTACTTGAAAGCACAAAACAACAACAACAATCCTATCTCATCAGCCAAAACCAGGCCCTCATGTCCCATTGAAATACTAATAAGTTTATATTTGTTAAAATTGTTCTTCATTTTAATTATTGGATTGTTTTTAAGTGTATTTTCCCCACTACAAATAAGATATGTGCAGTGTGCATATGAATTAATTCATATCTTTTTCAAATTATAATCTGGCCCTCCAACAGTTTGAGGGACTGTGACCTGGCTCTCTGTTTAAAAAGTTTGAGGACCCCTGTGGTAAAAACTAAGAGTTATTGGACCACAATGTTTGAATTGAGTTGGATGTTTTTAACTTGACGAACTATCATTTATATGTATTTTTATAACTTATTTATTATGTATGTTGATTTTGAAATGTTATTTATTGTGTAGCATTTAATTTTTTGCTGTTGTTAGCCGTTCTGAGTCTCTCCACCAAGGTAGAGAAGAATGGGATATAAAAGTTCTAAATAAATAAATAAATATACTGTACCCTTGGTTCGCTTCTGATATGATAAATAAATACTATATATGACGATTTGTCTCAATAGAATTCCTTCAAAAGAAGTATCACAGAGGATTATAGGTGCTCTGTCTAAAATGACAGCAGTTTTTCCCAAACCCTGGTGACATTTCAGATTCATCTATCTAATAATGCCCTAACTCCAAGGACTGCTTGAAGCCAGTGGCCTCCTTCTCCCATTGTAATTTGGTAATATTGCCTCCAACCTCAGCCTTTCTACTCTTCAGCTTCTGATCTTCAGTTCAGATTTTCTGCCCTCTGGGTCAGCTTTCTTTTACTCAAGCTTGTGTTCTTGGTAGATAATGGCCAGCTTCTGGGGTGAAGCTATTGGCTTCAGTTCAGCTACTATATCATGGTCTTGGCTGCATTGTAACAGTTTTACAATATTGCCTCCAGCATCTATCTTTGCTCTCAGCCTCAACCGTTTAGTTTCACACTTTTCGCTCATGGATTCTGGATTCCCCCATGTCACTTCCAGCATTTTGCCACTACATCTGAACTCACCACTTTGAGAATTTGTCCTCTAGCTTTACATTCTTTAGCCTGTAGCTTCATGACATTGGATGATTCCCACCAGGCTATGCTTTTGACCTTGGTTTTGCATGTTGAACTTTCCCCCAAGCAGAAACCAACATCCAGTAATGAATGGCTTGAAACCAAGAGCATGTCCTTTAAGTTCAAAATGTTGAGCCCGAAGAAACCTCTGACTACTAGTAAGTGGCTTTGCTCTCTTGGCTTCTAGTCTGGCTTTGCATTTGTACATCATCCTGCTTCTTGGTATCCAGACTGGACCACTGTATGTCATCACCCTCTTTTGTATTGCTTTGTATTCTCATCTTCTTGGCTCTGGCATGTCAGGGGAGGTTGGGGTTAGCTGAGTGAAAAAGAGAGAGAGAGATTGAGGCCTAGAGGTTTATTTAACCTTTCTGTACCCAGGGGATTATTTTGCAGGGTTATGCAGAATTGGCTGCCTTGATACATTTTATAAATCAGTTTATACATTTCAGATTTATGAAATAGATACAAAGATAAAGATAAAAGTTATAAAGTCATGAAGAATTTATGCAATTTATTAAAGGGTTAGATATGATAGCTGTTGCTGGTTTGGTCTTGACCAGTGGTTCTCAACCTTCTTAATGCCACGACCTCTTAATACAGTTCCTCATGTTGTGATGACCCCCAACCATAACATTATTTTTATTGCTACTTCATAACTGTAATTTTGCTACTGTTATGCATCATAATGTAAATATCTGATATGCAGGATGTATTTTCATTCACTGGACCAAATTTGGCACAAATACCCAATATGCCCAAATTTCAATACTGGTGGAGTTGGGGTGGGATTGATTTTGTCATTTGGGAGTTGTGGTTGCTGGGATTTATAGTTATCCTACAATCAAATGGCATTCTGAACTCCACCAACGATGGAATTGAACCAAACTTGGCACACAGAACTGAAAGGGTTTGGTGGGCATTGACCTTGAGTTTTGGAATAGTAGTTCACCTACATCCAGATAGCACTGTGGACTCAAACAATGATAGATGTGGACCAAACTTGGCAGGAATACTCAATATACCTAAATGTGAACAGTGGTGGAGTTTGGGGAAAATAGACCTTGACATTTGGGAGTTGTAGTTGCTGGGATTTATAGTTCACCTACAATCAAAAGAGCATTCTAAACCCCACCAAAGATAGAATTGGGCTAAACTTCCTACACAGAGCTCCCATGCCTTGAAGGGACTCCCTAGCATGAGCCTCCCTCCAGCCTCGCACACTCTCCCTCGCCCGCACATGCGCACCACATTGCCATGCACCAAGCACAGCTGCTCTCCTCTCCCTACTTGGAGTCTCAGAAACAGCCCTCCCCTTGGCTGCGAGGCTGGTTGAGAGACCGGCCAATCACAGTGGAGGAGGGCTTTGGGTGGGAAGATTCACAGTCTGTTTCCAAGAAGGAAGAGAAGGGGAGGTGGAGAGATCTTCAGCCTTCTCTTCCAAAGGAGTTCCTAAGACCATCAGAAACAAAGGGGCGACCCCTTTGAACCCTCCCTCCCCCCCACAACCCTCCATCCCCCAGAGACCTCAAAGTTGAGAAATGGTGGTCTTGGCCTTCTGGATAAGTCTGGAAAGGGTGTTTTTAAAAGGAAAAAGATCATATATTTATTTCTGAGCCCTTGGTGAATTATAAATCTTGGAAGGGGGGGGGGGTTACTCTGGCTCAGTTACAGACATACAGACTCTAAAGAGAGAAAATAGAAAAAGAGAAAAAATAGATTTGTTTTCATATTCCTGCTCTACAGTAATACAGTGTTTGGATGGAGGGAAGCAGTCGTGCCATTCTATTCTCCTTTGAACAGAAACTCACCTGGGATATTGTGTCTGGTTGTTCAGGTTAAGAAGGCTTTTGACAAGCTGGAACACATACAGAGGAGGGTGACTAAGTCTTATGAGGAATGACTTAAAGAGCTGGGCTTGTTCAGTTTGGAGAAGATGGAGAGGTGCCATGACAGCTACCTTTAAATATCTGAAGGGATGCCGTGTAGTAGATGGAACAAGCTTATTTCCCATTGCCTGAGGGACAACATGAACCAGTGGATTCAAATTGCAAAAAAGGAAATTATGCCTAAACATTAAGAACCCTTTTTAACATTCAAGGAGATTGGTTGCCCTTTTGGTTCATTGAAACTCTGGTTCAATCTCTCTCCCTCTTAATTTCCTGGATTCTGAGTTTACTCTTTTCCTGATATCAGACTTTGGCATTACTTTTAGATAATGTTTTGGGGATGTTTTGATTTGTATTTTATCTGAGAACCAAGAGTTTGGTAGGCACATTGATTTCCAGCATTAGACATTGCTCATTTATCTCAAGGATTTCTACTCTTGTACTTGAGTACTAAATTGCTAGGTTTGAGCTTTGTACTGCTTTGGGCTTTACTCTTTTGGCTTCAGGCCCCTAGTTTCATCAGCTAGGCTTCCTGACTCGATTTCTGACTTTACAATGTTGTGCTTTGTGTTAGAAGTCTCTGCCTTATTTTCTCTTGGCTCCTCTTCTTTCTCCTCTGGCTCTTCACTCCTGATGTCTATGTTTGGACTCTTGGCTTTGGGGCTGAAACTTTGTTCTCTTGGCTGTGGGTTTGAAACTGTGTCCAAATTCATTCTCCTGACAGAATGCCAGTTCTTGAAATGGGGTGGAAGGTAGACAGGAACCATGCCCATGAAGCAAATAAATAATCTTGTTTATGGAGGAAAAGAGACACTAGTTATATGCAGAATAAGGTTGTAAGCGAAAATACTTGCCACGAGTGAGTAGTTTTCCTTATCCCTGCCTCTTCCAATAGAGGATGATGATGATATATTTCGTTTCTTACCTGCCTATCCCCAAGGCTCATCTCCTCTTTGTGTGACACCAACTGTAGAAACCATATTAATGCCCTCAAGCTCCCTATGAGGATTTATGCAACTTCTGTTCTCACTGGACATGTGGTCTCTATATCCAATGTTGGTATCATTGAATCTTGAGACAGCATTCTTAGAGGACAAATTTTTATACAATGCACCCTTATTTGGTTCCAAGACCCTGTGTGGATACTAAAATCCGTGGATATCCAAGTTCCATTATATTCAGTGGTCTAGTAAAATGGTGTCCCTGTAAGCCAGTGGTTCTCAGCCTGTGGATCCCCAGATGTTTTGGCCCTAAACTCCCAGAAATCATAACAGTTGGTAAACTGGCTGGGATTTCTGGGAGTTGTAGACTTTTGCACTTTTGTTGGTCTATTCCATTTGCCTGTCCAGAGCTTTCTTGCTAGACTCCTTTTTTTCTGCAACTGTTTTACAGAGAACAGAGGCTTGGATACTGTCTAGTAACCCTGGGCCTAAGCAATCTAAAAACAGGCATTCTTAGCACCTGCATTCAGCAGTATTCTCATACCACCAGTCCCGGTGACAACAAAAGCTTTTGATCAGCTTACGCTTCACAAGAAAGAAGATTGAGAAAACTTATAAGCAACAGCTTGTAAACTATCGCTTTGCACCAGAGGCAGAAGACTCCAGAAAGATGACTGCAGCCAGCAAAATCTCATTTTATAATTATTGTTTTAAGTTACCTGATAATAGTCACTGGTGGAGTTAACCCTTTATTCATCTAGTTTTCAGTAAACTTATTTGAGTTATCTTTTCATGTTGTCTAAAGTGCCTCTGTATGTTAAGGGTCTCAATCTTAAGAGAAATACAGATAGCCACCAAGTAAAGCCAGACACAACCTAAAAGACGGCTCTATATATGGACTTCACCGAAATCCCCATACCACCACCGAAATCAGATTGACTACATCCTCCGCAGTCAAAGGTGGTGGACATCCATCCAGTTGGTGAAAACAAGACCTGGGGCTGACTGTATTGCAGATCAGGAACTTTTTAGTGCTCAATTTAGAATAAAACTAAAAAGATCAGGGAAAACACACAGACCAGTTAGATATGATCTTACTAACATTCCTAGTGAATATACAGTGGAAGTGAAGAACAGATTTAAAGTACTAGACTTAGTAAATAGACTCCCAGAAGAACTATGGACAGAAGTCCGCGACATTGTTCAGAAGGCGGCAAGAAAGTACGTCCCAAAGAAAAAGAAAACCAAGAAGGCAAAAAGGTTGTCTGCTAAGACAATGGAAGTAGCCCAAGAAAGGAGGAAAGCAAAAGGAAACAGTGATAAGGGAAGATATGCCCAGTTAAATGCACAATTCCAGAGGTTAGCCAGAAGAGATAAGGAACAATTTTTAAACAAGCAATGCATGGAAGTGGAAGAAGACAACAGATTAGGAAGGACAAGAGACCTCTTCCAGAAAATTAGAAACACTGGAGATAAATTTCTGGCAAAAATTGGCATGATAAAAAACAAAGATGGCAGGGACCTAACAGAAGCTGAAGAGATCAAGAGAAGGTGGCGAGACTATACAGAAGATCTGTATAGGAAGGATAATAATATCAAGAACTGTTTTGACAGTGTGGTGAGTGAATTAGAACCAGGCATCCTGAAGAGTGAGGTTGAATGGGCCTTAAGAAGCATTGCTAACAACAAGGCAGCAGGAGACGACAGGATCCCAGCTGAACTGTTTAAAATCTTGAAATATGATGATGTCAAGGTGATGCATGCCATATGCCAGCAAATATGGAAAACACAAGAATAGCCATCAGACTGGAAAAAGTCAACTTATATCCCCATACCAAGAAAGGGAAATGCTAAAGACTGCTCAAACTTTCGTACAGTGGCACTTATTTCTCATGCCAGTAAGGTAACACTCAAGTTCCTGTAAGGAAGACTCCAGCAATACATGGAGCGAGAGTTGCCAGATATACAAGCTGGGTTTAAAAAAGGCAGAGGAACGAGAGACCAAATTGCCAATATCCACTGGATAATGGAGGAAAGGCAGGGAGTTTTAGAAAAATATTTATTTATTTATTTATTTATTTATTTATTTAGTACACTTGTATACCGCTAATATCTCAGCCTAAATCGGCGACTCATTGCGGTTTACAACACTTAAAAACAACAATATCCAGATTAAAAGCATAAAACACATATACAGTACACAGTATTGGGCCACCAATACAAACCAATGCATCTCTTAATTAAAATCATAATCCAATTTCGTTGTCTGTGATTGCCAGTCCTTGATCATGAACTTCATCGCACCGGGTCAACCGAATGCTTGTTCAAACATCCATGTCTTCAGTTTTTTTCGAAATACCATCAGTGAAGCGGCTGATCTTATCTCTATAGGGAGGGCATTCCAAAGCCGCGGGGCCACCACAGAAAAGGCCCTGTCTCTCGTTCCCGCCAGCCGCACCTGTGAAGCAGGTGGGATGGAGAGCAGGGCCTCTCCCGAAGATCTTAGGGTCCTGGTGGGCTGATAGGCCGAGATACGTTCGGATAGATATGTTGGGCCAGAACCGTTTAGGGCTTTAAAGGCCAATGCCAGCACTTTGAATTGGGCTCGGTAGCTAATCGGCAGCCAATGGAGCTGGTACAGCAGAGGAGTTGTATGCTCCCTGCGCCCTGCTCCTGTTAGTACCATGGCTGCCGCCCGTTGGACTAGTTGGAGCTTCCGAGCCGTCTTCAAAGGCAACCCCACGTAGAGAGCGTTGCAGTAGTCAAGGCGGGATGTAACCAGAGCGTGGACTACCGTGGCCAAGTCAGACTTCCCAAGGTACGGTCGCAGTTGGCGCACGAGTCTTAACTGTGCGAATGCTCCCCTGGTCACCGCCGAAACCTGGGGATCCAGGCTCAGCGATGAGTCCAGGATCACACCCAAACTGCGAACCTGTGTCTTCAGGGGGAGTGCGACCCCGTCTAACACAGGCTGTAACCCTATACCCTGTTCGGCCCTGCGACTGACCAGGAGTACCTCTGTCTTGTCTGGATTCAATTTCAATTTGTTCGCCCCCATCCAGACCGTCACAGCGGCCAAGCACCGGTTCAGGACCTCGACAGCCTCCTTAGTAGCAGGTGGAAAGGAGTGACAGAGTTGGACATCATCTGCGTACAGATGACACCGCACCCCGAAACTCCGGATGATCTCGCCCAGCGGCTTCATGTAGATGTTAAACAACATGGGAGACAGTATTGAACCCTGAGGAACCCCACAAGACAAAGGTTGTGGGGTAGAACAGGAGTCCCCCAGTAACACCTTCTGAGACCGACCCTCGAGGAATGACCGGAGCCACTGCAGAGCAGTACCTCCGAGACCCATTCCCGCGAGGTGTCCCAGAAGGATACCGTGGTGGACGGTATCGAAGGCTGCTGAGAGGTCCAGTAGCACCAACAGGGACACACTCCCCCTGTCAAGCTCTCGACGGAGATCATCCACTAAGGCGACCAAGGCTGTCTCCGTACCATGCCCCGGCCTAAAGCCAGACTGTGCCGGGTCCAGATAATCCGTGTCTACCAAGAATGCCTGGAGTTGTGAGGCCACCACACGTTCCATGACTTTGCCCAAGAAGGGGAGATTGGAAACAGGCCGATAGTTGACGAATTGAGTGAGGTCCAGTGATGGTTTCTTCAACAGCGGTTTTATAACAGCTTGCTTTAAGCTGGCTGGAATTTTGCCCTCCCGAAGGGAGGCATTAACCACCACCTTAACCCACTCGGCCAATCCCCCTCTGGCCTCCTTTAGAAGCCAGGATGGGCAGGGGTCTAGGATGCATGTGGTAGCTCTCATTCCTCCAAGCACCTTGTCCACATCCTCGGTTTGAACCAATTGAAATGAATCCATCAAAATTGGACAAGCAGATGCTCGTGTTACATCCTCAGAGACTGCCATTAATATGGTGTCCAGTCCAGAGCGGATCAAAGCGACTTTGTCTGCAAAGAACTGAGCAAAGGCTTCACAGCGAGCTGCCGAGTCATCAGGGCACCCATCCTGAGTGGTGGGTTTTAACAGGCCTCTGACAACTCGGAACAGTTCAGCCGGACGGTTCTTTGCAGACGCAGTAGTGGCCGCAAAGAAAGTCTTCTTTGCGGCTCTTATTGCCGCGGCATATGACCTTAAAAAGGACACAAACCGTGTTCGATTTGGCTCGCTCGGATCCGAACGCCACACGCCCTCTAGTTCCCTCTTCTTTCGCTTCAACGCTGCCAGCTCCTCAGTAACCCAAGGGGCTGGTTTAGCTCGGCTACTTGAGAGGGGACGTTCTGGAGCGATCGTGTCTATTGCCCTAGTCATCTCCCTATTCCAGAGAGCGACCAGGGCATCGACAGGATCACCAACCGAGGTGGCGGGGAATTCCCCAAGAGCCGTCAGGAATCCCTCTGGATCCATAAGCCTCCTGGGGCGGACCAATTTAATAGGTCCTCCACCTCTGCGGAGGTTAGGGGGTGCAGTGAGTCTAAAGCTGACCAGGTGGTGGTCGGTCCATGGCAACGGAGAGATGGTTAACTCCTCAATACCGCCACCTTCCTCCCATCCTTGACAGAAAACCAAGTCCAATGTATGTCCAGCACTGTGGGTGGGGCCAGATACCTGTTGGGACAGCCCCATGGTCGCCATGGTAGACATGAAGTCCTGAGCCGCTCCCGATAAGGCGGTCTCGGCGTGGACATTGAAGTCCCCCAGCACAAGTAGCCGTTGGGACTCCAGTGCCAGGTCTGAGACCACCCCTGCAAGCTCAGGTAGGGAGACTGTAGTGCAGCGAGGTGGACGGTACACTAACAGAATCCCTAGTCTGTCCTGGTCACCCACCCTCAGGTGGACGCATTCAAAATTTGTTGACTGCGGGATGGGGGCCCTGGTCAGAGGAATGGAATCTCTATAGACCACTGCAACCCCACCTCCCCGCCCTCCGGATCTCGGTTGGTGCTGCACAGAGAACCCAGGTGGACAAAGCTGGGTCAAATTTACACCTCCCGCTTCGTCCAGCCAGGTCTCTGTGATGCACGCCAGATCTGCCCGTTCATCCAGGATTAAATCTTGGATGAAAGTTGTTTTACCATTGACAGATCTGGCGTTCAACAGCACCACTTTCAATCCTGTTTATTGACTATTCTAAAGCCTTTGACTGTGTGGATCATAATAAATTGTGGTAAGTTCTTAGTGGGATGGGCATCCCAAGCCACCTTGTCTCTCTCCTGAGGAATCTGTATAATGACCAAGTAGCAACAGTAAGAACTGACCATGGAACAACAGACTGGTTCAAGATTGGGAAAGGCATTGGCAGGGTTGTATACTCTCACCCAACCTATTCAACTTGTATGCAGGACACATCATGCAATGTGCAGGGCCTGATGAATGCAAGGCTGGGGTAAAATTGCTGGAAGAAACATTAACAGCCTTAGATAAGCAGATGATACCACTTTGTTGGCTGAAAGCGAGGAGGAGCTGAGGAGCCTTCTAATCAAGGTGAAAGAAGAAAGTGCAAAAGCTGGGTTGCAGCTAAACATAAAAAAACCAAGATTATGGCAACAAGAATGATTGACAACTGGCAAATAGAGGGAGAAAACATGAAGGCAGTGACAAACTTTGTATTTCTAGGTGCAAAGATTACTGCAGACGCAGACTGCAGCCAGGAAATCAGGAGATGCTTACCAATCTCGATAAAATAGTGAAGAGTAGAGACATCACATTGGCAATGAAGATCCGCATGGTAAAAGCAATGGTATTCCCCGTAGTAATCTATGGATGTAAGAGCTGGACCATAGGGAAAGCTGAACAAAGGAAGATAGATGCTTTTGAATTGTGGTGTTGGAGGAATGTTCTGAGAGTGCATTGGACCGCAAGAAGATCCAACCAGTCCATACTTCAGGAAATAAAGCCCGACTGCTCACTGGAGGGAAGGATAGTAGAGGCAAAGATGAAGTCCTTTGGCCACATAATGAGAAGACAGGAAAGCTTAGAGAAGACAATGATGCTGGGGAAAATGGAAGGAAAAAGGAAGAGGGGCCAACCAAGGGCAAGATAGATGGATGGGTATCCTTGATGTGACTGGCTTGACTTTGAAGGAGCTGGGGGTGGTGACGGCCAACAGGGAGCTCTGGCATGGGCTGGTCCATGAGGTCACAAAGCATCAGAAGCGACTGAATGAATGAACAACAACAAAGCCAGACACTATAGTTTTTCCCAAAGGCTCGGGCGTGTCATCATAGTTTTCCTAATAATGGTTAAACTATCAGAAATAATGTCTGGCACTAATCTAATTTCACTTTGAAAAGTCATGCAGACTTAGAACTGTGTCTTGTTAGATATAGAGTTTAAAAGACCTTTTTGCTTTAGATCTAAAGTGTCTATCTTATTGTACAACTCTTGCTAGGATGCTGCAAAAGGTCTCCGTATTCTCTGGCCAGCTATTTTGGAGGTGCCCCACTAATGAATATAAAGTATGCCTAATTCTGCTGCGACCATACAATGAATCATAGAATCATAGAGTTGGAAGAGACCTCATGGGCCATCCAGTCCAACCCCCTGCCAAGAAGCAGGAATATTGCATTCAAATCACCCCTGACAGATGGCCATCCAGCCTCTGCTTAAAAGCTTCCAAAGAAGGAGCCTCCACCACACTCTGGGGCAGAGAGTTCCACTGCTGAACGGCTCTCACAGTCAGGAAGTTCTTCCTCATGTTCAGATGGAATCTCCTTTCTTGTTGTTTGAAGCCATTGTTTCGTGTTTTGGTCTCCAGGGAAGCAGAAAACAAGCTTGCTCCCTCTTCCCTGTGGCTTCCTCTCACATATTTATACATGGCTATCGTATCTCCTCTTAGCCTTCTCTTCTTCAGGCTAAACATGCCCAGCTCCTTAAGCCGTTCCTCATAGGGCTTGTTCTCCAGACCCTTCATCATTTTAGTCGCCCTCCAATATAAAGAATAAATCCGTCAGGTGAGGGTGTTTTAAATATCTTTGCCACCTTTAGTAAAGTAGAGGTTAGAAAGTGAGAGAGACTTTGCTTAAAGTAAAACAGTAACTGTTGGTTTATTTGTATCCTTTTTGTAACAAAAGTGTGATGGTTTCAGAAGTATATATGCTTGGTGGTTACAGATGAGGTAAATACTCTTTTATGAAGATGTTACAAAACAATGTTTCAGCGTGACTTTCATTCAAGCCTTTCCTCTGTCCTAAAAGGCTAAACTGGTTTCCGACAATCTTTGACCTGAAGGAGAGATCCTGACTCCTTGGTACTTTTAAAATCTCTCTACTGTCACTTGCTTTTTCCTATCAGTCAACTTCTTAAGCTATTTCCTAGCCAACTCTCCACCTGACTCCAGCTAACTGACCAACTGACATAGAATGCTCAAGTTAGACTCCTCCAACTGTCATCCTTGGCTCCACCCACCTTTCAAATCTTGGCACCCACTCATTTGCATCCGGCCAATCAGGTCACTCTCATGCAAATAGCTTCTCCTCTGGTGCTGCTGCTCCTTGAGAGTCACAAAATGGCTAGAAAGGTAGGCCACTTTCTAAGGTGAGTTAGATCCATTACATTTTCCTCCCCCGCCTGAAACATTGCAAAATAAGTTTTGTAACCTCCTTTGTAGCAATGGGTTTATCTAAACCTTTCTACAACGACACTCTATATCTTTCCTAAACAGATAAAAAGAAAATTCCAAGGTAAGTTTACATTAAAACAGTACACATAAACATTCAAATGCATATCACATTTCACTGTTCTCCATTCTCACACAAGCAAAAAGACAATGAATACAATTCCTGGGGGGGGGGGGGGGGGGACATTTTAACAAAGTAAATCCAAATGTTTACCACATTCATTGTTTATCTGGACACATCAAGTTGTAAAAGACATTTTCATATGCTCCTGTGCCTATATTTTAATACACACAATAGGTCTTATCAATGCCTATGTGAGTTTAGCTGGTTACATCAGATTTTAAAAGCTAAATCCTTTTCCATGGAAACCATATTGATGAAATACCTTTCAATGGAAACTACTTACCATCTTCCTGATAATATGGGTTCAGAATAAACCAATTTACCTGAATAAAACTTTTCCTGGAGTCCTCCTCCAGTACCATGACAAAACTTCCACCTTGATGTAGTCATACCCTTCAATATACATTAACAGCCATCCCCTGCCATGTGTTGCTGTGGCCCAATCTCGTGAGCTGGAAAATAAAGTAATGAGAAAGTGTTGGTTTCTAATATATGCAATGCTTGTGGGATAAAAATACTTCTTGTTTTTTTGTCAGTGTTGATGTGGAGATTGTCTGGTTTGCCTACTCTGGAACATGCAACATATCGTTGTCCTTCTTTAGGGGTCCCTTTCAGATTTATGATACTATATCTGTCATATACATATGTGTGTGATTATCATATATATCTATATCTATGGCTGGATGGCTCTTTGTCAGGAGGGCTTTGATTACATTTTCTTGCCCTGGTGAAGGGAGTTGGACTCGATAGCCATAAGTATTTTCTGTTGGTCATGGGGGTTCTGTGTGGGAAGTTTGCCCTAATTCTGTCCTTGGTGGAGTTCAGATTGTAGGTGTACTATAAATCTCAGCAATTACAACTCCCAAATGTCAAGGTCTATTTCCCCCAAATTCCATCAGTGTTCACATTTGGGCATATTGAGTATTTGTTCCAAGTTTGATCCAGAACCATCATTGTTTGAGTCCACAGTGCTCTCTAGATGTAGGTGAACTACAACTCCAGGTCAATGCCCACCAAACCCTTCTAGTGTTTTCTGTTGGTCAGGGGAGTCCTGTGTGCCAGGTTTGGTTCAATTCCATTATTGTTGGAGTTCAGAATGCTCTTTGATTATAGGTTGAACTATAAATCTCAAACATTCCCAAATGACAAAATCGTAATTTTTTTGAGTTATGGTCACTCCTTGTGTTGTGAGACGTTTTGTTGCCAAATTTGGTGTGATTTCGTTCATTGGTTCTTTTGTTTTTAAGGTACTCATTACACACAGAGCATTTTTATATATATAGATATTGAAGTAAAATTGTGGAACCTCTAACTCTCAATTCTAACCTTGACAGTTTGACTGTCCCTTGGGCTCTCCTCACCTATATCTATTTATATAGATAGTAATTGTGTCCAAAGTACAGAGAAACATATGCAAACCTGTATTCTCTTTGGTAATTTTTTTCCAGTGGACATCATGGATTTCATTTTTTCTGGTGATGTTCAAATGGCCAGATTTCTTTGTAAGCTTTCCCAGTTTGCTTTTTCAACAACTCTACAAAGAAGCATTTAAGAAAAGTAATAGTGTGAATTAACTTGATAGTGAAAATGGCGGAGCCCCTGGCACAGTACAATGAATATTACAGCACAGTAATATTATAAAATCTACAGGGATGATGATGATGATGTGTGCACAGTAAGTGGTTACAGGGAACTAATAGCATACATCAATATAAATTGAATATTTTCTTAAACCAATTTTATGCTAAAGCAAACTCTCTGAGAGTTAAGCTACTGAAACTCTACAAGAAGCAGGCTTTCGCTGTCCGCTGCCTGAAAGAGACTCACATTCAAATCAATCTCCTTTTGAGTTTCTGAGAAATGAATCAGAACAAAAGCTGCTTTCCATCATAAACGGCAGTATCTTAATTGCACTCGTACTTTGTGCAAAGCCAGAGTGACTGGTAGTTTATTCAGAATGCAAAGCCAATCTCCCGATAAGCAGATTTTCTGTTCTGTACTAGATGCGCCAAGGGGATAAGTCTTTGCTATTTTATAACCTGAACACCTTGACACAAAATCATTTAAAGTACTTGCAATAAATGACTTCAAGGTTCCATGTGTTGCTCTTTTGCATGCATAACTGTCTGCTAAATGCCCGCTGCAATATATATCAGATGTAGATATTGATTGCCTCCAACAGTAGCATAAATTCTGGAAATTTCCATTCTTCCTTGAGTCTAACCGACAGAATCATAAACTGCTTTTCAACAATCATTTAAGCAGCTAGTAAATGCCTCAAGCTGTAGTTTAAATTGAAAGATTAATCTTCCATCTTCTAAGTGCCTCTACAAAAGAGAATGGAGACCTTTATGATATTATTTATGCCCGTAATTTAAGGCCCCGGTGGCACAGTGGGTTAAACCGCGGAGCTGCTAAACTTGTTGACTGAAAGCGGGGTGAGCTCCTGCTGTTAGGCCCAGCTTCTGCCAACCTAGCAGTTCAAAAACCTGCAAATTTATTATTTATTTATTTATTTATTACTTGCACTTATTTACCGCCACTCTCAGCCCAGGGGGCGACTCGTGGCGGTGAACAGCAACATAGAAAAGACAATTTACAGTAATCAGAACAATACATAACATGCTACTACTACTTGACATATACTTATACTAAAAATCCGCTTCGTCGTATCATGGGTCATAGTCAGTCTCATAGTCGTAGTCCATTCCGGTCGTCATTGCCAAGGATATAGCATTCAGTTGAAGGCCAACTCGAAGAGCCACGTTTTCAGGCTCCTACGAAAGGCCATAAGGGAGGGCGCCTGTCTAACTTCAGCAGGGAGGGCGTTCCACAGCCGGGGGGCCACCACCGAGAAGGCCCGCTCTCTCGTCCCCGCCAGGCGTGCCTGTGAGGCAGACGGGACCGAGAGAAGGGCCTCCCCGGATGATCTCAAGGTCCTCGTGGGCTCGTAGGCCAAGATGCGGTCTGCAAGGTATTTTGGGCCGGAACCGTTTAGGGCTTTGTAGGATAATACCAGCACCTTAAATTGGGCCCGGTAGCAAATCGGCAGCCAGTGGAGCTGGGACAGCAGGGGCGTTGAGTAGATCAATAGGTACCGCTCCAGTGGAAAGTGCTCCATGCAGTCATGCCAGTCACATGACCTTTGAGGTGTCTACGGACAACGCTGGCTCTTCGGCTTAAAGATCTCTTTGCATACTGATCCAGAGTAACATGGCTGTATTTTTGAATCTATCACATGTGTTGATGACTCAACTTGAACCATGTCAAGATCAGATGGAAGATGAATAAACTTGAACTGAATCCAGAAACTTGATCATGAATACCAGCATCTGAGTGAGATTTCTCAGCCTGTTTAAGGTGCAGGTTAAGCTCCCTTCAAAAAATTAGGCTTGCCCTTTTGTCTGATGTTTATCTTTCATGTTCAGCAATGGCAATGAATGCTTTCTACTTACTTTACCATTTGGCAATTCTTTTAAAGAGAAAACAGCTAACCTGACTCTCTAGCTCCTTCTAGTTACATTCAGTCTTTGACATTTACAGACATTAGGGGCACAGGATCCTGTAAAAGGAAAAAATCCTCAAATTAAAAAAGTATTTTTTTAACCTGAGTGACCACTTCTCTAGAAATATCCATGATCTCTTCCACTTGGTGGTCAATTTCTGCTGGAAGTTGACCACAGAATCACACTGCATAATATATAGATTCCTGGATAGGTGCTCTTTCTAGGAATCTCTAGGTTCTTCCGCATGAATCAATGATCAGGTTTCAGCAGAAGCTGACCATAGAGTCACATTAGGTGTTCCTGGTGGTGGAATGGGTTAAACCCTTGTGCCAGCAGGACTGAAGACGGACAGGTCAGAGGTTCGAATCCGGGGAGAGTGCAGATGAGCTCCCTCTGTCAGCTCCGGCTCCCCATGTGGGGACACGAGAAAAGCCTCCCACAAGGATGGTAAAACATCAAAATATCCGGGCGTCCCCTGGGCAACGTCCTTGCAGATAGCCAATTCTCTCACACCAGAAGCGACTTGCAGTTTCTCAAGTCACTCCTGACACACACACAAAAAGGAGAATGTAGAGATTCCGAGAAAAAAAGATTTAAAGAAGATGTGAATAATCACATCTGCAGAAGTCAAACCATCAAATGTGGACGGCTGACTGTTTTGCTCTCTGTAGTTGTTATGTGCCTTCAAGTTGTCTTCAGTTTATAGCAACGGTACCACAGGACTTTCCTAGCAATATTTATTCAAAGGAGATATGTTATGGCCTTCCTCTTAGACAAAAGAGACAGTGACTTGCCTAGGGTCACCCAATGGCATTCCATATGTGATTGGAAGATTCAAATCCTGGCCTCCCAGAGTCCTGGGTAAACATTCAAATCACAACATCTCGTTACTTTAATTTCAATCCCTTTCCCAATATCTGGGCATGGAGTTTACCCTTTTCACCCCAACTGCAGGTTGGGAGGATGTTTACTGAACTTTCCATGATACCCTTTCTATAGTGGAGCTAAAGATAGCTAAAATTGATGGTATTTTTGCCACAACATTCAGAAACATAGCTTTGCATTACAAAGGAGGCACTTTTTCTCCAGGTCAAAAAGTATCCAGCAGCTGCAGGCATTTAGGGGGAGTTCTGTGTACTCCCAATGAAGTGAATTATGTCTCATTCATAGGCACGATGGTCCAAGTCAACTTTAATTTCAGTTTTATAATCTTTTGTGCCTTGAAGGGTGGTTTTTCTTGGTTCTGCTCTCAGCTGTGATTCAGAAGAAAACAGCTATAAACTTCCCACTCAGATTTTTATGTTCCATTATCTGATTCTGAGTGAGTCCTGAAGGCCTCTGTTGAGATTGACTTGATGCATGAACTATCTCTGATAGACATTAAACTGCTGTATTTGTAATATGTCAAAAATGAACACAATTGAATTGACCATCATAAAAAACAGAATACAAAGATGTGTTGTGTTGATGCGGCTCTTCTCAAAACATCCAATGCTCCATCAGCTGAAGTTTGTACCTCAAAGAGGCTACAAAGGCTTCATTGACACTGCCATATAAAATCCAGATTACCTGCTTTGAACTGGAAGTGTAGACTCATACAGTCCAGTTCAAAGCAGATAATCCACATATATAATCAGATAATCTTGATTATATGACAGTGTAGAAGGGGCCAAACTTAAGTTAGACACCCATGTGGCATGGTTTAACTCTGGCTCCATCTGCATTGAACTGCGTTATATGAGTCTACGCCAGTGGTTCTCAACTTTTTTTTTTTTTTACCAGGGAGCACTCTCCAACATACTAGTACCAAAAGGGTTACAGATCACTTTTTGGTCAACTTTAGATTCAGTTTAGTTATTTCGGGTGCTGATTCAGAAAATTGCATTGGATAAGCCATATCAGCTCTACTTTCTGATACAGAACACATGCCATCCAGTAGTCGCCACCTGCTTGCTCACAGAAACCATATTTAATAAGTCTCGGCACTATAAGAGGGTTTTGGGAGACCAGTCATTCTTGTTGCAATGGTGTAGTAATGCTCAGGCCACAGATCATATTTCTGTTCTTGCAGACCACTGGTGGTCTACTACAATAGGTTGGGAACCACTGGTCTACACTGACCAAACTGCATTTCAAACTGCATTCTATGGAAATGTAGATGGGGTCTCATTCAAACACCACAGCTATCTAATTCAAGACTGGCTGGTTTGGATTTGATTGTTGTCCTCAATTGGTTTGTTGAGGGTCTCTTGAAAGGTCTACTGTGCGAAATAACAATTACTGCTTTACTAACCAGATAAACATCTGCACCAGATCCTTTGGTTATTGGGTCTAGATATCAGAACATGTGGTTCAAATAACACACACACACATATCATGTTCATCTTGAACAAGAAATATCTCAAGCTTAATTTCAAAATACATCTATAGTTACTGTTCAATCAATAAAGAGAATTACAAACTTGGCAGTGGTTTCAACAAGTAAATTTGGATGTATGTGTGTGTGTGTTTAGAGGGAGACGTTAAATTAAATCTGCTCTGCAGAACATAAGCCAAATTATCCCACCCAGTTTCAGCCTTTAAAAGAATAGCTAAGTGGGCAAAGGTAAGCGAGATGCCAATAAATTTTGCAAACCATATCCCTTCTTATTTGGAAATCAATGTATTTCTTGTCTATGATAAAATAAAAAAAGCCACTTACACTCATGGTTCCTAGACAGAAATCATAGAATAATTAAGTTTGAAGAGACCTCATGGCCATCCAGTCCAACCCCCTGCCAAGAAGCAGGAAAATTGCATTCAAAGCACCCCCAACAGATGGCCACCGAGCCTCTGTTTAAACGCCTCCACCAGGGCAGAGAGTTCCACTGCTGAACAGCTTTCACTGTATACACATTTCCAGTTTTATTTAAATAATAACAAGTATTTTGTAAAGTAGTACCTGTATATATAACCATTATCTGCATTTTTATGTAAATCCATGTGTTCTTTTTACCCGGGATTTATGCTCCTTTCATATTTTGGTAAAAGAGAACTGCAAAAACCTTTAGACAAAAGGTTTAGTGAAAATCCACCATAGAGATTATTCTTTGCATGATCTTCTTTATTAATAGGTTTATTTATTCCAGAAAGCAGCCTCACCGGATTTCCACATGTAGTTTTGTAAGGTGCAGAATTAAAATTGAGAAAACTGAACTAGATGCCATTTCGTAAAACCTTATAAAACAATGTTAGAAAACTAATATCAATAAAGTACATTATTTCCCAAATGGTATAGCATACAATATACTCAGATGATATTAATGTTCCAAAACAGCAGCCAACAATATTTGGCCATTGATGAATAACAACAGCACAACAAAATGAACATAGGGAAGCTATTGTTTTCCACAGTTATGTAAATTATCATTGACAATTAGACAACCACTGTACATTATTATAAAAATCTTAGTTTTGACAGATGACTCAAATTGCATCAGAATATAATTTCTTAACTTCCCAAAAAATCTGGATATAAGTGTTCAACTAACTCAAAAACAATAGAAGCCTGCCATCTAGCGTTACAATGTTGCTAATGCTACACCATAACAACAATCTATCTTATCTCTATCTATCTATACATACACATACATATAGTAAAAGTGAAAATACATTTGTGTGTATGTGTCTGGAGTGTCCACTTACATAGGCAAGCTCCCACTTCCACAAATTTATTTATGGGTAATGATTTTAGTAATGAGATGCTGAGGATTTATACTTTTATTAGTTTTATTATTTTATCCAATGTTATTTATGCAAAATGTTTTAATTGTTTTTATGTTATTGAAGGCATCAAATTGTGCTATTTGTAAACTGCCCTGAGTCGCCCTTGGGCTGAGAAAGGCTGTATATAAATATGGTAAATAAATAATAATAAATAAATATTTATGTATTGCATTTTTATACTGCTTTTCTCACCCTTGGGGGGACTCAAAGCAGTTCACAACATAATCAATGGCAAAATTTAATGCCTCACGTGTATTTTTTTAAATAATTTTTTATTAAGGGTATATATGGGTACATGGATAGTGGGAAAAATAATTTAAGGGAAATAGCAAAGTGGAACTGTCTTGAAATACAAATACAAAGACAACAAGTACAAATACCTCACATGTATAAACATCATGCATCAAATGTATAAACTGCTATAGGTCCCACTACTCAGGAGACACCAATGACCCTCCCTCCAATGACATTGCAGGTTATAGTGAGTGCCATGAACACATAGCCCAAACCTTGCCAATGTTCTTCCCAAACACCATACTGCCCACCATGCAAGGACAATTTCATCCTAGATGTTACATGTTTCCTCCACCACAGACATCCCAGTGTTTCTTACACTCTCCATTGGTGTGAAATAATAATAGAGTAAAATAATGTAAAGGTAATAATAATAATAAATAGAGTGAAATAGGTTCGCAGCTTGGGAGTGATCCTGGATTCATTGCTGAGCCTGGAACCCCAGGTTTCGGCGGTGGCCAGGAAAGCTCTTGGAAAGAGACTTGTGCACCAGCTGCGCCCGTACCTTGGGAAGTCAGATCTGGCTACGGCTGTCCACACTCTAGTCACATCCCGAATAGATTACTGCAACACACTCTTTGAAGACGGTACTGAAACTGCAGTTAGTCCAACGGGCAGCAGTCAGATTACTAACAGGAGCTACATACAGGGAGCATACCACCCCCTTGTTGTGTCATCTCCACTGGCTGCCTGTCCACTTCCAAACTCAATTCAAAGTGCTGGTTTTGACTTATAAAGCTCTTTACGGCTCTGGCCCAGCTTTCTTGTCCGAATGCATCTGCCTCTATGTCCCACCTCATAACTTAAGATCATCCAGGGAGGCCCTGCTCTCACTCCCGCCAACATCGCAAAAGCGGCTGGCAGGGATGAGAGACAGGGCCTTCTCGGCTGTAGCCCCCGCCTGTGGAACAAGCTTCCAAATGAAATAGGATCGACCCCATCCCTACTGGCATTCAGGAAGAAATTAAAATCTTGGTTTTGGGACCAGGCTTTCAGACAATAAACATAAAGCAGCACTTTGACTGGAAATGGATTGGCAAGACAATATATATGAGGATACGGTTTTATTGTTCTATCAATGGGCTTGTGGACTGAGTATTGTTTTTAATTTAACAACTGTTATGATAATTTGGTTATAATTAATTGCTATTGTTTTAACTCTGTATGTATTTATGGTTTTATACTATGTTATTGATTTGTGGCATCGAATTGCTGCCTTTGTTGGCCGCTCTGAGTCGTCCCGACCCTTCTTCCCCCCCCCCCCCCCCCCCCGGAGGTTGAGAAGGGCAGGGTAAAAATGCTGTAAATAAATAAATAATGTAATAATAATAATAGAGTAAAATAATAAAAGTAATAAAATAAGAGTAAACATGTAATAATAATAATAATAATAATAATAATAATAAAGTAAAATAATACATGTAATAAAATAATACTAATAACAGAGTAAAATAATAAATAACCTTGGCTTGAGTATAAGTCGAGGAGATGCTTTTTCAGTCTAAAAAGGGAGCTGATAAACTAGGCTTATACTTACGTATATACAGTATCTTACCCTGATATGCAGCTATGCAAAAAGATTTCCTCTGGAATAGATAGTATCCATACCAATGAGACCCCTGGTCTTGAAAATGCACTGATCTTCCTTTTCATAAGTTCAGCGCTTTAGAAGAGATTACTTGACAAGCCTTCCACTCTGTGCTTATAGATTTTACCCTTAAACCAAGTACTGACAAACTATTTTTAAGTATTTATTTATTTCAAAACAGCATGCTAGATTCCCCAGGCAAATAAATGTCTCAGAAATTTCCTCCATCTTGCTGTAGGCCAAATCTATGAGTGGATATTAGGTTTGTTGTTCCCAGGAGTAGAGAGAAATGCCGGCTTAAATATATTTTCCACTCTTATTGTTCCAGCCTTTTATCCTGCAGCAGTGGAAGTCATCTATTGACTTTTATTGGCAGGGTCTATCAGCACTGCATTTTCCATACTGCCCACAGAACTACAATGCTAATGTTCTCAAAGGGCTTCTGTCTCTTTTAAGAGCTCTGTGGCAGGTAGATATTCATGTTTATACCTAAATGTTTGTCTCTGTGTTTTTTGTTTGTTGGAATCCGCCCTTAGTCCTCAAGGGGAGATAGGGCAGAAAACAAATAAAGTATTATTATTATTATTATTATTATTATTATTATGTGTTGTTGAAGGCTTTCAAGGCTGGAATCATTGGCTTGTTGTGAATTTTCCGAGCTGTGGCCATGTTCCAGAAGCATTCTCTCCTGATGTTTCGCTCACATCTATGGTAGACATCCTCAGAGGTTGTGCGGTCTGTTGGAAACTAGGCAAGTGAGGTTTATATCTCTGTGGAATGTCCAGGGTGGGAGAAAGAACTCTTTGTCTGCTGGAGGCAAGTGTGATTATTACAATTGGCTATCTTGATTAGCATTAAATGGCCTTGCAGCTTCAAAGCCGGGCTGCTTCCTGTCTGGGGATCCTTTATTGGGAGGTGTTAGCTGGCCCTGAGTATTTCATGCCAGGGCTTTAATTGTAGGGTTTTTTTTGTTTGTTTTTTTACTTTGGCCACCAGTATTTTAAAAACTCTAAAACCAGGACATCAAATAAAGACCATCACACACGTACAAAACCGGGAATTCCATACAAGAATCAATCAGGGCCAGCTAACACCTCCCAACAAAGAATCCCCACCAGGCAGGAAGCAGCCAGGCTTGGAAGCTTTTTAAGAGCAGAGGCAGGATGGCCATCTGTCGGGAGGGCTTTAATTGTGCCTGGCAGAATGAAGTTTTGTTGGATGGCCCTTGGGGGGATTTCATCTAATTCTGTGATAAACAAGCCTGGTGAAGTACTGTATCCCTTTGCTTTGCCTTTCCCCCTCCAAACTACAACTCCCAGAATTCTTCGGGGAAGGTCGCCCACGTCACGACAATGGGATCAGGTTTTTCTGCTTGAGCTCATTACTGCCAGGGATAGGCAGACAATGGTGGGACAGCAGAAGTGCCTGGAGCTCCCCCTGGCGGCGGAATGTGGCGGAAGGGAAGCCCGTGCGGAGCAGAGAAAAACCGAGGCAAAGCGAGCCGACAGCTGACGGCAGCAGCCGGTCACGTGACCTGGGCCCCACTATTCCGATAGCTGATCAGAGGCAGAAGCAGCCGCGACCAGGAGGAGGGTCTCTCCTTGGAAGGCTCCGAAGAGATCGTGGCACTCCGGTTTCTGTGAGTGGAGGGGACACCAGGCAGAGATGCGTGTCTGAGGGTGTACGTGAGAGCGTGAAAGCAAGGAAAGGCACAGCTCCCTCGCGTCTAAGGGCAACTTCGGAACCCAGGGCTCTCTGGGAGTGCATCTACACTGTAGAATTAAAGCGGTTTCACCCACTTTAACTGCCACGACTCATTGTTATGGAATCATGGGAGCTGCAGTTTTACTGCCTTCTCTGCCAAGTCCCAGAATTCCAAAGCATTGAGCCATGGCAGTTAAAGTGATATCAAACTTCATTATTTTTACAGTGCAGACGCCCTTTCCGGTTGAAATCCCTCTTCTGTGTGAGTGGTTCTCAACCTGTAGGTCCCCAGATGTTTTGGCCTACAACAACCAGAAATCCCAGCCAGTTTACCAGCTGTTAGGATTTTTGTGAGTTGAAGGCTAAAACACCTGGGGGCCCATAGGTTGAGAACCACTGTTGTGTTGATTCCCTATAGGTGGGAGATAGGCTTTGTTCCCCTCTGCTGCTGAGAATGCACTCTGTGCATGCTCAGAGGCCAAACCTTTAAAAAGGAGAAGCCTTACTGTGTTAGTAGGCTTCAAAGCTGCGTTCTGCTAAAACCAGTTTTAAGTCATATCTGTCCATAAAGGCGTGTTTCCCTTGTGTTTTGTATATAGGCACAAATAGATCTAAATCTAGAGTTTGGAAAAGTTACTTTTTTGTGATTGTAACTCTCTGATTGCCCCTGCTTGGCTAAGTATTGAGAAGAGACATAATCCCAAAAAAGTATTTTACCTAAACATAGTCTGTAGATGGGTTGCTGTGAGTTTTCCGGGCTGTATGGCCATGTTCCCGAAGCATTCTCTCCTGACGTTTTGCCCACATCTATGGCAGGCATCCTTATAGATTGTGAGGTCTGTTGGAAACTAGGCAAGTGAGCTTTATATATCTGTAGAATAATGTCCCGGGTGGGAAAAAGAACTCTTGTCTGCCTGAGGGAAGTGTGAATGCTGCAGCCAGGCTTTGAAGCTGCAAGGCTGTTCAGCGCTAATCAAGCTGCCCAATTGCAGCATTCACACTTGCCTCAAACAGACAAGAGTTCTTTTTCCCACCTGGACAACCCCACTTGCCTAGTTTCCAACAGACCTCACAACCTTTGAGAATGCCTGCCATAGATGTGGGTGAAATGTCAGGAGAGAATGCTTCTGGAACATGGCCATACAGCCCGGAAAACTCACAGCAACCCAGTGATTCCAGCTATGAAAGCCTTCGACAACACATGATGGTAAATCTTCACACTTAGGACTTTGCAGCCCCTTTCTATGCAGTGTTTAATTTAATTAGTAGTTGTTGTCATACTATATTTAGTTACAACCTGCTTTTATCTTGAGTGAGACAGGCTTTCTAAATATATATATATCTATATAAGTTGTGAGTAATTGTGTCAAGATTGGGGCCAAGTTCTAATGAGTTCAATAGGATTTGCTCTGAATTAACTATTTCCATCGCAATGTTTTGATGTCTTCTGCACTCCAAAAGCCTATGTCTATACATAAACTTTATTATGGCCCATGGACCCACATCTGTTAAATAGATAACATACAGGAGCTAACAGAGTTACAAAACCCTATGCGTGCCTCTTTTACCTGATTTCTGAACTGCACAAGATATTTGGTTGAGTTGTGAGTAATTGCAGCAGTAAATGGCCTCCTGAATGGAAAGGAGTGGAGAACTAATTTATTTAAGAGATCCCTATCTCCGAACTTACTCCGTGATGGAGCATCAGGTGACTTGTGTATAATGAGGTTACAGATCACCTATTCAAAGGTGCATCTACACCAGGCATGGGCAAACTTCGGCCCTCCTGGTGTTTTGGACTTCAACTCCCACAATTCCTAACAGCCGGTAGGCTGTTAGGAATTGTGGGAGTTGAAGTCCAAAACACCAGGAGGGCCAAAGTTTGCCCATGTCTGATCTACACTGTAGAATTGATGAGTTTGGCACCACTTTAACTGCTATGGAATCACGAATGTTGCATTTTGGTGGGGCACCAGCACTCGGTGGCAGGAAGCCTAAAGACCTTGTACAACTACAACTCCTAGGATTCCATAGCATTCAACCATGGCAGTTAATGTAATGTCAAAGTGCATTAATTCTACAGTGTGGATCCAGTCTAAGCAGACCCATGCCTGGCCTGGATAGTTTTGGCAAAGGAGCTGCATCATCTTCCTTCCAGACTGAGTTTTCTGGTTGCAATCGAAAGTATTTGCAAACTGTTTGAATGAATCTTCCCCGGTGGCGTTGATGCCGGACTTTAGAGCCCTGTAAACAAAAGCTGGCTCCAGTCCACGATAAGCTTATGACTAGCACATTTTCTCTCTCACGTGCCTTGCTGATGGTAGCTGTTTAGCAGCCACACAGCTTATGTGTTGATTGTGTTTGTTTAAAGTTGTATTTTGTGGTACAAGTATTGTGTTCCTAGTCTCGCCCTGAAATATGGATTCTGTCATACAACTCTTATGCTCCAAAGCACACGTGGAGGCTCACAACTCAAGGCCCACAGGCCAAATCCAGTCTGTCGTGTCATTTTATGTGGCCCTCCTGATGCTGGACTACAATTCCTGTATTCCTCCTCATTCGACATCATGACTAGGACAGATGGGAGTTGGGATACAGTGACATCTGTAAAGCTGCAGCTAGTTCTGTTTAGTCAGGATACTGAGGTTTGAATTTAGATGCAAGGCTTATGGGTATGATGCGTGGCTTTAAAATGTCATTTAACCTTTCCTGAACCTCAGAGTCACAAGTACTGTTTAGTTGCAGTTCCCGTTATCCCCTGTTCCGCATAGCAGATAATAAAGGGGTGGGAGTTGTCATCTGGGGATCCCCCTACCGGCACAAGGGTTAAACCCTTGTGCCGGCAGGACTGAAGACCGACAGGTTGCAGGTTTGAATACAGGGAGAATGTGGGTGAGCTCCCTCTGTCAGCTCCGGCTCCCCATGGGGGGACATGAGAGAAGCCTCCCACAAGGATGATAAAACATCAGGACATCCGGCCGTTCCCTGGGCAATGTCCTTGCAGAAGGCCAATTCTCTCCCACCAGAAGCGACTTGCAGTTTCTCAAGTTGCTCCTGACACACACACACAAATAAATCTGGAGACCAAAACTGCGTAAAACAGAAGAACGTCGACCACTAGAACATTACCATTGGCCATCTGTATCCACGGATTGTCTCTTGTCAATGGATTCAGTGTCCCCTTGACGGAAATGAGTTTGGCACCCTGCTCCAAAGCCATCTGAAGTTGGTATTGAAAGCTACCACTTCCTATATTTTTATTACTGTTTTTGAACTACTACAGTAGACTTGGGCCCCCTGGTGGTGCAGCGGGTCAAACCACTGAGCTGTTGAACTTGCTGACCGAAAGGTTGGCGGTTCAAATCTGGAGAGCGGGGTGACCTCTCGCTGTTAGCCCAGTACCTGCCAACCTAGCAGTTCAAAAATATGCAAATGTGAGTAGATCAATAGGTACCGCTTCTGCAGGAAAGTAATGGTGCTACATGCAGTCATGCTGATCACAATAACTTGGATGTGTCTATGGACAATGCTGACTCTTTGGCTTAGAAAGTTGTAGTTATACAATGTCTTCAGTCTTTAGTCTTCCACTGTTTTCTGGCGCCTCACCAAAATACAGCTTTTGTTATTCTATAGCATTGAATCCTAGCAGTTAAAGTGGTGTCAAAATCATCAATTCTACAGTGTTGATGAGCACCTCTCCCCAGAGTTAGATACAACTAGATGTAATGTCAAGGGGAAATCTTTACTGTACATTTACCTTTACAGTACACTTAGTTAAGCGGAACTCAACAACTGGAACTCTCAAACAAACATAAAAAAATCAAACTAAAATTGTGTCCAGTATTCACAAAGCTGTTTTTATAATATGGAAAAACTGTGTTAATTTTTTAATTTCTTTTAATTTGCTTTTAATTACTGCATTTCAATAATATCAAGACAAAAGTTCCTATGGCATACTGCACATAGAATCATAGACCTCAAGGGCCATCCAGTCCAACCCCTGCCAAGAAGCAGGAAAATTGCATTCAAAGCACCCCCTTATCTTACTTGTAGTATAAAAAAAAAACCCCAGGAAAGAACAATACAATATTGTAAATGAAGAACAATTTTAATGAAACGTATAAGTTTTTCAATGGGAAGTGTAAGCCTGCTTTTGGCTGATGAGAGAGTCAAGGTAATTAGGATTGTTGTTGCTCTTTGCCTTCAAGTTTTTTGGACTTAGGGCGACCCTAAGTCTAAAGTTTAGGGCGCGGGTCAGGTAAATGACCTTGAAGGGCCATATCCGGCTCACAGGCCTTAGTTTGGGGACCCCTGATCTACTGTATCTTGTTACTCTGGGATTGGCTGAAATAATTTTGCTTCCTGAAAAAGAGGTGTATGGGATTATGCAGGCACATACCCCAACAAGGCATAATGTACCTAATTTGAATATATGAGATGAGAAATTTCCAAAGCACATCTCCCCATTCCTGACAATTAATGCAAAAATAACTGATTAAATACATAGCCATTTGTTTTCATGATACCCCCAAATCTGCTGCCTCACTATTTAGTAGCTTCACTCTTTTGCCCAGGAAGATTCCCTAAGCACCATAAGCTCAGTATGGATTAGTCTCCAGCACTACTACTTATCCCAGAAGGACTTGTGATCTGGGATTTAACTGGTGTGAAACCAAGGCAGTAGCCTCAGTTAGAAAGAAGTTGTATTGAACACATTCAGATTTAGTTCTCTATAAAGATAAATGGTCGTGGTCAGGCTGGACTGCTGGATATTGCTTTGTTCCTCAAGCAGTACACGTAATTTCAATGTATGGAAGTATGTGGAGTAGACTCAGTTACCTGAAACTCAAGCAATCAGAACTTTCAAACAACTAACAAAAAATTGTTTAGTTTTTTAAAACTAAAATGGAAGACTGCATTTGCAAAGCTGTTTTTATAATGCAGTAAAGCAGTGTTACATTAAGTTAAATTTGTCTTCTTTTGTTTTCATTACTGTATTTTAATATTAATAATAAGTCAATATAGAATTTATGGTATGAGTATAGTATTAGTTAGGGCTGTTTTTAGTAGTCACTTCCAAGCAACCAGAAACTACACTTACCAATTCCCACAAGTGCTGGTTAACTGAGACTCTATTGTGTGTATGTGTGTACACACTCACACACACACACACATACACATATATATGTTTTCAGAATCACTGTCAGGACTAATGTTGCACTCCTATATCCACTGCACCAAACAAGAGTCCAGGAATATAAGCAAACAGTTTATTTTAAAAACAAATAAAAGTTATATAAAAATCAGGAATAAAAAAAGAAGATATATAATCCAAAAAGGTCTAGCAACAGGTGATAACCAAACAGTCCTCCAAATGTCTCATAAAGTTCCAAAGATGACCAAGTCCATGAACAGCCAGAAATCAAAGATAAAGCGTAAGTCCACAAGCAAGAAGGTATAAAAAGTAAACACTCGAACAGGAATACAGGAACATAGAAAACCAAGGCCTGACTAGAACCAAGAACCAGAAGACTCAGGCTTAGCTTCTCACTCTAACGCTACATTGCCTGGACTGACCTTAAGATAAACAACTTGCTGTTTAATAGACACCCATGAAACCATTCCATTTCCCATGATTTTTTCCCAATACTGTCCCACGTAATCTTTCTGAACGACGCAATCTATTTTCTGCTCTAATTTGTATATAAAGACTTTTGTTGATCTTCATAACTACAAGTAGTTTCTCCTGGGAACCCTTTTGAATCACTCAGCTCTTCACTTGATTCCTTATCTACTGTTGCTACTTTTTACTCTTCTGAATCCTCTTGAGGCTCTGCACTTTCCAAGCCAGTTTTATCACAGAGAAAACAATAATCTCCCATGCTTGGATTTCCCAGATTTAAAGGCCCTTCATTTTGTGCCACAGGAAAGCTCCCAATTCTCTCTAAATCATCAGTTAAACCATCAGTCTCTAGCTGATCTACAAAAACTAAAGCCTAAATACCAAAAAAGCACTAGATACCATCTGATCCTGGAAGCTAATTGGGGTCAGCCCAGATTAGTACTTTGGATGGGAGACTTCCAAGTAACTCTAGGCTATATTTTGGAAATAGAAACTAGCAGAACTACCTCTGAATATTTCTTGCCTAAGAAAACCCTATGAAATTCATGAGGTCACCATAAGTCAACAGGTGATTTGAAAACATACATCACTGTCAGGAGCATTGTAGAAAATAACTTCTTATGGACTGTAACAATTCAGGTTATATCCCTGTTTCTGACACAAGCTTTGAACACATATGAAAGCTGGAATTTTAAGAAACTAAGTTATTCAAAGACTGCCATTAAATCTAGAGTTGATGAGAAGCAGATCTGTTACCGATGGAAAACTTGGACTTTGCATCGGTAAGAGAGCAGCCCATTAAATAAATACTGATATATCCTGGAATATAAAAAGGATTTCAGAAGCTTTTCAGTTATTGAAAAACTTCTGAAATAAAATATTATATTAACAAAATATAATAAAAGCAATGCATATGACTTACTTTTGTTTGTGTTGGGATCCTCAAATTTCTGAGTAGTTAAACAGATATTGCCTAATCTGGTTTTTCCCAGCCTTTCAGGTTGGAGAAAGCTATAAAAATGTTACCTTTCATTTTTTAATCTTCCTTTATTTATATTTTATTTCCCTTTTCAGCAATGGAGCAGCAGCAGGATCCAGCTATGCAAGACGATGCAAATGTGAAGGCGATTGAAGAAGAATACAGGAAAGCTTTTGCATTTGTTAATAAGGCCCTGAATGCAGATGAATTGGGACAAAAGGGAAAGGCACGGGATTATTATCGGCAGGGTCTGAACCACTTGGCAAAGGGAGTTAGCCTTCCATCTCAAGGCCCTGAATGCACTGGACCACGCTGGGAATCTGCCTGGCAAATGCAACAGAAAATGAGAGAGACTCTGGAAAACGTTCGTGCTCGCTTGAGCATCCTAGATAATAATACAAATCCTTCTACTCCAGAAGCTCCTCCTGCAGAGTCACCCAGGTTATATCCAGCAGTTCCTTCCCAAGAAAAGCCACAGAGGCCTCCAGTACCAAATTCACTGATTCCACCTTCTCAGCCGCTTGCAGCAGGTGGAAGGCAGGGGCAGATAGGTGTGATGAGTCCTTCGTCTTCAATGCCAAATGAAGCGCCTCCAGCCTATACCCCGGAGGCCACCAATGGGCACTATACCGTCTCTTACGGGACAGATTCCGGAGAATTCTCATCGGTTGGCAACGACTTCTACACAAAATGCACACAGCCACCTCCAGTGCAGAATTTTGGAGTAGATGCTGATGAATTGATCCTCATTCCCAGTGGGGTGCAGATATTTTATGTCACCCCTGATGGGCAAGTCAGTGCTCCCTCGTATCCAGGATACCTTCGCATTGTGAGGTTTTTGGACGCTGATGCTGCGGTGGCCCAGAATCGCCCTCCTGCTTTCCTTCAGGTAAGATCTAGATTTCTGCTTCAGTGATGTCTAATTTATTCGGAAGGCATTGAGGTGGTCTTCATTCAAGAGTTGTCAACAATTTTTATTTATATATTTGATTGGATGGATGTCATATTGAAGAGGGAACAAGCTTGTTTTCTACTGCTCTAGGGATTAGAATATAAAGCAATAGATTTGCAGGAAAAAAAACTGCAGGAAAAAAAATTCCATCTAAACATTAGAAAGAACTTCCTGATGGTGAGAGTACTTTGCCTGGGAGGTTTATAAACAGAGGCTGTCAGCAGAGCTTTGAGTTTGTATTTATGCATGGCTGATTGGAGTTTGGCTGGATGATCCTTGTGGTCTCTATTATTAATATTATGTTTATTTATACCCTGTTTTTTGTCTCCACAAAGAGACTCAAAGCGGCTACTATATGGTTCAATTAATGTATATCCTGCCTTTTCTCACAAAGGACTACCATGAAAAGTAAGGCAAATAATCTGAAAAATGTGTGTGTATGTGGCAGAGGTGTCCACTTACACAGACAGCCTCCCACCTCCACAAACAGGCTATAGTTCCAAGTGCTGAGAAGCCTCCATAGGCACTCCCTCAACTGACATTGCAGATTATAGTGAGCACCATGAGTATGTAGCCCAAACACTGCCAATGTCCTCCCCAAACACTATGGCCCTCTCCTCAAGGAATGCTTTCATTTGGGGAGAATTTCATCCTCGATTTGATGTGTTTCGTCCACCACAGGCAGGCATCCCAGGGTTCCTTGTGTGGAATTTGCATGACCCCACCCACTGCCTCTCCCTTAAACCTCTCCTATCCTTTCCTATGGCACACAGGAAACACAGAAGAATTGATCAGCAACTGAACAGACTGGAGGGGTTTGGGGGATTGACTCAACAGGATGGAAGTTGTAGTTCACCTTGCATCAAGGCAGAGCACTGTGACCCCCTTCGATTATGGACCTGGGCCACATTTGGTATGCAGAACCCCCATGACCAGGTTTGGGGGAATTGACCTTGTAGTTCACCCACATAGTTATGTTTTTTTTTTTTTTGAAGGGAGCATTAATAAAAAACAAAATCAAAGACTGGCTTTTTCCTAATAAATAGTGATACTAATTAACTAAATGGTATTGCCTAACACCACAAAACAAACAATGCTTTTTTCAAATAACCCAGGCACTGCCGGATACACAAAACTAGTTAAATTATAAAAGTGATCTACAACACAATTAAAAAGAAATCATTAGTAGAAAAACAGTCTACTTCCAGTTAAAGATTCTAAAATTCTAGTGCATTTCCCAAAAACCCAATTGAGTAAAAAAAAGTCTTTTTCTCTTAGTAGGGACATCTGCAGCCAGGGAGCAGACACCAGGAAAGCTATTGGAGATAATGGATAGATGGATCATGACCTGTTAGGATTGCAACCCATCAGGGTTGGCAGAGTTCGAGAGAAGTATTCCTTGAGTTTATTTGATGCTTTAGGCAGGTAAAGATTCAGGCAGACTTCTTTTAGAATAACAATGTCTGTTGACATATTACTTCATGCCCTCAATGATACAGGTATATTTCTTTTGAGGGTTAAAATACTTTGTATCTTAAAACCTATAAACTTTAACTGTTTCATCATGAACTATGCTGCTCCACACAGCTCTCCTCAATAAGAGCTCATTTAGAATCATAGAATTATTGAGTTGGAATAGACCTTGTGGGCCATCCAGTCCAACCCCCTGCCAAGAAGCAGGAAAATCACATTCAAAGTACCCCCAACAGTTGACCATCCAGTCTCTGCTTAAAAGCCTCCAAAGAAGGAGCCTCCACCACACTTTGGGGCAGAGAGTTCCACTGCTGAACAGCTCTCACGGTCAGGAAGTTCTTCCTAATGTTCAAGTGGAATTTGCTTTCCCGTAGTTTGAAGCCATTGTTCTGCATCCTAATCTCCAGGGCAGCAGAAAACAAGCCTGCTCCCTCCTCCCTATGACTCTCTCTTGCTTATTTATACATGGCCATCATGTCTTCTCTCAGCCTTCCCTTTTTCAGGCTAAACATGCCCAGCTCTTTAAGCCGCTCTTCATAGGGCTTTAAAAGAAAATACAAGGTTCAACAATTTGCTAGCCTCTAACATTAGCTTCTGCACACTAAGAAATCCAGTTTTATCCAGTTTAAAGCAGAAAACCTGGGATCAGATCCTGGGATATAGGACCTGTTTGGAGGGGCCCTAAGAAACTTCTAGCTCCAACTGACATTCTCTAACAAGGCTCAAAGCTCAACTGACTTCTCTAATTGGCATTCCTTTAAAAAAAAAACCTGAATGACCATCAGTCACATGGTCACAACCCCTCTTACTGCTTCAGTACAAAGAGACGAGGTAACTGCAAACTACAAACAAGACATACACTTTAGGTTACAAAATGACATCCTAATAAAACATTATTACAAAACATCACATAGAGGAGGCTTGAGAGGTTGCTTCCTCCAACAAGCTCTCTTTTTCCTCATCCAATGTGTCTCTGAAGGTGCTGGAGTGAACAAAATGTCTGCGAACATCTCAAAATACAGGAAGGGAGAATGTGGTATTTGAATTAACCTGGCCCTAAATATTAGAGTTTTTCCCCTTAGGGAAATTCAACTAATGTGTTTGTTCTGTCTTGGAACAGGGATTGTCAAACGGTGTTCTGGAAATACCAATTGAAAAATTTATAGTGAGAAGATGACACACAGGCTTCTGCTCTTGAAGCCTCTTTAAATTAGGCCTACATTAATTTTATAGGTACACAGTGACATAGGATTTTAATTTTATGATTTAGCAATGGCCACCTTATGTTCAGGATTAGTGTCCAGAATGCAAGAGCCACAGCATGGTGTTTTTGAAGCTACATTTTACACAATGAATTTTATGCAGGTCTGGAAATAGCCCTGTAGATATTGTATAATAATATGCACAAGAGGGATGCAATTTTCAACTGTTGGGTTTGTTCGGTCAGAGTTATAGATTCTTTGGTATTTGAAATTAGCTTGAAATTTCCTATGTGCTAATGTATTATTCATTAACTGGCATGGTTTTTATTTCAGTATGCCCTTTTTGCCTTCTTTCTTCCAGGTCTGTGACTGGCTGTATCCTCTTATGTGCAACCAGTCGCCTGTCCTCTCCTGTAACACTGGGGTCTACATGTTTCCTGACTTGATGTCTCAGGTGTCAGGGTCTTATGTGGGAGTGGTGCTATCTTCAGAACTTCCTGCTGCTGACAGAGAGCTGTTTGAAGATCTGCTAAAACAGATGTCTGACCTCAGAGTGCAGGTAAACACCAGCATTAATAAAAACCCATCCATTCGGCTGATCTAAGAAAAACAATGCACAGGGCTCATTGGGTGACACTGGCGAGCTCTTGAATTATGTAGTTCATGAAACACAATACATTTCAATAGTGTTGTCACAAGGACTTTTCTTTGAGGATGTAGAAGATAGTCCATATTGGAAAACCTCACTTCTGAAAAAAAATGTTAGAAGTGACTTGAGAAACTGCAAGTCGTTTCTGGTGTGAGAGAATTGGCTGTCTGCAAGGATGTTGCCCAGGGGACGCCTGGGTGTTTTGCCATCCTGGTGGGAAGCTTCTCTCATGTCCCTGCATGGGGAGCTGGAGCTGACAGAGGGAGCTCACCCCGCTTTCCCCAGATTCGAACCACTGACCTGTCGGTCAGCAGTCCTACCGGCACAAGGGTTTAACCTATTGCACCACATCTGAATGAATTTGGCTGAAAATTAGTTTCAGGTGTAGTTTTCTGAAGGGCAGGGAAGGTGAGGAAAGTAGAACTCCCCCTGCTTTCAGGATCTCTTTAATTAGCTCTAGGGGGATACTATTGATGAAGGCACTTGTTCCCAGAAAAGTACTTGTTCCCAGAAAAGTAAAAGCAAAAGTAAACAAAATCTTATCCTTATATATATTTTTAAATGATTTCAAAACTTGGCATAGTCCGTTTTAATCATGAAGAGGCCATTTGTTCACTCTACTCATGAAATCTGCAAATATTATTTGATGGTCCATCACTCCAGCAAAGAAATTCCACTTTAAGAAGATAGAAAGTAGAAGTCAGAGAAGGCAAATTTCCAATTAGATTTTTTTCAAGTAATGAAATAAAAATTGAATACTGAAAAATGAGGGTGGGGGGAAGGTGTACAGATTGAAAATCTCTTATCCAGAGTTCTGAAATTGAAAATGCTCCAAAATCCAAAACTCTTCACATGAGTGGTCGAGATAGTGATGCTTTTGCTTTCTGATGGTTCAGTGTACATAAACTTTGTTTCATGCATGAAAATATTAAAAATATTGTATATAAATTATTTTCAAGCTATATTGATGTGTAATAAATGTAAATGAATTTTGTGCTTAGACCTGGGTCCCATCTCCAAGATACCTAAATATGGATGTATATAGTAATGTGGTATTCTGACACCCATAAAAATCCCAAACTTTTTTGGCCACAAATATTTTGGGTAAGGGATAACCAGTCTTTAATACATGATCTTTAAATGCTAAATTTATTAGCATTGTTGTTGAATATATATATACTATTTTATAAAAGAGTGGTTTCAGCTGTCAGTCATCTGATGGTCAACGATCTGATTTTGAAATTACTTATTCCAATATTCCTCAGACATATGGGGAGATTTACTAATGCTTGAGTCTACCTGTGTGTGCTTCATAGAAACAGAACTTCTCTGCACTGTGTGATATTATTACTTGTTGCTGTTGACCAGTGCAGAATAGATGCATTGTTGACCCTTCATCCTTGTGAATCTATTCATGTCCTCGATATGGTACCACAGGTTCCAGGATCCAATGAGGGGCAACTCCCAAGATCTCACAAAGAGCTTTTTGAGGATCTATTAAAACAGAAACCTGATCTCATAGCCAAGGTAAATTTTAAGGCTATGATTTTTAAGTGGTGACTCACTCTTACTACATTTACACATTTAAAATTTAATAAGGAATTGCCTTTGTTTTGTGGTGTGGGGTTTATTGGCTGTTAACTGAATGTGCCAGCAGCAAAGAATTATACATTAAATGTAAACATTGAAAATAGCTCGATACATGTGCCTGGACCATGCTTTTGGATCATGTGATTTTCATGTTAGGTTTTTATGTTTTGTAAGGCATTGAATTTTTCAGTGAATATGCTGGAAACCACTTTGAGTCCCCCAGGGGTGGGAAAAGTGGTATATAAATGAAGCAAATAAATAAATAAATAAATATCTCATTTCAACAATTGAGGAAATATTGCTTGGCAGTCTGTAATAATATGGCATGTATACAAAAATGAGAATATAATCAAATTAGAAAAAGATATTTGAGTACCAGAATATATCAGGGATGAAATAGATTCTGTGTACATAAAGGACAGAAGTTATGAGATGGTCCCGTGCATCAGACCAATTCTGTGTACATACAACTTTGATAGTCAGTAAAATTTAGAAGATGGAACAATTAGTTTCATTTCTTGAATTAACATATTTCTTGGTAGAGTGGCCTAATTAATACGAATTAAAAATAAATGGGTTCATGTAATATACATTGTCTTGAGATTGGACTGAGACCAGTTCTTGAGGCCTGCACACTCTCATGCTCCCCTCCATGTTCCTAGCTTTAGAGGTAATAATGGTTAAACATCATGTACTAAGATTATAACAACCAGGAAACTGTTTGAGACAGTTATAAACCAGAAGATACCATGCTAAATGTAAAAGTTATTGAGCAATTTTATTTTGTTAAGAACCACGAGAGTGTTCGCAAAGAATATTTCATGTTTAGCTTTTTGTCAATTAGGTGCTTTTGTGTGAGGAGGGGGAAATTTTGACATTCAAGATTTTAAGATGTTGTGTTATATCAAGCATACAACAATGCAAATTCAGTATACGGTATAGCCCCTATAATAATGTGGGACACTTTCTCAGATTTCGCATGTATATGCAAAACCTCAAACAATAGCAAACCCTATTGCAATGAAGATCTGATCTAAGATTACCTTAGAATGATTCTGGGGACCCTGAAAATGCATAGAGATCATATATTTTATCAGACATGACTAAATAAATCTACAGATACTGATCTCCGCTGGTTTAGAAACTGGTTTAAAAACAAATATTACTACTGTACTAATACTGGTTCTGGTTGACTGGCAACTTAACAAATTTGAGTGAGCTTTGATCTGATCTTTGTTTTGAGCTTGAGTTTGGGTTACCAAATACCTATTTCTGTTTCACAGTGACACACTTAAGGAGCTTATAGCGGATTAATTGGAAATATATGTCAGTTACTTACATTTAGCTCCTGCTGTTCACATGAGTCAGGACTATTTTTAACTGATATCCAAGGATGTCAGGCAATAGATACAAATGGGAGGTCAACCCAGCAATTCTAGGAAGAAGATCAAATATTTTTTTGTTCACCTATCTAGAGTAGTGACCATTGTATCACACCAAGAAATTGACTTGCAGCAAAATATGTTCCATGAATTTCTTATGGGAGATATTAAATAGAAATATATTTATCTAAATGATACATTCTAATGAAAAATTATTGTGTTCTTGGGTCAACTGAAGTTACTAGCCCAAATCCAGTTGCCAGTATCAAATAGAGAAGTCCAACTGAATAAGTAAGAGTCAGATAAATGCTGATTTAGTATTCAACAGACATTGGAAATTCCATAACCTATTGGAAATAACTGTACCATAACCTTATTGAAAAGGTAAAAATGATGTTACACCCGTTTAGCAAATGTGACTTTCCATGAATATGTGGAGACCACCTTTTGAAAACCACTAGTAAAAGAAAAATGACCTTGTTAGAAGTCAACTCTTTAAACAAGTGATATTCATAAGCATTAATGTAATGGCACACAGGTAACTCAGCTGTTAAACTGAAAAACCGTGTCTTTAAACTGCCAAGGATAAAGACATGCCACTACAAAAATATATTTGGTTAGCAGAGGATGGTTGTTTCTTTGAAGTTGAAGTTGCCCATCTACTCTCCCTTAAAAACCTCTTGTTTAAAATATGCACTCAAGAGAAAACAAAGTAGTCTTCCTTAAAAATAACATATTTATTCATAAACAACTTGTATATATTCACCATACAGGCACATTTCTTATTAGAGTTCACTTAAATAGATGTAGTTTCTTCCCGGTGTTGAGTACACAGAGTACTTAATCAATTGTCCATAGTCTTTAAGTATAACTGTACTCACTGAAGTCCACAAGTCATACTTTACTACTGAAGTCCAAACAGCAACGTACCTCCACCTCCACTGAGATCTGATGCAAACAATATAACAACAATGGAGTCCCGTGTGTGAAGAACCTACCACGCCAAAGAGGTACAGTCAAACTGGCAAACCAAAATGTACATACAATATAGGTTAACAATTATACACATTTACAAACAGTTAGTGGAGGCTTGGAAGGTTGCTATTTCCAACAACAGAAGATTAAATGGCTGCTGCTCTAGAAAGGATTAATAATAATTGCATTTAGTCCTTTACATGAAAAAAGGGATAATGTCAGAATTTTAGCGTACTGGTGTCAAATCCGTGAAGCCTTTTTGGAGCTGTGATTGTGTATCTTGGTAGACACACACATTGTGTATATTTGGTAGACATACATATAAATGTTATATTATAATAATATAACATGTCAAAATAATATATTTTCAGTATGCTTCTCTATCCATAATTGCTGTTGCTTTCTCTTTAACTGCAGTTTGATGTCTGGTTCCTAATCTAAAATCTGTTGCTGTTAGTTATTTCCCTCCGTAACAACAAAAGACATGTCACATGCTCTTGTTCCTGGCTGTGCCAGCGTGCAAAATGCCAGAGAGAAATGAAATGAATGCAGTTCTATTGTTTGTAAATTCAAAAGGGGAAAAACATGTAGGATAAAACCACCCTTCTTTTCACTCGATCTTTCATAAAAGCGTTCTCCTTTCACTCCTGATTTTCTAAACAAAGGGATGCAATGTGTGGACACTTAATAATACCGGAAGGCAATGAGGATGGGAAAAATCCAACCTTCTCATTCTGAAACATGTGTCATTACACATAATCTGCCTTTATACTTTAAAAAATTATAAAAAAATATGAAATGCTACTATTTTTTTAAAAAAAAACAAGGCCAAATAACTAAGTAATCAAATTAATCAGAACAAAACAAAGTATGAAAAAAATAACTGGGAAACCCCATTTAGTTTCTAAAATAAAACTTTTCTAGAACGGAGAAAGGTTGTGTTTCTGAACTAACCTCACTGAATCCCTCTGGTTCTTGAATCTAGAAGCCAGTCTAGTAAATCAAAGTGAGGTTATGTAACTAGGGTAAAGGTAAAGGTTTTCCTTTGACATTAAGTCTAGTTGAGTCTGACTCTGGAGGGTGGTGCTTATCTCCATTTCTAAGCCAAAGAGCCGGCATTGTCCGTAGATCTCTCAAAAGTCATGTGGCTAGCATGACTGCATGGAGCGCTGTTACCTACTCACATTTCATGTTTCTGAACTGCTAGGAGCTAACAACGGGAGCTCACCCCATTCCTTGGATTCGAACTGCCGACCTCTCAGTCAGCAAGTTCAACAGCTCAGCAGTTTAACCCACTGTGCCACTGGGGGTTCCAAGGATGCAATTTAATAATCCACTGCAGCTGTGCTGAATAAAATCATATAAACATACTAACTTGGAAAAGGTAAATCTAATAAAGTGTGCCAGAGTCAGCATGTTGTAGTGATTTGATCATTGAATGATGGCTTTGTAGACCAGGGTTCAATTCCATTCTTAGCCACGGAAATCCAGTGGCTTGGGTGAATCATACACTCTCAACCCCATGATAGTATTGCTATGTCGGGAATGACTTGAAGGTACACAAAAACAACAATAAAGTGTGTCCAGTGCTTATGTTTTGGAGAGAATGGGGCGTGCAACTAAATCTAGATTCCTTGGCTCCCACAACTGAAACCAGAGTTAGTGATGTCAGCACAGTTGTATAGGACGGAATGGGAAGTATTACAGTGACAACAGAAAATTGCCAGATAACTACCTTACAGCTTTCCTTTACTTTTGCTCTTACTATTTGTTATTCATAGCTATGTCTTTTCATTTTTTTTCCAGCCAGGTGAAGCTTCAAGTGATGCCATTAACCTCAGCCACACTGTACCTGTTCAACCAGTGCCTGAAGAGAGGGAACGGGAGTTACCTGTCTGGAGTGAGAAAATAGCCCAGGGAATCTTATCAGGTATCCTCTGAATAGGAACAGCACCGTCTTAAGCTAGTCTCTTTTCATAGGGGAATGTGGTGGTTTATTTTCCTTTCTAAGAGCACAACTGCTAAATACTTCTGCAAATAGAACTGTTTAGAATTCACATGATAGAAGCAGGAAGATTGTTTTCTCTGTCATTACCTTTGTTTGGCATTGGGATGCAACAGAAACACATATGTTATAAAAATTAGATTATATATATACAAACCTAGGGCATTTGTGATATTAAGAGGATTTATTTTCAGATTTTGGGCACTATAGTCCCATTTAAGGAAAGCTATGGCCCCCATGTTATATGGATCCCAAACTATGTTCATATATTTGAAATGAATAGTACATGTCATTCAACAAATTGAGAGAAGAACTGGCTGGTTGTAATTTAAATCCTAGTTTTCCTATGCCACTTTAGACTATTGCGGCAGGGGGAATGTTTTTGAGTGCTTTGCCGTATAAAAAGTTGCCTCTGCGGAGTAAAGCTGTCATTTTTCTTTTCCTGCTTATTGAATGTAAACCTCTGAGCATGAAAGCATTTGAAAATATGATGTGCCAGCCATCTTATGTGGTATAGTCAATATTTTTACTGTCTCCTGGAGAATGAGTGAAACAGCTGTGAAGCAACACAGTACAAACATTACAGCTATTTTAGCTGCTTTCTGGCTGTATTATTTGCTCGGTGTTGGCAGCCACACATCTTTAGGTTTGCTGTATTAATATTTGGCTAGAAAGTGTATTTAGCATTGGGTTGCTGTGAGTTTTCCAAGCTGTATGGCCATGTTCCAGAAGCATTATCTCCTGACATTTTGCCCACATCTATAGCAGGCATCCTCAGAGGTGGTGAGGTCTGTTGGAAACTAGGCAAGTGAGATTTAGATATCTGTGGAATGTCCAGGGTGGGAGAAAAAAACTCTTGTCTGCTTGAGGCAAGTGTGAATGTTGCAATTAGCTACCTTCATTAGCATTTAATGGCCTTGCAGTTTCAAAACCTGGCTGGTTGCTGCCTGGTGGGATTCTTTGTTGGGAGGTGTTAGCTGGCCCTGATTGATTCTTGTCTGGAATTCCCCTGTTTTTACTATTGTGGACAAATTCAACAGAAAGGAGGAAACCATAAAAATGAACAAAATCTGCCTACCAGTATTTAAAAAAACTCAAAAATCAGGACTGTAAATAAAGAGCAATACTAAAAAAAAAGGGGGGGGGGGGAATTCCAGGCAAGAATCAACCAGAGCCAGCTAACACCTCCCAACAAAAGATTCCCCCAGGCAGCAACAAGCCAGGCTTTGAAGCTACAAGGCCATTAAATGCTAATCATACCATAATATCTCAAATTTCCATTCAGAATATAATTTCTAATTTTATTTTGATTTTACTTTAATTTTATTCAATTTTATTTATTTCCCTGGAGCAACCCTTAGGCGTTTATGTAGCACAGGATGAAAACCACTGTTTTAGGCCATTTAGTCCCCAGATGGTAGTGTACTCTCTATTTAACACTGTAGCATCAGTATCTTAGGGCATGAGAAATAGGATTTGTTCTTCTCAACCAGAACGTAAGCACATTTACATTTAAGAAGGTTAGAATAATGGTTTAATCAGAGTTGAACAGTCTTACTTTAAATTACAGTTTTATGTAAATATTCAAAAACATTTAGCCTACTGATGTCTCAATTAATGTAATTTTATTGGTATCTATTTATATTTTGAAATGTCCCAGTAGTTGCTGCACTTCCCACTCTCATCTTATACTCGAGTCAATATGTTTTCCCAGTTTCTGTGGTAAAAGCAGATGTCTTTTCTTATATTCCAACAGCATATACTCAAATATATGCAGTAGCAATGTCACATGTTGGAAATCAATCTGTTTTGTCATTAAACCCCGGATCTCCACTTTCTGCCCCAACTGGCTTATTCCTAATAATTGAAAAGACATTCCCCAAATGTCTAGGTCCCATGGCATTTGGGGCTTTGATACTCCTCAGACTCAGTCCAGAGTTATTATTGAATGAGAGACAGAAATAGCTAAGCAAGCTTCCATTGCTTATAGACTAGATTCCATTAGAGTAGGTATTGTAAGAAGGAAGGACAGGAAAGATCTTTTTGTTGTAAGTGTGGCAAGCTCTTCTTTTATTGGCTCTATATCAAGACAGGCAAATATTTCCTATCCTTGCAGTGTCCCTGCTGCCTTCCGAAATTGGGATTGTGCCTAGGCTGGATTATATGGGAGGTGCAAAAGTATGTCAGTTTGCTGCTCTTTGTTATTTTGGTATATTAAATTGGACTAAAGTAAACAGATCAAATTTTATCCATATTTCTTTCTTGAGCCTAGATGAAGAGGATAGTAGCCACCTTGAGTCGCCTTCGGTCTTGAGAAAGGCGGGATAGAAATATTGTAAATAATAAATAAATAAATAACTAAATAATAGTACTATTGTGCCAGTTGGTGTTGTCTTTGTTTTTCTATAGGAGCGTCCTGGGTGAGCTGGGGACTGGTCAAAGGAGCGGAGTATACCGGCAAAGCAATCCACAAAGGAGCTTCGAAACTAAGGGAACACATTCAGCCAGAGGAGAAGCCCGTGGAAGTTAGTCCAACTGTATCAAAGGGGCTCCATGTAGCAAAGCAAGCTACAGGGGGAGCTGTGAAAGTCAGCCAGTTCTTAGGTAAGATGTGAAAACTCGAATACTTTGTGACAACTCATGAGACTGTAATAGGGTCAATTTCTGCAATATTTATTTCTTTTTTTAAAGGGGCATGAACTTTGATTTTCTTTAACTACAAACAAAAGACCACTTTGGAAGGGAGATGGGGGTGCTCCACCATAGAGCTTAAAATGAACATGATATGTACTCTGTCATAAGGCCTAAATTAACCAGATATATGTGAGACCACAGACAGATCTTTTAGCCTCTATAGAATGAGGCTATTTGTGGTAATTCCCCCTGGGAGGCTCGATCTCTCAAGTCCCAGTAGCATGGTACAGTTCATACCAGATGCTTTCTAGCAAACATATATTATCCAGCAAATTTTAGGCCTTTTCAATCTTTTCTTTCATTAAGAGTGTTGTGGCAGTGTGTATGTAAGTCAGTGTTTCTCAACCTGGGGGTTGGGACCCCTACGGCGGTTGTGAGGGGATGTCAGAGGGGTCACCAAAGCTCATCAGAAAACACAATATGTTCTGTTGGTCATGGGGGTCCTGTGTGGGAAGTTTGTCCCTGTTCTATCATTGGTGGGATTCAGAATGCTTTTTGATTGTAAGTGAACTATAATTCCCAACAACTACAACTCCCAAATGTCAAGGTCTATTTTCCAAACATAAAATTAGTTTCTTTGCTACTTCATAACTGTAAACTCCACCAGTGTTCACATTTTGGGCATATTGAGTATTTGTGCCAAGTTTGGTTCAGATCCATCCTTGTTTGAGTCCACAGTGCTCTCTGGATGTAGGTGAACTACAACTCCAAAACTCAAAGTCAATGCCCACCAAACCCTTCCAGTATTTTCTGTTGGTCATTGGGGTTTTGTGTTCCAAGTTTGATTCAATTCCATTGTTGGTGGAGTTTGAAATGCTCTTTGATTGTAGGTTAACTATAAATCCCAGCAACTACAACTCCCAAATGACAAAATCAACCCCTCCCAACCCCACCAGTATTCAATTTGGGTGTATTAAGTATTTGTGCCTAATTTGCTCCAGTGAATGAAAAAACATCCTGCATATCAGATATTTACATTACAATTCATAACAGTAGCAAAATTACAGTTATGAAGTAGCAAAGAAAATAATATTATGTTTGGGGGTCACCACAACATGAGGAACTGTATTAATGGGTCGCGGCATTAGGAAGGTTGAGAACCACTGATGTAAATTGTCTTACTTTACCCTTGCATTAGGCCTGCGTGATACCTTAACATGTGATTTCCTTACTGGCATAAGGCCACCCACTCAGCTTCTGAGCTAAGCAGGATTTGAAGAAGCTTACATTTGCCTTAATCTTGCATACAGATGCCTGGAAGTTATACTCTTAAAATAATTGGACACTTAATTTTAATAAGGGCTTGAACTGTTAGTGGTCATTCAGTGAAGTCACTAGTCTCCAAACTGGAGATGCAACCAGCTGAATGTGGGGCCATTCCTTTTTATCTCTGAGCTCTGTTTTTTTGCCCTATTAAAACTGGAATGGGAAAAGGAAATTACCTTTTGGGGGGGTGGGAGGGGGAAGCTTTTGAGCATTGAGTGATAGGAACAACATCTGCTCTGTTTATAAGCACAAATAATCGCATCCTGTTTGAACAGCTTTAATTATCTAGATTGTGATAAGAACTTGGAGATATTTCTGCTAAAATATTGCAATCTTAACTACAATATCAAACCAACCTGATAATATTGCCAGGGAAAAATGAGCCATTAATTTAAAACATTGTACAAGCCTCAAATATAAAGGTGCCCATGCAGCCACGCCGGCAACACAACCAGGAGGTGTCTATGGACAATAGGCTCCTTGGCTTGGAAATAGAAAAAGTGCACCTCCCCATGGCCAGAGTTGAGCACCACTTCCAGAAGCCGGAGGTCAAAGGGGAACCTTTACCTTTGTTCTTTGTATTTGTGTGTCATTGTTATTTCACTGTATTAAAACCACTGAATGTTTGCTTATCTGTGTATGTTGTAATTCGCTCAGAGTCCCCTCGGGGAGATAGAATGGAATATAAATGAAGTGTTGTTGTTGTTATTATTACACAAAGCCGTAAAGGTGGTCCCAATGGTGATCGGCACACTGGGTGCAGTGCCTAAAGACCTTGGCCTGCACTTAAAAACAATCAGCACTGACAAAGTTACCATCTATCAGCTGCAAAAGGCCACTCTACTCGGATCTGCATGCATTATTCGCCGATACATCACACAGTCCTAGACACTTGTGAGCCAATACAAAAGCCAGCATAGTTATTTTGTTTGCTGTTTGAAATAATATAATATCATCTAGCAGGAGAAATAAAACATAAAAAGCAATAACTTTTTCTGTTTTAGTTGAAGGTGTGTGTTCTATAGCAAGTTGTGTTGGGAAAGAGTTAGCTCCTCATGTCAAGAAGCATGGAAGCAAACTGGTTCCAGAATCCCTGAAGAAAGACAAAGATGGAAAATCTACATTCGATGGAGCTCTAGTTGTAGCAGCAAGTGGAGTCCAAGGTAGTGTTAAAGACCTCTCCTATACTGTGTGATTGAACTTGCATTATATAATGTTCAAGACTTTCTTGTTCTAACAAGCTGCCAACTCTTGCAGGGTTTTCTACAATATGGCAAGGTTTAGAAAGCGCTGCAAAATGCATTGCTCAGAATGTTTCTAAAGAGACGGTACAGACTGTCAGGCATAAGTAAGTTAACTTTTTTTCCTCTAATGTGCTGTTAATTGTGATGGTACATGAATTCTAGGAAGTGTTGACCTTACCACCACACAAAACCTGTCATACACTTTTTGAAAAAGCCCACTTATTTTAGGTTGAGCCAGATAAGCCTACTTTTCTGCAATCCCTCTCTAAGCATATGTGTTCTTATAAATAACACAGAACTAGAAGTGACCTGAATTTAATGGAATACAATGTGCAGAAGGGAATGGTAGAATTCTGCCAGCATAACCCTATATGTTCTTAATCTTTAAACTTATTTTTTCTGTAACAGGTGCATTAAAAAAATGCTGCTACTATCATATAAATGTCAGGCAGGATGCAGTAGATTGTTTCTAACAGTGTACTTTAGTCTTATCTAAACAGTTTCCGACTGAATAAATATTTCCTTGTTGATATTAGCATAACCTGGTACAGCCTGGAAATACTGCAAAGCTGATTCAATTCAAATACTGAACCTTGATAGATTTCAATGCTAAGAATGTGATGTGCTGAGAAAAATCCTCCTCAATGCACATCTGTGCTTCACAGTTTTGTATTATTGTATGTGACTGCACGTACTTTAACTTTGGGGATTTAGTAGGAGCTAAGTCCTTGTTTTAAAATGTAGCTGTCTTCCAATAACTGAAAGTGTGAATAGCCTCTTTGTCATCTGTCCAACTGATAGTAGGCAATTTAAAGAGATGGCACCAAAACATTTAGTAATTCGGGAGAGAGTGTTTACTGAGTGGTCTTCATATGACAGTGATAGACTAGAAACTATTTAGGACTATCCATTTAAAGTAGGTAACATTAAATAATTGGCAACACTTAAGCACCATAATAAAACCAGGAAAATGTGCCATTGCTTGTAACCAACATGTAAGAGAAAAACAAAAGACTGGTGCTGAAATGACATGACAGGTAAAATTGGAACAGTTTACAAGATTATATAGTAAACAGTTGGAAATAGCATATTTGTCACATTTATTACTTTCATTTAGCAATAACCTTGCCGAATACTAGGAAGGCACATTGTGAGTGAACTTGGCACAAGAGTTAAAAAGTCTGGAGCCTGTCTTTGAAGCAACAGATAAAATGAAGTCTATTGTCGAAGGCTTTCATGGCTGGAATCACTGGGTTGCTGTGAGTTTTCCAGGCTGTATGGCCATGTCCCAGAAGAATTCGCTCCTGACGTTTGGATGGCCAATTGCAACATTCACATTTGCCTCAACATACAAGAGTTCTTTCTCCCACCCTGCACATTCCACAGATATATAAACCTCACTTGCCTAGTTTCCAACAGACCTCACAACCTCAGAGAATGTATTGTTGAAAGCTTTAATGGCTGGAATCACTGGGCTGTTGTGAGTTTACTGAGTTGTATGGCCATGTTCCAGAAGCATTCTCTCCTGACGTTTTGCCTGCATCTATGGCAGACAAGAGGGATCCTCTAACATGCAGCTGAGGACAAGTCTACATAGGGACCACCAAACGCAGTATTGCCCAAACACGAATCAAGGAACATGAAACATACTGCAGACTACTTCAATCAGAGAAGTCAGCTATAGCAGAGCACCTGATGAACCAACCTGGAAACAGCATATTATTTGAGAACACAGAAATGCTGGACCACTCTAACAACCACCATGTCAGACTACACAGAGAAGGCATTGAAGCATGTGAACAATTTCAACCATGAAAATGAACAAAATCTGGCTATCAATATTAAAAAAAACTCTAAAATCAGGACAATAAATAAAGAACAACACTCAAAAGTGGGGGGATTCCAGACAAGAAACAACCAGAGCCAGCTAATTACCTCCCAACAAAGGATTCCTTCAGTCAGGAAGCTGCCAGACCTTGAAATTGCTAGGCCATTAAACGCTAATCAAGGTGGTCAATTCACACCTACCTCACAGAGACAAAAGTTCTTTCTCCCAGCCTGGACATTCTACAGATGCATAATCCCCATTTTCCTAGTTTCCAACAGACTCACATCCTCTGAGCATGCCTGCCATAGATAGATGCAGATGAAATGTCAGCAGAGAATGCTTCTGGAACCTGGCCATACTGCCCAGAAAACTCACAGCAACCCAAAATGAAGTCTGTTTTTGAAAGGCTGTCTCTTTTCTGGGTCAAATCGGAGAGTTTTGAAACAAAGAAAAGGAGTTTACATGAGTGTGGGATCAGAATGGAGGATTTGGGGAAATACAATTGTGTCAGTTTGAAGGATGTTTGAAATAGCCTTTCTTCTCCAACTCTAAAGATGACTACTTATCCAGGCTTTGTTGGGCACTTTACCATAAGTCTACTAATTTAAAATCTACTTGATCTGTTCAATATCCTGCCAAGACCAAAGTATATCTCCACAAGTATTATTACTAGGAAGGCTGAAGATCCTTTTTTTGCTCTTTTGTATAATACAACTCACATTAATCTTTGTTCTTGTTTTAGATTTAGAAATTTGAGAACTCAAGATGAGTCTTCAGTGGTCACTATAAGTGAAAAGCAATAAGTAACTTGCAGCTCTCTATAACTAACAATTATTTCTACATCTTTGAGTATTCACCCCACCTCCTGTCTGTGTAATACCCTAAAAATGATATGCAGCTCTTAATGATTTTTTTTCAACAAGAGGAGTTCATCAAAAATCTTGTATACAAGAGGAGCATGTTAATGTTTTACTGTTGCCACCAGCAGTAGAGCAGTGACAAAGGAGGAAGAAGCTGTTGCCCTCTTGTTGCTCCTCCTGCCTTGCCCTCTAGCTGCCCCTTCCAGCCTTTGTGCCACTACTCTTGGCTGCCCTTTGATACTGTTCCCAGTACTCCAGGTTTGCTCTCCAACTAAGATGCCTAAGCACCTCAACGCCCTCAATAGATGAGTCTTCCGGCTAGGATTTGAGCAGGTGCTTCCTTTTTTTTAAGCCACTGCTGGCACAATGGGTTACACTCTTGTGCCAGCAGGACTGAAGACCGACTGGTCAGTGGTTCAAATCCAGGGAGAGCAGGTTGAGCTCCCTCTGTCAGCTCCAGCTCCCCATGCAGGGACATGACAGAAGCCTCCCACAAGGATGGTAAACATCAAACATTCGGGTGTCTGGCAATGTCTTTACAGACAGCCAGTTCTCTCACACCAGAAGTGACTTGAAGTTTCTCAAGTTGGTCCAACAAATAGGAAGACCGAAGGAGAAAGAGGGATGAGGGGGTAGATTTGGAGAGAGAGAAAAGAAAATCCACCCCAATAACCGAGTATTGCTGTTTAGGGCACTTTGGCATGGAACAAAACTAATATCAGTCCTCTTGCTGCTGGATTTCACAGATATAAATCCAATTGTTATTCTCAACTAGAGGTAGGGTCATTAAATCAATGGTAACCAGGTGACACTTACATAAATCTCATTGATTCATGTATTTACTCGACTTCAGGCTAACTACTATTTAGACCAAAGGTTCTACACAGACTTCATTTTCCTTGAATTGTTTGCTGAGTTTAGTTAATTGTCTGGCCTTGTGACACTCTGCTCACAGCTCTTCTTTGTTGAGGATTAAGGGTGCCCTGCTAATAATGTTAAATGTTATTTTAAGCATCCTGAATTATTGTGTAATGTGTAGAAAAATTATTAATCATTAATAACCAGAATCACATATTATTACTTATTATTAAGTTTCTTATTGCTCAAAAACTCCATAAACAGTTTCCAGTATTTCACAAAGTCTTCAGTTGGCTTACCATTTAAAAACCCACATTTGTTTATGCCTTTTGGCTAACTCAGCAAATTTAGTAATCCATTCTTCCATCATCAGCACTTCAGTCTGTTTGAAAAATGTTCTTGGTATTGTTTACCATATATTGAAATGTAACCCATAGTTATTACCCTTTTTTATCCATAATGTCCAGCAGAAATATTTCTAGTGACATTACAACTTTTATTAACATATAAATCTTAGATCACGTCCACCTACATATGGAAAAAGAACCTTCTTTCCCTTGGTGGTGCAGTTTGAATGAGTTAAACCATTGCGAACTGCCAGCTGAACTGCTGACCTGAAGGTTGGCAGTTTGAATCTGCGAGACAGGGTGAACTCCCATCTGTCAGCTTCAGCTTCCCATGTGAGGACATGAGATAAGCCCCCCACAGGATGGTAAACCATCTGGGCATCCCCTGGGCAATGTCCTTGCCGACAGCCAATTCTCTCATACCAGAAGCGACTTGCAGTTTCTGAAATCGCTTCTGATACAGAAAAAATCCCCTACAAATATTTGAAACATTTCTTACACATTTGGAGAGAGAGAAAAGAAAAAAAACTTATTTGGGATGAAGTACCATACTTGTATTGTCTTTTGCAGGTTTTCTTTTAAATTGGTATCCAAAGTAAAATATATTTCCCTCCATATATCAATTTGAATACAGGTTGAGTATCCTTTTTCCAAACGGCTTGGGATTAGAAATGTTTTGGATCATTGATGCCTGAAGATAATTTTATACACAATGTTTTTAATAATTTTGTGCATGAAACAAAGATTATATATATGGAACCATCAGAAAACAAAGGTATCACTATTTCAGCCACCTATGTGGTAAATGGATTTTATAAAATTTCAGATCTCAGAATTCTGGATAAAAGATGTTCAACCTGTATTATACCAAGAAATTAAGCTCCATGTTATTTTTTATAGGTTTACTTTCTAATTGTAACTTCATAAACTGTGTGTGTGTACTCACACACACAATATCATCTTTTCACAACTTAGAGTAAAATTCATTTTCTCCAGCCTTTAGAAATCACTCAACTTCAATTTTATTATAGTAAATTGCAAATAGTCTGTCTGGGATTGCTTGGAGCTTTTCCAGCTTTAATCATCTTAATTTCTTAACTAAGCTCATTGCTGTTACAGACTCAATCAAACTTTTTTTTGAAGTGCATTCATACATTTCAATTCTTGTTTTTGAATCCACTTATATTAAAAAAAAAACTTAAATAATCCAAACTTCTAACTTCTGGAGTACAGTACACAGTTCTGAAATGGGGTGAATACTCTGCTCTTACTTCTGACCCTATTTGAATCATTTCTCTTTATCATGTAATTATCATATTTATAACTTATTACATCTTGCTAAAACAATCAAAGCAGAAATATTTTGCCATCCAATTGATTTGATGTGATTTGTTATGTCTTAGCAGATAATATTGCCGTGGTGTCTAATGGGAATTTAAGGACTATTATCCAGCTTTCATCAGTTTTTATGCATGTTCTGAAATGGGATTTGTACTAGTGGATTGAATTGAAACTTACGCTACATCTGCACTTACTAATCTTTGTCCCAGAGCTGCTCTGGGTGTAGAACAGGAGAGTCCCTGGAGCCCTTTGGTGTCTAGACAGCTGGCTGGATCGAGGTCTCATTGGGGCCACTGTCATCATTTCACGGGCCAAAAGCCACTCACTGGCAGAGCCTTACTGAAGATGTCGCTTCTCATGAGTTCATAACAGGGCACTCAGTAGAACTGATGTCACCAATAAGGTTTTGCTGAGGAACTGCTTCTAGGCAGCAACACACCGGTAGGTCTATTTAATGTGTAGATTGGACTGAATCTGGCCCAATCCAACTGTCTACACCTCAAAAGTATTGGGATAATCCCGAAGCCTCTTAGCAGTTCTCTTTGTGCTCAATTAACGGCTGGAAACAGCATTTCTGCAAAACCAGCTGTATGTCATATGGAGTCGCTAGAGTTGCAACGTGAGTTCATTTTATTTGGCCAATGTAGACATGGCCTTAGTCATACTTAGAAATTACTCATTGAAATAAGTGGAGGATAAGTCAGTCATCATTAGCTTAAAAACTATGCAACTAAAACCTGACCATGGCTGGATTTAACCCACTGGATTGAAGAGCTGGGTTCTAATGACAACAAATGTTCTTTGTGTCTGCAAGTTTTCAATAATTTAGTATCAAACAGCAGAGCTGGAAAATTGGCAGAGGATTGTAATACTCCATATAATTATATAGCTCATATTCATCATAGTTCATCTTCCTTAGTTTAATTAGGAAACGGAAAATGGTAACTTTTGAAAATATTTGTTTATTCTTTGCTATAATTTTTTCAGTCTAGTTTATCTCAAAATTACACATGAATAAACCTTACTGCTGAGCTGCTGAACTTGCTGACTGAAAGGTTGGCGGTTTGAATCCAAGGAGCAGGGTGAGCTCCAGCTGTTAGGCCCAGCTTCTGCCAACCTAGCAGTTCGAAAACATGCAAATGTGAGTAGCTCAATAGGTACTGCTTCAGCAGGAAGGTAATGGCACTCCATGCAGTCATGCTGGCCACATGATCTTGGAGGTGTCGACGGACAACGCCAGCTCTTCGGTCTAGAAATGGAGTTGAGCACCACCCTTCCAAAGTCAGACATGACTAGACTTAACGTCAAGGGAAATCTTTACTTTACCATTACTTTACCTAGATGGAATTTAAGAGAGTCAGTGTGGTGTAGTGGTTTGAGCCCTGGACTGTGACTTTGGAGACTGGATTCAAAGTGCCTCTTAATCAAGGAAATCCATTGGGTAAACCTTGGACAAGTTACATCCTCTTGGTCTCAGAGGAGAGCACACACACACACATATGCACACTCCGAACAAAGTCTTGGCAAGGAAACCCTGTGATAGATTGGCTTAGAGTGGCCATAAGTCAGAAACAACTTTGAAACATATAACAATGAACATGTACTCTCTCTGACCTTCCATGATAAATCTTGACAGCTAAACATGGTCTTCTAATATATCACCCCTGGCGTAGGCTTTAGATATTAGTTCTCTTAAATTGTGGGAGCAGGTGAGCTATCCTTTATCCAGGTTGAGCATCCTTTATACAGAATTCTGAAATATTCCAAAACCTGAAGTTGTCTACATGGGGGACTGAGATAGTGAAACCTCTGCTTTAAGATGTTCCATGTAAACAAACTGAACATCTTAAAGCAGAGGTGTCATTATCTCAGTCTCCCATGTAGACAAACTGTTTCCTGTAAATAAACAGTGGTGCAGTGGGTTAAACCCTGGTGCTGGCGGGAGAGTGGGCTGAGCTCCCTCTGTCAGCTGCAGCTCCCCATGCAGGGACATGAGAGAAGCCTCCCACAAGGATGGTAAAACATCAGACATCCGGGCATCCCTTGGGCAACGTCCTTGTAGATGGCCAATTACCTCACACCAGAAGTGACTTGCAGTTTCTCAAGTCACTCCTGACACGAAAAAATGTAAACAAACTTAGTTTCATGCTCAGAATTATTTAAAATGTGTACAAATACCTGAAGGTTATGTGAGTAAGTTGGGTTATATTTCCAGGATTATATCGTTATGTACATATATGCAAGTGCAGACATTCCAAAATCTGGGGGGGGGGGGGGAATCCCAAATTCTTCTGATCCTAAACATTTCAAATAAAGGATCCCCAACCAGTATAGGGAACAGAATAGCAGTAGTTTAGTTAAGAAGTAAGTAATGTCAGATCAAAATGAACTCTATCCAGTCAGTTGTACATATAAACTTAAGCATGCACAATTAACTTTTACACTATGTAAAATAAGTTCCCTCAACTTGTTTGTCATGGCAAGATAGTGTTTTATAATAAAGTTCATTAACTAATTGAAGGAATCCTAATTTTTTCAGTAGTACTTTAAAAATAGTAATCCATTACACATAAATTATTGGGCATGAGACTTGTAAATTCACACTTTTCACAAGGTGTACGTGCATAATATAAGAATGATTTAGCCCTAAGACTTTCAGCAAAAAAAAATCTCACATCCTACTTAACTTCAGAAATCTGGAGGGATCAAAGCTTTTGATCTAGCTGCCATCTGTGAGCACTGCTTTTGAGAGCTGTAACGAAAAAGACTGGGTAAAAACTCATTCTCCAACACAAAGCGGATTCTTTAAATCTGAAATAGATTAACAGCCAACTAACATTAAGATTGTACTTTCTTTTCTGGGCTTCTTTTACTTTGGAAAGATTTCATTCCATGTACTCTTTGATTTCAGGTTGATTTCAAATGAATCTTGAGTGGCCTTTTGGGGACTGGGGTATTCATATAATAACATCCCTTTGTTGTACAGAAACGTTTGGAATTTGTATTAATACTTTCCTTATTTGCATGTAGGTATGGAGATGATGCTGGCCACGCCACACACGACGCAGTGAGTTCTGCCATCAACGTTGGTGTGACAGCTTTTAATATTGACCATCTTGGTATCAAAGCAGTGGTGAAGAAAACTGCAAAAGAAACAGGCCATGCTGTGTTGGATGAATATAACATTAAAGAAAAAGAGGAATACAAAGCGATAGAGAAAAAAGAGAAAAAAGGAGATAAAAAAGATGACTGACATTGAAAACACTGTGAATGAGCTGCCCAAAGCCTTAATGTATGGTGTAACTTTAAAAAAATTGAACAGATAGATGTCTTATTTTTCTAACTGCAAGCTTCCTGCACTTAATTTATCACGCTTGACACTTACTTACCTTCTTCTGAAATTGATGGTTTAATGGGTGGATTGATGTATCCACAACTCCAGTATTGCTGTTAAGACCTAGATAATAGAAGTGACTTTGAGATAGTGTTAAATTTGCACAAGAAAGATTTGTGATTTATTTTATTTGAAACAGAAGTGGAATGAGTTTGGCTTCTTCTGTCCTGGGACTATTTTTATAACACTATTTCTAGCCTAATCATTTGATTATTTTCTGAAATGGAACTAATATATTTTCACTAAGTTGTACACAAAAAATAAGCAATTACATTTTTCCTGTAAATTGCTTACAAACAAACCAAAGATTGAAATGCCACTGTTTCTCAAGTGGAAACACAGTATAGTCAATGAAACTTTGTGAAGTCCTGGATTTTACTGGAAATGGTGAAAATCTTGCTTAGGTGTGGGTTAATTTCACTGTTCATCTTGTTTTTTCAGCCAGTCTGTGGGCACAGATATTTTCTTGAAGGTTAATACTCCATCAGCAAAAATATTGAGCTCTGTATAAAAGCTTTAGTTGTGCTTCGTATTTGGCCCAAGTCACTCTTGTAATGGTCATTGGAAATTATATAGTATTCAGGAGTGAATCTTGTTGCCTTCTGGTGGAATGTGGTGCATTTCATGCGTTAAGTATTAAACTTTGTACCTCTTCAGAATGCAAGATAAAGGTTCAGCTGCTACAGAAGTGGAAATTTTTCACTATGTATTTGCATCAGATTTTGACTTCAGACTTATGGTGAGGTTTCACAGATGTATCAGATTTGTAGTGTTCTTCCAACTTACAACAAATAATACATTCATTATTTAAGGAGTTAACCACTTTGAAAGCCTGATGGATTTAAAACTTTAAATAAACTTTAAGAAGCATATTTTGGCTACATGCAATTTCATTTGAATTGAGTGGGGATGTAAAGACACCCTGAAGAATTTGGCATTTTATTTTCTACATGTGAAGTTAAATATCTGTGTTACTAAAGACTGTCTTTTCCAATATGTACTATTATCACAAAATATTTTTTATAGTTGGCTGTATTTCTGACAGCTTGCCAGGTTATATTATGGCTCTTTCCAACTATAGAAACCGGTGTGTAAAAAATCTGGAGTAGAATATAGCTGTGTAATAAGAGATTTTTAAATCCAGTGGTGGGACAGCAGGAAGTCAATCCTCTCCAAGAAGAACCATGCAGAGATAAGAAGTTGAGGCTGAATCAGTTTTTTGTTTGTTTATTTATTTATTGCACTTTTATACCACTTTTCTCATCCCTGGGGAGACTCAAAGCAGTGCACAACAAATGACTGGCAAAAATTCAATGCCTCACATATAAAAACAGTACATCACATATCTAAACAATAACATAAAACTATAAATTAAACCATTAAAATTATAAAAACTTCAAACATAGACCTAAAACATATTAGACATTGTAGATATTGCACGGATCCCAAGGGTGTTATTTATCTGCTTTGATATTATTACTCTCCAGATGCTTGTGTACATAACCAAATTTTACATTGTTTCTTAAACACCAGGAGGGAGGGGGTCAATCTAATCTCACTGAGGAGGGATTTCCACAGCCAAGGGGTCACCACCAAGAAGGCCCTGTCTCTCATCCCCGCCAATCGCACCTGTGACAGCAGCGGAACCAAGAGGAGGACCTCCCCAGCCGAACTTAGTGTTCTAATTGACTTGAAAAGATAGTAGCATTCAGATATCTTTGGGGAATGCACAGGGCCAAACAAGGATGGAAATAATAATACCTTTGACTGCTCCTCACAGAATGCTGTTTTTATACACAATTTGTGACACAAATTGGAATAACGGTGAAATCGTACCAAAATCTAAGTGTGCCCATGACCTGATGGCTCACATTATCCTACTCATCTTGCTAGATAAATTATGGCATCTGTTTTTAGGCTATTACCACTTCAAAGCAGTAATGAACCTATAAAGATTGTGTGTTCTCCCAAGGAGCATAAGTTTTGGCAACAGAGGAATGAATAAAGCACAGTTTCTGATAACTAACTGTCTTACCAGATGGACCATACGAGCAGCTGCAAACATGGCACACACCAGGGATGTTTCTAATGACTGAGGAACAGCAGGTGGGTTATAAGGTACATTGTCTACTCTGTCAGCATATGCCATGTATGCAACCCAAAATGCACTGTTACTCTGGAAGTGTATGGTTTATAATGCAGTTATGTGATTCTAAGGCATATCCTCAGAAGGCAGGCAGTATGGTCTACCATTAGAAGACCAAGTTGCTTACAATGTTGACTATATTTCCAAACTGGGTGAGATGTGGGATTTTCTTCCCTACCATTATAAACCTGGCAGAATGTCTGCTAATTAAACTGCTAATGTATTTTGGTGCCATTTGACAAGAATGTACCATACAAAAATTCACCCATGTTACTTTTGGAGTAAGAAGGGCAGTATATGGTGCATCAGCTGTGAGAAATTTTCTTGCAAGGATCTCTGTTGCACTGAAGTGTGACACACTCTACTTGTTTTTAAGAGTGGTAGGTATAAAGAATGACCCTTATATGAGTGATGCTTATCTCAGCAAGTATTTTGTTATTGCAGTAGAAAATTGCCTCATGCTACTATTGATGCTAGCCCTTTCAGTAAGTACTTACAGTAGTTTTAATTCAGGTTTTTGTTCTTTTCACATTAGTTTGGGGGGGGGGGGTCTGTTTCTGTTTTATTGACTATTCTGAAGCCTTTGACTGTGTGGATCATAATAAATTGTGGTAAGTTCTTGGTGGATCATAATAAATTGTGGCAAGTTCTGTCTCCTGAGGAATCTGTATAATGACCAAGTAGCAACAGTGAGAAGAGACCACAAAACAACAGACTGGTTCAAGATTGGGAAAGGAGTATGGCAGGACTGTATACTCTCAATCTACCTATTGAACTTGTACGCAGAACACATCATGCAAGGAGCAGGGCTTGAATGCAAGGCTGGAGTTAAAATTGTTGGAAGAAACATTAACAACCTTAGATATGCAGATGATACCATTTTGGTGGTTGAAAGCAAGGGGGAGCTGAGAAGCCTTATCACCAAGGTGAAAGAAGAAAGTGCAAAAGCTGGGTTGCAGTTAAACATCCAAAAACCAAAATTATGGCAACAAACTGATTGATAACTAGCAAATAGTTGGTTCAGTACTTACTTACATACTTACTTACTTAGGCGATCCCTCGTAGTCCAAAGATGATGGTCCTCCAAGTTTGGTGTCCTGGGGGTGGGTTTTACCGTATACTTTATTTTTTACTTAGGCGATCCCTCATTGGACAAGTAGGATAGTCTTCCAGGATCAGTATTCTTGTGGATCCGTAGGTGGCTGTGGAGCCCTATTCTTGACCTGCATCTTCTCCCACACTGAGGGCATTGGTTTCCAGGTGGGAGGTGGTCTCGGTCGGGATTGGCTTGACGCGCCCTCTTCTTGGCATGTTTCTCTCTTTCATCCTCCATTCGTGCCTCTTCAAATTCTACATCAAAAAACATCAAAACATCAAAAAACTAAAATTATGGCAACCAGACTGATTGATAACTAGCAAATAGTTGGTTCAGTACAGATCAGTTCAGTAATGTGTTTTTGCACATTATTAAAAACATAATAAAGAATGTATGAGATGTATTGGAAATGTGTGTTTTTGGTTTTTTTTGGGGGGGGGGGTTGTTTTTTTTGCTTTGGCTTCGGCCCCATATGCCAAATATCTCATTATTTATATATATGCAAATACAAATACTCCAAAATATGGGAAGGAAAATAAACAGAAATTTTCATAAGAGTGAAAGCATGAGTTTTGCCATGAAAATAACCAACTGGTTGTCACCACCTGGAAATAAGATGAGATGAGCTCTAGCTAACACAGTTTGAGCACCCCTTCGTTTTGTTGATTTTATTTTATTGCCTTTGCTTGGCTAAAAGTTGTATTTTTAGAAAATTTGGGAAGCAAAATTAAATAAATTCTACACTGTATATAGTATACATTCAGATCAGGTTACCTGGGAGCATCGTAGCAGAAGAGCGCCACCTGCTGGCCCTTGTGACGTGTGCACCTATGTGACGTCAGGGCTCCGTTTCCCTGGGCAAGACTGGCTAGAGAAAAGCAGGAGCCGGCGTTCGAAAGAATCCTGTCACGTGACACTCGCGGGCTCCGCGCCTCCTTCCTATTGATCCCTTTCCTTCTCTGTCTCTCTCTCTCTCTCTCTCCAAGGCGATTAGGACGCGGAGCGACTATGGGCGAAGAGGCAAGGTGCAGCCAGGTGCTGGGAGATGATGTCCTCATGCAAGAGCTGGGGCAAGAGAGGCAGATGAAGTGAGTCCCCACCTTTTTTTAAAGACACAAATGCATTCAATCACAGAATCGTAGTTCCCAGCCCAGTCCAGGAAAACATAATCCAAGCACTCCCAACAGATGGTCATCCAGCCCATATCAACGTTGTCAAATTGACGCAGCTGTCAAATTCATGCTGTCATAGAATCATTTAGTTGGAGGAGACCATCCAGTCCAACCCCATTCTGCAAAGAAGCAGGAAAATCGCATTCAAAGCACCCCTGACAGATGGCTATCCAGCCTCTGCTTAAAAGCCTCCAAAGAAGGAGCCTCCACCACACCTTGTTCCACTGCTGAACAGCTCTCATAGTTAGGAAGTTCTTCCTAATGTTCAGGTGGAATCTCCTTTCCTGTAGTTTGAAGCCATTGTTTCGTGTCCAGGGCAGCAAAAAACAAGCTTGCTCCCTCCTCCCTATGACTTCTCTTCACATCTTGATACATGGCCCTCATCATGTCTCGTCTCATCCTTCTCTTCTGCAGGCTGAACATGCCCAGCCGCTCCTCATAAGGCTTGTTCTCCACACCCTTGATCATTTTGGTTGCCGTCCTCTGGACACATTCCATCTTGTCAACATCTCCCTTCAATTGCGGTGTCCAGAATTGGATATATTATTCCAGGTTTGGTCTGACCAAGACAGAATAGAGGGGTAGCATGACTTCCCTGGATCTAGACACTAGACTCCTATTGATACAGCCAAATTCCCATTGGCTTTTTTAGCCGCTGCATCACATTGTTGGCTCATGTTTAACTTGTTGTCCACGAGGACTCCAAGATCGTTTTCACATGTACTGTTGTCAAATTATTACTACAAAGAATAACCATGTGATTTTTATTATTATAGGCCATCTTAATAATTTTGTGATTCAAAGGCATTGAAGTATTATCTCAGTCAATATTGTGTGTGCGTGAATGTGAACAGACACATTGGTCACATTGAATTTCATTGGTTTTTCTAAGGCAAGAAGTACTCAAGAGTTGGTTTTACCAGTTCCTTCCTCTATAACAGTAGTTTCCAACCTTTTTTTGACCAGGGACCACTTTGATCAGGGACCACTCTCCAACATGAGTACCAAAAGGGTTATGAATCTGTTTTTGGTCAACTTTAGAATTTGTTTAGCTTTATTTGGGGTGCTGATTCAGAGAATTGCATTGGATAGACCACATCAGGTCTAGTTTCTGATACAGAACATATGCCATCCAGTAGTTACCATCTGCTTGCCCACAGAAAACCATACTTAGTAATCTAGAGCTGATGTGGTAGTAGTAAACTTTTGTGGGTAGTCAGCCTCTCCCCTCCTGACATCCCGTTGCCTCGGCACTATAAGATGCTTTCATGAGACCAGTCACTCTTGTTGCCATGTGGTGTCGTAATGGTGAGGCTGTGAACCATATTTTTGTTCTTGGGGACCACTGATGGTCCATGGACCACAGGTTGGGAACCACTGCTCTAAAATACAGCCTACAGCAGCTGGCATTCATGGGCATTTTCCCATCTTACTACTAACCAGAGTTGACCCTTCTTAGCTTCCAAGATCATATGGGATCTGGTCCATTTGTATTTAGGTCTTCAGTAAACCTTACAACAGCACCATAGGACAAAATGCAATAGTGAGCGATATCCAAGTCACAATATCATCAATAACCCTGCTCTGGACTTGCCGACCCAGAACCATGGCTTCCTTGATTGAATCCTTCCACCTGTAATGTGGTCTTCCTTTTTCCTACTACTGTCTATCTTACCATACTTTATTGTCTTTTCTAGTGAGTCATGTCTTCTCATGATATGGCCAAAGACAAGTTGTGTCTTCTTGTCTTCTAGGACCCATTTATTTTTCTTTAGCAGTCCTTAGTATCCAATCTGTAGCCCATTGCCTTGTTTTCCATATTTGTTGACAGATGTTAGAACTAGAGTAGGTTCTGATTCTGTAGACTGAAGCAGCTCTATTGATATGCCATATGTTTCTGGTGATTTATTTCCTACAAATGCCTTCCACTTGTCTGTCTAAAATTGGAGGTTTATCTCCACATGGTCCTTCCTCGAATAGTTTCATCTCTTTCATATAGTTCTTCTTACACACATTATTTCCTTTTTATATATATCTTCTTGGCCATGTAATATATTCCCTGGCTGGTCATAGAGCATCTCCACTCTTGGTGTCAATTTCCATTCCCTGGATCTTGTGAAAAAGGTCTTTTGTTCTTCCTTTTTTGTTGTTATATTTCAATGCGTTCATTACACTGGTCAGTACACATTTTGGTGCTCAAATGTTAGTCTCTGGGTATATTTGACCTGCTGATTCCGGGAATAGCATCAGTTTCCCCTTGTTAGTGCTAGTTTTTGAGATACAGAACATATGTCATCTACCATATGTCCTCCTATGAACCACTTTGGAGATTAAGATAATCTGGGGAGGCCCTGTTCTTGGTCTCGCCTCCTTTGCAGGTGCGGTTGATTGGGACAAGAGACAGGGCCTTTTTGGTGGTGGCCCCTTGGCTGTGGAACTCACTCCCCAGTGATATCAGAGCAACTCCCTCCTTCCTGACTTTTCAGAAGGAAAGTTAAAACCTGGCTTTTGAGTCAAGCCTTCGGAGATTAACTATAGTGCAATAATAGCTATGGAATTATGTGAAATGGCATTGAATAGTTGCCATATGCAAAGCTACCTTGAGTCCTCTTCAGAATAGGGAAAGGTGGGATACAAATAGAGTAAATAACTAAGTAAATACCAGTCCCCATCTGCTCACCCTCAGAAAATCATGATAACAAATAACTCCAGGAACAGGTTGAAGAACCAAGACAGCAAGAATCTTTTTGGGTTGGGCTGTATTATTATAGTAATTCTTCTGTTCTTGTGCATATGATGTTGAACAGTTGCATTCAGGTTCTGACTCTTACTTCTGTCTGTTTTTATTTTTGCTTCTTGACTGTCCTTAACTTTTTGAAGAGTTTTATCTGCCATCCATTGTGGTTTCACTGCTGCTGTCCAGTAGCTGCATCTTTGGCACTTTAATATGTCTCCTCAGCAAAAACCTGTCTGATATAGGAGATCCTACAAGCATCACTGCTACTATCAACATAGCCTCTTGCCTCACATGGTGGACAGATGTTTAATAGCCAGGAAAAATTATGAAAGTGCTGTTCATTTTATGTTAATCTGTATTTTGCTTTGTGTTCATTCATATATGTTAAATTGAATGGTATGTCTCCCATAGCCAGAAGGGAATGATAAAATATGAATAATTAATTAAAATATTAGGGTCGTGAAAGTACACCGACCTCAGCAGGAATGAGAGTGCAATAATCCAAGTGTCTTGGGACTTGCAACATCTTAATGTGGGTCTTGCTCAATAGCATGAACTCAGCATGCCATCTGTCTGCTTAAGCTTTCCACTTGAAAGTTCATTTCCAGAAAATACTGGCTGAGGCAGGAATATGTTGTTGTGCTGGCAGCTGCTCCACAGCTTTATAGGCTCTGCTAATGAGAGTATTTGGGAAGTTGTGCATTTAAAGAATCCTGCAAAACCAGCATTGAAAGAATTTGGCTGAGATACGTGGCTCTTTCACACTACACAGTCATAGCACTAAGATGCTACTTTACCAGTCATGGTTCTAACCTATGTCATCTTAAGATTTGTAGTTTAGCCCGTGGTACTTCGAATTGTCAATATCTTCCTTCAGTTGTGGTGCCTGGAATTGGACACAGCATTCCAGATGTGGTCCGACCAAGGCAAAATAGAGGGGTAGCATGACTTCCCTGGATCTAGACACTATTTTCCTATTGAGCTGGGGGTTTAGCACAGCTGGTAAATTACCAGCAATTATAAGATCTATCAACCAAAAGGTTGCAAGTTCGAAGCCCCTGATTGGTGTGAGGTGCCAACTGTGAGCCCAGTTTACTGTTGACCTAAGCAGTTCAAGAACAGCTTTCGCTGTAAATAGAGAAATTAGGTATTGCTAAAAGTGGGGAGGTGTTTTACGATGCCATAAAGAAAGAAGATTAGAAAATGCTGGGTGACCAGAAGGAAGGAGGAAGTCATGTTGGCTCTTCATCGCAGAGGATGGAGCGACCACACCCCCTGTGACTGGATTCAAGCTCAACTTTCTATGGCACCAAAAAGTTGGACATTAAGTCGAAACAACACACCTCCTTCTGTTCTGTCTGTGTCTGTATTGTCGATACATTGAATGTTTTCCGTGTATGTGTACTGTGATCCACCCTGAGTCCTCTTTGGGATGAGAAAGGTGGAATATAAATAAAGTGTTGTTGTTGTTGTTGTTGTTGATACAGGCCAAAATCCCATTGGCTTTTTTGGCCATAGCATGACATTATTGGCTTATCTTTAACTTACTGGATTCCAGCCCCAGGTACTGGAAAGACTGACAACCTTTGCATTTCCTTCTGTGCATACATTTTTAGTGTCTATTCTGATTATATAACTACTTGTTCTTTTGTAATGCAGAGAAATGCTAGAACACTCAGTCTTTGAAATGAAAAATACGGTAGCGCAGCTGGAAAAAAGGCTCAACAGTGTTGAGGATGAAGGTAAGAGAGTAAATCTAGACTTTTTGTCAATCAAATAAAGTGCAAGTGATGATCCATATTCAATTACATAATCAAGAGTCTTCAGGCACTGAAGTTGAAAGATCTATCAAGCACAACGTAGAAAGTGACTTTTCAATTTTAATGTGCTCCATTACAAAAGACAGTTTTAAAAAAAGAAATCAGTATTTTTTTTGTTAGAATGAAGAAGGTTAACTATTGCATTTTTGCTGTACTGTTTCTGACTTTCCTCTGTTATAAGGTGGAAAACCCTGGATAGATGAAAGAATACCATACAATTTCCGTCAATAAGTGCTCATTGCCAGTGTGGTTGTGTGCAAGTCAACCACAACTGGAAACTTCGAACTTGTAAATATATATATACACATGCTACTTACTCACTTATCAAAAAAGCTCAATATTTGAGGCAAGTGGTCTACTAACCGCTCTTGAAAAGTGGATCCTAAAGGGAACATACATAGTGGCTGAAGGTAGTTCTACATAATTACATGGAACTTATAACATGCATAACAAAGATATATAATATGCACAACAAAATTGATATTATAATACTCACAAAAAATTAATGCATCACAGACAATAAAACAATATATCACACATCTAAAAACAATTACGTAGTGGGTAATATGTATCGCACATGTAAAAACTAGGCCTGGGTAACAACGGAAAAATTTGTTTCTAAAATCGATTCGTTTTTTGGGGGGTTTTGCGTTTCGATTTTTAAAAGAATTCCAAAATTTTTCTTTTAAAAAGTTCGATATTTACGAAATTTCGTAAATTACAAAACAATACAAAACAATTACGAAACAATTTCGAAACAATAACGAATCGATTCGTTAATGGCGGACACGACCGCGCAATACGCTAAAAAAACCTCCAAATGGGACAGGGGGAACTTCTGAAGCTTCCCTCTCCCTCTGTTGTTGACTGTTGGTGTGATATTTATAATTTTTTTTCACTGATTAAACAAACAACAACTATAAAACTTGCCCCAGACATGCGGAAATAATAACGAAATGATTTCAAAACGATAACGAAACGAATACATAACGAATTCAAAACAATTACGAAACGAATTTAAAAATTCGTTTCGTTTTTTAGTTGCTCCTGAATGGTTCGTTATTGCTTCGTAATAAAAAAATAACGAATTTTTAACGAATTACGAAATTACGAAATGAAACCGCCCAGCCCTAGTAAAAACAATTCATAGTGGCCATTTCTTGTGATTTCCATAATTTCCCTATTATGGAAATCACAAGAAATACCCACTACTGAAAAATAGATTCTGAAAGTAATGGATATTATGAACATGGACTTACTGACACAAAAGCTTACCCAGAACAATTTACAACACAAAGAACAGACTGGGGTAAATGTATGGATTTAAAAAAAAAGGAAAATACAGAAATCTATGTAAAAGTGATTTGAGAGAAACTCAAAGGCTAGATTAACAAGAAACCGATGCTACAAGGTCAGAACAGATCTGAAGAAAAGAAGGATCCACAGCCCAAAAAGACCTGGAAGCAAAAACCTTTTTTTGAACCTTTTTATTCTCCATAAAAATAAATTAATTAATTAAAAACAATTACACATGACTATAAATTAGACCATTAAAACTATAAACCATCAAACATAAACATGAAACATTTTAACATTTCACTGATCCCAAGGTTGTCATCTGTCTACTCCATTATTGTCATTCACCGAATGCTTTTTTGCATAACCAAGTTTTTAGTTGTTTTCTAAACACGGGGAGGGGGGGGGGCTGATCTAATCTCACTGAAGAGGGAGTTTACAGCCAAGGAGCCACCACCTAGAAGACTCTGTCTCTCGTCCCCACCAATTGCACCTGCGATGGCAGCAAGACCGAGAGCAGGACCTCCCTAGTTGATCTTAATGGTCTAACTGGCTCATAAAGGGAGATGCATTTGGATAGATAAGCTGGACTGGAACTGTTTAGGGATTTATAGGCTAAAGCCAGCACTTTGCATTGTGCTAAGTACCAGACTGGCATCCAGTGGAGTGGATGCAAAAGCAGGGTTGTGTGTCCCTATATGCTGCTCTGGTGAGCAACCTGGCTGCCACCTGTTGGACCACTTGAAGCTTACAGTCTTCAAAGGCAACCCCATGTAGAGTGTGTTGCAGTAGTCTATTCAGGATGTAACAAGAGCACGAACTACCATTTATTCCTGCTTTAGAAATTCTGACTTGGGGAATAATCATGGGGTAGCCACATGTCAAAGCCAACTTGATAGCACATGACCCAATAAGAAGAATTACCACTTCCATGTATTTTTTTAAGACAATGAATGGAAAACCAGATATGAAACCCAAATAGAATTGAACAGACAGTTGGAAAGACAGATTGGACTTCTCCAAGGAAAGATGGAACATGTTCGTGGCAGCCCAACAGGTATGGTTTAATTTACTTCCTTTAGAGTTGCTTGTTACTGTTCACTGAAATTTGTAATGATGTAGTGTTTATCAAAAGACCTCTTATTTTTCTCTTTTGCAGACAGATTGGCTTCTGTTCGTTCCTTTGATCAGATGCACATGGTAAGTCTGATGACATTTATTTGAACAAATATCTCGAAAATGCTACCATGTAAGGAATGTTAGTACCATTTGGAGAAACATCTTTCCCCTAGCCTTTGGCTTTGTAGCATTTTGGATGACAGATACTTTAATTTTCTGTGATAGCATCACTGAATTATTACACTTTTTCCATGGAGTTTTAAAATATATATCTACAGCTGCTTTTTTTTTTGTCGTGTCAGGAGCGACTTGCGAAACTGCAAGTTGCTTCCGGTGTGAGAGAATTGGCCGTCTGCAAGGACGTTGCCCAGGGGACACGCGGATGAATTGATGTTTTTATCATCCTTGTGGGAGGCTTCTCTCATGTCCCTGCATGAGGAGCTGGAGCTGGTAGAGGGAGCTCATCTGCCTCTCCCCGGATTCGAACCTGTGACCTGTCAGTCTTCAGTCCTGCCAGTACAGGGGTTAAACCCACTGCGCCACCGGGGGCTCCTCTTCTACAGCTGCTAATAATACTATTCCAATAACAGTTCTTTGTACTAGTGCCTATACTGTGCTGAAACTTCATGTGGTGTGCTTATAGAGGCCAAGTGACCCAACTGCTGTATCTGTAAATGAATGAGATCCCAAAGTTGGAGTGCCATCTTTGAAAAGATGGCACTCCAACTGTGGTACTCTAAGTGTGGTACTCTAGAATGTGGTACTCTAGGACACCACAAGAAGAGCCAATGCTTAGCAGGTGCCAACAAAAATGCCACTTAGAGCTACTGCTTGTTTCTTGACCTCAGTTGGGAAGAGTTCACTGACTTGGCCTGAAAAATTTTTTTGAAACTTATTTTTTCTTAAATCTTGGCAGCATCAGTGGACGTGGTCTCAAAAGCATTAAAAGTCTTTTCGGGGTTATCTTGATTTCATTGATTTGAACATCAGTTTGTATTCAAGATTAGAATAGATGACATTTAAGCCAATTTAATACAATATGATCAATATGATGAATTAATTTAAAACTCAGGAGAGAAATCACTTTTTCTAGGAGTTCTATAAGATGACTTGTTACTAGTAACACAATCCCTAGTCAAAATGAAGGCAGTTTAATGATCACTGGCATCAAGTGGTCATTACTGTCTTCTTGAGAAGTACCAAATCAGGATAGGTTGTTCTGTAGGAATTTGTCTTTTATGCACATGAATGTCTCACCTTTGAAAATCAATGGTCTTGAGTTAATTAAGATAAGGATGGGTAAATCTGGGAACACAGTTGTCATTTTTTTTCATGTCAGGAACGACTTGAGAAACTTCAAGTCACTTCTGGTGTGAAAGAATTGGCCGTCTGCAAGGACAGTGCCCAGGGGACACCCAGATGTTTTACCATCCTGTGGGAGGCTTCTTTCATGTCCCCACATGAGAAGCTGGGGCTGACAGATGGAAGCTCACCCCACTCCCCAGATTTGAACTGTCAACCTTTCAGTCATAGTACAAGGCTTTAACCCATTGCGTCACCAGGGGCTTCAGTTGTCATTTGACCATCCATCATAGGTTGCACCACAACCAAAAACTGGAAGGGGTTTTTGACTACTTGGAGTGGATATTAATCTATGGTTTTGATTTTGGGAGGTGTTTTCCCCCCGGAGTTGGAGGAATATGTGATCCCTCAATACAAAAATAACAATTTCTTGAACAATTTCAAGAGCAGAAAAAATGGATCTTTATTTCCCCTCTGAAATGGGGCTTCACATGGAAGGCACTTTTTGCAGTTTTATAGAAATAAAAATGCAATGTTTGTTTGTGGGATTAACATAACGCAAAAACCACTGGACGAATTGACACCAAATTTGGACACAATACACCTCTCAGGCCAACGAGTGACCATCACTCATAAAACACTGAAAAAAACAGCAGAAGACACTTAAAAGCCAAAAAATGAAAAATACATTACAACGCATACGCAAAACCACACACACACATATGCAGACACACATATATACACACATACACAAATATATATACACACAAAACACATATACACAGACTGGGCCATAGCAACGCATGGTAGGGGACAGCTAGTCTGATATAAAGTAGCAGGGCGGCTTTGTCCAATCTAATGCCCTTAATATTTTTAGGATTATAATTTCCATCACTCCCCTCGAGCTGTTGCTGGAGAGAACTAGGACTAATGGGGATTATAATCCAAATCATCTGGAGAACATCCAGTCAGAGGAAGGCTATATTAAGGAGAGTGTTTAGGTGTCATGGGGATAGGCACATTGGTGTCTTCATGGAGTATTTTGTGGTAATGAAGATGCTTGAATGATGAATTAAAGGAGGAAATTGGATTTCAGATGCACAATAGCTGTGAAAGGTCACTCGTGTTTGCTCTTTTGGGGATACAGCTTGCATAGAGGTTTTTTTCTGGCTCTGTGCCTTTTACAGTCCACTCTTATCTGAGTGTCATAGTTTTTCAGAGAATCTTCTTTTGCTACGGTTTCTTTCTGTAAGGAATGATGGAGGAGAATTGACAAGCATGTTTAGACAGCATAATAGACACAAGAGAATGGGCGACTCTATTTCTGCCTGTTAGAATTGGGTATTGTGACTACTCTGGAATATCAAGGGCACCTCAATGGCATTTCTGTTGTGAGTGAGCTCTGTTTAATTGCTAAGTTCTTTTGTATCATACATGCCTTATTTTATAACTCTAAAGCAATCAAAATCCACTCACTTTGAAGCATGCTTTACTTTCATTTACATGCTTTACTTTCTGCAAAATTAGTCAACCAGTGTCCTTTCATTAAAAAGATTATAGGGAATGTACAAATGTTTCTTCAGAAATTAATTTTCTACATTAGCAGGAAGAACTTTCATCTTTTTCTCTTAGGATGTTGCACGTGTTAAAGCAACCTTAGAGAGAGAGAGCCAGATATGCAAATACATTGATGAATAATGTGGAATATCTGCAGGTACTCACCTTAGCTGTGGTAGTGTAATAGGTTAAACCCTTGTGCTGCTGAACTGCTGACCTGAAGGTTGACTGAACTGCTGACCTTAAAGTTGGCAGTTTGATGGGTGAGCTCCCATCTGTCAGCTCCAGTTCCTGCCAACCTAGCAGTTTGAAAACATGCAAAAGTGAGTAGATAAATAGGTACCGCTTCAGCGGGAAAAGGCAAAGAGACATTCCAAGTAATCTTACCAGCCACACAACCAGGAGGTGACAACAGAGGCTCCTCGGCTTGAAAATGGAGAAAAGCACCTTCCCAGAGCCAGAGATGAGCCGGAAATGAAAGGGGAAGCCTCTGCCTTTGCTTGTGTTTGTGTGTCTCATTGTATATGATTGTAAAGGCATTGAATGTTTGCCTATGTGTGTAAATGGTGGAGAGAAGGTTGAAATATAAAGAAAGTATTGTTGTTGTTGTTATTATTATTATTATTATTATTCTAACACAAAATCACAGTTTGTCACAGCAAACGAGATCTACATGCTGGATTTCGTATAAAAAAATCACAATTCAAACACTTCCCAAGCATCTAGGATTGTGTGATGTATTTCCGAATGATGTGCGCAGATCCAAGTAAGGTGGCCTTTTGCAGTTGACAGATCGTGATTTTATTATTATTATTATAAATATTATCATTATCATTATTATTATTATTTAAAACACAACAAGATGAGTCCACAGCAGACACTCTGCTGGCTGTTGAATTGGATCACACGTCGGACACTTCCCAAGTGTCTAAGACTGTGTGATGTATCAGTGTTTATTATTATTATTATTATTATTATTATTATTATTATTATTATTGGGTTTTACAGGCTGTATGGCCATGTTCTAGAAGCAACAACCCTGTGATTCCAGCCATGAAAGCCTTCGACAATTCATTAATATTATTAATAACAGCATCCCCATTGGGAATAGTTAAAAAAACTGGATGTATCCATTAAATTACAGTGGAGATATTCTAGTATTTGTAAGGCTGGATTTCACTCACCCCTTGATATGGGAAGTTTCTAGTCTTTTGTTATGGCCTAATTTTAAAAGACTTCATAATAACCCTGAATGGTTTATGTGACTTTCCGAAGGGTTATGGAGACATCAAACGATTTAAACTATTTTCTGTATTTTGTCTCGGTTGCAAATTAAATGCAAAATGTAGTTAAGATATCAGAAGACAGTTAAGACATGGAAGGACACCTATGAAGCAACTAGATCAGTCTTTCAAGTTGTATATTATTAAATACTAAAGTCAGAATTAGCTAAACAATAGTACATATCTCCAGTTTCAATGTGTGAAGAAAGCTGATAAGAAGGAAATCTCATTTGAAATGTGTTGGCCCAGTGGGTATTTGAACCCTGACCTCCAGAGTCTACTGCTCAAACCAGTATACCATACTGGCTCAGAATTAGGTTCCTGTGTTTTAAAATTAAATCAGTCACTTTCTGAGAAATTGAACAGTGGCTCAGCTAACTGATTTTAAACTTTCCTTGTCTGGCTTGTCTGCAGGTCATTGCAGAATTGGCAGCCTTCCTTCTTAATCTCTAATGTGTAGGAGGGACTTAGGTTATTCAGAAGTTGAAGAGGATTATCTTCATGTACTCAGTGGTTCTCATTATTACTTCGCATGTCTCAGGGTCAAAGCTGATAAAAAAATATGTCCTGAGGCTATGCTTATATTTTCTGGGGCTTGTTCCCATCCCAAATGAAGCACTGCACACTTAAAACACTCATACTTTAAGGAGGGCGTTTCTTGGCTCACCATAGTGTATAATGCAATGGGTATTTTCTTTCTCATAAAATCCATTGGCAAAAGGGGAAAAAAACCCGTTCTCTGCAAAATCGTTGCCTTCAGTTTGAATCCAGTGCTGCATATTTTACTCTCTGGAGTAGCAGAAAACAAGCATTCTCAATCTTCAGTATTTGGTAATCTTTCACATATTTAGTAATCTTTATTAAGACTTAAGACTATCAAATGATTTTACTTTAAAGTGACTGAACTGACAGAATGTCCCTAATTCAAGACATCATGCTCACTACTGCAATGTGCCAGTTCCTCCCAGTATGATCTGGGACCTTCTGAAAGAGTTTCTTTATTGACTATCATTTACATAATCCTCCATCGAGATGAGGGATTTGTGGTATACTGTAAAATAAACCACGTGTAGTTCACATTTGATCAGTTCACACACTGTCTTGCCAGAGAAAGAAAATATGCCTCACAGATGAACAGTATAGAACAAGTAGTTTACTCTTCATAGCTCAGATCAACATATATACAATTATGTGACCAGTTGCATCGACTTACATAATGTCTTTTTATGAGAGATTTAAAAAGGTCCTTCTTTGTTCATGTAGATAATCTTCCTTCAGCAGTTCATGAAGCAAGAGCACACTCCAAACCTATCTTTCTCTGCTTCTCTGCAAGCACCTGCATTGCTCAAGCCTAAAAAATGTAACAGTATCCAAAAGTCCCAGGCTCAGCCAGCTCCCCAGGCATAGCCCAACCAATCAGCTTGTACATCATATTTTATAGTTGACACACACACATTAGCAGATTTCTTACATGCTCCAACAGGATTGTCATACTTGTTTTGTTGGCTGGGTGCTTTTGAAATGGTACTTTAAAAAGAACAATTTTATATGCTTTTTCTGGGACGTAGTTTAGGAAAAATTGCCAGAAGAGAAAACAAGCCAAACTTATCGTAAAATCTAAACATTAACCACCAGGGGGCACTTCATCTTTAAATAAGATTCAATATTGTAATTTGGGAATATTTATCTCCTGGAATAAGGCTGATGAGATATTCAATAGATTGAGCCTAAGCTTTGCAAGAACACCAGACACTTTTCAGACCAGTTTATTTTAGTGAAAACAATGGAGGATAAAATTACTTTGTGTGTTTTATGTCTGGCTGAAGCATGTCTCGTTTTCAGTTTTATAGCATGTTTTATTACAAACACTATAAAATTCAGTATAAGAAACAGGACTGTCACATCAATAGATGGGAAAATGTGTCCATCAGTCAAACCTCCTTGTCAAAAGACAGCCCACTGATACATTTACTAGTGACAAACTGTTATACTGTATTAGTATAATTTTTTTCTCAGGTATGTTTCATGCCTTTTTATACTCTTTAATTTTTTACTAAGGAAGTCTAATGTAAGCTAAATAAATAAAAAAATACCACAATTGTCCATAATGTTAAAATATGTAACTAAGGCAGCTGAAAGTTGCTGTTAGTGTTTAGGGAAGGGGACATTTGCTCCATCTGTGACATATTTGCAATTGACTTTAAATGGCAGGTTGAATAGATTATGGTGGCTTCACGGCTGTGTTATTTTCATAACATGTCAGGCAGATACATCACATCTGTGTGTATATCTCACACAGAAAGTCAAAGGAAATTGAGGCCAAAATAAAATAAAAAATGCTGCTAGCTCAGTGTTAATATGCCAAATTCTGTAGAAAAGCAAATTGTTCACTTCCTTTTGGAGGGCTTTCAAAATGCAATTTTAGTGTACTAGAGACACATTTAAATAGAAATGCTTAGTGTATTGCTAGCTATGTGTGAGATCTGCTATATCAACCAAAATGGGTTTACTCTGCATTCTCGTATTTCTTTTACAAAAACTAGCAACAACATACATCAATCCCCGTCCCCTCTAAACCTCCAATTGTTGAACCATTGTGTTAAATCAGCAGTATCACAGAAGAGGAGAAAAAGGGGTTTGATAGGCCTATTATTCCCTCCAATCAGAATACCAAGAATAGAAAATGCTTGAATACAATATTCGAATGCAAAAATAGAATATGAGACCAAGGGTAACTCGTCTGCAGCTCTTGTTTGTCTTAGATTAAAGTTCTATGCAAATTTGAAGGAATATCTGAAGGCATTTCTGTCGTATTTGAATATATTTTGGAATATACAAGATGAATAAACATGAAGGCAGGCAACTTGACACTCGTGCATTCTGCTCGTTTTCTAGAGATTGGTGCTGCTTATCCCCAAATCCCTGAGGATGAAGAACTACAATCTCCATTTGTTTTTGACAGCAACTGTCATAATCTTGGCACCATTTGTTATGCTGGTGGGAGTTGTAGGCTGAAACTGATGGTTACCATATAGATCTCTCTTTTATTTCAGTTTACAATTTCTTCTTGTTCATTTTCTGCATTAAATGTTATGTGTTGTCAAGTTGACCACTCCTAGAGTTCTTGTCATCAAGAGTCCTGCTCAAGTCCTGCAAACTCAGTACTGTGGCTTCCTTGATTGAGTCTATCCACTTGTAGAGTCGCTTCCCTCTTTTCCTACTGCCTCCCATTTTGCTGAACGTGGTTATCTTTTCCATTGATTCCTGTTGCCTCCTGATATGACTAAAGTAGCTTAGGTTCAGTTCCATCTTTTGAACATCTAGGAAAATTCCGGATTTGATAATCTCCTGCAATCCTTTATTTGTCATTTTAGCAGTTCATAAATGGTAATCAGAAATACTGTGGTATGAATGATCCTAAATTTGGTGATACTGTCTTTATTTTTGAGGAGCTTTTTTAATTGTTTCATAGGTACTATTCCAAATCTTAGGTTGCATCTACAGTCATGCTGATGCAATTTGATATCACTTTAACTTTCACAACTCAATGATGAGGAATTATAGGAGTTATAGTTTTAACTGGTCTTTAGCTTTCTCTACCTCACTAAGTTGCAAATCCCAAGATTCCACAGCATTGAGCCATGGCAGTTTAAGTGGTGTCCAGCTGCATTCATCTAACAGTGTAGATGCAACCTCAGTCATCACCTGGTATCTTGACTTTAGCCTCCATTTTGATTTCTAACTGAGTTATATATGGTAAAAAACTGGGAACTGGGAAGCCCTGGCCCTTGAGCGCTCCAGCTGGAGGTCAGCTGTGACCAGCAGTGCTGCAGAATTTGAAGAGGCACAAATGGAGGGTGAAAGAGAGAAACGTGCCAAGAGGAAGCCACGTCAAGCCAACCCTGACCGAGACCGCCTTCCACCTGGAAACCAATGCTCTCACTGTGGGAGAAGATGCAAGTCAACAATAGGGCTCCACAGTAACCTGCAGATCCACAAGAATACTGGTCCTGGAAGACTATCCTACTCGTCCAACGAGGGATAGCCTAAGTAAAAAATAAAGCATATGGTAAAAAGTTTTATTGCAAAATTTGAGCATCTCTTTGCTTGCATAAAAGATTGATGGAATGTTTCAATGATTACTGCAGTCTTTGGTGTTCCCTTTATTTTGAGACTGGAACATGCAGTCAGCATTTCCAGTCTGTGGGCCATTGCTTTGTTTTCTATATTGGTGGATTTGTGTTACAGTTTGGACAGATTTTGTCTCTATAGCTTAAAACAGTTCTATTGCTATGCCATCTGTTTGTGGTGTTTTCTTTCTTCTAAGTGCTGCGAGAACTGCTTCCACTTCACTTTCTGAAATTATAGGTTCTTTATTCATTGGCTTCTCTTTGAAGGAATTTGTCATTCTTGCATCTGTTTCGTATAGTTCTTTAGAATATTGCTTCCATCTTCTTTTTAATTTGTTCTCATAATAGAAACCCTTCCCCTATTGGTCATTCAATATTTCTAATTTTGGTTTAATTTTCTTTTTGTCCTATTGGGTCTTGTGGGAAAGGGCTTTTGGTTTTCCTTTTTCATTGCCTTGTACTTCTTTGCAGTTATTATAATACAAGTGTTATCCAGAAAGTAAGGTTACAAGGCACGTGTAGCAGGAAGCCATCAGAAGTGAACGAGCAGTGCCAGTCGTCGGTAGCTCATTGACTGGTGTTGTGATAAAGTTTTGAAATGTGTCTCTTCATTCTGTTTCCCTCCATGTGCAAAGTTTGTGCTGGAATATGCTACCTAAATGTTAAGGGCATGAACGCCGCTGTGATTCATCATGAAATCATTTCAGTTTATGGAGAGAATGCAATGTCAAGACAGCATGTGACAAAATGGGTATGGAACATATTATGAGACCCTGAAGAAACTTCACAGAGCCATCCAAAACAAATGTCATTGGATGCTGACGGCAGGAGACTGTCTTCTTCATGCCAATGCGCATCCGCACACCGCTCATGCAACACAAGAGTTGCTGACTTCATTTGTTTGGGATGTTAGCAGCCCAATCTCACACCCAGTGACTATCATATGTTCACTAAATTGAAGGAACACCTTGGTGAAAAACACTTTTCTGACAACAAGGAAGTAAAAATCGAAGTGACAAACTGTCTGAAAAAGGCAGAGGAAAACTTCTATGACACTTGCAACAAAAATTTGTCCCACGGAAGACAAAATGTATTGAACTGAATGGTGATTATGTGGAAAAATAATGTAATACTTATGCTATAATCCATGTAAGTTTTATTAAAATATATTCATTCTTTGTATTTTAAAAAAAATATTGTAACCTTTGTTGTTGTTCATTCGTTCAGTCGTCTCCGACTCTTCGTGACCTCATGGACCAGCCCACGCCAGAGCTCCCTGTCGGCCGTCACCACCCCCAGCTCCTTCAAGGTCAATCCAGTCACTTCAAGGATGCCATCCATCCATCTTGCCCTTGGTCGGCCCCTCTTCCTTTTGCCTTCCACTTTCCCCAGCATAATTGTCTTCTCGAGGCTTTCCTGTCTCCTCATGATGTGGCCAAAGTACTTCAACTTTGTCTCTAGTATCCTTTCCTCCAATGAGCAGTCGGGCTTTATTTCCTGGAGGATGGACTGGTTGGATCTTCTTGCAGTCCAAGGCACTCTCAGAACTTTCCTCCAGCAACCTTACTTTCCGGATAACCCTCGTAGTTGTGTAATAGTTTGTCTTTGCATACAAGGTTGGAGTCTTAATTTAGGCTGTATATTTTACAGGTGTGTGTGTTGGTTATTTTGTCCAATACGGATTGTGAACTAACTTGAAATGGCAGAAATTGTTCTTAGATAACATCACCAACAAAAAACCATATGGTGTACTTTGGGAATATAATACCTTAAATACAACTTATATTGAAAGCTTGTTGGCAATATCTTTGGCAGCAAAATACTGCTGTTTGCTCTTTTGTTTGTTCTTTACAGTTCCTTGTCTCTCAAATGAAATGGGATATCCATTGATAAATGTTTGTTTCATCTGGTAATGACATTCATAGTTTGCCTTGTCAAATCCCAAGAGAGTTTTGTGTGACAGTTGATACTTATTACTCCTGATGTTTTGTCATTTTGTCTTCACTACAAACAGATTTTTCTAACACTAGCTTTGAGGTGGAAAAACTTCAACATTTTAAAAGGAATGTTTGTACTTCAAAACTAGAACTATCTACCACATCTTTTTGAATTTAAGGATATTATTCTGGTATGTGTGTGTGCGCGCGTGCATGCATGACCCATTCTGATATAAATGTTAATATATAATATTGTTATAAACATTTTTAAAATGGTCTTCAAGACACCACTGGGCTGTGCCTCTTGGAGTAAACCTAAAACCATCACCATAAGGAGCCATATTTCTGCCTAGAACATATTATTCTATGTAAGTACACAGGATTTAACCTCCGGGTATCAACATTATCCTGCTTTTGCTCAGTCATGGGTGGCTTCAGAATGTCATCATATTAATTCTTAACACAAACTTTCCAAGTTCCAAATGTGTTCCTAGCATCAAAACAGATGGTGTACGTGTGTAGTAATTGACAAACAAATGGACAAATGTGGCTTGAAAGACAGATTCCTGCATCTTGTATGGAAAATTCTTTTTGTTTTTTTTAGTTTTTTTTTTAAAAAAACACTAGTCTAAAGTATTTAGCAGGCTTTAGGAATTAAAACTAGAGGTGAGAACGGTCCAATAAATGTTGGTATAATGGAACAGATGCCATTTTTTTCAAAACCATTAGGAATTTTATACACTCATTACATCCTATGTAGCACTGTAATGATGTTGCTATGTAATGAATTCTGGCATACCAATAAGCAACTGCTGGGATTGACAGGTGTCTGTTCTTCTGTCAATTGCAGCTGTATGGCATTCTCACTCCCTTTCATGAGCAGTCTCTAGCATGATAGACAAAAAAGCCCCTTGTCACAAATCCCCCTGTGCTGGGAAACTGAGGCAGCTGTTTCCAAATCAACAAGGGAACAGACCCCTGCTGATGGCAGCAGCTGCTTACCAGTAAGTCAGCTTTAGGGGACTTTAAAGAAGCAAAACTGTAGGTTACACAAACCAGCAGACTCCAGCCAGTGTTTCTTTCTCTGAAAAACTAACCACAGTAATTCTAATTCCTTGGCAAACATTGATCTGTCTGTGATCTCTGCAAAATACCTTGATGCTGACTGTTACCAAAACAGTTTATGACAATGGTTGCTTTGTATCAATGGTAATTCAATCCAGAGATGTTCTTGTACCACCAGTTCCAGGGCAATTTGTGATAGGAAAACAACAGTGGAGCACAACAAAGTGTAATAAAGATTGATAGAATAGTATCTGAAACTAGTGAACAAGCGCACAAAAATCTGAAATGCTCAAAGCATACAGCAAATTTCTTTAAACGCTTGGGGAATATGAAAGTAGCTTCCAATCCGGCATACCTCTGTAGAGATAGCAAGACAACCAAAGAAGTCTGTTACCTACTTCACCCCATAATGAAATTATTGTCAGATGATGAAAGCAGGTGGACACACCAATATGAGGACAGGTATTTATTAACCTTAGCTATGCATTATGTATCTGTACAATTATTTCCATTTATCCAGCTTAAAGCTGCCACTCTTCTAGGCACATGAAGTATTCATCAGAGGCAGTATTCTAGTTCATTTGAGAGGGAATCTGTAGCGAAGGGGTGTATGTGATTTACTGTATGAAGAAAAAGTAGCTTTTTATATTGTCATGCTGCCTGCCACTTTCTAACCACAGAAGAGCGAACAGTGAGTGACCCAGTCATGGGAGAACTTCCTGGAAATCCATGCCCCTGTTGTCAGTTTTTGACTTTAGAATCAGCGGGGATTTCTTGAGGCATGCCAGTGTCTTTTTGTGAATGTGTCACCTTTGCTCACTTCACTGTACACTCTAGTTTCTGGGTATTAAAACAGCCCTTTCTAGGAAAGCTCAAAAACAGACATATCGCTCTTCTGGCATGACATGGTTTTAATGAACATATCCAAATGGCTCTTCCCACTATGTACTGCTTGCTTTCTGCGACCATGCCGTTTAACCCACAGTGTATCTGACTTCAATTTCTAAGGAATTTGTGAATCTACTAAAATGCTTTCAGAGGGAGAGAGTTATAATGAAAATCTTCTGCATGTTAGTAAATTGTGCTTGTTGCCAACTAAATGTGTGATGCAGGAAGGGAATGCCAGGAATGCCAAGCGAACTCCGCAAGGTTTATTTCTTAGTAGGCATGTGTAGGATTTAATTTCTGTGGAAACTAATTCTCATCTGTTTCTACGTATTGTGGTAATGTCCATTGTTGCCTCACATATTTTTGACATTTCATTGTTGTCATTTTAAAATACTGACATCAATTGAAAGCCTCCTGAAAAAGTAATCTACTTAAATAGTTCAGCCTATTTGTGTGACTGCATCTCCCCCTATGAACCCATTTGGGCCTTAAGGTCCTCCAGGGAGGCCCTCCTGATGGTCCCACCACTCTCACAAGTGTGGCTGGTGGGAATGAGGGAGAAGGCATTCTTGGTGGTGGCCCCTCGGCTCTGGAATGCTCTTTCCAAAGAAATTAGACAGGCCCCCTCTTAGCCACCTTTAGGAAAGAATTGAAAACATGGATGTGGAAGCAGGTGTTCGCAAATGATTAATTATATCTTATCATGATGGTAAATTGGGTGGAACTGGTTTTCACCATGGTGTACAATATTATCCAGCAACAATTTTTAAAATATATTTTATTATTATTATGTTATTGTTATTTTTAGCTTGCTATGTTTTAATATTGTTGTATATATATTATTTCTATTTTTATTTCAGTCTTGTTTTGTGACTTATTTTCTGTAAGCCACCCCAACTTCTGTTTGGAGAGGAGGTGGGGCATGAATTGTTGTTGTTGTTGCTGTTGTTGTTCATTCGTTCAGTCGCTTCTGACTCTTTGTGATCTCATGAACCAGCCCACACCAGATCTCCCTGTCGGCCGTCACCACCCCCAGCTCCTTCAAGGTCAAGCAGGTCACTTCAAGGATGCCATCCATTCATCATACTATGCGGATCTTCGTTACCAATGTGATGGCTCTACTCTTTACTATTTTATTTAGATTGGTCATTGCTCTCTTCCCAAGAAGTAAGCGTCTTCTGATTTCCTGGCCGCAGTCTGCGTCTGCAGTAATCGTTGCACCTAGAAATACAAAGTCTGTCACTGCCTCCACGTTTTCTCCCTCTATTTGCCAGTTATCAACCATTCTTGTTGCCATAATCTTTGGGTTTTTTTTATGTTTAGCTGCAACCCAGCTTTTGCACTTTCTTTTTTCACCTTGATTAGAAAACTCCTCAGCTCCTCCTTGCTTTCGGCCATCAAAGTGGTATCATCTGCATATCTAAGGTTGCTAATGTTTCTTCCAGCAGTTTTTACCTCAGCCATGCATTCATCAAGCCCCACACGTTGCATGATGTGTTCTGCATACAAATTGAATAGGTTGGGTGAGAGTATACAACCCTGCTGTACGCCTTTCCCAATTTTGAACTAGTCTGTTGTTCCATGGTCAGTTCTTACTGTTGCTACTTGATCCTTATACAGATTCCTCAGAAGAGAGACAAGGTGATTTGGTATGCCCATGCCACCAAGAACTTGCCACAATTTATTATGATCCACACAGCCAAAGGCTTTAGAATACTCAGTTATTATTATTATTATTATTATTATTATTATTATTATTAAATTTCCTCTTTTGCTCTTTGTGTTGCATGCCAAGCTTCATTTCTGTGCCTGTGGTTGAATTTTGAAGACAGAAGTGATAGGTATCCCTTTTGACAATTTTAGTGCTGCTTTGCCCCGTCTTAAATGTCAACATGTTGTACTACAGTTGTTATCATCCAAGTTAGTGTGGCGAGTATCAAGGATTATAAGAGTTGCAACCAAACATGACATATAAGGAACTAAGATTAAGAAAGACTGATTTGGGGAGATCTTTAATGGGATATAGGTATATGATTGGAGCCCCCGGTGGCGCAGTGGGTTAAAGCACTGAGCTGCTGAGCTTGTTGATCGAAAGGTTGCAGGTTCGATTCCGGGGAGCGGCGTGAGCTTCCGCTGTCAGCCCTAGCTTCTGCCAACCTAGGAGTTCGAAAACATGCAAATGTGAGTAGATCAATAGGTACCACTCCGTCGGGAAGGTAACGGCGCTCCATGCAGTCATGCCAGCCACATGACCTTGGAAGTGTCTACGGACAACGCTGGCTCTTCGGCTTAGAAATGGAGATGAGCACCACACCCCAGAGTCAGACATGACTGGACTTAATGTCAGGGGACTACCTTTACCTTACCTTAGGTATATGATTAGTGGCAAAGTGGAATGCCAAAAGTTGATGTGTTTCATGCAATCCCATCCACCCAGCCAGTGGATAAGCATTTGAGAGCTAACAGTTCAATTTCTTTATGAGAGGAGAGATGCTGATTCTAATATATGTTTGGGAATCTTGTGCCTTAATACCAGGAAAGAAGGAAAAGTAAATAATACATCAGTCCTCTTCACTTCTCCTAAAGAAACTACAGAACTCCTGTTGAATAAATGTCAGTTCACTAGTGGCCCTGAATATACATATAAGCACAATGTGTCCTATTTACTCTATGGTTTACGGACTTTGTTTAGCTGTAACCGGGCAGCTTTGGTTTCCAATTTTACAAGTAATCTGTAGCAAGCCTCTGATTTGAGTTCTCCCTTTTCATGTCCACAAGGAAACTGTAGGATCTTGTTTCCTGTTCTTTTTAACATTTAAACTCATTTCGGTTTGTTTAAGCTAATGAGAAGTAGACAAGGTTAAACTGGTGTTTTCATTTAAACATATGTCTCGTTTTTCAACCATAGTCTAAGCCCATGGTTCCTTGTGTTTAGTTGTCACAGGGAACTGTGACTTCTTTAGAGGTATAAGTCTCCAATCCTCTCCTTCTCCAGTTGTATGAGAGAGAAGAGGGATGTATGTAAGTTCAAAGCTCACTTCAGCTTGTTGAAATAGCAAAGAGATAATTGCGAGATTCTACTATATCAAGCAGATTGTCCATCAAACTGTGCTCTGCCTGTACAGCTCTCTGTTCTTCTGCCCACATATGTCTCTTTGTGCACAACCCAAAATTTCTTCCATCTGAAGCTGTCAAATCCTTGAAGAGGTACAAGAGAAAATGAACTGGCTTGTCTCATCTCAGAAGGAAAAGGAAAAGGGAATGTACTTACAGAAGGAATGATCCTCCTATTGCTTTCCCTCATAAATGCATAATCTGAACTGCTTGTCTTCAATGTCTTGCCATCATCTTCTTTGCCCCCGTTAGCAGTAGGAACTCTTTCTGGGGCTTGGCTCCTGGATGAAATTTTGGATGTCATTCAAAAAGGCTACAAAATAGCACTACGTCCCCTCACCAAAGAGAGACATACATACATATAAGGAACATTTAACATGTGTTCATATCACCAACAGGATTCCAGCTATAGTTTCCTATTCTTCCCATGTTTTTTTTAAGAACTAAGCTTTGGAAAATGGCATTCATAACATTTTGGAAAAGCACCTTTTGGAGATCATAGCCTTTTTAGAAAAGCATGACCTTTCAGAGAAGAGCCAAAAACCCTTTAGAGCAGAATCTTCTCTTGTGGTATACAACCAGATACAATTATGCTAGGCAATTGTTTCAGTTGTTAGACTGAATAACCTGTTATTTCTGATCTGTTAGGAAAATAGAGATTTTGCCAGTGCATAAAAATAGCAGAGCTTTAGAAGTGTTTTTCAGTGCTCAATATATATATATATACTCTTCCATAAAAGAATTTGTTTTATATCATACACTCAAGAGACAAAAATGAAGTAGATTTTGATAAAAATAACATATTTGGTTTACTCACAACTTCATGTGTTCAGCATACACAGTTACAAAACTTATCAGTCCAGTTTCAAATATGTTTTAGATAATTCACTGTGCCATCTGGCCAGGACATCTCTTACAGCAAAAGAGCAAGCAAGTGTGTGATCTGAAGTCTGAAGTAGTCTATAGTCTGCTATAGTCATCATGTGGTCTGTAGTCCCTTCTCAGGAACCATAGAGTAAAGGGAGCTGCATACTAGAACATACATACAGGGAACAGTAAGCAACAGGATCATAGATAAACATTACTAGAGAAAGCTTGAAGAATGTTGTCATTTCCAACAGTAAGGGCAAGAAAAGAAACTGGGGAAAATCTTTTAAAAAACTAAAATTTTACAGTTCTGAATGCATGGTAATATATGTATTGCTGAAGGCTTTCATGGCGAGAATTACTGGAATGTTGTGTGGTTTCCAAGCTGCATGGCTGTGCTTTAGCAGTATTTTCTCCTGATGTTTCACCTGCAACTGTGGCTGGCAACTTCTACGAATCTTTAGAAGATCATCTGAAGATGTCGGCCACATATTCAGGTCTACCGTCAGGAAAAAATGCTGCTAGAACGTGGCCATGCAGCCCGGAAACCACACAACACCCCAATGGTAACATACATCCTGTTTTGTCCTCTTAGCATCTCTGTGGGCAAATCAGTAGAAGCCTTGTAAAGACTAGGAAGAACGGTGACCCCAGTTGTTCAGAACTTAACTCACACAACCATAGGCTCTGGTTTCATGATGCATTATTGGTTTACTGGCATAGCAAGGAAACTATATAACCTTTGTTTGTTTTGTTTCTGAACCAGGATTCATTAAATCAATTTCTCAAAAAACTGGAAGAGGAGAAGAAACATCTCCAGAACCAACTGAAAGATTATGAGCTCAGACTACAGCAAGAAGCAAAGGTTTGTATTTTGCCATAACCATCACCTCAAGTACATTTGCAGTCTCCCTCCTCTGATATCTGATATGTTTTTACCTACAGTGATAGTAAGAAGGACACAATAAGGCTGTAGGGCAGGGTTTTTGTTTGTAGCAATCCTGGCCTCTTCATTTTGTCCAATTTTCCAATAGCTCTTTTTTCTAACTTCTTACTGTTTTGTTATTTAGGCTTATCATAAAGTGAATGATGAACGCCGTGCGTACTTAACAATGATTTCACAAGTAAGTACAAGAACCTCTGTCACCTGATGAGAAAACATTTTATCCTAAGCTAATCACTACTCTTTCCCCAGTGGACTCTTCTACTTTGTTTTAAGCTGATTTGTCTTCAAGTTAGAAAACTTTGCAGAGTTACGTCTGACTCAGCTGGAATGCTAAAAAGGAATGTTAATCATTCATGGCATCTTTTTGCCCTTGTTGACTTAATAGTGAAATCAGTGCTGTTACAAGGCTGTTGCTCTTGACACCCCGTTGATTATTCTGACTCATTTTTGGGTTACGTTATATAGTATTATTTACAGACATATGCAGTATTGCATCTGAAGTAGTAGTCTAGAGTCAATGAGAGCTTCTTCTGAAATTAACTAAATGTAGCACAAGACTTCCTTTTCGTTATACTCTCAGACTGGTTTTAATAATAATAATAATACACTTTATTTAATACCCCATCACCATCTCCCCAATGGGGACTCGGGGCGGCTTACATGAGGCCAAGCCCAACAGCATATTACAATAAAGTAAAACCAAAACACAATAACAACACAGTAAAATACATACAACATATGAGTACAAAGACAATAAAACAAAATCATACACAGTAAAATAACATAACATAACAATGAGTTTTCTGTAGATTAGGTCAATTAAAATCAGCTAAAGCTTTGTATCCCTTTGGGAACACCATAATGTAGAAGATTTTCACTCATGAGTTTCTTTTCTCACATCTTGTGTTTTTTCTTTGTCATTCTTGGCTGCACCATTGTCTCTGAGGAGCTGGTAGAGACGGATGAATCAGTCTTTCTTTACTGTCTGTGTCAGCGCTTGGAAAGTAATTTGTCCCTGTTATTTGTTGGAGCGTTCAAGAAATAATTCATTGGTTTTGCTTGTTAGAATATGAGAAAAGAATCATCCTTCCTTACTCAATGCCTTGTTCGTTAATCTTTCATTTCTGTTTCTTTTAAAATGTCAACTTTAAGATTGATGACCTGGTGGCAAAAAAAACTTGAATGCTCGAAACAATAGTTAGAAAGTATTTCTCAATTCACCAGTATTTATCGTGTCTGAAACAAATTGAGGGTACAGTTATAATGTATTTAAAAACACAAAGTAAAAAAACTTGGCATTATACTAAATGTCCTTTGACCAGAAGCTGGCCACTTGGAGTGCTTCTGGTGTTGTTGTTAGAAGGTCCTCCATTGTGCATGTGGCAGGACTTAGGCTGCATTATAGTATGTGGTCTGTGGTTTGCTCCTCTCCACACTTGTATGTCACAGACTCCACTTTGTAGCCCCATTTCTGAAGATTGGCTCTGAACCTTGTAGTGCCAGAGCGCAGTCTTCCAAGTCGCCCAGTCTTCTGTGTGCCCAGGGCAGGGTGTGTGTGTGTGTGTCTCACCTGGTATCAGCCATGGATTGAGATTCCAGGTTTTAGCCTGCCACTTTGAGACTCTCGCTTGCTGAGGTGTTCCTGTGAGTATCGCTGTAAATCTTGCTGTTTCTTGATTTAAGGCATTGGTGTGCTGGCTGATATCCAAACAGAGGATGGGTCAGAGATGTCACTGCCTTGATCTTCTCATTGTTGGCTGCCATACCAGCTAAACAGTATTTCTCCAGTGGTATGGGGTGTAGGTGTCCTGTGATAATGCGACATGTCTCATTAAGAGCCACATCCACTGTTTTAACATGGTGATATGTATTCCACACTGGGCATGCATATTCAGCAGCAGAGTAGCAAAGCGCAAGGGCAGATGTCTTCACTGCGTCCGATTGTGATCCCCAGGCTGTGCCAGTCAGCTTTCGTACAATGTTATTTGTAGCACCCACATTTTGCTTGATAGTCAAGCAGTGTTTCTTGTACATCAGAGCACTGTCCAGGGTAACTCCCAGGTATTTTATGTGTTGCAATGCTCCAGTGGGATTCCTTTTCAGGTAATCCTCAGAGTTCGAGATTCTTGTCTGTTCTTAAGGTGAAAAGTACACATCTGCATTTTAGATGGATTAGGAATCAGCTGGTTTTTCCATAATAGCCAGTAAGAGCACCTAAAGCTTCAGAGAGCTTCTGTTCAACCATTTCAAAGCTCCCTGCTTGAGCAGTGATGGTGCAATCATCAGCATAGATGAAATTCTCTGTCCCTTCTGGCAGTGGCTGATCATTTGTGTAAATGTTAAACATTGGTAGAGCGAGCACACTCCCCTGAGGCAGGGGAAGCAACTTGCAACATGCAATTCACCAATGATGCAACTTAATTCCCATTCATGTTTCTTTTGAAATGTAACTTTGTTTTACAGTTCTGACTCCACAGCCATGGATCCTGTATTCACAGATTTAACCATCCAGGATTTGAGAACATAAAATAAAATACATCCAACAGTAAACATTGATTTTGCCATTTTAAATAAGGGACACCATTTTACTTCACTGTTATATGTCATGGCATTGGGCACCCATGGGTTATGGAACCAAGCTCAAGGCCCACTATGCCTTCTTTACAAAAGCAAATTACTTCACAAACTGACTACATCTAACAGTTACTTGTAATTTTTTTATTTCCAAGTTCCATCTTCATTTCAAACAAATAAAAGTTAAGATTTTCTCTGACATTAAGTCTTGTCGTGTCTGACTCTGGAGGGTAGTGCTCATCTCCATTTCTAAGCCGAAGAGCCATAGACACCTCCAAGATCATGTGGCTGGTATGACTGCACAGAGTGCCATTACCTTTCTGCAGAAGTGCTACCTATTGATCAACTTACACTTGCATGTTTTTGAACTGCTAGATTGATAGAAGCTGGGCCTAACAGTGGAGGGTCACTCCGCATTCGAACCACCAACCTTTCGGTCATCAAGTTCATCAGCTCAGCGGTTTAACCCACTGCGCCACCAGGGGGCCATCATCTCAAATACTTCCTTAAAGTATTTCAGTATGCCCTTGGATGACCTCTGATGCCCTTTGATGCACAAGATCTATCTTCCAATCTTTCACCAAATACTTTCAGAACAGACTGCAGAAATGAGAATAGTATGCATGAGAACATATTTATTTAATCAGTTTATAGCCCTTATAGAGAAGGGCTTTTGGGGGTAATCTCAGTTAACAGATAGTTTGGATATTGATACATACTGAGGTCTTTAGGACATTTAACAGAGCATGTTTACTTAGAGATGTGCCTTGTTATTTATTTCCAGTAAAGCATATATTTTTTAAAGAAAATGTGTCTAGGATTGCAGTGCCAAAGTCCAAACCAGTTTTTTTGAATTTGGTCTGGATCAGAAACTTATAGGTAGTCATATGAATCCTTAATAAAGATTCAGGGACATATTTTGATGGACTTTTCAAAAGGCAGCTGTTGTAGTGGATACATCTAGTGTTTTGCAGCAGTAGATTTTTGTCTGTGATTTACTGAAAAATATTCAGGGCCTCCCGTTAAATACTCTTTGTTTGACTTTACACAGATATATATCTATATATCCCTTACCTTATAAGTATAGAATCAGTCCTCCGTATCCTGAAAAGCAAACCTTAATATTGCCATTTTATAAAAGGGACACCATTTTACTGCACCATTGTGTATAATGAGACTTCAACATCCATACTTTTTTTGTAGCAATGGCAGATCCTGGAACCAAACCCCAATGGAGATAGGAGGCTACTGTTCTACATCTGCATAAATCAAGCTTGTGCTCTGCAAGCATAGACACGGGCTTCTTGGTATGGACCTGTCCCATCCACTAATCCAAACCCTATTCGCTTTGTTCTGAGTTGTTGCCTTTTAGTATTAGAGAAACCATCCGCTACATTTGGCTTGTCAGATTAAAAGCATCAATTTTCTCATTTTTTAAAAAAATAATCAGAATGATTTCCACTATTTGATGTGCCAACTTCCAATTTTCTGAATATTCTGAAAGAACCTGAAAATACACTTCCCTCCTTGTGTGCAAGAAATGTAGATATCAGTTTTCAGATGCTCTTGTAATTGGAGCTCTTTTGGGGGCCCTGCATGTGCCAAATTACAGGACTACAGCTCAGTGGGAAGTATTGTGACAAATAAAACATTCTGTTATTTGAATCAGCCAGTAATGTTCTGAATAATAGCCAAATAAATAGAGTCTGTAATGTATATTTTAAGAAAGATATTTTTCCAGTTCCTTATATTGTTTTAAGGAGCCTATTCTTTGAATAGTGTAAAAAAGCAGGAGCTTGTCATGATACTTTGCCTTCTGCAAACAAACAACTCTCATTCACTTCATTGTCTCCCAGTGCAGAGAAATAGGAAGGTGGCAATTAGTAATGTTTCCAAGTATATCACCAGCAGGAGAAGGGCTCTGCATGGGTAATTATCTCTGGTTTTTTTTGCAACGTGATGCATTGCCAAAGGCATCATGTAGGCTTGTTGATATGGATGTCTTTACATGTTGTGGTGTACACAATATCAGTCACTCCCAATACAGCAGGCCCTTGGTATCTGCTAGGGTTTGGTTGCAGAACTTCTGTGGATACCAAAATCACAATGGAATAGCAAAATTGCATCCTTTATATAAAATTTGCTTTTGGGATTTTTTAAAATCTGTGAATGCAGAATCCATTGATATGGGGGCCAACACTGCCAGCTATCTCCAAATTGTTGCCCCAGATATGTTGGACCCCTGTCACCATCTTCTAGCATGCCATATTTGGGAGGACAACAGGATGGGCAAGAGTGGCATACACTGTGCTAAATAAGGAGTAAAAAGGAAGGACAGAAACATCTATATGTTGGGAAAGTATTTTCACTCAGTGGCACATTGTAATTTAAACACGCTAATTTTCTGTAGGTCAGAGATAGGGAAAATGTAACCTACAAGCTTCAAACAATGTACAGGGCCAAATTTTATGCCCCCTGAAAACACTCAAGCTCCAGATCCCCACTGAACAAAAAATAGTGTTCACGTGTGATTCAAAACTGCCACAAAATTCATCAGTTGAGCCCCCACAGTAGCCAAGCCTTTCCATGCTTGTCACAAATGATTTTCCAACATGCTAAATAACCACCAGAGAACAATGTTGGAGCAAGCACTTTACTTTGCAAGTCAGCTGAAGTGGATGTCCAATATAAAGGCATACCCATACAGTTCTACAACAAAAATATGTATTCCCTATTCTCATCTAGTGCAGGGTCTGACTTATAAGAAGCACTTCTTGATTATCAGGCAAAAAGTGAGTGATTGAAATAACATCGTACGAAAGCTGACTGGCACAACGGGATCACAACCAGACACAGTGAAGACATTTGGCCTAAAGCACTTTGCTACTCTGCTCCTGAATACGCATGCCCAGTGTGGAATACATTTATTGATTTGTTATTTTCATGTATTTAATAACTCACTTTCCTCCCAAAATTGGGACTCAAGAATAGTGTTTACTCATGATGTTTGAAATATACTTTGGGAGATTGAGGGCCCTTTTCATATTTTAACCATAATTATACACACACACACAAATGAAATTGTAAGACATTAGTTATTCAATGTCTGGGAGGTATTTTTCTTCAAACAATATTCAAAGCTCTTGTAGATTTAGGAAATACCATGTGCTTATTTCTACAGATATCAAGATCCCTGAAACCATTCGAGAGGCAGAAAATGGAGGCAGCAGATACGAAGAGGGAAAACCAGCTCCTGAAGTACAGTATTATTATTATTATTATTATTATTATTATTATTATTATTATTATTATTTGAAACACAACAAGATGAGTCCACAGCAGACACTCTGCTGGCTGTTGAACTGGATTACACTTTGGATGTTTATTTATATTCTGCTTATTCTCCCCATAAGGAGACTCAAAGTGGCTAACATCAAAAGCATTACAATACAATTTAAAATATACAAATTTTCAAACAGTATCAAACATCATTAGTTTTAAAAACAATTCAGGTTAAATCCATATAAACATATAAAAGCGCAGTATCCCCTGAATAGATCTTTAAAACCTTCTTTAAAAGCCTGCCAGAATAGAAAGGTTTTAACCTGCCACCTGAAGGACAGCAGGGAAGGGGCCATTCTGGCTTCCTTGGACAGGGAGTTCCAGAGTCGCAGGACAGCCACCGAAAAGCAAAGCCCTCTCTCTCTTTCCCACCAACCATGCTTAAGATGGAGGTGAGACTGAGAGAAGGGCCTCTCCTGAAGATCTCAGGGTCTGGGCAGGTTAATATAAGGGGATGCAGTCAGCCAGGACCTGAACCATCTAGGGCTTTAAAGGTCATAATCAGCACTTTGAGTTGTGCCCAGAAACAGACTGGCAGCCAGTGGAGCTGCTGCAAAACAGGGGTTGTCTGCTCCTTGTATCCAGCCCCAATGAGCAACCTGGCTGCAGCTCTTTGGACCAGTGGAAGTTTCTGAGCACTCTTCAGAGGCAGCCCCACGTTGAGTACATTAGAGTAATCCAGCAGGAATGTAACTAAGGCATGTACCACACTGGCCAGATCTGGAATGGGCTTCTCAAGGAATGGGCACAGTTGACACACAAGTTTTAATTGTACAAAGACCCCCCCCCCCCCAGCTACCGCAGATACCTGGGCCTTCAGGTTGAATGCTGATTCCAGAAGGACCCACAAACTGCAGACCTGTGTCTTGAGGGTAGTGTGACCCCATCCAGCACAGTGTGAATCCCTATTCCCTGATCTACCTTCTGACTGACCAGGAGTACCTCTGTCTTGTTTCAATTTGTTTGCCCTCATCCAGACCAGTACATAGCATTCTTCACTCTGTCTCTTAAAAACAAATCTAGCCCATCTTTTGAAGTTTACTGCAGCATTTGTTGAGATGTACCATTTTTAAAAACCCACAATGTTATATAATATAGTTCAGGCTGATTGCTACTGATTGCTCCCTTTTCAGGCAGTTGAATGACTGAACAAGGGAAAGATCCCAAACCACTCTTGGAGCAATGTATATTTTCTTGTCTAAACCACAGTCTGATTCTGTGTGTGTCTTTAGAGCTATAGCTGCAACATTAAACCATATCTATAAACTTTCTTGGTATCAGAACCCAGCTATTAGTTTCAAATGTACCCAGAACAGTTGGCAGGCACTTTCATATGTTGTGGGTTCATTTTGCTTTGGAGGATATTTGAATATTCCAATCGTGAAGATGGGGCTGATTGCGTCTGTTTCCCCTGATCTGATTGGAACACCAATTAGAAATCTCTAAACTTACAGAAGATGTTTTACCCACTGCAGTGGGTTTGTATGGATTTTATATTTATCAACCTTTAGTTATTGTTATGCTGTGCTATTATTGTAGTGTCACAGTAAGTATTATATATTTTAATAGTCTATACTCTTCTTGCAACCATCTCACCTAAGTACACAGATCATGCCCAATCTTTTTGAGCTCCTGAAAAACAATACTTAGGCGTGTAGGTGTATTTATGTCTTCAATTTGACTTGTGACATCCCTGTGCATAGGATTCTTTTAGGCATGGAATACTTAGGGGTGGCTCTGCCAGTTCCTTTCTCTCAAATATTGCCCACAGCATCTGATATTTACTGGCAGTCTTCCATTCAAGTGATAGCAATAATGCATTTAAATTGTATTTATTTTGTTTAAATTGTATTTTTAATGGGCACTCAGTACTATTTAATTTTTTTTAAAAAATGTATTTGCTTTGTTTAAAATTGATCAAAGTCTATGATTGTAAGCTGCCTTGAGTCCTCTTGGGGGGAAAGGTGGGGTAAAAATGAAGCAAATAATAATAACAGCAATGAGGGCTGACTCTGCTTAGCTTTCAAGATCAGATAGGATCTAGTATGGGCATGGGCAAGCTTTCTCACTTGGAGGCTGCATACTAGCACTCCCTGCTAGGAGGACTGGCTGCCCGGTGATGGAAGGAAGAAAGAGGAGGAGGAAGGAAAGAGAGAAGGAAGGACAAAAGGGAGGAAGGGAAGGATGGAAGGAGAAAGAGGAAGGGAAGGAGGAAGGAAAGAGGAGGAAGGAAAGACAAAATGAAGGGAAGGATGAAAGGGTAGAAGGGAATTGCGAGAGAGAGAAAGGAAGGACGAAAAGGAGGAAGGGAAGGAAGAATGAAAGAGTACTTAATCAGTGTCATAAATGGACGGTGAAGCAACAGCTCCCCTGCTGGCCAGAGTAGCCTCATGAAAAATCTGGAATGTTAAATAGCCTCTGTGTGTCTGTCTATATATGTTGCGTGTCTATGGCATTGAATGTTTGCCATGTATATGTACATTGAAATCCATCCTGAGTCCCCTGTGGGGTGAGAAGGGCAGAATAATACTGTAAGTAAATAAATAAATAAATAAATAAAGACAAAATGGAGGGAAGGATGAAAGAGTAAAAGGGAATGGAAGGAGGGAGGAAGAGGGAGAAAGGGAAGGAAGGACGAAAGGGTGGAAGGGAAGGAAGGAGGGAGGAAGAAAGAGGGAGGGGAGGAAGGAAAGAGAGGAGGAAGGAAGGATGAAAGGGTGGAATGGAAGGAGAAAGAGGGAGGGAAGGAGAAAGAGGGAGGGAATGAGTAAGGAAAGAGAGAAGGAAGGAAGGATAGAATGGTGAGAGAAAGGAGGGCCTGAGAAAAGAGCCCAAGGGGCTACATCTGGCCCCCAGGCCTGGGTTTGCCCATACCTGATCTAGTGCCTTTTGGTCAGCTGAGAAGATATTTAACTCCGTAACAGTTGTGAAATTAGCTATAATTTTCTATATCCTGATTTTTTTTAATGTTAATTTAACTTTAAGTGGAAGCTAGGAATATACTTGTATTTGCAGATCTAGTTAAATAGTCATGGGTAATGGATAATATCCCTAGTATAATAGTCTTTTTAAAAATTAATTTTCTTCCTAATATCAACTCTCCCTCTGTTCCCCCAGTCCTCCCTCTTCAGCACAAGACATTTGAGCAACAATTTCTCTCCGAACTTTAATATTTCAGAGATGGTACCACTCTTTTTTTTAATAAGGTGGATAATTTTAAGATGGCAGTATGCCACTTCCTAATGGCTTCGGATAGATTTGTTAAAAGTCAACCTCAGTATTTTAATTATACAGGTTCTATAGAAACCTTTCCATGTTATTAAATGTTCATAATGAATCAAGCACCAATATGTTTGAGGAGTCAAGAGTACAAAATTGTTCTGAAGTGTCGTGTATTTGTGCCAAGCTTAAATGCAGAAAACAAGTAATAATTGCAATTAAAATTGCCATAGAGCTGGATTAATGTATCCCTTTATTTAAACAAAATGATGATAAACAAAACCTGCCTCATTTTCATAATATTCATCGCTTGGCAGATCGCAAATTAAAGGTTTGCTTAATTTGCTTTGCTTTTTATTCTTTAAACAAAATTTACTATATAGAAGCCAAAATATGTATAGATTAATCTAACGGACACGTTATGTCTTGATATTTTATTTTTTAAAAAAATATTGTTTCTTTGGAAGATCTTCTGGAATGCAGTCTTTGATAGTACAATTGTTTATACATAAAACACCTTTGTACATAGAAAAGCTCTTAAATCAAATCTATGGCCACTTTTAAAAAGAACAGGTTCTTAATGGCTCCAGAGGAACAGTGGACATGATCTTCACTGCATGACAAGCTCTAAATACAATGCAGGGAACAAAATCAACCTCTGTACATGGCATTCATTGACCTTGCAAAGGCATTTGACACAGTGAATTGCAGTGCTCTCTGGACCATCCTCCAAAAAATCAGATGCCTTGACAAATTCGTGAACATTCCATGACTCCTCCACGATGACATGATGGCAACAGTCTTGGACAGCAATGGCTCCCAAAGTGACCCATTTAAGGTGGAATCATGTGTCAAACAGGAATGTGTTATTGTCCCAACCTTATTTTCTATCTTCATCGCTATGATACTTCATCTTATTGATGGGAAGCTTCCCACAGGAGTGGAAACCATCTATCAGATGGATGGCAAGCTATTTAACCTCAGCAGACTGAAAGCTAAAACCAAACAACAACGGACCCACCACCAAGACACTACACTTGGAGGACCATCATCCTCGGTCTATGGAAGGATCACCTAACTGATGTCCTAACTGAATGGCTCAAATGATAGTGGAGCCAGGATTGTGTTTTGTGTCCTAGCTTGAATTTTCAAAGAGGACTGTCCTAAGGTGGTCTCCTCAAAATGGGTTCAAATTAGTCTTTTAGGTTCAGATTGAAAGAACATTGGAACATTTGACCTTCAATGCTTTAAGCTCCAAACTATACTTTGCCTTAGAGCTTATAACGTTATTTAACATACTTTTAACTGTCAATGGTCTGCAGCCTTCCTCCTAAGAGTAGTCAGAGGCAGTCCAGGATTTCACACAGAAGGCACAGGAGCAAGCAAGCCAATATCCATTCCAATAGGTCTAAATACACAGAAGTTTACCACAAGTCCAGATCCGATATCCAAGGCATAGTCCGGGGTTCAAAAGCACAGTGCAATGACAACTGGAATGGCCTGGACTATGTGGTTCTAATTAATTGGTTTTTAATATTTGAGATGTTGTAAATGGTTGGTTTTAATGTATATGTTTACTTGCTGAATGTATGTTTGTATGGCATTGAATGTGAGCTGCTCTGAGCCCCCTTTGGAGTGAGAAGGGTGGAGTATAAATATGGCAAATAAAGATAATAAACAACAACAAATTCAGCATTTGCACAGTAAAGAAGAAAGATATTGAAATTTGTGGATGTCTTAGTGCTGAATCCACAACAGCAGAAATTGGTCTCTCTGGTTTATGATAAAGTGCTTTTAAAGTCATGAAAGCATTAACTATCTGGATATAGGACATGTCACAGAAACATATCTCTGTTGGTGGCAACATTATGTGCCCAAAGCACTTAGCCTCTGGAAGTATTACTCTGAGGGGGTTTAATAGAGCAAGATTGAAGAAGTTTTAAGGCTATTAAGTGATGGCTGGCTATCTGTGTAAAGTTCTTCAGCTTCAAGAACTGAAATGTCACAGGAGAATTGACATCAGCCAGTGCCAAGAAGAGTTCAAAAAGCTCTAAGAAGAGAAATATTATCTTCTAGAGTAGTGGTTCCCAACCTTTAGTCCTCCAGGTGTTTTGGAGATCAGGTCCCACAACCCCAAGAGCTGATAAATTGGAGGGATTTCTGGGAGTTGAAGTCCAAAACATCTGGAGGACCAAAGGTTGGGAACCACTGTTCTAGAGTAAGTTTTCAATTATGATGAAGCGTGTTTGCTCTAGAAGAAGGTATGCACAAATGTACCTACATCCATAAGAATGCCAAGCAGGGTCTGGTTTTAGGGCCTAGAAAGATCATCTTATTCTAGTTTGTGGCAATGCAGCAGTTTATATGATCAAGCCAGACCTTGTCTCCAAAGTAAATCTTGGAACCCTTGAGAACAAAGACAAAAATTGCCTGCCCATGTTCTGACAGCGCAATAAGAAGTCATGCTTCATGATGATCTTGGAATGGCAATACTCCTGACCATCCCCAATCTTTCTGCTTCACTAACAAGAACATGGAAGTGATATTACTGCTGTCTAACACTACATTACTACTGCCGCCACTTGAGCAAGTGCATTAAAATGATTTACATTCACCTTTTGGAGGATTTGTGCTGCACTTGATGTTACACCTGGCTGCAGCATCATGCTTTATAGCAGATGCTATATTGCAGAGGCTATAGATGACATAAAGCCCAAGTTCATCAATGCATGTTGGAATCGATTATGAGATGTAGTCATTGATTTCAGGAGCTTTCCAACTTTTGAGGCAAAAGGCAGGAATATCTTGAATGTTGCAAAAAAGCTTTTCTGACATCAAAGAAGATAATGAGGCACATATAGAAGAGCATGGAGAAATCCAAGGAGCCCACCAGGAGAAGCATCTTTGAGGCCCTGCTGTGGAACCAGATGGTTCTCTGGAGGCAAGGAAGCAGAAATAATGCACTTCTTATGCTTTGCCTGTTGGCCAGGGCTTGACCTTGGTTACTACTCTTCATCACTTCATTAATAGAAATTCAATCACCCACATTTTTGGTACCTGTGTGGGGTTGTGGAACCAAACCACATGGATTCCAAGCCCTCCCCCCCATATATGAATTGGCCATACTGGCTGAAGGATTATGGGAGCTGTATTCCAAACAAGTAGCTTTCCCCATGTTCCTGTCCTTCCTCAGAACTCATTTTGTTGCTTTCTCAGGAAAGAAACTGCAACTACAAATCCACAGGAAAACTTCTTAGCAGGAGTGAATACAATATGCTGATGAGTCCTGTCTGCCTAGATTTTTTTTGCAGGCAGCAAGCTTCCCAGGAAGACAGCAGACTGGTTGGCCAGCTACCTTAATTTTGTACGGAAGAGCACAAAACTGAAAACTGAATCTAGAGAATACTTCCTGCTGAGAATTTTTAATTAGAGCCACCGAGAATGATTTCAGTCTGTTCTAAAGAAGTAATTGATATCTCAGTTATCCCCAGATTATATAACATTCCTGGGTTAACATTCTAACTGCAGTTCCAATAAAATGTATCATGCTAGTACTGTACAATAAATACTTTTAGTAAAGACCCCTATAAGAATATCTTTTATACATTTATTTACCTTGCCTTTTAAAAAAGATTTGTATCCTGTCTACTTTAGGATTCTGATAACTATGTTATATCATCGTTAACAGTGGCACTATGTGATCAAGCTATGGTGAAACTTCTCAAAATTACAGAGTTACCACTTAGAAGAGACAGAAAGATTCAGCTGGTTTCAGGGGGAAGGGGAAAGAGACTTACTGGTACTTACTGCCAATTCTTTTCTTGATTTTTCTTTTAACAATTTACAGCCACTGTCTTTAGTAATGAAAACTCTTTTCCCCCTCTTTCTCATCCAGATATTTTGGACTTGAGCTCCCATCAACCCCAATCCAACATGATCATAAATGATGATAGGAGCTGTGTTCAAAAACACTTGGAAGCTCCAGATTTGGCAAAGCTAGTATAAACTAGGGATGGAGGAGGGAGAGCATGATTCCTCAGATGTCAAACAACTCTTGTTATCATTAGTTCTCACCATTAATTAGCCTGTGATTGGAAATGGGAGTCCAACAGCATTTAGGAGGGCACTGATTATCTGCCCCTATTTTCAACCATGGCTGGAGTAGAGCTTCTGAATGCTTCCATCCTGGAACAATACTTTTTATTTCGTGCCAAAAGTATTGCATAAATAAATAAGTATAAAACTGATAAAATAAAGGGAGTACAAGCAGTTAAATAATTTTAGACCAAAAATGGGCAACAGCAATCACATTGTCTGTAGCTTTAGACAGTTCTTCCTCTGTGCATGAGGCAGGGCATTGTGGGCAAGAATATAGATACTGAGTTGTTCGTTCTGCTCCACAGTCGCAGAAGGTGGAGGATTCTTCTAGGTAGTGACATTTTGCCAGGTTGTCTTTTGATCTCCCTACACCACTTCTGAGTCTCTTCAGGAACTTCCAAGTTGCCCATTCTTGATTTGCCCCTGGAGGAAGACCCTTGTGGGGGACCATCCAGTTGGAATGCTTGATTTTGCTGCCCATAGGGTTATTTTTGCTATTGCTGGAGGAACATTTAGAGGAGTGGTGGTTCTCATGAAACTTTTCCTTGCTTTATGTCTACTGGGAGGAGGTTGATAACCATACTGTGAGTGGCTTTCACAGTTTTCAACCTTATTTATCTCACAGTGGGCAGCAACTTCCCTTCACACATCAGGGAATCACACATCAATGCCAGCTAGCTTATAAAGTCTATCAACAGGTGTAGGTTTAAGACATCCTGTGATTATTCTACATTTTTCATTTAGTGCTATATTCACGTGATTCATATGGACAGATTTATGCCAGACAGGGCAGGCATACTCAGCAGTTCAGTAAGCCAAGGCCAGGGTTGATGTTCTTATTAATTGTGGGTTCTGCACCCCATGCGCTATTAGTAAGTTTCCGCAGAATGTTATTGCATGCAGCTACTTTGTGCTTAGTGTTTGCACAGTGTTTTCTAAATGTTAGTGTTTGATCTAAGGTGGCACTGAGATATTTAGGATGGGAACAGTGTTCGAGCTATTGGCCTTCCCAAGTAACCTTCGATTTCCTGTTGGCTTCACGATTATGTAGGTGGACTATATGGAGCAATGCTAAAACCACACTATCATATCACCATTTCAGGAGGAATGTATTCTGATGGAGAAATATGGCACTTAGAATTTAGCTCTAATCTTTGCTATTCATGCCTTTAGAAATGGAGTTTGGGATAAATAACTGCTACACTAAAATTGTAAAGAAGTAAATGTCTGATACAGCTTCTTTCCCAATGTAGATATTTACATTGAGGAATTTCCCTAATATAAAACATATGCAATAACAATTTTGCTTAGACTCAATGGACCAAGTATAATTATTACTAAAACATTTTACCTCCTAGTACAAAAAAAAAAAAAAACTGGAATGGGATCCTAGTTGAAGAATGTTTTCTAGTTTTAATTACATTGCACCAAGCAGCCCAAGTTTTGTTAGGTATGACTTAATTATAGAATGGGCTCCTTGGATCAGACCATATTGAAATGTAAGCATTGGACTCAGGATAAGAATGAATGCCAGTATACAGTCACTAATTTAAATGACAAAGTAATTATTTACTCTCTACAAGTGAGACATAAATTCACTATTATAAAGTTGACTACTGGGGAGAACACTTTTAATGTCTCTAAAAATAGCTCAGATACTATAGCTTATCATTTAAATGTTAAATCATTATATACATGTCTGTGGAGCTTTAATATTGGAATAATTCATAAGTGATCACTTTCCTTTGAGTTCCAGACATGGCAAAAAAGCAGACTATAAATAAAATAATTGATAGATTGATTTTTAATATTGGTGTTAAATCTAGATGTCATCACAAGCCACGTCAGTAAAAGAATAAACGTCAGTAAAAGAATAAAATGGAATATTGCTACATCTAAGGCCTTTTAAATATAATTGACCGATTAAATCATTTTATGAAAGAAATAATTATTAGTATGCCTAAAGATAATTTTTAGGCAGCAACATAAATGCCTTGGTGCCAGAATGGCTTAAATGTTGGACCAAGGCTGAAATAATTGCTTAGCCACAGAATCATGCTAGATGAACTTATCAAATCACACACTCTCCATTTTATAATAATAATAATAATAATAATAATAATAATAATAATAAATGTATAACCCACCATATATCCCCGAATAGGAATAAGGAAGTGGGAAATCTCCTGGAATAAATCTAGCCAAGAAAACCCATCCTGTAAATCAGAGTTGATTTAAAGTTACATAACAACAAATGTAGACCTGCTTCTATTGACCCAAATAAATTAATTGAGAAGACCTTTTGCAAATAAGAAGAAACAGATGTTAAATACAGGACAGATAATGGACGGGAACTCCCAGATCAGAAATAGTATCTGAGAAGCAACAAGCACAGAAGGAAGCATGCTTTGATGAATGCTTCATTAAATAAAAACAGACATTTTGAAAATTAATGTCAGGAGCATTTGTTTACCCAGTGGATGATGTAACACAATGTAATATTCTAGTGCAAGCACTGTAATGGTAGTGATTGTAATGAGCATATGCTTCTAGATCAAGGGTGAGAATCTTGTGGCCCTCCAGATATTGTGGGATTGTACCTCCCAGTATTCCTTGCCTTAACTATTCTGGTGAAGAGCATTGGAAGTTGACTTGAGAATGGCGTTTGATTTCACATTATGCTCACACCTATGAGATAAACTATGGCATTTATAAATGGAATTAATTTTACTTATTAAATTACTTTACCAGCACAAGTACAATTTCCATCAAGAGGCCACATCTCCAAAACAGTTCAAAAGGGAGGTGCCTTCTTCAGTCGCCTCTCTATACTAGTGGTTCCTAACCTGCGGTCCCCAAGAACTAAAATATGGTCCACGGCCTCACTGTTACTACATCTTAGCAATGAGAACAACTGGTCTCGTGAAACCCTCTTATAGTGCAGAGGCAATGGGGATGTCAGGAGGGTGACTACCCATGAAAGGTGCAACAACAAGCCTCCTGACTGCTGCTTCTCCTCCTCACCCCCCAGAGAGGAGCGGTTCCATGTGGCGCCTGGAAGCAGAGACGCCTTGGCGTCTTCATTTTTGAGGCTGTTCCTGGGGTTATTTGAGGTGCTGATTCAAAAAATTCCATTGGACAGACCACACCAGTTCTAGATATATGGTTTTCTATGAGTCAGCAGATGCCGACTGCTGGATGGCATATTTTCTGTATCAAAAAATAGAGCTGATATGGTATATCCAATGTAATTTTCTGAATCAGCACCCCAAATAACCAAACCGAATCTAAAGTTGACCAAAACCCATTTTGGTACTAATGTTGCAGAGTGGTTTCTGGTCAAAGTGGTCCCTGGTCAAAAAAAGGTTGGGAACCACTGCTCTAGACTAAAGCCTAAGTTTAGGCATTTTGGCTTTTAGTGAGGTTCAATAAAGACTAATTCTCCTCCAAAACTTAGATGCATCTACTTGCATCTCTAACTGAGATGACAACATTTTTTATTATAGATTTAAGCATAAATCCAGTGGCTATTCCCATTTAGAGTGGACCAGTTGAGTCAGTAGGTTACTTTACTATATAACTGTATTTTAACATTATCATTTAATTGATTCAGTTGATCTGCCCCAGTAGTTACAGCCAATTGGATTTAGATCTTGATGACAGTATGAGATTACCATGCAATCTCCATTTAGAATCTCCAGTCACATAATACTTGTCTGAATTATCTCTGCTTTCTGTATTTCAGAGGAAAATGTAATATTCCAAGAAATCAAAGAATATTGGACCCAAAGAAAGGACCCATTAAAAAGACGGCAGGAGTGAAGCAACTTCCAAAACTGAAGCTCTGATATCTTAATTCATTGTTTTCTATTCTCTTAATTATTCCTTTTCCAAGTAGGAATTATAGTAAAGTAGAAAATATTTTAAATCATAATATATTAAAATAAGCATCTTCACACTAATTATGCTTAAGATTAAATTCTGTGTAAATGCTCATATACCTCTGTGTCTGCACCATCTGATTTGCAATATATTTATCAGAGTACTATGTGCATTTATTGGCGAAATCTGCAGTTTGTGATGGGATCTCTGCCAGGTTACTCCTTTCCTTTCTAAACTGGTACAAGACATGGGTGAATTAGTATGTTTGAAATGAATTATCCATAATATGTGGGTGACATCCTGTATTGGGCAGGAGAAAATTGCACACCACATCTTAGATCCAAGATGTCATGCAAGAAATCAAAACATTTCAACACATATGTAGGCTTGCTGATCTCTTTTTAAAGAACATGAATCACACTAATCACATGTGCCGAATTACTATGTAACTCTTTTTTTCTTATTAAAAGAAAACAATAATTTAAACAACTAAGGAACTGTGATCTATTTTGTTACATTTTGGAATATTTACAAGCATTTTATATAAAATACTTTTATAAAGTTTTGAATATGTTTAATCATAACAGAAATAATGCTCAATGTACTTTTCTGAAAATTCTCTTCCTCATCATTTTTTCCCATAGGCTATTGAATAAACCTTTGAAAAAATTATAAAATATTAATATGATGTACTTTTTGCTATTTTTCTTTATTAAATGTAGGTCAAATAAAATGCTAAATGAGATTGCAGTCCATTAAGTCATTTGAAAAGTTCTTATTATTTTATTTTTCTTTAGTTGTTCCATTATAATCCAACTTGGAGAGGAACTCTGTCACATATATTTCCTTAGTTTCAGCCCTGGACCCCTCAGTCCAGCAATGGGATAAATATGTGACAGAATATAGAATAATCTATATAATTGTATTTTAACATTATCATTTAATTTGGTTTTGAATTGTCTTTTTTTTAATCATGGTGTGATCTGCCTTGTGTTCCAGTTCTAGAAGAAAGGTTGGTTCAAAATAGAATCATAGAATCATAGAGTTGGGAAAGAACTTGTGGGCCATCCAGTCCAACCCCCCTGCCAAGAAGCAGGAAAATTGCATTCAAAGCACCCCCGACAGATGGCTATCCAGCCTCTGTTTAAAAGCCTCCAAAGAAGGAGCCTCCTCCACACTCCAGGGCAGAGAGTTCCATTGTTGAACAGCTCTTCTTACAGTTGGGAAGTTCCTCCTAATTTTCAGGTGGAATCTCCTTTCCTGTAGTTTGAAGCCATTGTTCCGCATTCTAGTCTCCAGGGCAGCAGAAAACAAGCCTGGTCCTTCCTCTTTATTACTTCCTCTCACATATTTATAATGCCCACCATGCCTCCTCTCAGCCTTCTGTTCTGCAGACTAAACATGCCCAGCACTTTAAGCCACTCTTCATAGGGCTTGTTCTCCAGACCCTTGATTGTTTTAGTCACCCTCCTCTGGACACATTCCAACTTCTCAACATCTCCCTTCAATTGCAGTGCCCAGAATTAGACACAGTGTTCCAGATGTGGTCTGACCAAGGCAGAATACAGGGGTAGCATGACTTCCCTGGATTTAGACACTAGACTCCTATTGATGCAGGCCAAAATCCCATTGGCATTTTAGCCGCTGCATGACATTTTTGGCAGATGACATTGAGTCCACGAGGACTCCAAGATCTTTTTCACACATACTGCTGTCGAGCCTGGCATCCCCATTCTGTATCTTTGCATTTCATTACTTGTGCATAAGTGGAGTATCTTGCATTTGTCACTGTTGAACTTCATTTTGTTAGTTTTGGCCCATCTCTCTAATCCAGGGGTCCTCAAACTTTTTAACCCGGGGGCCAGTTCACTATCCCTCAGACAGTTGGAGGGCCGGACTATAGTTTTTTTTTTTAAAAAATCAATAAAAAATGCGTGAGCCTTCCAAAGGAGGAGCAGCATCGCGTGCGTGGCCTACTCTTGCGTAAAGCAACTGGCGAGGTGTTTTACACAAGAGTAGACTGCGCAGAGCAGCTGCCCTTGGCTGGCTCACGCTGCTCATCGGGCTGATGGGCAGTGTGAGCCTTCCAAGGGAGGAGCACTAAGGAAGGGGCACTGTGGGGGGATCGCTCCTCCCCTGCGGGCCGGATAAGTGCCCTTGGCGGGCCGGAAGTGGCCCGTGGGCCTTAGTTTGGGGACCCCTGCTCTAATCTGTTAAGATCATTTTGAATTCTGCTCCTGTCTTCTGAAGTATAAAAATCCCTCCCAATTTGGTGTTGTCTGCAAACTTGATGATCATGCCTTCTAACCCTTCATCTAAGTCATCTAAAAAGTCATCTTAACTGAGATAGAGTCCCTTTGAACAGAATTTCTGCATAGCCATAAATGCATGTGTGCTGTAACTTATTAAATCCTGCAATGGAATTTAACTTATGCAGTGAACTAAGATTGTTGAGATCAGATTTTCCAGTCTCAGCAGTGTGGCAAAATCAATAAACCACAGATTACTCTTAAAGGTCTCATTCTTATTTGCACAATTAAAACTCATGTGCCAGCTGCAATCTTAGCTCGTGAAGCCTGAGCTGACCATGATGGTCCATGCCTTAGCTATTAGGGCTGGGCGGTTTCGTTCGTTAATTTCGTTATTCGTTATTGATTCGTATTTAAATTAGCTTACGATCCGATATTGAGCCATGCAGGAGCAACTAAAAATCGAAACGAATTTTTCAATTTATTTTGTAATTGTTTCGTAATTGGTTTGAAATCGTTTCGAAATCGTTTCGAAATTGTTTCGAAATCATTTCGTTATTATTTCCGTAGGTCTGGTGCAAGTTTTATAGTTGTTGTTTGTTTTATCAGTGATAAAAAAATAAATTATCACGCCAACAGTCAACAACAGGGAGAGGGAAGCTTCAGAAGTTCCCCCTGTCCCATTTGGAGGTTTTTTTAGCGTATTGTGCAATCGCGTCTGCCATTAACGAATCAATTCGAAATTTACGAAATTTCGTAAATAACGAAATTTTTTTAAAGAAAAATTTGGAATTCTTTTTAAAAATGAAACGCAATGGACCCCCTAAAAACGAAACGAGTTTAGAAACAAATTTTTCCGTTGTTACCCAGCCCTATTAGCTACCTCTAGATTGGACTATTGCAATGCACTCTGTGTGGGGCTTCCCTTGAAGATGGCACGGAAACTTCAATTGGTCCAACGCTTGGCAGCCAGACTTCTAACTGGGGCGAATTACAGGGAAAGCTCAACCCACCCCTGTTTAAGGAGCTCCACTGCCTGCCCTTCATCTTCCTGTCCAAATTCAAGGTGCAGGTCATCACCTATAAATCCCTGAACTGTTTGGGACCCACCTACCTTTGTGACCGTATCCCCTTCCACAAACCTGCCCGATCGCTTTGATCCTCTGGAGAGGCCCTTCTTTCGCTCCTTCCTCTTTCACAGGCTCAACTTGAGGGAATGAGGGAGAGGGCCTTCTCTGCTGTGGCCCCCCACTTCTGGAACTCACTACCTAGGGAGATCAGGCAAGCTCCTACCCTAGCTGCTTTCAAGAAAGATCTAAAAACTTGGCTCTTCTGATGTGCCTTCAGAGAGTGACCACTCAACCCATTTGGTTGTGTCCACCTACAGTTGCCCTCAGAATAAAGCACCGTCCCTTGTCCCCTATAAAGGCCAAATCCCATTGCTCCTCTCTTTTGGGCTCCCCTCTTATAAATGCAGTTTTATTCCTATCTCGCCCAGGGTTTTAACCTTTTAACATTTTACCTCATACATCTGGCCCGCCCTCTGTGTTCGATTTTATTATGCTATTTTATATTGTTTATTTTATTTGTTATTTTATATATTTTGTTATGATTTATTTGGCTGTTTATCTTGTGTTTAATCATGTTGTATTATTTTGGGCTTGGCCTCATGTTAGCCACCCGGAGTCCCCTTTGGGGAGATGGTGGCAGGTTATAAATAAAGATTATTATTATTATTATTATTATTATTATTATTAATGTTGTAGTGACCCCCAAGCATAAAATTATTTTTGTTGCTACTTCATAACTGTAATTTTGCTACTGTTATGAATTGTAATATAAATATCTGATATGCAGGATGTATTTTCATTTATTGATCCAAATTTGGCACAAATACCCAATATATCTAAATTTGAATACTGGTGGGGTTGGAGGGGGGACACGATTTTGTCATTTGGGAGTTGTAGTTGCTGGGATTTATAGTTCACCTACAATCAAAGAGCATTCTGAACTCCATCAACACTGAAATTGAACCAAACTTGACACACAGAACACCCATGACCAACAGAAAATACTGGAAGGGTTTGGTGGGCATTGACCTTGAGTTTTGGAGTCCTAGTTCACCTCATCCAGAGAGCACCATGGGCTCAAACAGTGATGAGTCAGGACCAAACTTGGCATGAATACTCAATATGCCCTAATGTTAACACTGGTGGAGTTTGCTGAAAGCAAACCTTAACATTTGGGAGTTTTAGTTGCTGGAATTTATTGTTCACCTACAATCAAAGAGCATTCTGAACCCCACCAATGATAGAATTGGGCCAAACTCCCCACAGAGAACCCCCATGATCAACAGAAAATACTGTATTTTCTGATGGTCTTTGGTGACCCCTCTGACACCCCCTTTTGACTTCCCCGGGGGTCCCAACCCCCAGGTTGAGAAACATTGCTCTAGGCCAAACTTAACACAGGGATTTATTAGCAAAAAAAATTCAAAGAGGATTTGCATTCTCTTCAGAGGTTGAGAAAGTGTGGTTTTCTCAAAGTTTCTCAGTGGGTTTCCATGGCTGAGCAGAGATTTGAACTACAGAGTCCTTGTCTAAATTTAAAACACTATACAAAACACGTCATAAACATTAGGAAGAACTTCCTGGTGGCAGAAATACACTGTGCCTTTTGTGTAACAATATGTCAACTGAATATCTGATTCCTGGAATCGCCAGCTGTCAGACAGCTTCCGAGCAGCCTGATGACAAATACCTTTCATGTTTTGTTGAGCTTTTAATACATATGACTACATTCACAGAAAAGTATAGCCTTGAGAAAACCTATGTCATTGGAAATGGTCGTCTGAAATCTCTGAGCAAAACAAACCCAGTACGCAAAAATTATTTTTTTACCCCTCCGACGCTGACCCTGCTCCCAGCTATCCCAGATATCAAGGAATATAATACAAAATTTGACTAAACAAAATCAATAATTCTTTAGGGAAAATCCATCAAGTTTATGCTCCCATTACAGAAGAGAAAGAGGAAGAAATTGAAAGGTTCTACATAGGAGCCCAGGAGGAAATTGATCATGCAACAAAATAGGATATATTGGTAATTATATGCAATTGGAGCACCAAAGTAGGAAACAGCAGAACCAAGAGATGGCAATGTAATTTGGCCTAGCATCAAGAAATAAAGCAGGTGAATTTCTGAATTAATTTTGTGACGTCAACAATTTAACCATTGCAAACACACTTTTGAAGCAACACAAAAGATTATTGCATACATGGATTTTGCCTAACGAGAAGACCCTAATGATACATGTTTTTATTGATTTTATTGATTCTGTTATTTTATTATTCCATTGCTTTATTATATTGAAATTGTATTTTATGGTCTTGGTACCAACTGTAAACGTCGCTTGCGAGCTGAGAGGGATGGTATATAAATGCAGTAAATAAATAAATAAATAAATAAATAAATACAGAAAATCAGATAGACTGTGTAATTCGAAGCAGAAAATAGAAAAGTGCCATTGTTTTTGTAAAAAGAAGATCAGGAGCACATTGTGGCACAGACCATGAATTGCAAATATCCAAAATTAGAATCAAGGTAAAGAAGATTAAATCAATCATTGTGCTCAACTACAACCTGAAGAACATTCCTATTAAATGTAGAGATAATATTTAAAATGTACTACAATGCCTAACTGACTGGGAGCTATAAAAACTGTGGGCTGAAGTCAAGAACATTGTCAGGGAAGAAGACAGTGGCAGTGACCAGGACTAGCTGGTGACCTGCGGTAGTGCTGGCACTTTCCCCTCTCCAGATAATGTCTCTTATTGATCCAGATATCGTATCAATATCCATAATTTTGACCCCCAAACCTGCCCTTGCCTTATATATGAAATTGCCTTATACACAAGTTTATGTTGGTAAGTATACTGTCTGTTTTGCTTTTCAAAATATGGTAAACCTAGTTATTAGCATATGTTGGAGGGATTTACTTCAAGTAATGACATGGAAAGAAATGGTTAAAACTATATAAAGCCTCTTGGAGTCATGTTGCCAATATCTTCAAGGCAATCCAGTGTAACGTTCCAAATGAGGACAACAGAAACCATTAGAGATTGCAGTAAGCCTCTCCAACCAGCTACCTCAGTAATGTAGTTGACTGTTTCTGCCAGAGGGAAGAACAGATCTTTCCCATATAATGGCTTCTGATGTTCCCATGTTTTGTGGAGTGTACTGCTAAATCAATCATGTCTTTTATCTTTATTTAGCCAGGGAATCCAACGTCTCTCTGGAATGAGTCCAAAGCACTT